>NC_137584.1:89891464-90561464 GCF_963210335.1 Falco punctatus
CGTTGTAGAAAAAATGCAGTTTGGTTCCTTCTCTTCTAGTTTGTTGTCCTCATGTGTGAGCAGTTCGAGGGCCTGTGTCAAGGCTACGACTGCACAGTTAACCTCTGTGCTGCTGCTCCTTGGGAGGCCCTTGCATGTGCCATTCCAAACTGGGATGCGTTTTGGGTGGCTCCTCCTTGCAGACACACAGACTTCTTCCCCCCTGCTCCTGCAGGCTCTGGAAGCCTCTGCTGACACACTTCCTTGTACAGCATTTTGTGGCTCAGTTGCAGGCTGTTCCTCTGCGCTTACTAACGTGTTCAGGCAAACTGCATTTGGGCCTTGCAGACACCTTCTGGTCAGATTGCTTGGGAGCTGCAGAGCAGAGCTTCTGAAGAGGCCAGAAAGGCCTCATTAAATCAGGCACGAGGCAATGTGAGGAGCAGTGGCGGTAGGATTATTTGCCTTGCCTAGCCTAACCTTGTCCCGCCACAACGGAGCCTCTGCTGTGCGCAAAACGGAGGAAGAGGCTTTGCTTGTATCTATTTGTATCGTGACCTGTGCTCAGTTGAGAGTGCTTCTGAGTGTGGATGCAGGTTGTACTAGTTGTGTTTGGAGGAACAATCTGAGTTACAGCGTGACTAAAAACTCCTGCCAAGAAAGGCCCAGGGGAGTTACAGTAGGAAACAGAAGGGGCGGTGAGTTTTCTCTTATGCTAGTGTAAAATTGGAGCAACCTAACAAAGTCAGAAGCATTTAAAACTCAGACGATACTGGGTTTTAAAAGGCTCAGGCCTTTTACTACCGAGCATAACATGGCAAGATCGGAGCTGTGGATATCGGACTGGAGCCCAGCTGCTTATTTAGCAAATGTTTGTGGGTATGCCCATGGTGCCAGTGATAGTGTGCACACACCCAGGCACAGGGACTGTAAACCTGCTGCGGACTTTGAGCTCCGGAAGGCAGGCACTGCTCGGCCGGGTGCATCCGCAGCGCAATTACGCAAGGCCAGATCCTGCTGTGTTACAAATCTGGTGTAAAGGAGGGCAGAATGTGCCCCTGACATTCAGTGGGTATGGCATGCAAAAAAACCCCAGTAAAAAATGTACAAATATTACAAATATTCTGGGTGGGTTTTGGGTAGGCTGGTACCACTCAAGCCCTAAAGAAATGGGTATGTACCTTTTTATTTAGTGAATTTTTTTTTTTATTATTATTATTATGACTCTTGTAATTTCAAGAAAGGACTTGTTTCCCAAAGTAGAAGGACCAAATTTCAGTACCTTGCTGCTGCAAAGTATCTAGCCAGGGAAAGTTCTGGTTTTAATTTTTGCTAGTTCCTCAGCAATTCGCAAGTCACTTGTCAAAATTCAGTGAAGGAATGGTTCGTGATTTGCTTTGCAAATTTGGTTCAGGGCTACCTCTGCACAGCAGAGAGAGGGTGAGAGAGCTGGATCTCCTGAAAGGAATGGGTGGTGGTGCGGGTGGAAGGGGAGAGGTGTGCCAAGGCCTCAAGAACTGGCAAAGTCAAACGGTGGGTTTTAGATCTGACGCCCTTTCCTCCCGTTTCAGTGACTTCAGAGTATTAGTTGCAATACCGAGTATGGGTATTTAAAACTCAGTTAGATGGGGTCTTTTCGATAATAATTTTAGGAATCCATAAAATCATCACTTAATCTCTTCCTGTTAAGGCAGATTCACTATTTTAATTGGGGTTTTTTTTTCCTTTGTGGATTTTTGACAGGTATAATTTTCAGGTTAAAGAGAACTTCCCTCTAAAAGTATCCTACTTTTCCTTTTTGGTTTTCTAGCTGAAAATGGAACTTAATTTCTAACAAGGCCATCAGCTTGATTGATCGCAAATCATTACAGACCATTTCGAGCATAATACCTAAATGAGTCGTGATATTAACGACTAATAATCGCCTTTATGTTAGGTCTTAAAGCTTTATTGTCACGAAGTACAACCGGTTTAGTGGAACATGAAAGGCAGAATGAGCCGAGATGCCGCTGGGGCTGCAGCCAAGACTGTTGGAATCGCCGTTCCAGCACCGGCTGGGCTTGCAGTGCCTTTCGGAACACAAATCATGGAGGTAACTTAAAATAATCGTCGTCTTTCCAGATAGCGCCTGGTGCCGAGCTTCCCCCCCCCCCCCCCCCCCCCCCCCCCCCCCCCCCCACCCAAGTCTTCGTGCGCTCGAACATCTCCGTTTGGCCTCATTTCTGTGCTTCAGCGGTATCCGCACAGCCCCAATTAGCAGCGAGGATCCCGCGGAGGGGGGCGGCTGCCGGCCTCGGCTCCCAGGTGAGCTCCGGGCGGGGGCGGCCGGCACCCCCGCCCCGCTCGGCCCGGCCGGGGGGCAGCTCCGCGGGGGGCCGGGCTGGCCGGGACAACCGAGCCCCGTGCCCCGGCCGGGTCCCCGCCGCCGGATAGCAGGGATACTTGTCATATTTGCGGTCGGGGCGCGCTGGCACCCGCCTTTGTCCCGGCCCGGGCCCCGGCGCTCCCCGGGGAAACCCCGGCGGCCGCTCTGCGGGGGCCGCGCCGCCCGCCCGGGGCCCGGGGCAGAGGCACGCGTGGGCAGGCGCGGGGAGCCGCGGCGGGGCGGGGGGAGCGGGGGAGGGGCGGGGGCGGGGGGGGCAGGCCGGGGCCGAGGCGGAGCTTTGACGCGGGCCGGAGGGCGAGGAGCTCGCCGGAGCCGCCCCTGTCGTCAGTGCTGGCGGCAAGTGCTGGGAGCCGGGGCTGATGCCTCCTCCCTCTCCTCCTCCTCCTCCATTGTATAATGCTGCGTGATCGCAGCCGCCGGGGCAGAGCGGAGGCTTAAATCCTCACGCCGCCTGCGCCTGCCGCCGCCGCCGCCTCCACCACCACCACCACCTCCTCCTCCTCCTCCTCCTCCTCCTCCTCCTCCCACTCTGCATCCCACCCGGCCCCTCCCCGGAGCGGCGCGGCGAGGGAGCGACATATGGAGCTGCTCTAGGGCGAGAGTTCGCGACCTCCCCCCCTCCATGCTTTAGTTCTCAGGTGGAGCTGCATGTGGTGAGTGGGGCTGGGGGCTGCGGGGAGCGGCGTGCGGCTCGGGGGGAGCAGGGGGCCGCGATTTCCCCCCCTACCCTCCCCCCCAGCTTTGCGAGCTGGTGGGGCGCGTTTTATCTCTGCCTTTAAATTCGTGCTCGGGGCGCGTGTCCTCCCACTCTCCTCCGGGGAGGATCGTGCTGAGATGAGCAGAGGAGGAGAGCGGTGGAGTTGCTCTTAAAATACCATTAACCGCCCCCCCCCTCCCCCCCCCCTCCCAGCTTCACGGCGATGCGGGGGGATCCCGGCCCCGAGCAGGTGCGTGTGGTAGTTGGACATAAGAGTTTTCATCGGGGCTGCCGGGCTCGCAGGAGCCGGGCTCCTCCGGCTGGAGGAACCGGCTTTGCAGCGGTAAGTTCGCCTGAGCGCCGGGAGCCCCCGAAGCCGACAGGCTACCGCCTTCTGCTCCGTTTTCCCGGCAAGAGCGGGGACTTTCGGGTACCCCTAGAAGTGTGTGCTGTAGTGCCGGGAGAGCTGAAAGGGCTTGGGGGGGGGGCACACACTTTCCCTCCGCTGGAGCAAAGCTGACATATGGCTGGGCAGGACCCGCCTGGCCCCCGGCCGGACCCTTCCCGGGTTGGTGCCGGGGCGGCCCTAGGGCCGGGATCAGCCTGTGACCCTGAGCCATAGCGAGCCCCGCCAGCACGCAGGAACAGGCGTCTGGGGGGCTTTCTGGAGCAGGATGGTTCATCTTTTAGGAGCTGTGGTGAAAAAACTGTTTATTGGGATTTCCCTCAGGGTGAGGAAATGCTTTAAAAAGAAATAAATAGCGTTTGGGGATGCTGCTTTCATTTAGAGCTTTACTCATGTCAGTGTATCAGGATCTGGAAAGCTAAGTTCTCGTTAAGTATGAAAATAGGAGTGCAGTTACCTGCTGTCACTGCTTGCATTTTGTGAAGCACAGCTGGAAAACCCATGGCCACTTCTGTTGAAAATCCCTGGAGGGGTTTGTGTGCTGTCCCCTGGGACCCTTGGTGGCTGATTTACAGCTACGGGTCAGCTGCTGGTGTAAAATACACTGAATCTGCCCGTTTCACCTCCATCTGGGGGGGCTGTGAGCCCCTTTTTTTACCCAAACTTCAGCAGAGCATGCCAGACCTGTTGCGTGTGACAGTCTGTTCAGACAAGTCCAGAGGTCTTGGGATGAGGAAAGTCCAGGCTTTTTCAGCTAGTGCCCAGTGAAGTCAGCAGGGTGGCTCTCGCTGCCGTCAGTGGGTGCTGGATTTGGCCACCGTAGAATGTGCTATTGCACAAACAGTGGTGGTAGAGGGTTTGGCCGCCCCCTAACATCAGTTTTATGCTTGTCTCTCAAATGGAGGAAAGAGTTTTTCTGTTTCTGTGAGTTGAAATGACACTTCCTACCTCTTTATTCTGATTTTTTTTTTTTTTTTTAGGGATTCACCTGCACAAATGAAGGTGCCTGTGTCTTACAGGCTTCTCACAGGGTACAAAATTGACAGAGGCACCTCAGTTTCCATTTAAGTGCACAGGAAGCTTTCACATGGTAAAATGAACTGTAAAAATGAATTATGTTTTCTTAAAAGTTCCTGCTGCTGCTTAAATTGCTGTAAGAAATTAAGCAGTTGATTAAGCAGGCTAAATTGAAAGTAGCCCTTTCTGCTTGAAGGTAAATGCATACATTTTTACATAATAAGATGGTATCTTTGGTGTCTGATTTGACAAAGTGAGCTAGTGGTGGTGATAGAGATGGGAGGAGGATTAGCAGTTTGTGCTGCCAGGCAGGTATCTGAGAGCATGTCCTAGGGAATACTTCCATTGTCCAGGGAAGTATTGCAGCATCTAACGTAGCAGCTGTGGATCTTCCTCCTTTCGTGACTGATCCTACTTCCATTTAAGTTGGTAGCAAAAACCACCCACTTCTTTTCTGCAGGAACTGGATTGGACTGTTAACAAATGAGCTAGACTTCGTGCATATTAAAACACAGCTTTGATTTTCATGTCAAGCTGATTTCTTTTTCTCTGAAGCCGATTAAAAACAAAGAAAAAGAAACTTGCTAGCCGTAGGTACTTCAGGTTTTGTCTGTAGATGAAGCAGTCTTAAAGAGCATTAAATATGTCTGTAGGTGCTGATTTATAAAGAATTGTAATTGTATTCCTTTATACACCTGCTCTTTTTAATGGGAAAGATGAAATAATGAAAGCCACTCAGTGTTTTGGTGGAAATAATATAAATAATCTAAGCACTTGTAAATTGTCTACCTGAGAGGCATCAAGGAGTTTGAGATAATGCCCTAATATCAAGGAAAGCCTCAAATTTCGTATTCTAAATTATTTTGTTTTAGCTTTCATGAGGTGCAACAATCTTATGCGATGTCTGGTTTGAAGGATTTTGCCATCATTTACACAAGATGCTTTTATTTTTCCAATAAATAATTCATAGGGAAAAAAAATTTTTAGGAACTCTGACTTTTTTCGCGCTGTTGTAAAACACTCCTGGCATAGTTCATCTCTGGCAGTGCTAACTCTAGACAGGTGATCCAAAATACTTGTGACTATTTTTGCTTTTATGTAACATCTTAAAATGTAATCTGTCAAGCAAGGAGAATGCAGTACTTTGAAAGTGTAAGTAGTCTTCTGGTGCTCTACTTCTTGTAAGGACTGGGTAGTAAGAGAGACACCTTCTTTTAACTCTGCTTTGTATGTGTAACTGGCTCGTGAGGAGACAGCTCCCGTTGCAACAGTTCCTTAACACGAACACGCACACAAATCGGTACCAGAAATGGCAGCTTTCAGTTACCCAGTCCAAAGATCAGGAGTGTTCCAAAGGAGAGAGCAAGGTCCAGCTTAAGTGTAAGCAGGTTGGCAGTAAGCAAAGATCTTTAGCGTAGATGAATGTTTTGCTAATTACTAGTTTGTAGGAAATGGAATTTGCCGATCTGAGAACAGCGCTCACTTTCTTCAGGGGGATATAATTGCATGTTTTCTGCCACTTGTTTTATTTGTTAAACTTCTATCAGTCAGAGAAACTGTGCTGTCACAAAGAAGCATCTGGTTTTTGTAAGTGGGGAGAGACCCTCAACATGTGTTGGTTCTTTAATTCTTTTATAAACAAAGACAATTTTTCTGTTTGCTGTAGCGGAGGATTCAGGTTTGTTCAGCATTACCAATGCAAACACTCTGACAAAAAATAAGATAACAATGCTGATGCTTCAGACAAGTGGGGAAAGAAGGCCTTGTAAGTGCAGTGCTCACTCTGCCATTGGGTGTGCTGAAGTCGAGCAAAAGAGTCCGAAGCAAATGTGTGGCTGGGAGACAGCAGAAGTTTCGTGGTGGACGTGGGCCTGTATGTCCTGCTGCGTGTACAGCAGCAGCCACAGCAGGGTCCCTACCCTCTGTCTCATGGCTGTGTGGGTATTAAATGGCATGTTGTTGTGCAGAATAGAAACTGCATTTCGTGTGATGTTGGCTTTGCTGGTGGCTCCTGGTGAATGTGTCAGATGCTCAGTGTCATTGCAAAGTGGCCAGGAGGAGCTGTTGAAGACATGCTAGACCTGCAGCTGGGAGATTCCTCCAGCACAAAGGGGAATTCCTGGGTGGGGAAGGGCTGATTTGAGGGGCATTTCCCAAGGGAGAGCTGGGGGTGGTCTCCAGGGGCATCGGGCAGCTGGTAGGTACAGCCTCGTTGGTCTTCTTCAGAAATGGTTTTAAGTTGTGACAAGGAGCAAGATGGGTTGAAAGGACTGAAGAAGCTGTCAAGTCATCAGAGAGTGAGTTTTCGGTTTTAACGTGTCCCTCTGAGGCTGGGCGCTCCGCTAGCTCAAGTGAGGCTGCGGCCACCACCACATCAGAGTGACTGGATTCAAGCTGCTGCAGTGATATTAAGAACATGCTTAGAGCCCTGCGTTGGGCAAGTTCAGACCATTATTCTTCCACATTAAGGGGCCAGGTTCAGTACTCTGCTCTGCTTGGTGCGTAAAGCCATATAATGTCTGAAGTTCCCAACCTGTATAATATGATCAGTATTTTGAGGAGCAGTGGGCTTAAGGAGGAATTTCTCATTAATATCACTCTGGAACAGAGTTTTAAGTGGCATTGAATGACATGAGTCTCTGTCTGTGTAATTATTGGGAACCACGGGCTGTTTGCTTTGCTTCTACACCAGTGAGATGTATTGGATTTCATCTGACAGCTTCTGTTTCCAGTAAAGTTAGAATAAAATTTTTATTCTTAATACAACAAAATACAAAGAGAAAAGTGCAAATGTGGGTTATTTTCTTTTAATGTTATTTTTAAAATTGGGCAGTATATGGAAGTAGCAGAAGAAAGAAGTTCCCCTTTTCAAAGGAACCCTGAGTTGCTGGAAAGATCTAAATTTGCCCTGAAACTTGCTCGGATGATCTGTAACAAGTAAAACTGTTTTCTTGATCCCAGATTTTCCATTCCCCTAGGAAACCCTTGTGCTCTCTGAGGCACACTCACCTTTTAATGGAACTGTGACAATTATCAGCTGTTTTCTTAGAGTTTCTTATAGTAGCCTGTAACATTAGTCTTCTAAAAACTCCTGTCATGCCAGGCAGGCAATGAGGTTGAGTGAACTGCACTACAGAAAGAACCACCCATGATTGGAGGTAAACTATGCGGATATATGTTGGGGTGGAGGTTGAAAGGAGCGTGGAGGGCATATTTGAAGCAGACTGTGCAACTGCTACAGCAGGTCTGACTAGTTTGAGATGCCTAAAGGCAGCTTTGTCTTAACTTCAGGTAGCTGCAAAATGAAGTTTTAAAACCTAATTCAGAAATACATCATCATCTTCCGGTGCCTCCGCAAACTTTTGACTTTTCATGTGTTTTTACAGGCACTCTTTCACCTTGGAAGAAACATTTAATAGATACACATACACGTGCATGCATATCACTTGCATATTTTTAAAATACATGTTTCATCAAGATAGGAAACAGGCGTTCATACTCAAACCACAGTGGTTTTTTTAAACAGTGGTAACATTTTGCTTTCTTATCGCGCTCTGTGCGTGTGTATGTGTGTGCATGTGAGAGAGAAGCCTCTCTATTTAAGCATTTTTGACATGGCATGATTTGTTGCCTGTTGGTTCTTGTGCCTTCGCCTGTCCCTGTGTAGGAGGAGTGACTTACACTTCATTAGTCTGTGCTGCGGTCAGAAGGATTTTGACCAGAGTACTCTCATGCCGGCTGTCCCAGGAGTACAATAACCTGCTTAGGTTACCCTCCAGTCATCTAGCTCACGGTCTCCCTTACCCTCCTCCTCCATCTGTTTGGCATAACTGGCTCTTCTCAACAGCTCTTCGCCTTTCCTCCCCTAACTAAAGTATTCCACAAATAACTTGCAAATGAATAGAAGAGAGAGAATATTTTCTGTGTGTGTAACATACAGTGTAGAGCTTCCTGTTGCTGCTGTGCTTTCCCTCACTGGCAGTGGAACATACGTGATACATATGTGCTCTTATGTGTTGAGTTTTTCTGTTTGATTGTTTGGTTTTTTTTTTTAATTTGGGGAATATCAGTATAATACTGTCTTGGGTGAGGTGAACGGGTTGTGCCTGAGTGAATGTGAAATGAAGTTTGGGCCATTTTCAGTTTCCTGATCTCTTCTTCTCTATTTTCCACTCCCAATTTCCAAAGACTCGGTTTGTGGGTTAAGTTTGTTCCATGTTAATTGACATGTACTAAGCCTGCTTTTAAATACAGGTTTAATGCACATGTTGTTAAAATATGCTGTTAAAATGGTGTCCCCATATAAATTTAAATGATTTATTTGAGAATGTTTAATTTACTACATAGTTCTGTGGATCCCATGGTGGCTGTTTTAAAGGGTATCGCTTTGGTGTAGTAGTATTTATTGTGAAATCAAGCAGATGCCATGAAAAATGGGATCTCTTTTTGTCTCTTAACTTGTGGCTGTTACAGTTCGAGAGTAGTTCAAGGCTGGCCAAAGTTCCCTTTATCAGTTTTCAGGCGACTTCGTAGGATGTGAGAACACATGCTGTATTTCAACAAACACAAGAGCTTTAGTACCCTGGACTGAAAGGCCAGCAGTTATCATCTTGTCTAACATCACTTAACACCATCTTAGCAAACTTTCATGTCAAACTTTAACTACCTTTTTTTTTTTGTTTGTTTTGTTTTCACTGGTGGTGGAGAAATGTCCAACAGCTTTTCCACCTCTTTAAGAAAAACATGGGGGTGAGTGGGCGCTTTTTCACAGAATATACTTGTTTTCAGGGCTGTGTTCACTTCAGTTAAGCAAAAATGTTGAAAACAACTCATATGCTGTGTAGCTACTTAAAGAAATGCCAGGGAAACACCTTTCCTTTCTCTTAACTCTCAGTAGTGAGAAACTGCTTAGCAAATAAAATCTGCAGGCCAGGAACTAAACATGACTTGTCATTGCTGGGATGTATGTTGCATTTTGCAGTATACGTTATTTTAAGAGGTTGGGTTTTTTCCCCCCTTCCTCTTCTTCTCCCATGCCATTCGCTGCTTTTCAGTTTGACTGTGATAATTTATTCAACACTGTTTTCAGAGCAATAACCTACTTTTTGGCAAACGATTCGGTTCTTTCCACAGTAGTGCGGGTATTTTTCCCCCCCCATGTGTTTATTAAAGGTCTACAACAAGAGGGGAAAAAACAAGGTGTATCTTTGGGGAAAAGATGCTATGATACGCTTGAAAGCAAGGATTCAATCCAAGTAATTATACATACATGAGAAAAAACACTTCTCTTATTATACACAAAGGGGTCTCGTCTCTCTTGGATGCATGCACAGTTCTCATTAACCTTAGTAGAAATTATACCCATCGAGTGAAGATGGGTCTACAATACCCGGTCCCTACGCACGCTAAAAATATCAGCTAGACCGTGACATGCGTGTGCCAATGGAGATGTCTTGTACAATATAACACAATGTTGCTGTAATATACTGTTCAGAGCGATGTTGTGGCGGCGGAGGGATGCATAGCCAATCTTGCCGTTTCATCATTCTCCCTTAGAGTCTGACCAGTAGCATCTTGTTATTACAGGCATGTAATTTTAGCAGTGAAAAGGGAGCGTGTGTTTGCTAGCCTGTGTCACTTTCTGGTGGCTGTGCTAGCTCTTTCAGATTGTTTTGAATTTAATTTACAAGTAAGGTGCCTCTCTTTAGCCAGCACTTTCGCTGTGCCGATGCCTGCCGGCTCTGCAGTGGGGAGAAATGGAAGGCAGTCAGCCCTTGGCTGAATTGGGCCCTGAAGCAGTACACAGTCGTCTTAATTGCTGCTGCTCCTCTGCTTGAAGAGATTACGGCTCTGGTTCTCCCAGCATGGAGCTGCGTGCACCAGCTCTGGCGTGGCTCCTTGCCTGCTGGTGGGGAGATCTCACTGTGCTGTGGTCTTGCTCGTGGGACCTCCTGCTCATGTGTAGGGAGGCCCAGAGTGCCAGACTTGTGGGGAAAAAAAAAAAAAACCCGAACAAAAACCCAAAATATGAATGTGGAGCAGAGGGAGCTTCTTGGCTGATCCCGGGGAGGCTTGTGTGTAGAGGCCCTCACATATTTTTTGGGTGACAACAAGCAGAGTCTGCTGAATAATCAGCTAATCACATAGTAAAGTCAGAGGATCTGGCCTGGTGCTGTGCCTGCTTTTCTTTACTGCAGCTCTGATTTCCTACTGCTGATGCCCAGGTGTGTAATGCAGCTCCTGGTCCTTGAGCTTTTGATGTTGGCAGCAGAGTTGCTCAGCCCGTGTGTACACAGCACAGTATAATTTCATTCATGCTTGACGGGCCTGGCTGCTTCCTTAACACTGCCACGTGGAGACCCGAATTTCAGAATAACCTCAGCCCAGCTTTTTTGGGTGGCTTTTTGAAGCAGAGTCTCAGCCAAGGTGATCCCCAGCAAGGAGGCTCCTGTGTGGTGGCACGGGCGCTGTTGTGAGTAGCTGGTGCGTGCAGCCATCCTGGAGAAGGGTGTAAAGAGGATTTGGCACAGAGATGACCCAAGGAGAGGGGCAGCTTTGCCCTCTTGCTGAAAATCCCTCACCCCCCAGTGACTATCCCTAACAAACAGTTCCCGATAGTGGGAAGGGGGAAATCCTCCACCCAGGTTTGGCTCAAAGCAGGTACTGCCTGGGGTTGGTGGTCAGTGTGGCTGTGTCTACACCAGGTCTGTGAGGGGTTGAGGTGGCGTTAGCAATCGTCGAAAGCCTGTTTCATAAAACTTCCAGTTAAGGATGAGACCAAAAAAGGGCAGGCTGGCGTTCCTGGTTGCATCTGCTGGGCGCTGGCGTAAGGATGCTGATGGGGCGTCCTGTCTGGAGCAGAACACGTGAGAATTGTCTCACACGGCCAAGATGTCCTTTGAGATAGAAATTACTTCTGCTGGACAATCCAAACCTGTTCTTTTTTCCAGTAAAGACCAACTGCCTTCCTGTATGTGAATAAAACCTCTTTTGAATAAATGTTTTCTAGCCCTGGTATGTCACAAAGCTATATCCCCCCTCTTGCTTCGTACTGAGAAGAAGTTGCCAGAGTTGCTCTGAGCTTTTGCTCTTGACTTCAGCCTCGCAGCTGGTTTGAAATAAGCCTAGCTAGCTTTCCATGCACAGAACCTGTGCGGTCTTGTTCACCTTCTAATTCTGCCAGGGCAGTCTTTAATGGTTTAACGAGCTAACAAGTGCTCGTCTGATTTAAACTTGCATTATGTTCTGCTACCCTGATAGAATTCCTAATATTATAAACACCCTTAATAACATAGCTATAATCTAGAAAACCTGCTCTCCTTTTTCCAAACAATTACTTAATGAGGCAGTAATTTATTCTAAGCTATATTTATTGGAGCCCATTCCAGCTTTATCAGACATACTCTGTTTGGTGTGTGCGGTTAGTCAAAAACATTAAAACTGCTCCACTTCTTCCAAGGGAACATGTTACATTTAGCAAACTGACAGCATTAGAAACTGTTTCCAATTTAATAGAAGCATATGTTTCCTGCAAGACTTAACACACTACAGAGTCGGAGATTGCCTTAGACTGCGGCTTTGCCTTTTTTTAGCATGGTAAAAAGGAGCTGGAAACTGAAGGCAGAAGTGGAGTTTGTAGTCATGTTTTTGGTTGTTTTGCCTGCTTTTGTTTTTCGGAGAGCCTTGTAGCAGGGCTTCGGCAGGCTGCAAGTTTAAGAAACTATCAAGAAAGTAGTGTGGGCGGTGCACGGAGAGCTCTCGCTCCAAACGCAGTTTCTGATCATTAACAAACAGCAAGAGCTTGCTTTGCCCTCTGGGCCTCAAATAGTACAGTATGCAACAAGGGAGCGCAGGCAAGGCACGGGGATGGAAACAGTAGGATCAGATTACAGTTTCAAAATATCGCTGGAACACGTTGGCTGGCGTTTACACTATTGACTGGCTTTATAATTGCATTGCTTATTTGCTGGGGAAGGCTTCACCTTACTTTCTGATTAACACAGACACTCCTTTGGGAACCTGGGGACTCCAGGCTGTGAGTACTGAAGTCAACCCCCACGAGAGCTGCATGACTTCAGATGCTCTTCAGATGAGAGCCTGAGCTTCCTCTGATGTCTTGTCTCCTATTTGCCAGGAGGTTTCCTTGCACAGTCCTTAACTAAGTCCTGCTTAGATTAGCCTCTGAAAGTTGCCCACTTAGGTTTTCCTTTCTTATTTCGATTTTTAACTTGAGACTAGAAAAGACCCCTGTCGCCCAGCTGAATTGCTCTCCCCCAGTCTTCACTTGCGGGTGCCTAGAGCGGGGGGCCAAGGCTGCCTTCCTGTAGGAAGGGGGGAAGTGCCTGCCTTGCTGAATGCAGGAGTGGGGTGCTGAGCAGCTTTGCTTGCCTCTCTGCTGCTTCTGGAAGAGCCAAGGTTTGCCCATCCACCACAGGAGATGGGAAGAGTTAGGTCCCCATAAAATGTATGTGAGAAATACCTGCCACTTAGAGTTACTGCTGGCAGTGACAGCCTTGCAGCAAAGGCTTGCAAACAAAAACAATTCCCTGTACTCTCTGGAAGCACAGAGCTACCCAGGAGGCCAATTTTTTGATACAGCTCTAAAGGAGAGTTTTATAACTGCTTATTAAACCTCACTCAGGTTAAAAAAAAAAAAAAAAAAAAAAAGGCAGCCAAAATTAATGTGAAATGTGTGTTGGGGAAAACAAACCTTGTAAATGGTGAATGTCTGAGCACTGGGTCTGGAGTGGACAAGAAACCCCAGCATAGCTCTGCTCCCTGTAATTCTTGTCTAGGGTTGGGGGTTTTGTTTTCAAATTTGCATGTGACATGAGACCCAGTTCTTACCAGGCAGCGGTTGTCAGGAGTCCTTTCTAGCCAGGCAACATGGACGCATTACACTTCAACAAGTAAAATCTGCATCAGATCCTAGAGAAGCAGCTTTGCAAAAAAAAAAACCCAACAAAAAACAACAAACCCACACCACCCGTCAGTGTACAAATTGCGAGCCAGCTGCAGCATATTGAACGTAGCCGTGCGTTACTGCGTGGTACATGCTGTACTAGCTCCCGGGGATGCTGCCGTGCCAGGATTTAAAGACCCTGGTGTCAACAGATGAACTCTTCAGGGAGGGGTGATTTTCATCATGCTGTGGCTGTCGCCTCTGAAAGTCCATGTTGCTTATTTGCTCCAGTCCTGGAGTTAAACCTTGACACCTGGGCTGTACAGCTTTCTTCCTTGTTTTTAG
Source organism: Falco punctatus (assembly GCF_963210335.1). Taxonomy (NCBI): domain Eukaryota; kingdom Metazoa; phylum Chordata; class Aves; order Falconiformes; family Falconidae; genus Falco; species Falco punctatus. The sequence continues at coordinate 89,905,197 of NC_137584.1, forward strand.
CGAGGTTGGGAGAGGGTGCCAGATTTATGCTGGCGCTCCCTCCGCTGTTTCTCTTCCTTTCCAACTTCGAATGGGAGGAGGATGCTTGCGCTCTGGGAGGGCAGGCCGGCTCCCAGCTGCCAGGGCAGGTTTGCTGTGCTTTGCCAGGATCCTGCAGGCCAAGGAGCATTGTTCTGCAGTGGGTGAGCCCATGGTCCAGCCCTGAGGGGGTCTTCCCAAAACACCAATGCTCTCCCTCCCTCTGCCATGGCCTTGGGGATGTGGGAACAGGGATGGGGAGAGAGAGGTTTACCTGCTTGCCTCCCAGGATCTAGGGGACACATACTTTGAAGTTGAGTTGTGGAGGCTGATTACAAGTTCAGGTGGTCCCTCAGGCTGGATCTGGCAGCACTGAAATGCCTCACGGCAGCCCATCCTGCCTCTGCTAGCTTAGAGGATCTAGCCCTTGTCTTGCCAGTTGAACCCAGTTGGCACAAAAGGCCTTTTTATTTTGGTCCTGCAGCTATCTATGCCAAATCCTGATCCTGCTGAAGTCAGTAACAAAACACTCATTGACTACCGTTGGGCCAGGATACAGCCAACGCAGCCCTCAAGGATGAGGAGCGAGGGATGGAGGAGAGGAAAATAATATTTCATGTGCCAGAAGTGACACAGAAAATGCTTTTGTAATTTACTGGATAGAGTCTCCAAGAAACCCTGGTGAGGCTCATTTACACCTGAGGTTTGGGGAAACTTCGTTTTGCAAATGAAATGTGCAAATTCAGTACTCTTTGCTGTTCAGGCTTTTATGGGGGGCTTTTGTGTGTGGTTTTTTTTTTTTTCTCTGTGCACATGTGTCTGTGAAGTCGTGGTTTATTTTAATCTCAAGTTGCCTTTTTCTTTCTTTTTTTCCTCTTTCTCATCTTTCTCTCTTTTTTTTATTTCATTTTTTTTCTCCCCCCCTCCCCCTCCCCCTTTTGGTTTTAATTACCCAAGATTTCAGAAAGTAACCAGTCCTGCTTTCAACTCTACTTTTTACACGAGCCCCTGCTGTTCATGTCTGTCTTTCGTCTTTTGGCTACATGGGGAGGAATTGTTGCCTGTGGACTCTGGAGTTTGATGCTTTTACCTTTTTGAGCAACGTGGTGTTCATTCTAAAACTGAACCTCGCTGTATGAAGCTGTTCATCCTCTAGACTGACTGATAAGGTGGTGTAAATATGTGTGGAAATGTAACTTCTTAAAAATCCTTTTCTGCTGTCCCTCTTGGTGTTTGGTTCCTCTTTTTCCTTCCTGTCCACCTTGATGAGCGGGGAGGGACTAGTGCGTTGTGGAATTGTCTTCCAGGAAAAGCCCTTGGCATTTTAAACTAAACTGTTAAAAATCTTTGAGAATTAACATTAAAGGGTGTTTTTGTTATTGGTGAGATAACCAAATCACTTTCCCCTTCCGTTTTTTATATATCTAGTGCTTCCCTATGCCAAACTCCTAATTATTAAAGCCTTCAGAAGTAGTCCAGCAGTGACAAGAGACAACGTCCCAAGTACAATCAATAAATACAATACTTCTTTCATGATGTGCAGGTACCTCTGTCCTCTGGAGAGCGAAGGATCGTCACTAAGTAGGCTCAGAGACACAGTCAGGCATTGCACAAGCTTTTTCTGTGTTTAATCGATGACGGTTGACTCCAGAGAACCACCCGCTCCAGGCTGATTATCTCTTCTACTGAGCCCCAACTGCATTTTTTTCCAGCTCTGTCTGAAGAGAATGCAGAGCCAATAAAAGGAAGCTAAATGACATGCAAATGAAAAAAATATATATTACTTTTGTTTTTCAATTAAGAAAAGCCAACTCCCAAACAATGCTAGGGTTTCTCTGGCTCTGAGGCGCGTGCAGTTGCCCTAAATGGGCAAAAAAGCAAGTTGAATCTTTCTCAGGAACAATGGTTCAGCTTTTGGGCCTGGGTCTTCCAGAGCTGGAGCCAACTGGTGGAGAATATTGGGGAAGATCTCCAAGTAACTCCCCTGGCCCCAGTCCCTGGATAAATGCAGTTTTTCCATTGCCTTTCTTCAGCTTTCTGGTTCCACATACCTAAGTAACATTGAAAACTAACTTGCATACCAAACCCCTGCAACACCCTTTATTAAAACAACAACAACAACAAAGCGATATCCCATCTCAGCTCTTAACAGTTGGCCCAAAAATGACTTTTGCTGGCAGACGGGTGGAAATGCAGCAGTAATACATCTGGCTGGGATTGCTGCTCAGCCAAAATAGATGCACGAAAGACCCTCTGTGGACATGACCCTTTGTCGCTGCCTGCCCAGGCTTGCATTTTGGTGGGTTGCTGTTGTCTGACTGTCCCCATTACGGCCATATGACTTGGTAGGCCAACTGTCCTCTGACACTTGAGAGGATGCGGGTGTATCTCGTTTTGTACTGATCTTTGGCCAAGCCAATCTGTAAGTTCGGCGGTTTTGTTTTCCCAGCAGGAGCTTTGGCTGGAAAGGCTAGGAGCAGTTTTTTGAGATGTACAGAACCAAACCAGATCAAATGTTGGCATTGTACAGCTTAGTTTTTTGGGGGTTTTGTAATGTTCAGTATCTGGAGATGTACGACATTGATCTCTTTAATGTAGGTATGAAACTGTTGATGGAAGGAGAGAAGGGATGGTTTGAACTGTAAAGAACAAATGGGCAACGTTGTCTTAAGCTCTGGGGTGGTCAGAAACTAAAATTCCTTTAAGGAGACCCAGAGAAAGTCTTGCAAGCCTGAAAGCGTGTCTGGTTTTATTGACTCTGTCAGTTGGTCTAAAAGATACTGCCTCCTTGCTTTGCGTCAAATGAATCAAGTGATTTATGGAAACTGGAGGGAAATGGTTTTACAGTTCCCATTTGCATGCCAGAGGAGAAGGGAAGAAAATAAAACTTTATAAAACTGAGAGTCTAGTGGTGCTCATTTAGGCCCACTCTTTGGGGGAATAAACACCCCTTGCTTAGGCTGGCATCCTGCTTTGCTGCTTGAATAGTTAAACCAGCTTCAGTTCAGAGAGCTTTACTGGGGAAAAGGAAACCGAAAGCTGTGCTGAAGAGCAAGTAGGTGAAATTGGGAGTTGCCTGATCTATTTTATCTTTTAAAAGGACAAGCTCTGAACCAAGCTGTGTGAAGATCAAGTGAAATATGAAAGCTTGACAGTGATACATACAGGAAACCTTGAATCATTTCTAAGCTTCCTGGAAAATGACGTAGTGAGGTTATTGTCGTGTTTATTAGTGATGATCCCATACCTCTTACTTATCAGCTTAAAAAATGTCTTAACTACCAGCTCCTCAATCCTGGATGCAAACGGGCTCAACTGGATTCATTTGAAATGCTTGTTGACGCCCCCAACAATAATAATTAATAATCCAGTGCAGAGAATGGAGTGTGGCCACCCAGTTGGTCTGTTTTCTTTATCATGGGGAAGAAGGTTTGCTTTGTAGAGTGAATATTTCTATACATGCCTGGCAGAGCCTGACAAACTTCAAAACTCTCATAGTCCCTAAGCCATTTAAAATTTTTTCCTTTACATAGAGCGTTGCTGTATCTTTAGGACAGAGTCTGTCTTTTTTTCAGGGGGGGAGATAGGAAGGGATGGGAAGCTGCTAGCTCTCCTCCTGACCCATTGCTGCTGTGAAAACATGCTGGACTGTGGTAGGGGTTTCGGTTCTTGCTAGCCCAGTCCTCCCTTTCTTGCCCTATCTGGCCAAAGTGGAAGGAAGCATGTCTGTCGTGAACATCTGAACAGCAGAGCCCCCCGTCATACCCTAACCCCCGTGCACGGCTCTGGAGTAGTCCGTGGAAGTGACACTAGGGAGCAGAGAAAAACCAGACTTCGGCAGTAGTGCTAAATTTCAGAGGTTTTGTTCACCCAAGATTCCAGGCGCGGGGATTGCTGGTAGCTGGCCAAGGAGCTTGGATGACAGCCTACCTGTTCCTCAGCTCCGCTCAGCTTGCTCCCTCCCCCCTGCCTTTCTTTTTTTAATTGCATAATATGCTAGAAAATGATCTGGATTTGGGACTTATTTTTAACAGAAGAGGCTCACCTTACCCGATCTGATTTTGGTTTTAATGTCCAGCAAATGCTTTCTGAATATTTTTTTTTTCTTTTGGCATTGAAACCCTGATTTCTTCTGCCCCCTCTCCCACTTTGCAAGTGGTCTTTGCTTTTAAATTTTTGTCAGCCATTCTTGGGGATGTTTGCCAGTCCTTAGCTACGTTGTCTTTCTGCAGAACCAGTATATGACGATCAAATTGGTGTTAGACCTGCCTGGTGCAGTCATTTTGCGGGCATGGATCCCGTTGGGGGAACAGGGAATTGTACTCAAATAAGGAAGGCAAGTTTTGTCTCCTAGACGATAGCTGCATAATAAAACTGCATACAAGAGGAGTCAGATTTGGGGTTAAAAAATATACGCTTGTTGCAACTTCTGTCTGGGCATTTTTCACTTTTTTCTTTTAAACAGAAAAAACAAGGCAGAAATCTTCATGCCATTTTATTAGTGTTTTGTTAAATGGAGGGGAGGGATGCAGGCGTGGCCGGGGGCTGTCTGTGATCCTACGAAAAGGGTGACTGGGTTAGCGCTCCAGCACCTCACCGCTCTGCCTGGGAAGAGAGAGAGGAAACCCGAGTGTTCGCCCGAAGATGTGGAAACAGGCCGAGCATGGGGTGCTGTTCTGCCGGGCCTGCGATCGTACCCCCGTCTCCGTAGGACTTCTCCTTGGCTGATTTGATGCAGCCCATGGGACAGGCACCTGAAGTGTTAGTACGGCCTCTGCTCCTCCTAGATTTGATTTAGATGTCATAAAATAGCTTGTCTGGTAAACTGGGTCCATGCAAGTCGCAGGGGAGAGAGTCGGGGGGAAGCTGCCGTCTCACAAGCACCAAAAGAAGTGCCTGGCACGGGGGCTGTGCTGTTTCACCTGATTAATTGCTGGTATTTCAACAAACCAGACCCTGGCTACTTAGTGAAGGTGGGGGGTAGAGTGAAGCAGAGGGTTTCCGACCCTAATGCCCTCCCAGTTCAGATGCATAACGTTAGGTCGTGCCTCTGTCACAGCACAGCACAGCAGTTCCTTCATTCCTCTGTGTTTGGGGGCATCTTTGTGTCACAAAAATAATGGTGACAAAATGAGGCTGGGACTGTGCTGTGTAGAGGAGCATTTCCAGGCACTCTGAAACATCCTGGAAGAGACAGCACCAGGGATTGAACTGCCCTACTTACTCTTAGCCCAGAAATTATTTATGATGTGGGGCAAGTTTGGTATAATTCCCTTTGTTTCCTTCTGCAAAATCTGCCATCTGACCGGGAGAAAAGCACATGCATTTATGCTGATTTGTGTTCTTTGGAAAGCCCTACAGCATTCTTTTGTTCTCAAATGAGACCTGACATGGATGTAGTCCTGAGTGAGGAACACGCTTTGATGGGGGAGAAGTGAAGACAAATGGTGCATCTGGAGCGATGCATCCTTGCTGTGGTGCGAAAGCTGTTCTGCCTGTGGCGAGCAAGTTCCTGAAAATCTTACCAGAGGAAGTAAAGGCTGCTGGTGTTGCCTTAGCCAGGCGGAGGCTGAGGAGAGGGTTTCAGACCCCATCATATAAAAACGCTTCCCACAGCCAGAAGCACAGGGGCTGCAAGCCCAGCCCGCCCCAGCCCGCTGCCAGGGCTTGCTGTGGGGGTGGGGACGTAGCGCACCCCCCAGTCCAAGGTGCAGCGGGGCCCACGCTCCCCACGTGGATTCGGAGCGCAGGACTAGAGGTGCTGCTGGGCGCCTGGTTCCGGGGGGGGGTGCTCAGCTCTTCAGGAGGTACCCAACCCCTGTGAAGTTTCATGAAGAAGATGCCCCCAGCCTCAAAGTGGGACCCAGGTGCTGTCGGGGTTGAAGGCCCTGGCTGCAGCAGCAGAGTGTAGCACAGAGAGTGGTCTTGGGGAGTAGACTAAAAGACCTGATGGATCATCTTCTTCATCTGTAATCTCTCTAATTCTGAGTGTAATAACTGCATTGCCTGCTCTAGTACATTCCTTAGGCGTTCAGTTAAATAAACCCACGCGGTCAGGTACATGCATATATCCGGGCGTGCTAAAGGGTTGGATCTCCTGACTTCCCTGGAAGGCTTCTCTCAGCAACTGCGCGAGCCTCGCTCCCCTTCCCACCGGCAACGTGCTTTTAGATGAAAAAGGGAAATGCATTGTGAGAACGTCGGTGCGTTACGTGTGTGTTCGCAGGCAGAGTACTGCATCAGTCGGGAAATGGAAGGGAGCGCTCAGTATAGCGTCTGTAGCTTGTGCACCTAGGTGTAGATATTTGGGGACCGTACGCTTAATATATGCGAGAGGGAAATTTGCTGCCAGGCGCGTAAGGGCTTGAGTTTTATAGATGCTGGTTGAATTTCGGCTTGGAATTTACTAGCGTAGCCATGCTTAAACACAGCGGGCCAGAGCACCGTGTTAAGGCGGCTGCCGCCTCCTCATCCCACTGCCATGAGCCGAAAGTGAGTTGTTCATGGGACGGGTTTCCAGTTGTGACCGTCAGGGGTAAGCAAGGAGGGGACGGAGCCGCCAGTCTGTCCACACCACGCGTGTGAGGGAGTGGGTGGGCCAGGGTGGCGATTCTGGTGCGAGGGACGGGCTTCAGGCTTCGCCCGCTTCATCAGTCTCGTCTCTTTCCTTTCAGATATATGTTGGGGAAAGGAGGAAAGCGGAAGTTTGACGAGCATGAAGATGGGTTGGAAGGCAAAGTGGTGTCTCCTACTGACGGTCCCTCTAGGGTGTCTTACACATTACAGCGTCAGACTATCTTCAACATTTCCCTTATGAAACTTTATAACCACAGGCCATTAACTGAGCCGAGCTTGCAAAAGACAGTTTTAATTAACAACATGTTGAGGCGAATCCAGGAAGAACTCAAACAAGAAGGCAGCTTGAGGCCCGTGTTCGTGACCGCTTCGCAGCCCGCCGACCCTCTCAGCGACAACTTCCGCGAGGCCCAGCCGGCGTTCAGCCATCTCGCTTCCCAGCCCCTTCTCCCCACTGACTTCGTAAGCACTATGCCCCTGGAGTCCTGCCTCACCCCAGCCTCTTTGCTCGAGGACGACACTTTTTGCACTTCCCCGACTGTCCAGCACGATGGTCCGACAAAACCACCACCTCCTGCTCTCCAACCAATAAAGGACAGCTTCTCCTCAGCCTTGGACGAAATCGAGGAGCTTTGTCCAGCACCTACCTCCGCAGAGGCAGTAGCAGCCGAAACGGCAGCCGGCGACTCCAAAGCCCACCCCAGCGAGTCCAACGTTCAAAAGCCCGAGGGCCTCCCGGAGAGCAGAACAGCCGAATCGAAACTCATGGACTCGCTACCTGGCAACTTTGAGATAACAACTTCTACAGGTTTCCTCACAGACTTGACCCTGGATGATATTCTGTTCGCTGACATTGATACGTCCATGTATGATTTTGACCCCTGCACGTCTGCCACGGGGGCTGCCTCAAAAATGGCTCCTGTCTCCGCAGATGAGCTCCTAAAAACTCTCGCTCCGTACAGCAGTCAGCCAGTAACTCCAAATCAGCCTTTCAAAATGGACCTCACAGAACTGGATCACATCATGGAGGTGCTTGTTGGGTCTTAAAATATAGAAATATAGCAAATTTTTTTTTTTTTTAATTTTAAGTACCAGTATATACACTTGGTAGTATTTCCATAGTCCCTCCCACCCCCGATTCACAGCACTGTGCATGCGTCCTTGCTTGCCTTTTTTGAAAAGAAAAGGATCACACTAGTTTTTGCTTCAAGCAGAGTTGGAGTGCCTTCATCCATGTATGACCACTTCTAATGTATTTTTTTTTTTAAAGTGGTTCCTCAAGGAAGACCGAATATCCTGGTATAGGAAAGAGTATGTATTGTAGACAATGTTATGTTATTACAAAAAAAAGAAAAAAAAAAAAAAAAAAGAAAAAAAATTGTAAAAGCTAAGCACAAGGATTATGTTGGGGAAAGCTGTAAATTGCATGTGCATATTTGTCTATTTTTTCTATAAGTTTTATTGCAAGAGGTAAAAAATTTTATTATTTAGATAATCTCAATACCATTTTAGCCCTGTATAGGTTGATTTAGCAATTCAGCCTTTTGGAGGCATTAACCTGCTCCTCTTTAAGTGTTGCATTTACATGGCTGTTTAGAAACTGCTGCCCAAATTTATTTTATATTTTTGTACAGATTCTGCAGTTTATGATATTGTTTTTTCTAAAAACAAATGCTGTTTATACACACAAAAAATAGCTATTTTGATAGGATTTGCTCACATAGTTCCTGCATAATTCAGATGTACAAGAACCACTTGTACTTTTATACAGAGTTGTAATGTTTTATATGTGTATGGTGCAAAGAGAAAATTGGATCAAATAAGCCTGCAGTCGGTTTCCCTGAATGCAAACAAAAAAAGTGCTTTAAGAAAGGGCTGGGAGCTGCTTCTGTAGGAGTTTCACAAGTGTTTGCTCCCTGCTGTACCCACTGCGCGCTACTGTGATTCCTGAAACTTAGAGCCATGTCCTTTTCCAACACGTATGTGAAGCAGTTGGCAGGAAACAGTTGTGGAACTTCACCCAAAGAGGTCCTGAGCACCACCGCGGCCGCAGCCTCCCTGCCCCGGCGCCAGGCTGGTGCCCCCAAGCCCACCTGCGTCCCCTTGCCGAGGCGTCCATCCTGCGTGTGACGTGGAGCGCCTTAACACGGCGGCAGATCAGCGCTTCCTCACCCGAAGCTCCTGGGAGTGGTTTTGAGGGAGAACATGCCCGTTGCCTGCCGAGAGCCGACCTCTCGCGGAGACCTTCCTGACCGATGGGCACACACGGAGCAGGCGGAAGACTGGTGTTGACAGCGTCCACTCGCCCTTTCTTGGAGCATTTCTCCTTCCTCCCCTCTCCCCACCTCACTGTGCTAAGTGCTGAAAAAGGTAACTTCAGTATTACTGCAGTGAAGCTCATCTCTTAACCTGCACTGGATGGACTTGCTTTAATATCCATTGCTGTTGGAACTGGAGCCAGTCACCTTCCATCACTTGGCATCTCGTATAGGGTTGGTTTCTTGTATCAACTGTGTTACCTGCTTTACACTTTATAGACCCGTTTTACAACGAATATACAGACACAGCTTTCTATGCATGGTCCCGTTCCCTGTAACACCTGAGAAATCTTCTCCTTACTGCACCAATAGCATTTTTTTAAGTTCATGATGGTGTACATTTAATTTAAAAAAAACCAATGTTTGCAATGTATCATGCCTATTGCTGAAGTTGCTATGGCATTTTAGTTTTTCAATGGTACTTTAGCTGTCGAGTGCCGGTTACAACCTATATTGTTGACATGCCTATGGCTTCTTTAGGAATAACTTTTATATTTATTTAAGAAATTTTAAATTATGTTTTACGTCATTTGGCAATATTCAGTCAGTTCTGCTCCCTTCTTGTCATGGATGAAATTGGGTCTTGCCTGCCTTTTAAGGAGGCAGCTTTTTATAAATTGGCACTTTAAAACAGGCCATATATATTTATTAGTATATAGATAGATAGATGTAACGTAGATATGCACACAGACACAGTATAAAAGCAAATACATTTTGCAATGAAGGATCTCCTAATTGAAATGAAATGCGTCATGTACAATTACGAAACGCGCTTCTGGCTCCTAATTCATCTGCCAGGGTGAGATGCGTGGCTAGGGGAGGGGGGACTTGTGGAGCGGGTGGGTTTGCTTGCTTCTTTTTTCCAAGCTGAACCCAGTGAAGCAGTGGGATTGCTGATGGATTTGCAGTTGTTTCCTTACATGGACTAAAAAAAAATATAATAATAATAAAAAAAAATTAATTGCTTTGAACAGAAAACTGTTGACCAAGTGTAGCTTTAGGGACCATCAGAGGCGAGGGGGTGGGTAAGGAGGGGGGGGCGGTGCTGTCTCGCGCCCAGCAGGACCAGTCCTTGCCTCAGCCACAGCCCTCGGCCCTCGTCGGGAAACAGTCGGCTCTGCCCATTGCGCGTTTCTGGTGACTGGGGCAATGTCACCACGCCAGGGTTCCGGGGCTGTCCCCGCAAACCTGCAGGCGCACGGTCACATCAGCAGTTCCACACGGTGACTGGGTAAGCACTTGCCTTACCCGGGCTAAAACCCAACTGACGGCACGCTGGATGGAACTGGCTGTTTTTTTGGGAATACTTACGCATTTAAACAAGTACCATATGCTAGGCAAGAGTTCGCATCGATGCGGTTTGTGGAGAGCTGTGCTGTTAAGTGGGGTTGAAGTTTTTATGTCCACAGAACAGGAGCTTGAGCTCTAAATCCACGTTACCACTCGTAAGATGATGTCTGTGTATCCTTGGTGCTGAAGCGCACGTCCTGCGGGGTATCCGTGCAGGAATCCCGTAGGACATAAGCCTACCTGACTTACGGGACTAGGCGAAAGGGCGGCGAGGCTGGCGCAGGCTGCGGAGGGAAGGGCTCTGCGGCCCTTGCTCCCCGCACAGTCACTTGCCGCCTGTAGCGTGGCCTTTGCCCTGGTCCTAACAGCAGCCACGTTTGGAATTTCTGAGACCTACACCAGGGATGGAGATTGACATTAATGTGCAATGAAGTGACAAGATGGGAGCAGAATTAAAGAGCTTTGGATTTGAAGTGATTTTTTTTTTTTCCATAAATTATTTATTCTTTTTTTTTTTCCTTCTGTAAATATATTTATTTTATTGTGAAGCTAACAACATCTGGATTGTAACATGTACAGAATGTATGGTAGGAATGTATTCTCTTGTAGGAATGTAAATCTGTATGAAAAAGGGTACGGGAGCCAGATTCAGAGAAAATGAATTGAGTTCCAGTCAGGATATGCATGGCTCACATGACTTACCCCCACCCCACCCCTTTTTTTCTAATATGGGTCTGGTTTGAAATATGCAAAAAGAGTATGGATGAGGGGCAGTTTTATGTTCAAAATCAGTCCTAGCCGGGCTCCTACCCCGTCAGCCTCTCGAGCCGGGCATCCCTTGGGAGCTGCAGCAGAAGGCAGGAGCAAGCGCCGTCACCTCCGTCGCGCTGGGCTGGCTGGTGTAGGAGAAGGTGGCGTTTGTAACGCCTACGGGAAGCCGCGCTCGAGCCCCCGGTGCTGGACGGCTGGAGAAGGTGGCAGGATGTCACCTCCAGCCCCAGAAGCTGCGGCAGCCAGTGCCACCTCGCTGCCCTGCCTGTCCCACCGGCCGGTCCCTGGACACCACGGGTCCCCTCCAGAGCCCGGCGGCACCGCACGCCCGTGGTGCGATGGGGAGCTTCCCTCGGCGAGAGCACGGCTTGGAGCAGTGTCATCCCCGAGCACGTCCGCCTGGCGTGGGCCTGGCAGCCAAGCTGGACCCTCGGAAAGGGAATTCGGTTTTTCCTCAGCGCTGTGTGGTCATAGCCCGGGTTGTTTAAAACTGATGTTTTGAATTTAAAAGTTTACACTTTGATCACCATTAAGTTGAGTAAATGGTAATGGGTCCTGTCTGACAAACGGTTTAATTCACTCCGGCATATTGTGACCTTTTGGTTCTTGTTACAGGGTTTCTTTTGGGTTTGTCTGTCCCCCCCCCCCCCCCCCCCCCAAGCCCCCCTACCAGGTTTCAGTATCCTGCTTCTGTGCAAGTTGCTTTCAGTGCTTCTATTAATTAATGAGACTGAACATTTTTAAAGTCATTAATTCTTTTTTAAGCACTTTTTCTGAAAATAAGCCTAATGCAAGTTCTGGAACCTCTTTAAAAACACAAATTGCAGATAAAATCCCAGCCTTGACTCCTATCTAGTTCTGAGCGTAATCCATACTCGCGCCTGTAAAGGCCAAGATTCTGGAAAAGGTGTAAATAGTGTGACATGTTCAGTGCATGGTTGTTTGAACAGGGCTTGTTATTGTCAAAAAAAAAAAAAAAAGAAAAAAAAAGAAAAAAAAAGAAAAAAAGGCTGTATTTCCCCTTCCCCTCCCACAGACCTTAGAGCTGTGCCTTTTCTATGCAATATTACAGACATATACATCTGAAACCAGATTACTGTATTCACATGTAGGTATGGGCTGTAATCAAAAAAACAATGGGACAAATGTACATGGAAATGAGCAGTCTTACTTTTGTAGTTTTATATTATACAATAAACAATTAAAATAAATTCTGGCTTCATTCTTTCCCTCCACAGATGAGGACAGTAAGGGGGAGACGGACCCCACGGGGGGAGTGGCAGGGGGCAAGGGACGGCCCGGTCCCACCCTGCTCTTCTGTACAAACAAGAGAAATGTCACCTTGTGTGAGGCGTTTGTTGGTGACGGAGAGGTGCCCTGGGTGGCCGTGTCCCTCCGTGGCTGCTCTTGGACTCGGAGGACCGGGGGCTGCTCAGCTCCACCACGGTGTGATCTGCGGCTCTTGACTCGGGCCCCCTGGAGCGTGCAGCTTGCCAGGTGCCACCAGGCTACCAGAGAGGAATCCGTCCAGGTTTAATACATATAGTGCACTGGCCTTCAGGGCATTAAATCCCAGCAGGAAACATCTGATACCTTAATCCATCCCTCCATTTACCAGTGCCCTCTGCCCCCCAGGTGGCTGGTGTTCGCTGGCCGGGCCAGCCGGGAGGGAGATCTCGCACTGCTGGGGCGCAAATGAGTCACCCCCTGCGGCCCCCCAGCCTCCAACACCCCCAGGAACACGACTGCTCCATTTGGGATTTACAGCCGAACCAAAAAGCAGACAGTTGAAAAGCAGCAAGTTTTCCCTATGCTGACGCACCGCACAAAGCATCGTGGCGGCGGCGAGCTGGCTCCTGTGACTGGTGCGGCAGTGGCAGCGCGGGGCATGGGGCTCTAGGCACCAGCGGCTGCTCGGGGACAAATGGCTGCGGGGACACAAGAAAGGCAAGGAAAGGAGAGGTTGGAAGAGTTAAAAGCCAGCCCAGGGATTGAATTTCTGTCTGCTCAGCTCAGAGGGCGAAATGCACCCAGGGCTACGGTGCAAACACAAACGCTTTCCCCAGCGGCTCCGCTGCTGGCCAGGCCACAGGGGTGTTCACCCCGCGCCGGTGGCTGCCGGCACGTCTCCATTGCCGCTGCATCGACCTGGCGCAAGACACGTGGAGGTGCCACCGCCGACGCTCCCAAAGCCGCTGCGGTTTGGTAGCCACGTACCTTTGAAGAGCTCCTTTTCTCACTTGTGACTTGGTACCAGGTGCCACCAGCCCCAAAGGCCAAGGCTGCGCCAGAGCCGCACTTACCCCCCTCCCTGGGTGAGTGGCTTCCCACCCGCTCCAACCCCCCAGCCCAACAGCAACCCAGTGCTCAGGGCTTGTGCAACGGGGCTACGTGTGCAGGGAGCTGCCAAGCGTTGGTGGTGTTGAGTTCTGGGGTACCCCACACCGGAGGGGTAAGGCACTCACCTTGTTTCTCGGGGTGACAGGAGCCTGGGGTGCCCTCAGGACTGAAGGACCGTCCCTCCCTCGCTGAGGTGCCCCAGGAGGGGGGTTCCAGGCAAAGGAGCCATCATGGTGCTGAGCAGCGGCTCCTTGCCAGCAGCACCAGCCCAGGTCTGCACTCGGCTCCGCCGCTGCTCAGGACCACCACGAGCCGGTGCAGCAGCTCCGCAGCTGACAGCAGCCACGAAGCTCCTCCCTTGGCCCAAAGCACTGGGAGATCGGGGCGTTGCGGCCGGGTGGGCACCAGCTTTCACTGCCCTGGCCCAAATACACGCCACGAGGGCAAGAAACACGCTGAAACGCAGCACCGAGGCAAGGAGGGCAGAGTGAAAGGCAGCCCAGTCCCACCGCACTCCCAGTGCCCTCGCCCAGAAGGGAGGATGCTCCCAGCCCCCAGCCCTGACCCAGGAGCGGAGGGACACGTGTCCCCCTCCCCACACCGGTGGCGGGGGCGAGCCCTGCCCTCGCAGCACTGCCAGCTGCCCCGCATCTCATACTCACCAGGGAAACCACATGAGGGAAAAGCCACTGGGGGAAAAACCACCCTCCTCCGGCCCCAGGTAGGACTTCACAGAGCTGCTCTGAACCACAGCCGAGACGGGTCCGTAGGGATGCTGGCTCCACGGCTGAGCTCTGCAAGGAGCCGCTTCTCCCTTCCCACTTCACCCCTTTTTTCACCTCCCTCCCGCTGAGCCCCCCCATCCCACTCACCTCCATCACTGGCGCTCGCAGGCTCCTCTCTCCGCCTGGTCCCTGCGCATCATCTGCCTCCTCTCCAGGCAGCTCCCTCCTTCCACAGCTCCTCTCGCTTCGGAAGAAACTGCCTTAGCAACTGGCAGCAGGCCAGCAGGATCATGGGTTTTTCCTCCAGCCCCCTCCTCCTCCTCCAAATAACGAGATGGCCAAGGAGGGGGCCGGGGCTGCAGGGCCCCGTGTGCTGGGGCTGTGGGGGCTGCGTGCGGCAGCGGGCTGGGCACAGCCACCCGCTCCCAAAACCTCTGTAACCAAGGCCCCAGGTACACCAGGTGCTGCAGGGTCACGGGGCAGGGAGGTTTCTGGTCCTCCTGCCCTCTCCCTTTTCCAACCGACATGTCCCCAAAAGCCAGCCAGTTCCTCCCCAAACACCTCCCGATCCAGAGCATCTGCCAGGAGAAGGCACATCGCGGGCAACAGGAGGAACACGTTTCAGATCGCCCGTTTCTGCAAGGATTTCCTTCCATTCTTCTGGCCCTGCTTACTCACCTCAGGCTACTCTCCCCGGACTCTTTCCTCTGCCGTTTCCTCTCCTTTTCCCCCTATTCAAGGGGCTTCCTCCCCCTCCCCGTTCCTCCTCTTGCCTTCTCTCCCTTGTGCAGTTTGGTGCCACTTGCTGCCTGTACATCTCCCTTCCTGGTGCGAGCGGGGATGACATGGGTTCTGTGCTTGTGCCAGGCTCTGCGTTTATTAGAAGGGGGGGGTGGGGGGTGGGGGGAAGCAAAAAAAAAAAAAAAAGCCACAGAAGGCTGGAAGTTTGCTAGCAGACAATACGCAGGCAGGGTAACAGCAGTCCCGCTTTCCCAGCACGGCTGCTCCAGTTCACTGCGCTGCGCAGCGGAGGTAACAGCCCAGTAATGCCAGTTCCTGCTGCCCGCTCCCGCCTGCCGGGGGTCCGCACTGCGGGGAGGCACGGAGGGATGAAACCCCCACCCCTCTGCTCTGTCCCCGCCTGCCCCAGCTGAGGGAAAGCCTGGGGAAGCAGATCTGCCCGATGTAACCTGGAATTAAGGGTGGGGGAGCAGGAGACTCCACCGGGAAAATTCCAGAGAACTTCAGCATGAGGGGCCACACACCCGGGGTGGGGGGCTTCTAGTCCTGCGGGTTTTCCTAGAGAGTGGTGCCACCAGGTGCATCCGGGCAGCTGGCTCGGAGCACGACGGTTTCAGGACAGGCGTTTTTAAGCACAGCCCTCTGCTTTCACACCTCTCGCCTCCAGCCAACGTCAAGGAGCTGCTTCTGCCGCCCTGCATGGGACCGGGGGTGCCCTCAGCCACTGACGGCTGCCCCCAGCTTGAGAAGACAAAGTTAACACCCTCATTTCAGGGCTGAGGAGCACCTACTGAACACCCACCCGGTACGTGCCTCCGTAGGGCGGCACAGACCACCTGGTGCGTGTGCCCCCCAGGCTGCCGGTGTGGACCCCTGTGAGTACAGCTGCAAGGACCGGGTTTAGGTTCCTTAGGGTTTGAGGAAGGTCTGGTGAGCCGAGCTGAGCTGCCAGACCTCAGCTTTCACTGGAAGCAGCAGCGACACCCAAACCCGCACAGGGGCTGCTGGCCAGCCCGGAGATAATCCAGCTCCAGCAGCAAGGCTTGATCCCAGCTGTCAGCTTTCATCCCAGGAGGGGCTTGGGGGTCAGGAGCAGCTCAGCTCCAGATCTCAGAAGCCTTTCAGGGGCTACCTCTGCATCCTAGTGGCCTCCACAAGCAGCAGCTGCTCTACCTCCTGCCCCCCCAACACTGTCAAACGGGGAGAAAGCAAAGCGCAGGGCCCCCCCCAGCAGGGACCGAGCTGGCCGTGCTCCGACAGCGCCACGGTCACGCTCCTCAGACCAGCCCCTCCCGTGACGAACCTCACGGGCAGCACACCGACTCACAGCCGCCTTAGCCAGGGAGGGAAAATGGGATTTTGCTGCTCTGGGAGCCAGGTTGCTCCCACTTTGGAAAGGAAAAGGGTTCAGGGAAGCAATAGGGCAGGGAGCTGGGGAAGAGCTGAGCTTGCAGTTTGCTCTTTTGGAGACCTCAGATGCAGGCGACAGCTCTGGCAGACACGATGCTGGCAGTGAAGCCACCCCTGTTTAGATGACCCCCCTCCCCCGCCACCACTTGGCACCAGCCTCAGATACAGAGGGGAAGCAGCTCAAAACACCACCTCCATCCCTCCAGCGTGACAGATCACCCCCAAACACTGCCAGCATCGCTGCTTGTTCCTGCAAACCCGGTTCTGGATGGTTACATTTGTCCTCTCCAAGCGAATAACCCTAATGCAACAACAACAACAACAACATCACCATCACCTAATCACCTCCTAATCACCTCTGCCACTCAAATGAGGTTATTGAAAAGCCTCAATTTACGGGTCAGGGATCACTGGGACACCCGGAATTACTTGCAGGAAGGAATATGATCACGGTTGGTACGTCCCTGTGGTGTGACTGGGCAGTGCCCGGTGCCCGGCAGGGGCTCCTGGGACAGCAGCGATACGGAATGACAGCCAGCACGTCCCTGAAAACCGCGAGCTGCTGGCAGACGCTGCCGAACAAAGCAAGGGCCAAAACGGGCCCAGTGAATCATCCGCTACCAGTTGGTTCAACCAGTTTGAAGTCCCGCACCCAAAAGCGAAGACAACCCTGGACTGTGTAATCCCAGGCGAAGGAGCGGGGGAGAAAGGGAGCGAAACGTGCTGGGCAGGAGGGACGGCTCTCCCGTCTGGCCCTGGGGGTGAGCTCGGCAAGGCGGCGAGTCCCAGCTTGCTCCCTCCTGCCAGAAACTGATTCCTGCCTCCCCTCCCACGCTGCGTGCTCCTGCCGAGACCTCCCTCCCGGCACAGCTGCCGCGTGCTCCCTCCCGGCACCCGGAGACCGAACGGGAGCCGAGACCACAGGTCCCCGTGGGGAGCAGAGGGGCAGGGGGTGAAGCCAATGAGACCAGGGAAGGAGAAGGGCTCCGAGGGCTCAGGGCTTGCCGAACTGAAGTGTCCTCAGAAGCGGGGGGAACGGGGGGAACTGGCCTTTCCACAGTCCACGGGGGCTGCTCCTGGTGGGCAGTGAATCCACTTGGCTCCGACTCGCTGCATTGCATGCCTCGACAGGAGTCAGGGCCAGTGCTCTCCAAAGGTGAGGATAAAAAAAAATAGTTAAAAAAAAAATAGTAAAAATAAAGATCGCCTGTCTCCAGTTAACCCCAGCCCTCCCGCCGGATTCAGAGCGGGCAGCACGAAGCAAACTCGGCTGCATCGCAGTTCTGGGGGGACAGCTGCACAAAGGGAAACCCGCACCCCCAGGAGCGCTGAACACATGGAGCCTGCTCTCTTATGCTGCTCTAAATGCTAAAAGGCCTTCAACTGAAAGGCATCACAATTTAAGCTTAAATTAGGATTTAAGATAAACAGCAGGAACAAAGCTATCGGGCCCGACTCCTTTCTCTCCAGCAGACCCGCACCAGGCGGGCAGGACCAACAATTTCTGGTTATGGTGTCTGCTCTGCAGGAATTAATCCAAACCTTCTCCGCACCAGCTCCAGCAAACCTCGTTGTTCCAGACTGCCCTGTGCCACCTGCAGGTAACGCACCCTGCTGCAAAGGGTTAAAATGACCCGTTCCGAACAAATACCTTCCAGTTATATATAATCTATCGCCCAGAGCAACTATAGGAAAAGCACATTTAAAATGTGGTTTTTGACTACGGTTAAGCCTGCAATGAGGGACTTTATCTTTTTTTTTGGTTGTTCTGCTCATCTTTTCGAAGCGCAGCTGCCCCCGAAGCCGAGCTCCTCTCTGCCTCTTTACAACAGCTCCGAATGCGACGTGTCCCCCGGCCCAGCTGTGTCCCCCCAGAGGTTAACGCGCCTTCCGCACAGAACACGTCCTGCAACCGCACATCGGCCAGCAGAGCCGATACCTGCAGCGCAACGAGAATAGAAGTCAGAAACGTGTTTTGTAAAACACTGCCTCCTTGTTAACCCGAGGGAGAAAAACCAGGCGCTGACTATCTCACGCAACCCTGAGAAGCATAATAATTTACCAACGTACAAACGGAGGGCTTAGCGGCAGCTGCACTACATAAACAGTCACTGGGGTGCTCTGAAGTTTCTGTCGGTATATGGTATATAAAGCTGGGTGAATAACTGATTTTTCAGTTTGCTGGCAATCCTGAAAAAAAGTTTTTTTTAAAAAATTCATTTGGGGTCAGACTGAAACAAATGTTTCACTTTGACTCTTCAGCCCTTTACAAAAGTTAGCTCCGAAGATCATTCGAAATGAAAAGTGGCTTCAAAGAGAAAAATCCCAAAGCCTTTCGTTTGGAAAATGCTGTAGCAAAGTAGTTTTTTTTCTTTTCTCTCCAGAAAAAAACCCCACAAACAAACCAACCAACTTTGGCAAATCAAAACAACTCATGATGTTTTCATTTTTCCAAAATTTGCTTTTTCTTTCCCCCCCTCAAGATTTTACCCAGCTCCAGCACAACCAATTTACATTCATAATAACTTCAACAGAGACATTAGTAATCCTGATGAAATACAGGCTTAAATAAAAGGTCTCAGCCACTGCATAAATGTCCCGAAACTGAAACCCAGAAGAAGAAAGTAAGCTACAAACCACTAAGCTTTTCTTGGCTTGGCAGGAGAATCTTATTAAGTCTCTGAATCGTATAGCCACAGATTTGGGACGTTGTAAAAATTAAATTAGTCTTACTTCTTATTAGCAAGGCAAGAAAGGAACCAGGAGATTATGATACAGCAACTGCTATTGTGAGCCAATTTTTCAGCGTGTTTCTGCTTTTCTCCTGTAAACCAACAATTAGCAGGCGTTCTCGCTGCTCTCATAAAGGCAGAGTTATTTTTAATCTCAGGATGCACGTTTCTGACTTTCCACTCAGCCCAATGCAGTTCAAGGATTCAACGCCGCGCCACAGCGAGATTCTCGTTTCACTTCCCCGCTTGTTTCATTTGAAGCCTGGGCTCACTCGTGCCTGTAGCTGCTTCTCTCTACGCGGCCGGCAAACCTGCGGGCCAGGGCAGCCCGGAGTTAAACCCTCGGGATACAGAGGAAGAAGAGGCATCCATGCACAGCAGTCCAGAGATGGAAAGTGGGATGGCCTCCCCCCTCCTGGTTTGCCTTTTGCCGGGAGTTTAATACTTGAGTTTAACGGCTGCTCGATGGCTCTGATGCCTTTGGGGACACAGGCTGGCCAGCTGGGACAGGAACAGTGCCCTGCACGTGGGCCCAGGGGAATAGATGGGATTTATCCAGATTTATCCACGTTTTCATTCAGAATACGATTGCTTCAGGTGCTGGGGAAGAAGTGGGAGCGAGGTGATGTGTTTTTAAGTGAAGCCGGGCTTTAGCAGAGCTCCCTTCGTAACTCCCAGCTCCCAGGCATCTCACCACGCTCCTCAATGGAAACGGCAGAAAGCAAAGAGCAGATATTCCAAACGTCACACCCAAGCCTGGTTTTAAAACAGTAGAAAAGAAAATAAAAGTGGTTTTCCTATTTCATAAACACAGAAGGACGGGTAGTGACAGTTTGCTGGAAATTATTTTAACAGCTCACAACGGAAAGCGGCTTTGAATCCAGAGAAATCCTTGGAAGAGAAAAAAACCAAACCAAAACACAAACCAAATCAAAGCAGAACTTGGACCGTCTCAAATCACCACTACACTACGAAACCATAGCCTTCCCAAGGGCAAACTCCAAAGCAATATTTAATGTATTTAATGGCCCAATACTTTCCATTTATCATGAGTTCATTTGAATACCGGAGTCCCCGCGTTACACTGCAGGCGGGTTTGATTTATTTATTTATTTATTTTTAAATAGCACCTTGAATCCCCAAACAGCTGGCTATCAGCACTACAGCAGCACGGCAGGGCTGGAGGCGAGCAGCACGGCACCTCCGCTCCGTAGGGCCATGGTGCTCCCAGCGGGTGAGGTGTGACGGGCTGTCCTGCTTGTCCATCCTCAGCTCTCCCAGGAAACACCACTCACAGGAGGGAGAAACCAGCCACGGCCAGCCCCGCTCCAGCCACGGCCATCTCCTCCAACCATCGCCACTGCTTCCAACCCTGGCTCCAGCCATCGCCACCTCCAACCCTGCTCCAAATGAGAGGAGCTGGAAATCCCTCCAAGAGAATGTTGCTCTTAGCCCCGCACACTCAGTGGAAGCCCAGGGAGCTCTAGCCCCGGATAGCTCCAGCGACCGCTTCTGTCCTTCAGCCAGACGACAGGACCCCATCCCTTCCTCCCTCCAGTTTACAGCACCCCACAAACACCCAGGTTTTACACAGCGCCTTGCTAGCCTGAGTTAAACGGAATAGGAAAGCTTGGCTCTGTGCAGGAGTATGGAGAGCTGGGCTTCCTGCACACCAGGACCTCTACAGCCCTTGGTCATGTCCCAGGAGGAGAGAGGAGCTCCGGGGAACTCCTGGCACACACCCTCCTGTCCCTTTGGACAGGCTCATGTTTACTCCTGGTTTCATGTCCCCTATCCCGAAGGTGCTGCTGCATGCCGTGCAGGGGGAGCAAAGGCACCCCTGGCTCCCAGTGTCCCCTCCAGCCTTTTGAATGCTGAGCTTTCCTCTTGTCACAGGTGCCCAGCCCAGGGCAAGCACGTACGGCCTCCCAGGATGGGCCAGAGCCCAGACACCCACCTCCTGCACCAGTGCCAGCCCCGTGGGTACCAGCTGCCCAACACCGACGTGGTGCCGCTGGTTCTCCCTTCAGCAGCGACCAAAGGGCTGAGGTTCTGCAGGTGCCCCAGACGCCACTGCAACGCCCAGCATCTCCCACACGCTGCCACAGCCTCAGCAGTGCACTCATGAGATGCCTCTGTACTGGACCTGGGCACCAACCTAACTAGCACCCAGCACCTGGCAGAATAATCCCAGCTGCACCAATGTCACACATACCTATCTATGGATCTAGCCGGTGCGTGCACAGCCATATATAACCACCTAGGATCATTACATAAAATCAGCTCCTAACAGCAAACTCTAGACAGGGAAAACAGTCTGGACAGCATGAATTTTACAAACAAAAGCAAATGCAAAATCCCTATTTAGACACTTCAGTTGAAGTGTTTTGCTACAGAAGCCAGTTTTGAATTTATCAGCCTCTTAAACCAACTCCAAAGCAGCAGGAAACAATCACGCTGGGACTGTAGCATCTCTCTTGACCCTGGCATTTGAGCCAACTCTCCTTGCAGGGAAAAGGGCACCTGCAATTCGTGAGCTGTGCTGCAGCTATGACAGCAGCCACGGGAGCCTTTTCCTCCCCCTCTCCAGTTAAGGGTTTCCCGCGTGCGCGTTTGTTTTGCAGAAGAGCTGGCCTACCTATGTCTTATTTTCATCTTTTCCAGCAGCATCGCTATTTTTGGGGAACCTACAGCAGCAGCAGGGTCCGCAGTGCTTTGTCAGGCAGGAGAGAAAAGCACGCCGCGTTGAAAGTAGAGCATGAACTCCCCTGCGATCCTGCCAGCGTTCCCTCGCCTGCCTCTACCTGTTTGGGTTGCTGAGAAGAAACTGGAACCTATTATCAGGCCTGCTCCTTTGTCAGGTGCTGCTTTGATGTAAATTCAACCATGATCAAATGTGCTGATGGCAGCAAACAGCCAAAGAGTAACAAACATGCAAACTGCACAGTGACCTGCAGAGATTAGAGTACCAAGGCTGTAGACAAATCGGGATGATTAAACACAAATGAGCTAGGAAGTCTTGGGAGAAGTACCCAGGGAGACAGAAATAAGCAACGCAGACAGAAAATACAAGAACAAGGCAGACCGAAGACTGAACAGACCCTACCAGCGCATAAATCAAAGCCTTCCCCCGCTGCCCGTGCTTTAGCTGTACCCTAACGCTTCTGCTCTGAGGAAGCCGGCACTAGGCTTGCTGCAGGGAAGCAGGCGGAGAAACCCTCCGTGCGCCTTTGCTGCATTCCGCCTGGCACACCGCTGTCGCTACAGAACCAGCGCAGCCCTTACAGAGGAAAAAAAGAGGCTCCCCTGCCCCCCCCCCTTCCCCCCCCCCCCCCCCCTTTTTCTTTCTTAAAAAACTTCTGGAGAGGCACTGACAGGAGTTCCCTGCAATCAGAACCGCCCTGCTAATTGCAGCATCTGCAGAATCCACCTTCGCTCACAACCCGCAAATCCAAGGAAAGCCTAGCGGGAGCTAATGGCACTATCGACATCCATCTTCCAGCAGCACAACTTTCCCAAGCGTGGAGGACCAGGAGGGTTGCAAGGCCAGAAAATCACGTGCTCATATATAACGTGATGCAATTCCACGGCTGTGCAGCTTCCCCTGCCGCTTTACGTTGGCGATGCACGCGAGTTCCTTGCGTGCCTCACGCTGTTCAAACACGCTGCACATACATCCCCGTCTGCAGCACAACACCACCTGCTTGAAAGGTTTCTTTAGAATTTGGAGAGTAGGGCTGTTCTTTGAAGGTGGGAACTTATTTTGGGGCAGCACGGTATATCATTGCATTACTTCATTTTTCATCTCTTGCCAGTAGCGATGTCACCACCCTGCACACTCTCAGACTTAAAGACCTTTACCGGTTTAGGAACCACTTAGCAACATGCCAGGTGGCAGAAGCTAAATGAGATCTGCTGCCTTATTACAGGCATATTTATCTTTCAAATCCCATAGCTGCAGACAGCACTTTCTGTATCCCTCAAAAAATGAACTTCTCTAGCAGTAACACAGGGAAATCTGTAAAATCCCCCTTGTAAGCATGTTAAAATCCCCCTTGCCACTGCATGCCACAGCTCTTCCCACCATCACTTGTAAACCGGAGCAGTGACACTGTGTTCACACTCGCAAAATGAGAACGAATCCTCGACCCTGCTGATCCAAAGTGGAATAAGATCGAGATGTCAGCAGGGCAGATTTCTGCACACACAGCCTATTCTTTGCTAATGAGGTTTCAGCTGCGATCCTCCCCACTCGCATCCCTGAGATCAAAGCCCACTTCAAAGAGCAGGACGCTTGGACATGGGCTGACAGCGCGTCCCGAGCTCTCTCCCCTAGTGCTGCCGTGCCGTTAGCTGGCCTGGGCAGCGCTGCACCTCACCGGGGCTAGCTGGGGTCTGCTCTAATTGTGCTCTGGTCCGTCTCTGGTCTGACTGTTTTTTCCTGGAGGTTCAGTATATTTTCCAGCATACATAAATGATGCAATACAACGCAACATGCAACGCACCAGCTTAGCACAGCACAATCCACATGCGGTTTAAAATAAAATAAAGACTGCAAGGAGATCAGCGCACTTTTTGGAAGACAAAGACAAATACCATCTTTCTTGCCAGGATGGAGGAAAGACCTGCAGAAATCACTTGGAGCTTCAGGTATTCGCTACGCTCCAGGCAGGACCCCTGCTGCTGTGCAGCACTGCCCACGCAAGCGGATGGTACAGCATCCATAGCACCCCACGGGCTGACCCCATCCCTCTTGTTTTCTAAAACCTGCTCAACTTGGAGGTTTAACTCAAGCCGGGCTAATCCAGGTCTCCTGGGAGTGGAAAATCTCCACTCCCCGTCTCAGGGGAAGGTGGCTTTCACAAGCAGATGGGAATTCAAGCACACACGCTGCAACATTTCAGTCCTTTCCTGAGACAGGCTAACCTCCAAAGCGCCAACATGGTCCTCCAGCACTCCGCATGAATGAAACACTAGGAATCGGAGCCTGTGCCAGCTGCAATGGTCCTACAAGCTGGAAAGGACCAAACTCCCTACCTCTTTGGTCCTGGACTGGGGGAGAATTGGCTCAGGCCATCTCCTGAATGAAAGAGCAGCTCTCCTAATGACTGAGTTCACATTGCCAGCCTGCTAAGGAGCTGCATTGATTGGAAACCTAAAGGACAGCTGTTTGTTCCTCCCTTTCCACCCTGCTTCCTCCTCCCCGGCCAAAGGAGGAGGAAAGTTGCCAGAACAGGCTTCATGTAGGTGGCCAAGGATAGAGAGAAAGGGAGAGGACACCCCTTCAAAACGGAAAAGGAAGGGAAACTGTACCCTTAAGAGCACAAAGCAGCCATACAACCGCTCATTCTGCCATTGTCAGAGGGAGGCAGCTCAGTCCAAGAGAAAGTGGAGTAACCTGCAATAGTCCTAACAGCTGCAAAACACCCGCTGCCAACTGCATGTTGATTCTTAACTTGCTTCAGCATTAACGAAGTGACAAAAGGCTTTAGTGCTCCCAATGAAAACACAGTCCCTGCACTCAGTAAAATAACACAGCCATGAAAAAAAACCTTTTTGGTAGTAGAATTCGTGTGCAAACAGGATTCAGGTCCAACTTGCCCAGACTAGGACAAAACATCTGATGAGATTCGGGGCTGGGGAGGGAGAGAAAAGGGAGGGTTTGAAGGGGTGTGTGTGTGGCACACTTCACATCCGCTTTCCATTTGTTCCCAAAGCAGCCCTGCTTTCTATTTGGGCTAAAAGTCCCTGTAGTTTAGAAGCCACGATATGATCAGAAAATAAGGCTGTACGGACCCTGAGCCAGCCTTTGCATTTTTGGAAGAGCACGTTGGATACTTTCCACTCTGCTCTGAACTGCTGTGGAGGCTGCTCCCGGACTCTTCTCCAAGGCTGTAAGGAGCTGAAGCGCATTAGGAAGAGATCCAGCAAAACTCGCTGCCTCAACTTCTTTAAAATCCTTGGACTGGTGCGCGTAAAGGCGTAAGGAAATCAGCAGCCCAACTACTCATGGACTGCCTGCACACAGCTGCCAGCATTCACTTGTTCTTTCCAGGTGGTCTTTTCCACACCCTTCTTTCCCCCAACTGAAAAACCAGCTCCGACCACAGCAAAAATTACAATTCAGCCATATCGCAGCTCTGCAGACCTAAGTGACATCCAGAGGGGACACCAGACAGAGCCAGCTCCGCCACGAGCACACACACGTGTCTTCTGCACATCCCACCATACACCCAACCTGCTCCTGGGACCATACAGCTGCCCACTGACTCTGGAAAAGCACACTGGAATGAAGCTGTGCGGCAGGACTCCCCTCCCTTCCCCTGTGCCACTATGACCAAGACTCGTTGCTATCAACGGGGCAGACCTTGACCACCACGTTCTTGGAGATATTTATACCAACAGGCTGCAGCTCACAGTCAGAAATACCACCGGGACTAGCACAGGAGAAGCCAATTTGCCTTGTTTCTTTTACTGCTAGAGTTGGACCCCGTTACAGCCGAATCCCCCAGAGGTGCTGTCACAATGCCACCAAAAGGGGTCAGGGTGGGAAGGGAGGGTTTGTTCTCCCCAAAGTACAAGTCCCAAAGGCTCACCCCCCTGCCGAGCCAGGCCAGCTCTGGCACAGCGCAGCTCGTCAGGATGGAGCTGACCACCACAGTGGTCTGTGGGGTTTGCGCCACAGCAAGGCTTGCGGTACTCTCTGTATTACAGCATAAGGCCGTGGCTACCCGAGGTATGCTGGACAACTTCCTTTCCTACAAGGCATCCTCCTGAGCAGCTGGAGGCCAGTCAACAGATTAAGGTCTGATCCAAAGAACTTGCTTTTCTCCCTTTGTGTAATGCCTTCTGAAGACCAGCTCAGGCGAGACAATGCTTCCTGCCATTTATAAGATTAAGGCTGTCTTGAAAACCACACCTGGCTTCAGTAAGCTGCTCTCACTGCAGTTCTTCACCATCTGAGGGAAACAAACACCAAGTGTTTTATCACTTAAAGATTTAAAAACAATCAAGACACATTTCATTGGAAAAGCAGAGACAAAGGCACAGACAAGCTGCTGAGCTGAGCTGAAACTGCCCCTCTGCTTCCCCTCCATCCCCATTCAATAACTTCATCGCTTTAAGTACGGGAGGTGAGGCTCACACGATGACAGCGGTCCCAGCAGCAAGCCTACCTGTATTCCAGGGGGGTTTGCTTGCTAGACCTGGTGTCAACCATGCAAATGCTTGCAGCATGGGACTGCATGAGCATCTGTGCTAATAACCGCCCCCCCCCCCCCCCCCCCCCCCCCCTATGACCCAGCCCTAACAAGCAAGTATCAGTCACAACAGCTCAGCTGCCAGCTCTCCTGGTTTCAGCTGGGACAGAGTTAATTTTCTTCCTAGTAGCTGGTGCAGTGCTGTGCTTTGGATTTGGTGTGAGAATAATGTTGGTAACACACTGATGGTTTAGTTGTTGCTAAGTAATGCTCATACTAAGTCAAGGACATTTCAGTTCCTTAGCCCCCGACAGTGAGAGGGCTGGGGGGTAACAAGACATTGGGAGGGGACACAGCCAGGACAGCTGACCTCAGCTAGCCAAAGGGATATTCTGGACCACAGAACATCATGCTCAGTATATAAGAGCTGGAGGAAGAAGGAAGGGGGGGGGGCACACATTTGGAGTGATGGCGTTTGCCTTCTCAAGTCACCATTACATGTGATGGAGCCCTGCTGTCCTGGGGATGGCTGAACACCTGCCTGCCCACGGGAAATGGGGACCAAATTCCTTGCTTTGCCTGCATGCGTAGCTTTTGCTTTACCTATTAAACTGTTTTTATCTCAACCCACAAGTTTTCTCACTTTTACTATCCCAAGGAAGCAAGAAAGGGGCTGGGTGGTGCTTAGTTGCCAGCTGAGGCTAAACCGTGACATCAGCACAGGTACAACAGGTCAGCAGCAAGTGCCACCTTGGCCAGACAAACAGGAAGGACACAGGTGGAAGCCCAGCAGAGCACCTTAGGGCACACAGCCCGAGAGGGTCAGCTTCATTTTGATGCTTCAGCTTAGTTTATTGCATGCATGGGTACGTATTTTAAACGTACACAACTATGCCAAAAAGATCGTTAAGCATGTGGAAAACCATGCCAGAAGGATCATTAAGTCTGCTTAGGCAAACATTTGAAAATACGATACCTTAATTTGACTCTCCTTTGAATTAGCTTTTAGTTACAGAGCCTTGTTATTTTGTTTTCCACAAGACCACAGTGTCTTCTAGTTCAGTGAGAAGCATTTTTCTGCCTCACATTCTAAAAGTAGTCCCCAGGCTTATTTAAGGCAGACAGTCCAATTCCTATATGGAGTACAGCATTAGGTGACAAACACTGGATCTGCAGAGGAAGATTTCAGTGCCCATGAACTAGGCACATACTTTTCTTCGGTGACTGTATAGTGAATCTGGGTGTCAGACAGTGAGCGTTCCTCTGTGCTTTGAGACGTGTGATACCTGTATCAGCTGAGTCCTCCTCAGATTCTACTGACAACCTACAAAGAGGAGCACGGCATTTCAAACAAGAGTTGATCTTTGCAACCCTGCTGTAGCACAGGGGCAACAATGTATATTACAGGTTTAAGAACAGGCTGACAAGTTGACAAGAGCTCCAGCAGCTTCGGGTGCTTAGCACATGCACCTGACCCCTGGTGTATATTAAACGAGCAAAGCTCCTAACTGCTTAAGCTACATCCTGGAGAAATCAGCATTTCTGCAAGTCCCAATCAGGCAACTCACACTGGGCACCAAGTGACAGAAATGCACAAAAAGAAGCCGGCACAGCCAGCTGCTTCAAGCCAGGAGAGCATCGCACTCCACTGCGCCTTCGCAGTGCCCGCGGGCGGCCATCCTTTCCCTTTAGCTACATGCAGCAGGGGCCCTGTAGGGAAGTTTCACTGCACTATGCTGATTCAGAGAACAAATTTGCGCAGGGCATGAGGCAAGGATTGGGTGAAGACAGGATGATATCTAAGTAACCACTGTCACATTGCAGATGCATGACAGGAATCAAGCTGCAGTTCCAAATCACAGCAGTGGAGCTTAGCTTTTGAGGATTTGATTTTATACCCACAGACTGGATTTATAATGTACCTCCTTATTTAAAAATACTTTTTAAAGAAGATCTTTAACATCTGGACTTGTATCAATGCTAAAACAGGCACCAGCAGCTGCATTTAAACCCCTTATGTCTGCAGTTCAGCTCTACCAAAAATAATTGACAGCAATAGTGGGCTGTTGCGACGTGTGCAAGTTACACTCATGTGACGGGTTTGACACATTCTCTCTGCAGTACAGTAACACAAAGACTTGGGTCTGAGGCTCAGTTCCAGATTTTGGAGAAAAGCAGCTAGTGGGCACAGTGTGTGCACCTGTAATCCATCCCAGGCTTTCTCTCCTCTCCAAATGCCCCTGCTCCTCACGCTTGTATCCCACTTTCTCCACCACCTGCTCCTCCTATAGCTATCCCAGCTGCCTGCACTCCCAGCCCGGCTTCACCTTCTTATTTCCCCTGCTCAGAGCTTCTCCTGAGCTTTTGCTTTGTATTTTCTTCCAGCAACTCCTCTCCTTGTGTTGTTTCCTCCTATCTCCCTTCCAAGTTGCCGGTTCACCTAAGAGAGCAGGCCAGGCTGCTCGCTGCCTTGACTGGCTGTGCTCTTCAGCAGAGAGGCCAGACTACGAAAAACTCTCCTTTCGCAGCAGGCACTCCTAGCAGATGCCATAAGCTTTTATAAGTTATACTCAAGTGTATTTTGCAACTATCCTGTATTTTCGGACTGCTCTGAAATCCAAAAGATAACTCTGCATGGGTGCAGAACTGTCACAAAAGAGACGCCCCTAGACACAAGCGGTTGGGTCAAAGCTGATCTATCCGTCTTGCACGCTCTGAGCTGTTTCTCTTGCATCCTATAAAGACTACTAGATACTCAGCGCAAGCACGGCAGTCCTGCAGTCCAACAACAACTTTCCACACGTTGATTTCATTACCAGGTAAAATTCTGTACAACAATCTCACGTGATGAAGGGTTAACTTCAGTACACAGTAATTGCATCTGAGGGCATCTACGTAAATCATTTGCAAGCTTTATTTTTGGCATCTCAAAATGAATCTGTCACGCTAATGATATTCTGAGAAGGTCTTAACGTTTCAAGTGCTGTGGGAAGTGCAGCTCTGCTAACACCTGCAGCAGGTGGTAATGCTGCTGGTAAGTCAGCGCTGAACTGCCGGGTGTCAGAGTGCAGTCTCTTGGATAATCCAAGCTGAGTCCAGCTCTTCTTAGCAGTCACTCAGGGGCCT
This sequence comes from Falco punctatus, assembly GCF_963210335.1. Lineage (NCBI taxonomy): Eukaryota > Metazoa > Chordata > Aves > Falconiformes > Falconidae > Falco > Falco punctatus. Next base: position 89,934,443 of record NC_137584.1, read on the forward strand.
GCAGCTCGCTTCACAGTGGGAGTTTTGGACTTTGCTTCATGGCCATGTTCCAACTCAGGCAATTGCATCTGAACCAAGTGGCCTCTGCTGCTTCTGTTGCACGGGCACATAAGCCCCTTGCTATTAAATGACACTAGTTCTGGAGTGAACGTGATACGCATTGACATGTCTGATGACAATGCAGAGCAACACGTATGTGCAGAAAGTATCGGTTACCATCCTGCCCATAAACCTACTGGCAAGACTAAACCCATATGGCACGCTGTATCAATGGGAACGGCATGCAAGGACAACCCTCTGCAGCCAGATCTGCTAGGCAAAACTTTCTGCGTAAGAACAAAGCTGTCTGTACACAACAGGAGAGAGGTAGTTCAGCCTGTCTGTCCATGCCACAATCGACCAGCAACAGGCAGGCTTAAGCTAGGAGACAAAAAGCAATGCTACATTTTAAGGCAAGCAGCATCCAACTCAAAAGGGTGAATTATAGACAGAAGATTTATGTCTTTTGGCAGTGTGAAGGTCTACAGGATGCGATTGGGGGGGGGGGGGGGCGGGCACAGAAAGAACATAAAAACCTCATAAACACACTGTAGGTTGGTACCAGGTTTCATAAAGTTTCAGATTGGTACATCCGTCACAATAGAAATCTCCTTCCCCCCCCTGCCACTTCTCCCCCTCCCCCACCTACGGCGGGCCACCAGTACTGCACTTGGAGACTGGAAGACAAATGGGCAGCTGCCTCTAGAGGCAATTGTGAGGAGACTAAAGATCAACTTGCAGCTGGCACTTCCACCCCCACCTCTCCTTAATACTTCAGTCCACATGCTTCCAGACAAGGATCATGAGTCAGCTCCTAAACATATTCTCCTTGAAACAATAGCTATAGCGCTCTGCCGCAGCTATACCACTACTCTGGCTCCAAGGGACACGCCACAGTTGGGAAAACAAAAGGACCAATTTCAACCCACAGCAGCCCACCACCAGAACTGAATGATATAATATGCACACACGGAAGAATACTATGGTAAACCTGTGAGATCAGCAAAGCTAATTTTGACATGTAGCAGGCATGAAGTCAGTACCGTAATGAAAATCTGCAGAAGCAGCAAACAGAAGTGTTTTTGGGGCTACAAGATAAAGCAGATGGCTTCTGCATAAACCTTTGCAGCTAGCACAGGGTGGTTTGATACCGCAGCACTGTACACTGCAGTACTAATTAGAGGTCAAATGAGCCAATTTAGCCTTTACATATTAACTTTATCACAACTGTCGGAGCTGCTCTCTCAATTCTGAGTAGCCACCACTCGCTGAAACTCCCGTGTCCACAAAGGTGGAACTCCAGCGCTCACCTCTCCAGGACATTTAAAGAGGAAAGAAGCTTCCTTTTGCCAGGGCATTTCAGCTTACCAGCCAATGACATCAAACTTCAACTCTCTGACCCAAGTGCTATCAGACGATAAAGAATTCAACAAAACAGTAAGAAAATGCATTGGAGATTTCTCAAAACTAAATATTAAATGATGAACTGGAAGTGACTACGGAGCACTTAAAGAGCTGTGCACATAGTAAAGGTTAGCCATGGGAAAGTCTACGCCCAGGCAAAGCGCCTTCAAGACATACCAGCACCCAGAGCATGCCTTACCTGCAGCCAGTTCACCGATACCCGCTGAAGAGGTGCTGCTGAAAGAGCTACAGTGCAAGCTAACATGTTAGGTAGGAAACTTAAGTGAATGCTATGTTTACATTTTTATTTCTAGCTAGGCAAAACCAGTTGTCCTTTCTCACCTCACCATAATTTGTGTTCATTACAGCTGAGTATTACCAAGTACTGTGAAGAAGTCTCTAATCCAAATTACCAACGTGTCTTGAGCCACATCGCCCCACCAGCCAGAAGGCTAGCTGGAGCCAGAAATAAAAGGCTACATCACAACACGTCAAAGAGGCAGGACAATTAAAGTCTGCTGCTCCTTCTGCAGGACCCCGACAGGTGCGTTTTGAGGGACTGTGCCACACAAATTAGAATGTTCTACTGTTCAATGCAGTGCATTGATTTTACCATGAACACAAATGTTAACGATGTATACACATGCTGTATAAAAAGACAGCAGACTATATACATATGTATCTTTTAAATTATTTTATTTTGTGTAAGCTAAAAGGAAATTTACACACTTAAATCTCAAAAGACCTTGGGCATGCACATTGACCTTTTTAGAGGTTCTTCTACATAGCTCTCTTTTTTTCCATAGGAATTTCCCCAGACATTTACAACCCATAGTTTTTTACTGTATATACAGCCTAAAACCATAGCAATCTATGATTATGTCATTTTACACTGTGCAAAATCAAACAGGAATAGTGGTACAACAGAACATAATTTTAAACAGGTAAATTTCATTTTAAGACATTCATATAGTTTTGGTCCTTCTTTTCCAAATCAAACTGATTAAAAGCAGACAACCTTCTAATGACCAAAAAAATCAAGTGTTTAGACAGTGATCCATAACTGGAACAAGAAGTTACTGACAGCATACCTTTCAAAAGGCTATATAGTGACAGAGCCATACTATTGAAATTGAAGAACATAAAAATTGATCAGCCAACCAATCAAACAGGGGGAGGGGATTGGGGAGAAGAAAAAGAAAAACACATCTTAAGCTTGTTAAAACACAAAAGAAATTACTGGGTTTTAAAGAAACAACAACAACTGAAAACCTGCAAAGGGACAAAGTAACCTTTTCTTCCCCCCACCCCCCACCCCCAGCAATAAGTATTTTAATATATGCAGGAAAGAAAGACGCTCAATGCAATCTAAAAACCTTTACGGGGGACTTCACAGATTGTGAAGATTGAAGTTTTCATTATGTGTTTCTAGGATATTTTTTTTTAACTTTTTAAAGTTTTGTAAGAAGGACACCACCAGTGTATTTCACAAAGACATAAATGTATACATCCCAGCACAACAAAAAGAATAGATCTTCCAAAAGATTTGCCCCCAATTATTTACATTTTTCTCTAATATAAATTTAGGACTCCAGTATGTAAATAAATATACATTACTATGTATACCTTTCTAGTGCTGCTTACCAACAAATCATCTGAACTTGACTTTTTTTTAATTAAAGCAAGATTGCTTTTTACGACCCACAGAGGGAAGGAAAAAAAAAATCAATAGAAAACGTCCAATTCACATCACTTTAGTCTACCTTTTCTTGGCAGCTTGTTGAAGGTGTTAATGTGGCTGGGAACATCAACACCTTGGCATGCATGAAAGTTAAGTCAGGAAGGCTAGAAATCACCTTGGCAGCCTCTTCACTAAGATGTTCTTCTTTTTTAGGCTTCCTGTTGAGAAAAGAACAAAGTGCATTAATCCAGTACCTGATATCCCTCGGATCACTGGGAGAATCGCTGATTGAAGCAATGTTCTGTCAGTTTGTCTCCCATTGACAGGCACTTCTGCAAGCTACTTGAAGGTAGTCTAATGTTATAATATCTACCTGCCTACCAACAAAAGGTTAACATAGAAAGTCAGCAGAATGTTCCTGCATATTGTTGTAATAAGGGGAAAAAATACCCCGATTTCCTATTTAGATGCTGATTTTTTTTTTTTTTTTGGCAGGTTCCAGTGTGAAGAGACAGCCATGCCCATATTCTAGGGATAAGACAACTGGAGCATTAGTTCTAAACTACCTAAATCCAGTACTATCTTTCAAAACAAAGTGGAAAAATCTTGAAAGGATACTAAGAAGTTCCTAACTTACTTCTTAATACTTTTAAAATAAAAGGGTACTTATGCTGTGTTTCCAACAAGACCATTCTCAGATGATACATCACATCGTTCCACACGGTGATCCACAAACCCTTTTTTCCCCCCAGGGCTCATCAGCAGCAAAAGGTGGCTCACAACTTGTAGCTACTTGCTTTGAAGTGCAGTAGTACTTGTAGCTATAATGATACATACAGCAGTTTGGGAATCACTGGTGTTTACTTTGCCTTTTGCATTATTCACAAGAATTACTGAGTGCAAATGAATAAAGAGGTCTGAATCCCATGTGCTTGGTTCTCACCATTATGCAAAACCCTCACATTTCCTAGGTAAAACGAAGCCTGGCTCAGACTGCTACAGAAGACCCCTCCCCTCCTCTGCCCAAAAATCCATACTTTACAGACATCTGGTTTATATTTAAAGAACACTGCTTATTACTAGAAAGTGTCAGTTTCCCATCAAACGTTATTCCTGTTTCAAAAAGGCACCTGCTACACCCTGTAATGACATTAGAAACTCTAGCTGAACAAGCTCCCTCATCTTCGGGGCAAAAAACAGACAAAAGGCTTGAACCAAATAAACTGCCTTTCCCTAGAATGCCTCAGAGATTCCCCTTCAATCTTGTCCTATCTATAAACTTCAAACTGAGCCTGTGAGAAGGCAATGACCACTCCCATCACAAAGCAGCATGTACTTCTATTTTCTTTTGTCAGCGCCCGTTAGTATTGTTTCCTGAGGTGACCAGAGATCAGGGGAAAGCAAGGGGCTACGTGTTTGCTTCAGCAGCTGTCTCAGAATTTCATAGCTAGGAAGCAAAGAAAAGAAGAGCTGGAGTCAAACTCATCCTTGACATCACTGTCAGTGATGATCACTGTGTTGACACTGAACTATCACTTCTGTTTGCTACTTGAAATCTCCACTTGATTAAAGATCTCTAGATGAGGCAGCCTAGATACTAAATCTGACTTTCCTTCACTAGAATAGCAATATTTTCTTTTCTCTGCTGCAGTGGAATTTCATGAGCCACTGACTAGGCAGATTACCAAATTCTAGAGGATAAACAAAGCTGTGTGCTGGATTTACTGAAGGAAGAAGCAGAGAGCCAATATGTGTCTCCTTCTCCAGCAACTTCACAGTCAGCTCTGTTTGTGCTCGAAGGACTATCCCCGAGCTGTTGAAATGTCATTCTCACCCACCACTGTGTTATCAGTATCTGGTGCCACTATTAGTAATCACTTACCACTAGCCTCTTAAAGGTACAAACCCCTGGTGATCAAGGGCTTAGAGCTAACAAAGGAGTGTTTGACACAGGAAGCCAGAGGAAGAGGGCTGACCCAAAGATCTGCATTAAAAGGAGTTCCTGTAATTGTTAATCAGGCACCGAGATGGAGCTCACACACTCCTTGCTATTTATATGCCTCTTCCTCCTCTGCTCAACTGTGGCATGCTAAGAAATGGCACTCCTGGATCCCAGAGGCAGTGTTGCATTTTATATGCAGGACCTTTACCATGGGAGGATGCTATCACTCTTGCTGTACTAGCTGGTCTCTGCAACATCACTGTAGAACATGCTCACCAGTGACCACAGTCAGATGTGAATCTCATACAATTACTGAATGCTCCCCTCCTGGCTGGAGGCCCTTTGCAGTAATTTATGTACTTAATGTGCTCTGTAAAGAGTACCTATACAGAAGGACAAGCTAACACAGCAAACATTATTTAATTATGACCAAGTTACAGCAATAGATACAATCACCTGGCAATGAGACTCAGAACCTTTTTTAAAATCATCTCAGTGCAGAGAGGGATGAGACAGCCTAAAGCCTCCAGCCTCCATTCCTCGCCGGAGAGGGCCAGGTTCTTCTGGAAGACAATAAAACTGGACACTGCAAGTACCCTTTCTGGGAAGCTGTCAACACCTTCAGTAGCAAATATCACCCGGTCAACCTTAAAGAACTACTCATTAACTCTCTAAATTTAGAAGACAAAGTAGCACCATCACTGCAGAGTGTTCTTACCCTTAAAACTTAAACTGCCAAATAACTGTGGTGTCTTTTGAAAGAGGCAAGAGGAATAACCATGTTAGGTGCATTAATTTCAGCCACCACTTTTGCTGAAGAAGTTCCCATTGTTAAGAGCTTCTTTTGCTAAACCCTGGTCTGTAGGGGGGTGTTACAGATCTTCTCCTGGTTATGCACTCTTAACTTCTAGATGCCATAGCATGCAGGAAGGACACCCAAGCGAGCAGATGTCACTGTCAGCTGTTACGAGTTCCGTCTGCTTTGGAACCAGAAGTTTTGATTACTAAACCATGAAAGGACCCAGCCCTGGCTCAAAACAAGGTCTCTGCCCCATTCAGGTTTTAAAACTACCCCCATCCATCTCTTCTCTTAAGATTACATTTCCTCCCAAGACAGAGGACAGAAAGGATGCCCTTATGTAAGCACCTGTGCCAGTTCATCTACCTGTCGGCTCAAAGATTGCTTTTCAAAGGCAAGTTAACACTAAGCTGCAAGAAATGAGCCAGCGTGACAGGCAGGAAAGTTGTTGGAAGAAAGTTTAGCAAGAAATAGGGAATGCTTTGTCCATGTGTCACTCACACCTTACTGTTCTGTTTTGCATTCCAACCCCTTCCTGCAGTGTCTTTCAGGACTTCAGTCATATCTCATGTTTGCAAAGAGTTCTGTGGATAGCACCAGCAAGGTCAGGCTCTAATAACAACGAGCTGGTTAGAGAAATGCACTATAAAAAACCCCCAGTCACTCTGTTATTAAAAGTTAGCCTGCTTCATCTAACATTGCCCCCAAGGAGTATTTCTAGTTTAAATGAGGGTTTCGGCCCTTTCTTGGAAAGGTATCTGTTCTGCTCTTCTTCAAAAAGACAGCAGATAAGCTTTTGATCTCTGCCAATTCTCTGGAACCCGGCAAGGCTGCCGAGTCTCTGTGGAATGCTGTGCTGGATCCCTGACCTTCAACACTTGCTGCTGCTGTGAAGGCTTCAGGCTCCAGCTGAGGGGGAAGTTTCCTTCCTCTCCCAACACTTTCCTTCTGAGAAGCTGACTTTCCAGCTTCAGGTAATGGGTTTGCAAGCAAAAGATGGGGCTACTTCACACAAAGACGACTCTTCACATGGCTTTCTACAGCTGAACAACGGTATTTTCACTCTAAACTTTACCCTAAAGATCCTAACTTCAGACAAGTTACAGCCATGGGATAGCCTTAGCCCAACTGAAGTTGGCATCAAAGTGATATGGCCACTGGCCACATCCTCCCCTGATCAGTTACCATGAATAGCTAACAGTCCACATTTCCAGGTTGTTGCATGAATGTCATCTTTGTTAAGCTGGCAGCATCCAGCCACTCCCATTTTAAAGTCTTCAGTTCAGTAAGAATAAAAAAAAAATTCAAAAGAAAACCAGTTTATTACAAAAAGCTAACATACTGCTACACATTTGGCATATTGCTGAGATAAATCCTTCTTATTTCTCTGAAGGTTTCTAGCTTGAAAAAAGACTGCTTTTCTTTTGGAGAGCATGAAATAAAAAAAAAATTGAAAACACTTGAAATTTTTAAAATTCAGAGTTACAAAAACATACAAAATGTATTGAACGCTGCAAACAGCTGCTTTAAAACACCTAACCTTTGTGTGTGTCTGAACTTAACTGCCAAGTCTGAGGTCCACAGCCTCTCTCTACAGCCTGATATATTGCTGCAGTACAGACCTAGAACCTCTTCCTATCAGTAAGCAATGTTCTCCAGAACAGGGGAAAAGCTTTGACATCTAGATAAAGAGCTTTAACAGCACAAGCAAGAGCTTTCAGGTGAGCTGTGGAACCACTGGAAAAAAATCCAAACCCCTCATATCAAAAACTAACAATACAGAAAAATGAAGGTCAACATTCATTTAAGCAAAGCAGGCTTCCCTGTTCCTTTGTAAAGAAAAAGTAAACTAAGACATGTTAAAGCAAATAAGCAGGTACAAATCTAAAAGAGGAGATAAAAATAATAGAGGTACATTTCAAATTGCTATGTCCTGCTGTGAATTTGTGGTTACTTTTAAATTAGACAGAATATATTACAAAAATATTTCAACCATAACTATGTTTTCTAATTAGTGAAAGTCAAACTTTCCTACTAGTGTATCTTCAGAAAGAGTATATGCACTCCACGGACAGAAAAATAGGCAATCCAAAAGCTGAGCCACAAAAAAATCAGCACTGAAGTGTGGAGTTCCCTCTACTGGTTCTCCTATGACATTTCATGGCTTGTTGAAATTTTTAATTCAGTGTTCACTGAACACTCTCGCTGCAGGAACACTAGCCAGACAGTTTTCTCAATTAAATAATATGTTTTAGAAGAGCACTTGAAAATCATAATTTTAGCCATTTTAAGAAAGCCAGCTGTCTCCCAACACTACAAATTACTACCTTTGCTACACCTCTTCCACTGTGCCTCCTGAGTGCTATGCTGCATCAAAACCTATCTACTTTTTAGAGTGCCGAATAAACCCTAAAGCTCACTTACGAGTGAGGATATGTTACTATTTATTAGTTGCTTTGCAACTAATAATTGTTGCATGTTGAGGCACACATTTCTTCAACAACAGAAACGTTTTACTTGGCGAGAATCACTCAGTGATTCTTTTAATGGGCACTGGCATTAATTACATGTTCAGACAGTCCAGGATTCTACTGCTAAGATATGCATTCAAAAAACAAACCAAAGAATCAAGCTCATAAATGGAGAGACTATTCTGCACACATTCAACAGGTCAGACTTCAAGGAAGATATCTGACACCTAAAACCTTTATATAGGCTCTACCTATAAAAAAAGTACAGAAGAACTTTACACGAGATCCAGGAAGCAGAAAGGACATCCTAAACCAACTACATTGGTTTATTTGCTTGTTCCTTCACTTGCAACAGCAAAATGAACCTGATGTTTGGTCACTGAAGTTCTGACAGGTGCTAGAAATATATGTGAAGGGACAAGTATCGTCATACTTATTAGTCAGTTTTATCATTTTACTTGTGGAAGTTTCCGTATCTATAAATCACAGAGGACTGAAGAGGGTCTTCTGTTAAAGTCCCAGGTCACCGAACTGCATGGGTCAGTTCACTCCTCCACTCCTAGGAATGAGCTCTGCTCTTCAGAAAGCCACTTGCTACAGTTCACTCTCTGGCTCTAGGCTTTTTAAACTTAGGTTCTGGTGATCTTTCTCATTCAGCTCATGAACTGTTTCCCATCTTATTTTAGAGTTCTACGATAACTTGAAATATGAACTACAGCACTATGTATTTCATATTTAATTATTAAATTTAAGCCTTTTGATCATTCAAGAACTTCTGACCTAAAATAGCATACACATTCAGTTCTCACATTTCATGCTACCCTTAGAAACAGAAGAAAAAAGCACAACAAAGTATTTACCTTGTGGACGTGCTTGCCTTCTCCACTGTGGACATGAGTCTTGCAAATGCATCAGTCACTCTGTTGCTTGCATTGGAAGTTTCCAGTTTTGAGGTTGTCAATTCATACAACTCAGGATCCACACCTTATAGTATAAAATTATAATCAGTGATGGTTGGAGGCAAGTATCGCCACAATTAGCCACAGACCAACTTGCTAGACACTGTTTTCTGTAAACATCTGAATTATAATTTTAAGATACATGAAAAGAACATGACAGAACATGTCTGTATTTCTGGAACACTGTCCTCTCTCCCCACCCTTTTTCAGTAGCTTTTATAGTGGTACTACAAAACACACACACATTGGATCAAGTCTGGCATAAAGGTCTCAGTCTACAAGTAAACAAAACAAATTTGATTTACCTTTTAGAGTGAAACACCTGTAAAAATGTCAGCTGGCTTAAAATGGATTGTTTCAATTACTTCAACTCAACTGTATTAAAAGAACCCTACATGTCAACATCGACCAACTCTTTAACAAGAGATTACACACAACACTGGCATGCATTAGAGTGCATTTAGCATCTTGCTTTTCACAAGAGGTTGTGTTAAAAAAAAATTAAGTCAGGAAAAGCAGCTTTCATGATACATCAAAGCGGAATGGCATTAAAAGTTACATACTAATAGGTATAATGCTACCAAAACTTTTAGTCTATGCTCCTTTTTAATTTTTCAAGTATTTATAAAGCATCAAGTATATGGATGTTTCAGCCTGGATTTGCTAGTTTCAGATATCTTAAGTCAAATGCTGAATTTTGACATCACATACATTGCAAACAGATTTCAAATTTTATCAGCAGAGGTCATTCTGAAAGCAATGCAAACAATGGAAACCTGCATCCAAAAAGATAGGTATGTAGGGGTAAAATTCTATCTGCTTAATAACAAGCATCACATCTCAGCAGGAAGTAGTTCTAGAATTTTCAGTTATTAAGTACGCTTTCTTTAAGAAAGTCTCCATGAATTATCAAAATAAATCAAGAGGAAAGACTGTTAGAACACATTTTGTTGCTTAGAAGCATTTTAAATTGGTGATATTCCTCTAGTTACAGCTATTTCATGCTTCACTGATTTAAATGAAGTGTGAACATGTGCCATCCACAATTAGTATTTTTCAAAAGCAGCACAGAATTTTTCTACAGAAGCATCATGTGTTACAGACACCTGCATTCTAAACAAGTGTAACACCAGTGCTAGCTGGTTCGGACAACACAGAAGCATTTCACACTACTGAGAACAAACGCTGCAGATACTCGGACACGATGGTCTCATGCTACCCAATATAAAACCAGCATTTATAAATTGATGTGCCGATGATTCTACCCAGTTTACTTGACGATTAAGACATTTTTTAAGTACTCCTGAAATACTGGAAGATCACTAAATAAAATAAATAAAAACTCTGTGCCTATTATCCTGCCTTTTCCACCCAGTAATTGCAGTACTACATGCGCAAACAGACAAGGTTAATAATCCTCATTCCTGCTTTGCTGGAACTCTCCCCAGGCACTGTGTCTTGGCCATTCGTCATTTGTGCACAAGTACTTTTTCATTGTTGGGAAACTAAGCTGACCAAAAAGTAAAATTAAGAAAAACATCTGGTTAAGCTGCAGGAAGGTAGTGGGGCAGGGAGAAGATTTACTCCAATATGAGTTGATTAGAAATTTATCAGCTGTCCTTTCAACATACGTTTTTATAAGTCTGGATTTTCAACATTAATTTCATCCAGTTTCATGCAAAACATCAAAAATGTACTGTCCTGAGACCAGTATACCAAGACTAAGTATTGTCAGATGTTTACAGAACTTGGAAATAGGAAAAAGCCCAACTATTCCATAAAATATCCACTTTCAATCAAGGAGAGTAAGACTTGAAGAAGCCTGCGAAATCCCATTAAGGTACCAATTGTAAAACTAATTGAAATAAGGAGTCCTTTGACATGCAACTCTGCAACAAATGTTAAATGCAACCTTGTAAGTTACATTATTTAGATATTCACATTTATGTTCCTGAATTCATTTTCATTGTAGTGCGATGTCACTGCTCAATTTACTGTACTTTAGGGACCTCTTACTCAGTAAGATTTATGTTAAACTATTACCATAAAAATAAAACAATACACGAAATCTGTGGGAACATACTAGAAACAAGTAACTCCTCATTTGTGATGCAGAAGGCAAATTTTTATAAAAAAGTTATTTTGGCTACTGATGAATCACACTGAGAAGAATACAGCATAGGTCTATAGTAAGCAAAACAAAGGTCTTCAGAGAAAGAACAAACTTCTACTACTGATAAGTGTTTCTTCTTTAAGCCAAAAGATCTAACAATTTGTCTTTTAATTATTTTATTTAACTTTAAGAGTTGCATATTCTCAATTTTATTCAAATGATTAGAGAATATTTAAGGAAAGCACTGCAAAACCTTAATGAGATATTGAAGAAAAGGTAGCCAACCAAACCCCACACAAAGCTCCTAAACACACACACAAACACACGAGCTGCAAGCCAAGAAACAAATGACTTTCCCAGAAACAAGTCAGAAGGAAAGAAAAGCCAAAAAAACCCAAAAAACCAAACAAACAAAAAAACCCCCAACAAAAATATGCGCTACGGGGCATAGCAGGGAAGGTGATAATACCTGTAACTCGATGAAACAACATAAAAAAAAAAAACAACCAAAAGGCAATAAAAGGCTAACAGAGTATTCCTCTAGTAATCTCTTCAAGTGTGCACGCCATCAAGACGTAAGAACATACCCAACTGCACGAGCAGTACATGTACTGGGTACTGACAACTGATGTTGATAGACTTGCACACACTTACGAAAGAATCTCTAAGACTCAAGCATCTTGAATTTGCTACCTATCACTTCCATGACAAACCTGCCATCTTTCATCTGATAATGACATGTCTTAAGAGTGGAATAAGAAGACATCTGGAATGCAATACCACAAAATTGCCTTCAATGATCAGATTACGTAACTGAAAGCAGGTTTTTAAAAATAAAAAATACAATAATAATTAAAAGCATTTATTTGAAATGTGGGGAAACAGCACACCTCTTAAAAATTGATTCTTAAAATTAAAATCACTAAGCCGAAAAAACCCTACCTTCGAAGACAGTTATGATGATGGCCTCAGGCATTGTAGTGAAAGAGTATTTGCCTTATCTACTTAACCTATGCACTGGGATAAATCCCCAAAATGCTCCCTTACATTCCTGCAGAAATTTATTCCAAGCGTAGGCTTTTACAAGCTCACACAAAATACTCAGAGCATGTAAAAACCACGCAATAAATGAATTAAATTACTTTCATGTATTATTCAATGGAGAGAGTAGTGTTTTCATCTCCTTTCTAAGGGATTAAGTTGCAGATAAAGTGCTTTGGTTATATAATTAACGTTAATGAACTTCTAATGTCCCCCAAACATGCAACTATCCTTATTTTCTATTATGAATGTTGTTAAAACACTTTTTTCACCTTATCATTAAGATTACTAGTTCATACAAAGGAAAAATTTACAACCTCCTGGTAGTGGCAAACCCCAGTGGGGTTGTGTTAAACCCCCTGGCTTTGTATTCACATACAAACTTCCAAACAACATCATAATCCTGTAATTTGGAAGCACTCACTTGGAAGACAGAACAAGCCCCATTTTTTTTGGAATCACCACATTTACAGTATTTTTCAATTTTTCTTAAGTGCTTAGAAAAGTTAATTTTCAAAATTTCTCACTTGAAACAAGTGTTTTAACATCTTATTTGCAAGAGCGTAAGAGCCATTCATTCCTTCAGCACGTGACAAAACACAGAGCTGACAGTACCTTTCAAATACTTCGCACTCGATATAAAACATCAGAAAACAAGACACAGATTAAAGGAAAAATGCAGTAGAAAAAAACATTTTACAGAAATGCAGTGTAAAGTTTCTCCTTGTTTATAGGAAAGTCAAGTGATGTGCTCATGCTTCTAGTAAGTCGTTTATAGTATTACAGTCGTGGTTTTAACACTCTGCTGACCTGGGATTGTGGTGGTGCTGCTAGAGCTACTGTCATCCACGGGCCCAAAGAAATCAAGGTTCAGAAGAGTGGAACCTCCACTAGCTTGAAATTCAGTGACCGTGTTGGTAGGCAGCCATATAGAAGGTAAGCCAAGGGAGGGGTTTATGTGTAAAAAGGGGTAAGACACACACTTGAACATGCAAGTTATAATTAGTACTCAGTACGCAATTTAAAAATTGACATGAAAACAATGCTTACATATTAGTTTGTACCTTCTAAAATGTTAACAACTTAATTCAGTGCACATTTCCTCATGTACAATGCAGCAAGGAAATCAACACTAGTAACTTTAAAATAGAGATATTTATTTCAATCTAAAAATGAAAGAGAACCAGCACGACCCAGAGAGAAAGATGAGATCAGTTAAAGGGAAACAATATATAGGTCAATTGACAGTTAGAATATAGTGGGCTTTTTCTCCCCTCACGGAAATTGAAAGCCATTCTTTCATCAGGAAGACTTAGCAGATCCCCAAATAGCAAAGAACCAAAAAAACCTTTAAAGTTTTATTTAGCAGCTTTAAGCTATTAATTATGATTATCTTAAAGTAGTGTGAACACACGGTAACAAATGCCACTCTTTTATTCAGTTCCTCACTGGTTAAGTTATACTGTTCCCCTTTAGTACTAAAACAGAAATCAAACCAAGATACATTTTAAAGAAGTTGTTTGTTAAAAAGAAAGCATGATGATTGACTGAAGTAATAAGACACCAGACAACAGCAAAGGGTCCATCCAGGCTTTCCTTCAGCACCATGATATTGCTATCCAAACTCTCACATCCCACATGTTCTGAAACAATACCATGAGGCAACACCACTGCAGTAAGAGATGCAGTTTATTTTAGCCTGCTTTTGAACAACTTATGTGTCGTAAACTAATTGCTGTTAGCAGGCTCCTCATAAAGGTATCAGATCCCTTACAGGTTTCTAGTCTGTCAAACAAACAAGTTTCCAAAACTTGTTTTATTTCTTTTGCATGCACTTGCATTTCTGGAGACAGGAGACGGTGGCACAACTCACTTTGCTATTAAAATAGACATAGGTGAAGTGTCTTATGTGATAACTATATACATTTACAGATACAAATAAGTTTGTAGCTACCTCTTATTTAATCTATTAGCTATAATTAGCTTGAGTGTAAGCAAAAGTGGTAACAGATGAAGTCACATTTTGAAATATAAAATTATCTGTAAATCTGAAAACTTTCAGCTCAAGAAGTGTATCTTTTGCAAACAGTTTGTGGTTAAAATATTGTGCTTTGAAGTAGCCACTATACACAAGTTTGTCATTCAAAGGATGTCTAAAGAGATAGTTCATTGGTGAAAAATACTTTTAAGAAGTAAACCTCATCAATCTAAAATGCTCATTTGTTCAGAGTTTCTTTATAATCTGCAGTTATACATAATGAAGTGTTAATATTGCCACTGTGTCACTAGCATATGGCAGGAATCTAAAATAATACTTAACTTAGTATTTTTCAGACTACATAATATTTCACATAGGGGCACAGTTAATCAGAAAGAAAGCCTGAATTTCCAAAGTTAGGAGTAAGAAATAAATATTATATATATTTATATATATGTGTGTGTGTGTGTATTTAAAAAAATAATCAGCAGATAGATGTTTGTCTGAACTTTGTAGCTTTCTTATCTCTAGCTCTGGTGCTAGAGGCTCTACGGAGAGACGTACCATCTAAAGGGTTAGTAAGGCCACTGCTACTCCAGTCAAACTGGACAGGTGGTAGAGATTCCTAGAGTTGAAAAGTCAGAAATCAGATTTTATAGTCAGTTCAGGTTACAACAATGCAAAGCAGTTCAAATAACAGATTCTTTAGCGTCTACATACTAAAAAGACAACTAAATGAGCAAGCCCCAACTTTTAGGAGGCGTGTATTTTCATAATATGCACTAAAGATTCAAAGTAGATTTGTTCTAATAAAGGAAATCCCATTAGATTCTGAACAGTACAGATTAGGTAACTTCTAACTCAGACAGGATTTGCAAATTAACTAAAACGTATGAATTGGATAAAAAAAACCCTTCAGGCATAGTCGAAAGTTAAACTACTATTACTTCCGTGGAAGACGAGGCATTTTGCATAAAAAGTTATGTATACACAATTATAGGGCAAATTTAGAATAGTGTTATTAGTGAAAGCTGTCTGTACATGCTTTGTTCTGATTATACATAAAATCAGTTATTTACCAAACAGCCCATGGTTCTTTTGGTTTGTTTTGCTTTTAAGAGACATAATCCCTACATGCAAAGGACAAGCCATCAACACCCTCCTCCCTCCACCCCCTTTAGAAAAAAATAATACTGTGATTTATCATCCTTTAATGATTAACTCATTCCAATATCTAAACAAACCATTAGTAACAATGCTTAAACAAGAGGAACATGGAAACTTTGACTCCCTCTGGGAGCCCATCCTTGCCTTTTCAATTCCTCGTTAAGTCTTTTGCACACACACAGATAAATCCAACAAGCAGCAGGGACCATGCTTTACAGGGAAAGTGTGTTCAAGTGCAGTGTAACTTCCAAGTGCTGTCCTCCTGTATTCTCAGGCCACAAACTGATGGGATAATATCAGAAGTGTCTGAAATAAAGTGATCTTTCTACTTCTGTGCATCAAATTTCTGCTCTCTCCCCAGTGAGGTCAACTGTCAAGAAGTACTGGGAAACAATGTGCCCTCAACTTCGAACAGAACAATCACACTTATGGAAGAAAAGCAATGGAAGTTTTCTGCAGCATTATTCAAAATGCATCATTAGTTGTCAAGCCTCCAGCGGCTGAGATGTACCTTCTCTTCGCTTTTTTAGAAAGTCAGGTTTTTGGTTTTGGTTTTAAAAGTTTCAACTCTCCACCACTGGAAAAAAATAGGCAGATTCACTAATCAAAGCTGTAGCAACCTGAGCTAGCTTTGTATAATTAAGCTAATTGTCAGAGGTTTTTGCTAGGTGACGGTTGTTTAGAGAAAGAAAAGTTAAGGGAGCTGGAATTTTCTGTATTTACTTACAGTAAATGCCTTGCCTAGAAAAATCTTCCCTACCTAATTACTTGGAAGTATTTCCAGTACCGAGCACAAATGGAACAGCATTCACTCCACGGAGCTTAAGGAGCTGATGCTACACTTTCTACTTTGCTTTGGTAATGAAATTACCGGCATTGAAATGATTTGCATGGAAACATAATGTTACCAGTGCGAAAGCTACACCTGATGAAGCAATAATCACTATCATCAGTAGCTTGTTTAAAGTTTGTCACATCTAAACCTAACAAAATTCCTAAGTTGAATAATTAATATTAAAAGGGGGTTGGGTTTGTACACAAAAAAAAGAGAAAAAAAAAAGGAGACAAGTATAACAACTAAATAGCTTTCTGCCCTGACCAAATTGAACCCAAATTGGAACCAAATAACTTCCTATCAATTCTCACTTACTGAGGAGAACACCCCCTGCATTTTGTGTCAAGGGTCTTAGCCAGGACTGATTAGTGCGACAGAATCACATGGAAAATGTGGTACCAATGGCTGGCTAAGCTCTTCCCTTTAATGATGACATCATTTTCTGATTTGCCAAGGAGAGGACAAAGGACAGGATGAATTCTTCCTAAAAGGGGGAGGAGACATAGCCCCCCGCCCGCTCCCCGACTCCAAATCAGTAAGAGTGTACCATGTATATTAGTCTGCTCTGAGGGATGAGGACACTCTGCTGACCCCAACTTACAAAAGAGAAGGGGTGGTAAGTAAAGCGGACCCCATCTATACAGGATGCTGGCAAGCCCTTGTTTATACAATAGCAAACAAAGTGAAAGGAGAGGGCAGAGGCAAAAGTCAAGTGAACAGAAAGGAAAGTTTTCTGTTTCTAGTGACCTTGGCCCTAGAAAGAAAACTAACTATTCTGGGACAGCTGAACACAACACTGAAATCTCAGACACTGGGAACACGCCCTGCAAATGGGAATATAACGTTTTGTCTTTCAGAGATTGTGAGGTTGCTAGACTACTGCATTTACAACTATTATTTTAATAACATGCTTTAAGGAAAAGTGCCCAATCTAAAAGAATATTGAAAATTGGGGCAAACTGCTCTCACTCCTCCCTCCACCTTAGATTACAGGATACAGTACAGAAATGAAAAAGTATACTCAGCTGTCAAGACTACTACTCTGAATGTTAAGGAAGTGAGAAAGGAAACGAAAATGCCTGCTGGTTATACTGCATCGTATTTCACGTTTATCAAAGTGAGAGATGTTTTCACACAGTAATTTTAGAATGGTATTATGTAAGAGCTTTTATAATCTGAAAGAGTAAAATGTAAGTGTGTCTGTGCCAATAATTACCCAAGGAAAATTAAACAAAGGAAAAAAAAAATATTCTGCTGTTTTAAAGCTGGGGTAAAAAATAGAAGGACTTGCAATACAAATGTAGCGTCAATATTTAGATAGATCCCACAAATGAACTTCATAAACATTTCAGAAAAAGGTTTACAAGGAAGAAATTAATACATCTAATTGTGTGTATTCATTGGCAAAATTACCACAGTTCTGAAAATTGTTCTTCTCCGACACCACCTTTAAGCAACTGTCACATCTGATAGAATAATAAGTTCTGTAATATCTCTTACCTGCAAATCTTTCTCTCCTACTCTGTCAACAAAGCTATGTATATTCTTGGATCTTTCTCGTATGTGTAACTGGAGAGCAGTTCCATGATAGAGACTTTGGCTGGTGGCCAATAATATGGTAGTTTGCATCTGTCATTGTTAGAAGTCCTGATGGTCCCTTATGTAATTAAAAGTGGTTTTGAAGACTGTCACCCCATGGGGTTTAATTAAGGTTCAGCCCCTAATAGCCAGCAAGTGTAAAATACATCTCTCTATTATAACCTGATCCCTAATTCAGTGGCTTAGATGCATGCAGATGTGCTGGAATAGGCACCTGCAGAAAAGAATTACTTGTAATTTTCTTCTAGAAAGGTCTGGCTGACTGCAGATTTCTATTTCAATATAAAACTTACTAAGCAAAACTAAGCAGGTAAGAAATCCTAAAGTTATCCTGAAAGCTACCAGTAGACTCTACCAAAGAAAAACAGTCCCAAATAGAGGGAAGAGGATGCTTTGAAACAATAGCATGAGCAGAAATACCTAGATATCTTTTTTCCAAGAAAGCCAAAGAGAAGCAGGTGAATAAACATCAAAACAACGTTCACCAGAAGCCAACATTAAATCAAGAGAAAGCAGTCAACATCAAATCCAGACAGCAACCTTTTTAACAAGCACTGGAATATATTTTAATCACACTGCCTGAAGACTTGGCCATGGTATAGAAGCTCACTATAGCAGATGCTATAAAAAGAAGAAAAAAAAAGAAGAAAAAAAGAAAAAAAAATGGGGGGAGAGAGAAGGGTACCTGTCTCGGGTTTCACAATCAAAGGTTGCCTGTTTGAGCAGCCTGATAGCGCCTTTTGCTTCAGACCTGCAGTCTTTGAGACATCGTGCTTAGATAAAGGCAACAGTAATCAGGGGATTATTTCATATTCTGTTTCTGCCTTACAGTTACGAGCACAGAGGAACAGAGAAATAAACCCCTCAATTGTCAAGATAAACAACAGATCAAAGAACCTGGATGCTATCTTCAAATATAAAATAGAACAAGTCTACAAAAGTCATCTTTATACAACAAACTAACATGAAAGATCATTCAGTAACTTAACTTGGTTGAGAAGGAAAGTCAATTTCAAAAACCTTGTCCTTACAACCTAAATGGCTCAGATAGAAATTTGTCCAGTGTATTTCCACAGCTTAGCCAACCATGTGAGAACCCCTGCAGAGAATGAGGCCAAAACATACAGTTTACATAACTAGGAAAAATGAATGCAGCTCATTTGCTGCTTTCTTCCTCATTCTTTTGACTTCTAATGCTCTCAATTTTAAAGCTCTGCGTGCTTTCCTCTGTTCGCCTACCACCAAAAAGCTTAGGTGGCACTTCTGTGTTTCTACAAATGTTCCTTTCACTCCTACTTTTGCAGCATCAGAGTCTTTTCTTCCAAAATCTTATTCCCTCAGCAGGAAGTCATACATGTACATGCACAGACACCAATCTCCCTTATGAGGAAAGGCTGAAAGAGTTGGCCCTGTTCAGCCTGGGGAAGAGAAGGCTGAACAAAAGCAAACCAAAGCCACCAAGCATTAACAGAAGATGAGGCCAAGAAAGAAACTAGGTCTCTGGGGTAGATAATTGATCATTCATGTCCTGAAACTTTCTGAAAGTCACTTAACTGTGGCCTCTTTGCATTCTTAACGGTTAGAGCTCTAACTCATCTCTTCCCTAAAAGCTTATTTTTGTCCAAAAAACCCAAATGCTAAAAGTAACCTAAGGCCAGCAAGGGCAGAGAGAGATACCATAGAAGCTTCTCGTATGTATTCATGGACCACGACTATTGCACCAAGATGGCCAGATGTCAGAACAAGCTATGGGACAGCATTATCAAACTGTGACAAGTAATGAGAAATTCTACTGCTGGAGTACCCAGAAGAACAAATCCATACGCGGGGGACAGCAGGATGATACACGACTTTGATAAGTAGAGGTTCTTATTTTCAGCACTCAGCACTATGACTGCCAAGCAACTGAGAAAACATCACGTCAGAGATGCTGCTACTTCAGGCTCTTACAGCTCTCTCCACTGTGTTCGGTGTATGGTTTAATTTATGTTTTCCGCTCTGTAAAAAAGGGAACTTTGAACGCTGCAGAAAGCCAGTGAAATTTTCCTACTTTGTTCATATATAGAAATCACACAAGTGATTTCTTCAGCTTAGATGGGTTGCAATAATCATTATTATCTTTTCTAATATCCAGTTCAACTGCTCAGTTCCACAACAGTTTGTGAGAAGCAGCATAGGAAACATCACCGAACATGTATATTACTATATAAAACAACCTCATTCTGAGCTCATTCTACAGTCAAAAAAAACTTCTTCTCTAGCACAAGCATGTCACAGTCAGAGTTCTGCACAATGACAGAGCAAGAAGTGCAAAGAAATCACTATACCAGAAGTACCTAGTGTTAAGGTTAGGTGTAGCACAAGGATAATTAATTTGGGAATGCCTTCAACCAGAAGTCACAAGCATAGCAGGTAACTAAAGCTGCTGGGCAGATTAAACAAGACCTGTACTAAGGAGGGACACAGCTGACTCTCTGAATATGTGCCAAGTACCACTGTAGTGACACTGAAAATGCAGCATCTCTGCATATCCCATTAGCTTGTTGACAACCACAAAGTTGCAACACACATGGCATTTAAGTGTTTTTCTAATATCATATCAAAACAACCACAAAACAGAATTGATGAAATTCAAAAGCTCACTCCTAAACTCCTCTGAGCATATTTTGTATCTGACTTTAAAGACAGAGAAGCCAGCAAACCAACTTTCTCTTCAACAGATAATTATTCAGTGAAGTCTGGCAAAAAGAGCCAGCAGAACTCATAAAATCAAAGAGTCAAGCACTTATGCTAGTCATAACTGCAGTACCTAGAATTTCTTTGCAGGCAGCTGGGTGGCTTTTTATGTTACTCTGAAAAAGACAGGAAAGGGAAAAAGGAAAAAACATGAACAGTATATGTGTAAATACAATAATTTAGAAAAACTAGTGCTAACCAACAGGTAGAGTAATCTCCTAAAATAAGCTCCAGAAAAAGCAAAGGTGAAGAACCTTATCCAGAGGAAGGATAAGTCTAAAGTTACACCTAAAATTTGTGGAAGTAACTGTCCACTGCCTTTTAAAGCAAACTGCTGTGTAATTGTAGGTATCACCAGGACTCTTAAAATGCTGGCCACCAGCTTCTACAGTCTTACCACAGGGACTCCCTTCCAGTCACACATGAAAAGCAGATCCAAGAGCAGAAATTCAATTTGACACAGGGAATACCTACCCTTTACATACAAGTGGCTTTGAACACACCATCTAGATATTTTAAACATGAAGGAAGAGGCAAGGCATCCCATTGTTTCCCTCATTCTTTCTTTTCCTCTCCTCCCCCTTTGCTCTCTATTCTTTACCTGGAACTGCTCAGATGTACATGTGTTCATCTCTGGCGATACAGGTGGTGTCTGTCCTATTGAAGCTATTTTCTCTGCTGCAGATATTGGTTTCAAAGGTTCCTTGGTAGGCTCTAACATGCCCTAAATAAATAAAGAGATAAATTTAAAAAAAAAAATTTCACGTATGCACACAGACACACACGCTTTACATATATTCCACGAACTGCAGATGCAAAATACTAGAACACACACTACTAGGAGGTACTACCCTCAACTAGGGGCTGGGGGGTAGCCATATCTCTCTGGGACAGTTTCACTGAAAGGGATAGGGGATAGGGCAGAGCAGGGAATCATCCTGGTTCCTTAGGCCCAAGAAACATTTTAGAGCCAGTAACAGAAACCCCAGCGCTTAGCCGAAGCTTGCTTTCAACTTTCGATAATGTAATTTAAGCTGGAGGAAACAGTT
Organism: Falco punctatus; assembly: GCF_963210335.1. Lineage (NCBI taxonomy): Eukaryota > Metazoa > Chordata > Aves > Falconiformes > Falconidae > Falco > Falco punctatus. Next base: position 89,956,256 of record NC_137584.1, read on the forward strand.
ACTTGATAAGGTTACGTCTTCTCCTCCCAATTGTGTGTAGACTATTCCAGAAGTATCAAATGGACCATTAAAAAGCTACAAGTGCTTTCGTTCCATTTCAACAATTAAGAAATTCAGAAGAAACAAGTCAAATTATCAGTTTGCAGAATGATACCAAGAACAATAATTACTGACATGGAAATAAATGCATTAAAAGACTTTAAGAAAATAATTAAAACTGCATTTTTAATTTTAAACAAACAGTTCAAAGATAGACAGTACTATGAAAAATGTCTGAAACCTCTGGTGCTCCTGAATAAAACTGAGGGCGAGAAAGTGATCCACAGGAAGACTAAAGTTTGCACCGAGACATGCAAACCACCTCAGAACAGTAAGGTATGAGAAAAGGAAGCCCCAAATAAAACGGCTGGATTTGCAACTAACAAATCCAATTTTAAAATGATTTCAGGACGTCAGCCACCAAGATTAGCTGTCCCCACAAATGTTTCTACACCATATTAGGGGAGCTTAGAATTCAACCACCAGTTAAATCAATTATTTTGGACAGTGGAAAACCACATGAAGTGTGGCAATAGAAAGCAGCAAGCCACTTTACTCCTACCATCATCTCTATCCAGCTTATTGTGTGCAGAAGTATGTAAGAAAAATTTAGCATATAATTAATTAGCAACAACAATCTGTTGCAAAAAATAACTGCACATGTTGCGTACAAACATAGTCTCGCTCACAAATATGTTGCGGGAAGAAACCAGCATTTTTTTATTTCTCTGTAGCAGAATCCCATGCTTACATCCAAAGAAGTGCGTGAGCTGACCCTGATGCATCAGAAAACAGCAGCTATAGAAACTGACTGTAGAAGGCACTCTAAAAAATAAACCTGCAGATTAAATTGGCTAAATATACACCAAACAACATTGCAATCCTTTCATATTATATGGTCAGTCACAAACTGACAAGTGTACATGTGTTTGTATGTGTATATACAAACATAGGTTTCCAGAAAAAAGGAATGTATTTATTCTACTCAGACTAGCAAAAATAGCAAATCTTATCTTCTGAATGTTTTTACTACAGACATCGCAGAGTCCGAAATGCCACACAGGAACTACAGAATATGAGCTTAAATGAAAACAGTTGATCTTACTGCACTAGGTTACTTGAGTTTTCCTTCAATCTACAGAAATCTAAATTATGCTTACTATTTTTATCTAGCACTTGTGGCAACACAACGATACCGGCTATACAATGCTTTTTGTATGCACAAATAGGCTTTTATACATAGATACTTATATATGGGTCCTTTTTTAATATGCCAACAACACTGCAAAGCATTACCACTCATCCCTCTTGACCCACGGATACTGAGATGCAATCAATTAACAAAACAGTCTGTCACAGAAACAGTTGTACAAAGAGGAACGCTCGAGAGAGATGAGAAAACTTCCTACACACATTTCATGTAATCCCATAACTACCTAGCAGTTCATCTGGTCTTAGTGCCAGGGCTTCCCACAAGAGCTGATATGAATTGATGCTTTGATTAATTTCAGTGCTCCTTTGATGTTTTTGATAAACATGAAATGAGAAACTAGATTAAGTTGACATTTTTACATCTATACTTCGTATTTAATAGTTAAAATTCAACAAAAAAAATTTATTGCTGCATACACATTAACACATTACTTCATTTTTTTCTTTTTTAGAAAATGCCTCAAATTGAACTTTGACCCGTCTTCTTAGATAAATAGCTTGCTTTATGAAATGAGTAAATCTATACTTTTTTCATTTAAAGTATCTTCTTGCACATGTAATGAAAATTGTTTATCTGATGATTCTTTTCCAGCATTTTTACTGATGCCTAAGCCATAACCATACTTCCAAAAAATATCTTTCAGCACACTTGGTGCTTGATGTCACTTAATATATTTCATTATATAAATGTTGTTGGAACTATAACAAAAAATAACACACAAAAAAAGCTTACCAGTCCTGCTGCATACATGGGTACTATAACAGGCTGTTTCTTGTTGCCTGTAAAGAGCTGATAAAACAACAACAACAAAAAATTTACTGAAGAATTTCTGTGCCTGTGATGATAAAATTTATTGCAATGTTATACAACTTGTATAGCATTTATTCTCTCATACTAATGTTATGTTAAGTGTAACACAATGGTTAAAAACTAATACAACTTTTAATATTAATAAGGCTTATAAAAAGTTGTCAGGCAGACTGTCATGAAAAGCCATTTTCAGTGCAGCTATGCCATTAAGAGACAAGCATTCATACAAAAAGACTTCCATCTGATCCTACATTTTCAGGAACTCCGTTATTTAGAAAGCAAGTTTTACTGACAGACTCACAATATTTCTTGTGTCGATTCCCAAGGAGCACAAAAGCTTTTTGTTGCTGTGGGAGCCACCCCACTGGTATCTCAGTCCATATGCATCATGGATATCCTGCAGCTCTGTCCACACGTCCATCAGTTCCCTATACAACCCATCATAAATCAAGTTATCAACAAGAACAACAGCCTTAGAAGCCTTAAATATTTTATTCTAGTTTTTAATGCAAGTGACTTATTATGCATCACAATTAAACTTACGCCCAAACACAATACCCAGAGGAACTAAAGCTGCAGTGTTCTCAGAACAACTATAGTTCAGACTTCTTATTGGAGAATAATGTCCATAGCAGACAGGACAAGGCATATTTAGACATCATCATCACATGAATAAATATAGCAATTTATATCAAGTGTAACTAATAAGACATATTCTGATTAAATCCAAGACATCATTTTAAAGAAGATGATACGCTGCTAAGTTGGTATGCTAAGTGAAATACTCCTGGCATACACAGTCACTGAAAACAAGCGTTCTGCTAGATAGCCAATTTTTAATTGATAGTTTTTCAAAATGCTTGAAGAAAATAACTCATTTTTAATTACTGCTGTATGTTTTAATTTCCCAAAGACAACACATTTCTATGTAATTTCAGTTTGTTGCATTGTGGCTTCTTACCCAGTATTTGCTAAAGTCTCCTCAGCTGTCATCTGCTTTTCACCCGCTTCCAACAAATGATTCAAGGAACTTATTTCTTCTTCAATTTCAAGAACAGGCATGGGAGGAAAACAGACTTCAAATATTCGTTCCAGACGACTTAGCAACGTTGTCTGCATTAAAGAGAAAAATATTTATGTCAAGTTTTGTTAATTATTCTAAAGAAAAGGGTCAAAAATTATAAAAATAAGTTAAGATGGAAAACAATACATAGCTATACAAAGTTTCACTTGCCATGAAATATGTAACTGCCAGAGGATCACAAGATTTTTTTAAGCACCAAACACAGGCTGCTAGCTACTGAGAAACAGTAAGGGTCTTACTCTCTGCAAACAGAGTTCTTATAGAAGAATCCAGAACAGTTCTTACCAAAGTTACTATGTCATAAGTTAGCAGAAAATATGTGCAGCAAGTATTATGCCACGTAAGATGTGTGAAAGTCTCCAAATCTATACATGCTAAGGGTTTTACTAAATACATCTTTTCAGCAAGCTTGGTATCGATCAGTATCATTTCACTTCAAGATGAAGCACTTCAATCCAAGCTTGAGACATAACACTGATTCAGAAAATAGCTTCACTTATAAGATGCATGCAGTTAAAGGTCTCACAAAACTTAACCTGATGTGCAGCAAACTCATGGTGTGATAGCAACTTTGAAAACAGTAAAGAAAAAACTATTTATAGTCCAAACACTGCACACTTCCTAAAAAACTGTTACATCAATGACTCAGATGTAGAAAAACTATAATCCCCAGCTTCATTTGCTACAGTTTATGTTATAGTCAGGTATAATGCAGAAGACCCAAGACTAAGGCATTTAAACATTGTTTGTCAAAAAGTATTTGTAAGATTTGTTTTGTACTTCCACAGATCAAAACAACCAAAGAGAAATAATTACTTCATGCCTTAATTTCTTGCCCCAAAACCTATTTACTCATTTTTTCACATAAGACATTGCTTGGAGAACAGCAATTCTTCTATTTAAATAAGCAATTTCCCTTTCCTCCCATTCATGATTCATAGCTGATGCTGAATGCTGTGATCCTTCAGGGGTTAAAAACCAACCTTGGGAGTTTCTATCCTAGCCAAATAACTGAAACAACAAGAACCCTACTAACTTTTGTTTTAGCTGCATAAGAAGCCAGCTAGATAGCAGCATGGTTTGCATAACCTCAACTTTTATCAATGTTACTCTTGTCTGACCTTCTTTCTGCTGCCTTACAGTATAAGCTCACACCAAGAACATGTAAATACAAATACTCAGAAGTTTTGCAGAAGGGCTACAGATCTATATTTCACTGTTTTGAAACACTAAGCAGGATTTCCTGCTTGTCAAAGTAGTTGCAACCATGTCTTGATGCTGCCATTACTTCAGCAGCCCTTGGGAGAAAGGAAACTTCAGCATCTTAGGAAGGCAGAGTTCTTAAGTTTCACAATGCAGAAAATGTCTCCTGCTTTTCTCTCCACCACTGCCATGATCACTGCTGTTGGGTAGGATAAGGTCTCAGCAATATAATCAGCATATATTGGTCCTAATGATTTCCAGGCATTTTAATTCCACAGCATGCACTGGACCTTGGCAGATGGATATAATATTAAAACCAAGAAAACGCTCAAACTCCTGTCCCCACAAAACAAAAAAAAAGTACCCCCCCCCCCTCCTTTTTTTTTTGGACAAGCACTATATGCTTTCTTATTTTCAAGTTCTTCCCTTAAATTTCTATCACTTTTCTCTGTTGTATTTCCATAGAGACACAGAATTTCAGCTTTATTACAGCTCTATGAACTGTCTCAAAACATCAGATGTATGACTGACATGGAATATATTTTTTCTCCTCAGTTCAACCCATTAAAAACAGGTAAACAGCAAGCTCTTAACATTTATTAAAAAGTACCAATTACAAAGCATGCTCATAAAAATGAAATTAAAGCTTTTTTAAAATGTACTTGGGTTTTTTACCAGGAACACCTGAATCTCTCTTCTTGCTAGGGGAAGAAGACACAAGCCTGGCACAAAAGCAGCAGTTTTATCTTTCTAATTTGGAGTTCCTCAACAGCCACCTTTCCAATGCTCTGCCACCCCACACACAGGGCGGTGCCAGCAGCTCCAACACCTGCTTTCCTACCAGGGAAACAGAAAAGAAACGAGTAGGCAAAAATCCCATGAGCATCCCACAGCATGTGCCAGTATAGCTATGCCAGCAGAGCCCTCCTGTGGAGATGCAGCATATTCCAGCAGCAATGCTCAACTTACAAACATAAACCTCATACAGAGGTTTTTTGTAACAACTGAAATGATATAAGGTTCAAAGAAGCAAGGCTGGTAGGTGGAAGTTACATATTTTAATTAGACCAACCAATGCAGTTGGGACAAACCTTTATGCACTAGAGTATCTGCTTCACAGTTATAATAGTTATGTATAACATTTCTCATTCAAATTTTTATTTGAAAAAATTTGCCTCGTCTCTTGTCTCAATTAAGCAGATCACTGACCATGTACATCAGCAAGCATAGTACAGGAAACATAACATGGAGGCAAACGCCGCGTTATCAGAACATCTTGATTCTGTATTGGAGTCTGGATGATGAGTTGGGAACTGGGAACCAAGTCTGTTCAGTCTATTCTATTCAACTGCTAACTGCAAAAAGCCAGAAAATGAACCTGCTTAGAACACCAGCTCTTTACTTTTGCTACCTGTGAAAGAAATGCCTGACAGGGACAACCATCAGGTTCAATTATTTCCAAAGGATAATGTCAAAATGCGTAGTTGCACTACCAAAGGATCTGAATTACACAGCGTACCTGACTCACTTTTTTTTTTTTTTTTCCTTTCTTCCTTTTCCTCTTCAGTACCTCACTGGTATATTCAGATCATAATGAGTCATACTTTACAGAATATAGTTTTCCTTTTAATCATCTCTTAATGCCCAATCATTTTGGCCATACAGCAAGTTACAATACTTGTTACATTACTTGTAGGCTGTTACACGTTTGTTGACCAGAACTGAGACACCAATTTACATTTTTAGGAAGTAAATTCTACCCTAACATCGCAGCACACAAAAGCATGCTCTACTTAAGTTTTAAAACTTAACTTTGCCTACAGTATGTCACTTGCCCTCATCTTACATGAACAGGTGATGCTTCACTTATGTAACACAGCAGTAATACGTGTCCCCAGTGAAAAGGAAGGGGCAGACAAAAGGCATTGGATCACGAAAACAGCAAGGCATTGTGTTTCTTGAAAAGGATCAACACTTGAGAACATGCTGGTGACTAAGAATATGCTCACTTAGGTAATGGAAGAATTAACAGAAACTCCCCAAGAACCAAGCAGCATCTCAGTCAATACCCTATTTCAAATTTCAGCTTAAGAATTGTGCCACAATTTCAGGAACATTTAATTATAGCTTTCTTTACACTTCCTTTCATCTTTTCTAATTTTCCAGAAATGCTTAGCCCTTATTTAATAGGGAAGAACTGTTTCCATAGCAAATCAGAGTAACTAATTCTATGTGTGCAAATGGACACAGGGATGAGTGTGCAAACACACATCTCCCAGGCAGTGGCAATGTCCTAAACGGAAGCAGCCAAACTTGTTCTTCTAATTGGTAATGTCATTCTGTGGTCACAGCTCCCAGGTAGAAAGGGCATTACCAAGATTTTAAAATTAGTGTATAGGCCCATCTTCTACAAACCTCAATCTATTGTTTATATAAAACAGACTGTAAGAAAATACTACTTTTGTTATACACAGTAGTGTCATATCTTTCAGCGTGAAAAATCCTAAAAAAAAGGCAGAAAAGAAAACAAGAACTTTTCTCTACTTTTCATGTCACTAAAGGCATTCACAGTACCCAAGTGTTCTCCACTGCCATTTGAAAAGAGTAATTCTCAAAGGCACTTACTGAGGACGTGAACACAGACTACAGCTGCCATTCTAAAAACTGTGCTTCTCCAAACAGTGACAAACTCAAAGCCCCTTAGTTTCTGTGACTGCACAGAAGTTTTTGGTGAGCACTTAAGATATGCAGTAATTGCCACCTGAAACAATCAAAATATCTCAGACTTACAAGTGAGAATGATAACCACAGGATTAGAATTTATCTCCTTGGCAGTTAAATAGGGGGCAAGATCCAGCCCTCAGGGCTGGAAGGTCGAAGTACTTGGTTTACGGAGTTTGTTTTTCTCTTCTCCACCACAAGACTAGCGAATCAGTGAACTCCTTCAACACAACAAATCTGAACTGGCCATCCAGTACACCAAAGCCTCCCCAGCCACCTCCACATGAGACAACACACGGGCCACACTACAGAAAGCATTGACACTAACTGCAGCTCTCACCATATGACTGCTGTAACGCTTCTCTGGGTGAAACTGCAGGGAACGCTGTGTACGAGGGGGAATCCCCCTGCCCTGAGTCCTCTTGCTTCACTCCACAGTCTCAATCACATGAGCTGCAGAATAGACACAAGAGCTCATCCAGGGAGTGTCTCGTGCTGAAACCTGAAGAGTGGAGTAGCACTTTGTCCCTCCTTCCTCCCCACTTTCCAGGGGACAGCCCCATTTCTCAATGCAATCCCTTATTTGCCCCTCTCTTGCTTACAGCATCTCTGCTCCAGCAGCCTTCAGAGGTGCTTTAAGAAGGGGGAGAGTCAAAAGCAAGAGCACGCCTTCAGCCCTCCTTTTCCTGCTGTCAGGAAAACAGGCTATGGAGAGAGCAACACTCAAGCTCTGGGCTGTCTGTTTGCATCTATCAAACACAAACCTGGAAGACCTAAAAATAAATGAAACCGGTGTAATAGTTAAATTATTGAGAATATTTGATACTCAAGTCTTATCCGATTGAAAAGCATAAGAAAGGAGACAGAAATTAGCATATGAAGGATCCAAGATGCTAAAATGTATAATTTAGGAAAGGAGAAGTCCATATGGACGTGATCAGCTTCTAGTTAGAATTCAGAAGCCGAGTGAAGGCTCTCACAAAACAGCAGAACAAAGCTTAGGGGCCTGAAGCCAAGAAAAGAAACTGATTAACCAGAGAGAATTTACTTATTTTAAATCATGAACACACTGTTCTGGAGAATGCCTAACAGGGGTATTTATGACCATTTTAACAAAGTAACACAGAGGTTAAATGAGAAACTCCCTTTGCTAGGTTTTCTAACAATCAAACCATATTTTCCAGCAACACATTTGCCTGTGAGGAGCTAAGTTGCCATATAGTCCTTCACCATATGTGTATGTGGGTTGGGTGGTTGGTTTTGTTTTGTTTTTTTTTGTGTGGGGTTTTTTTTTTTTTTTCATTATTATTTTACTTTATTTTTATTTGGGCTTTTTTTGAGTTGAGTTTTTTTAAGTTTTGGGGATTTTTTTAAAGAGCTAAACTACACGATCATACCATTAACATAGGGGAGCTGAAAAACTGTTTTCAATGGATGCAATTCACCATAGGGAACACGCAAATAAACTTCAGTGGGGTCTCAATATCTTTTGGACTTGAGCATTAAACAAAGCTGAACAGTTACCTAAATGCATATAAGCAAACAAACAAATTACTAAGCTCCTAGTTTAATGGGGACAGTTTTTTCTTTGGAAAATAGATTGCTTAAACTAAGAAACAGCTTCCCTTCCAAATCACAACAATTTAATTCTTTTTCTGTTGAGCAGGTTTTGCTTAGCAAAGAGAACACCTTCTCAAAAGGAGTAAGGGAAGAGCTACAGGTAGAAAAAGAAGCAGCAAAGCTTACAAAGAATGCTAGTTTAACTTCTCATGATTCAAATGTGATGGCTTTTCTCCATCCCCTCTTGAAAAGCAGGTAAATTTAAGATGGTGCCATAAATTTCTTAGAAGTAAAAAAATGCAATTATTTCATTTCATGACCACAGGTAATTTATAATGGAAACACTGGTCCTAAACTGAGATTTACAAGCCAGGAAGAAGATGCCACAAGAGCTAAAAGCCTTTACCAAAATTAAATGAGGAGTAAGATTTTTTTTTCACAATAATTTGAAGAATTAAAGGTTGCAATGATAGTCCTAAATATCCTAAAAACATTTTAAAACAGGAACTATAAAGGTCTTGAGCTCACCTACAAAGCATATTTGAAAATTGAGTGGTTTGAGAAAGAAGAACAAGATCCCTCTGCTCTTTTTACTGTTTGATACAGGAGAGTTATAAACTGCAGGGAAGTTCAGCGCAGAAATGTGAAGCTGTCTCCATCCTTCTTGCTGGAAGGCTTGCACATTTATGCTCCCTCAGTTGCAGAATGTATCAAATCTTGCATCTTCCATGCAGGCAAAGTGAAGTTTAACAGTTACTGATCTAGACTACATAAAAAAATACTTCCCATTTCAGTTGGTCATGTTATTACCTAGTGCTGCGCTAAAAACTATTCAGTCAGGCTCTGAGAGGAAGTATAGCAGGTGAAACTTAACATGTACAAAATGGAAAATAATTTTGTTCTGTGATATATAAACAGAAATGTTAAAACAATGCCCTCACAAACTGTTGGTTTGGTGTTTTTTTGTAAGATCCTCTTAGCCAGCCTGTCCTGAAATACAGCAGTTATGGGCTACTTTTAACAGTCTGGTTTTTACTGTTATTCGGCTGCACATACTTAAGAACTGTGCCATGGACTTAAACTGACTTCCAGACAGATACATTCTCACTGCAAGTTGTTACCCAACTGTCTGAACTTAATTTAGCCAACACTATCTTAATTTATCTTAGTGAACCAGGAGGCTGAAGTCTTTATGGTCATAATTACTTTTTTGCAAGAGGATGACTTCATTCACTGCCCAAGACAAAGTACTCTCTAAGTGACAGCGATCCAGGGTTTTCTTTGTCTTGATGCATACTTGTGGCTTAGTAACTGTGTGCCACCCACACCCTCTGATTAATCTGGAAGGGTAGAGCCTCTGAGCACAGGCTCCCTAATAAGAAGAGGATCTTAAAACCCACTTGGAGGCCTGTTCAGGCTTCCAATCCTCCCTTTCCAGGATTTGTTGACTCTCAGCTAAATCAGGTAAGAGTTTTGGATTTCCAGCCAAGCCACTCCTCCTCCTCCAGAGATGCCTATACTCCTTCAACACCACTAGGCACGGCTGTATCGCCCACCCACATGGCTGCCATAGCTAATAAATGCTCTTGTGCTTTGCTGCCTAAGTCCTATATATATTCTTAAAGCACAATACAGCAGAGTAACCCTCTCAGCTGACTAATGTTCAACACTACCTCATGGAAAAAGCTCTGCTACAAGCCTTATATTCCTTATAAACATAACTCAGCAGCAAGCAATGTGATCGCATAAGAGGGATTAATGTACATGGTACAGTGCAGGTTTGCTCAAAATTAGTTAGATCAACCAGTTCACCCACCACGACATCCTAAACCAGTTTTAATGAACACAAAGACACATATATACTGAAACCAACTATTACATATTTTTTATCTGAAGACAGGTATTAAATGATGAAGGTATATGCTAGTATTAATATGGATTCAAATAGCAGTCTGCGTATCTGTATCCTGCCTTTGAACCTGGAACCTTTTCTAAGGGGTTACAAGTTCTTTCAGTAGTTTTAACCGAATAACATATACCATGCCCTTTTATTTCTCCCCTCCACATAGCACTACTGAATAGAAGAGGTCAGCGTGTTGCAAATCCTGCATTGCAGACTGTGTGCAGGATTTGGAGAGCCTAAGACCAAAGGCAACGGAGAAAAGACATAATGATCTTTTTGCTACTACATGTCGCTATATAAGGTCATTTTTGTCATTTCCCCCCTTACTTTCTTTTTTTATGTTCTATATTTTGTAAGAAAAACTGGATGAATTAATTGAATTCAGGCAAAGTCTAACTTCTAATTAAATGTTATACCAAATCCACACTCTTTAAACAGCTTGCCCGACATATACCTTACAATCAAGATCACATTCAGCAGGCACAAAATTTTGCTGCCACCTCCACATCCAGAATACACAAGCTAAGGAAACAGAAAGAAAAATACAGAGACCATTGGTAAGGGAACTTGAGCTACTGGGAAATAACTTTCATACTGCATTCTGGATGGATAAAAACACTGTATACATCATTTCCACATTTAAACAGTAATGCTGCTGGCTAAGTATACAAATGCAGAAAACCGAAAAATAAAGAATTAGGGTCATTCGGTTTATACACCATTCAAAATTATTTCACTACCACATTACAGTGACTCTCCCAGCCGCGACATCACAGATCAAGCATAGAGAGTATCTTGTAAATGATCCCAGTTCACAATTAGCCTAAGCTGAGGTCTCAATTTTCACTTCTCAAGTGTCTAGCACATGCAGTATTTCTCTCTTGCACAGTCTGCTCCCTTTAAGTTGCTAGAGCAAGTACTTTTTTTGATCTGCCAGCAATACATCGATGCAAGTGATCTACTCCTCCCTATCCTTTGGTCAGGGAAATAAAAAACAACTTTGTTTTCTTATCTCTCCCTAGCTTTATTACACATGCAAGTGTTTCTGCTTTTGCATCAAACAGCTCCAGAACTCAGCTTTAATGTAAGAGAAAAAAGTTCAGCAAATACTTTAAAATGCTGTGGTTTGTGGTTTGACCTCAGTGATATCCTCTTATATGAAAGTAAGGATGAGGATCAAAATATGATTTTAATTTTACTAAGATTCAGCACTTAAAAGTACTGGGACTGTCTGCTGGCTCATGTTGACTTAATTTATCTCAATGTTTCTAACTGCAGTTTACTAAACTGTGGCTCAATGACTTAAAACCAAAAGCACTATTTCAGATTAAAAAAAGCGCATTTAAAAAAAATATTAAAAGGTTTCAATAGATCCTTCCAAAACTCACAGCACTTAAAGAACACAAAGTAAGTTTTGAAAATGTGAAATTATTGTTTTAAGTTAACGGGGTTGGGGTGGGGAGGGGAGTAGCAACTACCTGTAATTTCAAAGCTAACAAAACTATTACAACAGAAAAAAACATTACCAGCCTAACTTCCTCCACAGCTTACTTGTGTAAAACATTCTCTGCATTGTACTTCCTCACTGGCACTATGTCACTTGATATATCCAAACAGTCACAACTGGCTGCAGCATAAGGAGAAGGAATGACAAAATCTTTAATAGAACTTGCTTTACAATCTAACTGAACCACTTCATGACAGATCACTGAAGAACTTCCACTGTAACTTGGCTTTTATCTTTTGTTAAGGCAGACTTGGGGAGGGGGAACAAATCCAACAACTATAGAAACTCTGAAGGTTTTGCTTTTAGAAACATCTACATTCAGAGGTGTTTACTTTTGAAATGGCATCATAAAATTATGAAAAATTTTAAGTAAAAATAAATGGTTGAAACCTTCAGACTATCTCTTAACAGCATGATTAACCAGAAAAATGGATGACTTACTAAAATCATCTCCCCACCTATTTCTTTGTTAGATTCTGGACTGTCTTTCAAGTGGCAACAGGAACAACTTAGATTAATAGCACTAATGACCTTAGCACTCTCCAATTTTATGGGTGAATGACCAACAGAATAGGTAACAATAGATTTGTGCTTTCAACTTGAGAAATGGATTCACGCATTCAGGTGAAGATGAGCAAGGTTTTGCATAGGCACAAAAATCCACATGCAGGTTCCCTTGCAAGCCTTTTTTTGGCTCACGAAGCCCCTTTGAAATTTGGTGTGTCAGTCATTGCACAAAACAGCAGGCAGGAAGTGTTGGGAGCTGAGGCTCACACCTTTTAATGTGACAAGAAGTCAGCACTAAGTCCCAAAAGCTCCATTCCATTTGCTGATGCTTGCAAAGCTCCAGCTGGCACAATCTTCTTCTGAAAAGCTATTTCACCTGTCACTGTAGGAAACAGGAAGAGGGACGGCTGTCACCAAGCCTACACAAGGGGTCCTGGAAGAAAGGACTTACCTAATTTCCTTTTATTGCCGGAGAAGATCCAAACCTTTCAGACACACACTACCACTAAAACCCTTTATTGCTGGCGCTGCTACATGCTTCAAAAAAGACAGAGCATACTCTAAACTACTCACATGGGATGACATGATTAAAAAAAGCAACACAGAATTTTAAACTCAAATTCTTGTTCTGAATTTTGTAAAAGTAGTATTAAATACTTAGTAAAAAAATATATGAACAGGTGCAGATTGCAAAGATGACTGTTGAAAAGACTTTGGAAGGAATTTTATTGGGAATTCATACATACTTAGGCACTAAAGCAGAAAACCAAGGGGATGGGGGTAAGAAAGAAACCTACCTACTTCACCCTCCCCAAAAGTCCTGATTAGAAACAGCTGCTTTAATACATCATCAGTTCTGTATTTGTGATGTTGCTATAATGTGGAGCTTCCCACAATTAATGGGACATTTCAAATAAGTTCAGTGGCAAACTTCCCAGGAGTTGGAATACCAGGGACAGAACTCCACAGGTTGTATTTTATCATGCTCTCTGCTCTAAACAAATGAGGGCAGCTATTTACAAACTGAGTCATTATTTTTTAAGATTTTGAAAACATGATAGAGAATGGTGATGAAAAACTTTGGGAACCAGTAATCTTAGCTTCCAGTAGCACCACTATTTTAGAGAGTGCCCCCCTAACAGGCAGTAAACTACGAAGCAAAGGAAGAACTATTACAGGTCCTGAAATGTTATGATGGCTTATTCCTTTGATCAGTTTATGTAAAAAACCACATGTAATAGTCAAAACAAATGCATACAAGTTGCAGCATACTCTGCTCATTTTTCCGTGGATAGTAACAGTGCAAAAGATAGAAGATGCAAACACAGCATACTATTTCATACCAACCCGTCTCACCCACCAAATTAAATCTCTCCCACAAGACAAACAAGAACTATTCAAACATCTGTTGTACACAGAAGCAGGAACCAGGAAGAACTGTATGCACAAGAGCAGAACAAGACTGAACAAAAATCAAGAACACCTTACCTGAACTGAAGGTGCTGGCTCTTGAGATTGCTTATTGGTAGCTCCTTGGAAAGATGCTAAAGCAAAATTGTCAGTCTTGTGTAATACTGGACCATCAATTCTGGCAGATGCATCTGTCCTATGTGACTGCCACGTCTCTTTTCTGTGATGAGATTCACCAGCTTGCTGATCTCCAAAGGCAGCCCAGGAACAGCTGTCCTTTTGTTCATCTTCAAAAGCATTCCAGTCTGTAGCCTGGTTACAACCTGCTGAACTGAAGTCCGCAAAGTCGTCAGAGTACTGAAAAGCAACACTCTCGTCTTGAGGTTTTGGCACTGAATCAAAGTCTCCAAATTCACTATCATCACCATTTCCTACCTCAGTAGTATGCTGGAAGTCTAAGCCAGAAGTTTTATTGGTAGTATCACATTCTAAAGTGTCAGCAGTCTGACTTAGTTCAGCCTGATCCAACTTTGCTGGTGGCTGAGAAACAGTACTCGTGTCCCTGAATTCACCAAATTCATCATCATGTTTGCTAACATGTGCAGGCTGTTTGGAAGTTCCTTCTACAACTAAAGCATTTATCAACTCTTGAGTGTTAACGAAGGGGAGAGATGCACTGCTGACTGAACCGAAATCACCAAAATCATCATCATGTGTGTCACTGCAAGCTACAACTTCGATACTACTACCACCATTCTTCAGATCTTTAGAATCACCTGATTTTTCTCCTGCAAGATCACAGCTTAGGCTTTGGGTCTTATCAACCCTGATGTCCTCTGTTCCTGAAGAGTCATCAGGCCTAGTAAAATCTTTGCCATTCTCTATGCCATGCTGTCTTCTCCTCCCACTGTGTTCTTCATTTTCAGTAGTGCATATTGAACTTCCAGTTGTTTGAGATGTACTAGAAATTGCAAATTCATTATCTTCCAGTGCTGAGGGCCCCTGTTCACAACTGATTTCTGAAATGCAAACCTCTTCTTCAATACGAGTTACTCTGTTTATTCTGTTGTTCTCCTGAATGCTTAGAGAGTCTCTTTCATTAAGAACACTGCATATTGTAGGTCCTGTTCCCTCTAAATGGATTGTTTTTTTGTTTGAGAATGTAGCAAAATCTGCAAAGCCTTCACCTGAGCTAGGCATTGAGTTCAAATTTTGCTTGGTACTACAGGTGCTAATGGTTTTCAGTCCCTTTGTGTCACTGATACCATCTAGATCTTCTGTTCCCTGAGGATTTACAGGGTCTGATGCTGCAAATCCATTTGTTAGAATCTCTAGACATGGAAGTTTCTCACCATTACAAGCATCTATTTGCTCATCCTGGCTCTCAACTGCTATACCAGTTCTAATAACATGAGAAGAAAACCCCTCCGATTTCCCAGTGGTGTCTTTTTGTTCCCCTCTTTTGTTTACATCTTCTAAAGCAGTACCTGAAGTTCTACACTTAGATTTTTCTTTGCTGGCACTAGTAGCTGACATATCAGAAAGATCCTTAGTACGAGTAGGAAGCTCTGCAATGCAGTCTTTAACATTTTTAACAGATGTGAAAGTTGCAATGCTGGCTACATTGTCAGAATAATCAGAATAATCAAGTGGGATGAAATGATTTGTGGGTATAAATTCTTCCTTTGGATGACCATAGTCTGCCGTATCAAAATCAGCAAAAGCTACACCAGCAGTGCTTACACCAGAAAATCCTCCAAACTCTCCAAATTCATCTTCATCATCATCATCGGCTCCATTGTCTAATGGTGGAGGGGATGAGGAGTACATTCGAATAATATCTGGTTCCATTGTTTAGTTTCACTTCAAAGTTAATGCATTTCTGTAATAGGGGAAAAAAATAAGTATATTAGAATTTGCCTAGCTGTTGTCATCTTTTATTTTTCCTATATCATGTTTTGTTTTAGAAGTGTGCATATAGGTCAATGTCCATATTGGATATGAGAGGCACATTCCCCAAACCCATCTTCTAACCGATTCTTTTATTTTAAAAGTCACAGAGAATCTACTAGGGACAGTTCAATCCTCTTGTAAACTACTACATGATCATATTCTCAGCAGACAGTGCTGAAACATGAATACGAAACACATTTGTCTTGAGCTGTTGTGCAACACACTGACACAGCTGAACTCAGTTTTAACCCATCAGTTCTCTACCTTCTGTCACCAGCAATTCATAAAATAGCCAATGACCTGGTCCACCTTTTGCCACACTCATTTGTGTGCTCAGCTGACTGTGACAGAAATTAAGCCACTTGGACTGTGCCACAACAATCACGTACATCAGGCACCTCCAGCAGCACCAAAGATTTTGAAAGATGTTCCCATAGGCTTTGAAACTGTAAAGAAGCGGAGGAAGGAACTGCTGTTATAATCACTAACTATGATCTGCTGCCCTACTGTTTAAATTTTTTTCCTACCAATTTATGGGTTTCTGTTAGGTCTCCCTGTTCTCTGGTTTTTGTAACGCTGCCTCCACAGCTGCTGCTGCCAGCCTGCTTTTGTCTTACGAACCGCCAGTTGGGAAATGCCATTGCTGGTGCTCGCAAAGCCTAGAGCAAAGCAAACTTCTTCATCAAAGCTTATTCTCAAAAGCAGAATGGAGCAAGATCATCCATAAAATATTTAAACACAAATCACGAAATCACAGGGGGGAAGGGAGAAAAAAAAAAGAAAAAAAAAGAAAAAAAAAGAGAGAAGAAAGTATTCCCATGGTTTAGACAAACAGATTAAGGACTCCATTTTAACATTGCAGACCATTACAGTAACAAGCAAAGTATGGATGGAAAATTTTCCTTCCTAAAAGGTGATCCTGATTTTTTTCAATGTTGTATGTAATTAATGAAATAACTACTACTATTTATGGCTTCACAATTGTACGCATCACTTAAGTAGTTCATACCTTAGAGCCCTGAAAGGAAGGACTACAACCAGGCTTTTCCCGTTTCAAATGACACCTGTCACGCATGAACTGCAATAACATACTAACCATTATCTACAGAAAAAGAGCAAAAACAACCTATACATATTCTTAAATATTTGAATTTCTAACCACCAGAATAAGTGCAGGCATTACAATACTAGTTCTGAAACACAGGTAGAGCATGATCCTTAACTCCAGCATCTTTACCAAGTGACTTTGTATGTGCACCTGAACAGCAGCACACAAAGGGTATAACAAGAAACAAAGCTCTGCAGTTCTTCTCAAGCACAATGTCCCACAGCACTTGAGCCCAACCACTCTTGGTACCTGCCAGGGAAGTCCGGCATCCTGAAGGTGACTAACATACCTACAATTTCTTTTAAAAGGGTATTTTGCAGTTATAGAAGAACATCACGCTTATCAGATGAAACCATGAAGTAATTTGTAACATCACATGCAAACTGAAGACTGCAAAGGAATTTTGTTTAGAATAAAGAGTAAGTTGTCAACAAGCTCCCACATAGGCTTACTCAGCACCAGCTGCTTAACAAGGTATTTGAGAGAAGAACTTCACTCTTATCTCAGAGGCCTCATCTCTCAAAAGCACTCTCCCTGCAGTTCTGGAAAAGGTCTAGCAATTGCTGTTTACCATCATAGGTGAACGTAAAGATCCTTTCCAAGATGTATGTAGAGCGTGACTGTGTTCACACTGAGATTACTCCAACCTGTTTAGTTTCCAAGCTTCTGGGTTACAACCTACTAAACATAATAGCTACTGTAACTGTAACTATCAAAGCAGCCACTCCTGATTTATATCCAAACTTCCAAGATCTACTGTGGTCAACCAGCAGCACTAAGATAAACACCCAGTAAATACATCCAGACTACAACAGCTTTCTGAATGTTTCATTGCAGAGGAAGATCCATGTGTTACACACAAAGATATGCCTTGGTAGGTAGAAATGCTGGTTTTGTTCTTTAGTAGAAACTAAGAAAAAAAAAAAAAAAAAAGAAAAGACCAGTTTGGTATGTATTGGTACATATTAGATCTGCTCATCTCAAGGTATCTTTATCTTGGGATAGCAATTTTTAAAGCTATAGGGGAGCTGGTTAAACATTGAATGGCACAGTCTCTGGAATTCCTAGGGTCATGAAACAGTAACTCTTCAGTAACACACTACATTTGGGAGACAGGACAGAGAACATTGCATTAATTGGGATGGGACTCACACACCCACACAATTCCTGGAAAACAGAAAGGATTGGGGTTTTTTTAATTAAAAAAAAAAAAAAAGGAGTAGGCTTATTTGGTTATAACAAATCATTCCTTGTAACTAAATTTAAGTTCACAGTTGAACCTCAGTAGGCAAAACCGTAAAGTTTTATTACTAAACCTCTGGAAATTTAGTAAGAGTTGTTATACCCATTTGAAAAATTCAGTCAACACAACATTTATCACCTGATCCCACGTGACAAAAGCTTTAGAGACTGCAAAGGCAAGAAACTTGAAAACTTGGGAAAAAAAAAAAAAAGAAAAAAAAAAAAAGGCTCTTGAAACAAACAAAACCCCCTCAGCACTATTTCAAGGACAGCACTGACTGGATATAGACCTTCATGATGCCAGAAGAAAAAGGAAGTTGAAGAAAAAGAATGAAGTAGCTGGGAAGAAGGAAGGTGGAAGAGTCCTACAAAAAATACCCCGATTGGCTTCTGGGGAATAATACTGGAGGGTGGAATAAGCAGGTCCTTGACCAAGACAAAATACTAACATCGAAGCCACTGCAACCTCAACAGTAATTTCATCATGTAATTAGATGTTTTATTCTTTATTAGGCAGAGATGTACAAGCCCTCTAAAACTTATCTCTAAAGCCATTTAGAAAGAAAAGATTTTAGAATAGAAAATGACAGTTCTACAGCATGTTGATTTACATTGGAAATAAAAAGCCATAACTAAACCCATAGAAATCTGAAGCAGAAACCAAAATAAAATCCTTACATATTTCAATTACTCTCAAACTGGTAGTCTATAAAACATTACATGCTTAAAGTCAAATGCTGACACAAGTTAAAGCTAGTAAGCTAACACATTTGATTTTAAAACAAGATTTCTGAAGTTGACAGGACCCATCCTTGAAGCTTTCAGTGCAGTATGAGTAATAAAAGATCCCAGTTTACCACCTCAGTATTATATATATACACACACATTAAAAAAGTACAGATACATACCAGATTTTTCCTATTTTCCAACAGTTTTAGAGTAATCAAGTCATGCAAGCAATTATATTCAAGTAAAAAGGAGATTAAATCTAGGTAGACCCACCTCCCCTTTCCCAGAAACCTTATTTTTATTGACAAGAAGTCATGAGAAGGAGAAGAAAAAGCAGAAGACAGAAGCAACTTCAAATTTGTTTCCAACTGGCAAATATATAAACATACAGCCCTGTACACAGACAATGACATCAAAGTATAGTTCTGCTGGTTCAGTAATAAAACAGATCCACACTGTACTCCTACAGCCTGAAAGTTTCTAAAATCTTGGAAAGTACTTTGATAAGTTGCAATTCTTTTGCTTGGCTAAGAAGCACTGCCAGCTCAGTGGCCTATCTAGATTACCAGAGCTTTATGGATAGGAATTACATACAGGAGGATACCGATTAGCTTCCTAATTTATGTATTATATAGGCCAGTATTACTTAAAACTAAATTAAAAAACTGCAGTCGTCATGACTCAGACTAAACAATGAAACCTAACTAAAAAGTTGGGGTTTTTTCATTTCACTGTATCTCAAAGACATTTCCTAACACTATGAATCAGAGGCCTTGAAAAAAAAACTTCTGAACTTTCCCATTAAAAATAAAATTTGTCTGTATGTTTCACCAAAAGCATGTGTGTTGTTTTATTTTTAAGTCTTTTCAGATTTATCATCTTGTGTAAGTTGGTTTTCACTTGAGTTATTTGAAATACCACATACAGCCCTGTATTAGTAACTGCTCCACTTGACATCAGAAGATCTCATATAAGAAATGCCAACAAAAAAATAATTCTTAACCAGCGCTGGACACACATCCATACATTAACCATCATAACAAGTCTACCCTTTTTTTGTTGTTGTCCATTTACTGTATTAATATCATAACCTCTGCTAAAAATAAACCATAGAGTTGAGAGAGCCCTTAGAGGCAAGGATGATCCAAAAAAACTCCAAGATGAAGCATTCAGAAAACAGACTGAGTAATGCGAGAGCAGCAAGCATCACAGTCAAAGGGAATTTACCTACAAGACACCTTTTCTTTTAACATAAAAAGGGGAGACAAGGAACAAGAGCAGTAGGGACAAGCACAGGAGAAAGGTAACATGAAGAGACTGCATGGGGCCTGAAGCAGACTGCCAAAGCCCAATCAAACATGTAGAAAGATCTCTGACCATCTAAAATTTTTCTCCTCTGCAACTTCTGCCATAGAGAAGAAATTTCCTTCAATTTTTCATTTCAAAGCACTTTTAAAACATCACAGGGATCATTTACACAGCAGCAGTCCAGTAGCACTATGCTCTGCTCCAGAAATGTTTCAGTAACGGTTGCCAACAGGAGCCACAAGGAACGTTAACAATGCATTTAACAATCTGATCAATGGTTTGCCACTCTACTACATGTTTAATCAGTTTAACCCATAAGAACCAACTCCATAATCAATTGTATGGACTCACGTACATTTTTTTTAAAAATGTCAGCTACTTCCAATGTAACAGCTGTGTTTTAAAGGCCAAAGTCTGAGCTCAAAAATGTATGAATCTGTATTATATATGAGTGTAAGGTTGTTACATTAACACAATTTAATTGTTTACAGAACTCAAAAGAATACCATACTCAAAAATGTAACAGAAAGAAGAAAGTCATACTAGTATACCCCCTCCCCTTAACTAATTAGTGAATTTTTTATTTTTTTTTTTTTTTTTTTAGACAAAGCATAATCCCAATTCTCCTTGCAATATAAAAACAGAACGGGAATGTTTAGCCTTATTGTACTTTTCTTCAGAAAGAATTTCATTATGATCCCCTTTCTCGACTTCCAAGTGTTCCACCTGCCAACCATAAACTGTTGAACCAAATTAATTATTGTCCACTGGAACACTAACATGGTGAAAACCCACAGGTCTGACAGAACAATTTTGTTCATTACTTCATTTAGTTAATCCCTGCTTTGTCTGGCATATCAAATAGAGGCTAAGAGCTGGAACTGTGGCTTCATCTTTTGTAGTACTTTATACCTAAATCAGACATATTCTTGGTCAAGACATTAGGCTATATAATTTAGTAAACCTGGTATTTCAAGTGATTAACCTCAAAGCAGAATTTGGAAAAAAATCTGTGACCAATACACAGATTATTTATCTTCCCCATGTTTTTGAGGGAATTGGGTCTCAAAACTCAGACGTGAAGTTAACATGCACTTTTGCAGTTACCTGTTCATTTAAACATTCATTTAAACATACAAATTTTAAACAAATGAAAACCAGCAATTTTTCAGCACACTATACAGAAAGGAGTCTTCGTTGAAAGGAATTGTAAGTGGTTTTACTTGCATATAATAGAGCAGGTACTTCCATGATTTTTTTCTAACATGCAACAACCCATGTTTCTGGCATCAGACCTTACACCTGCAAGTGAAGAATCTGACAGGCTTTAAGTGCTCATGTTTAGACTGGACTATTTTAGCCACAATCACAGATTTAAGTTAATAAGTTTTTCAGATCATAACGGTTCAATATTAGACTGATAATAGATTTCTACCAATTCCTCATGACATGCAGTTGTCCAACATTTTCCAGAAAAAAAACTACTAAAGAATTGTGTTGGCTTTCAGAGGCCATTTTCTGCAGTCTCTCACCTATTTTTTTCCTTTAAAAAAAGGAAGAAAAAGCTGAAAACACTCATTAACTTCTTGCTTCCATGTCTTTTTTTATATTCATACTTTGATATTCACTATGAAGAAATTCCACAGAAGTTTCAGTATCATAACTAGAAGATCACTGTAAAAGTCATACTAGAAATGTAATTCACCAACACACTTACAAGTACATATTGGCATTTGACTTCAAAGAAAAAAGTATTTGCTGATTAATTAGGTAAGATTCAATTCTATTACTGCAGGTCTTGGTTTAAGCCTTTTTTCTAAGGTCACAAGAATTTAAGAATGTAACTCAGGTTAATTTAACACTGGAAAAGATAAGAGTAGTGATTGACTTAAGTTTTGATAGGGCAAGGATTTGGAAAGACAAAATGCATACCCTTCTTTTATCTCAAGTCACTAACTAGGTTTCTAAAGCATTTACTATCAAACCAGGGTATCTTATTTGCTTGCAGTAAATAAGGCACAATACCTGCTTTCATCACACACTGATCACAACCTTGTTCATTACCTTTTTGTAGAGTAACAGTGACAGTCTAACAAAGATGTGGCAGCAAAGAGAACAATGTAATTGCAATACACAAAAGCAGGTATAAAATTTTTTCCTTTCCTAAGGAAAAACTTGAAATAGCATGTTTGGCTCTTATATAGGACCTAAAAACCTAGGATACCACCAAAAGCATCTCTAAAGAAATACCTAAGGTATGTAAATTCCAGAGCAGAAAGTTCCCTTAAGTTAAGATAAACATTAGCAAAAAAAAAAAAAAAAAAAAAAAAGAACATAGCAAAGCAACAGATAACCTCTCAGCTGTGGATTATTCTGAAAGCAAAGCTGAGTTAAGCAACCCATTACTTAAAGCACAAAGAAAAAATAATCAGAAATGACATGGTTGAGATGCAATGGCAAGGATATGGATTCAAGTCATTAGCTGCTAGCATCTGATCTTTCCAAGAACATTTAACTCTTCTACTGCAAGGGAATTTCTCTTGCAGATACCAAAAATACCACAGTAAGGACCAGATTTAGACTTCTCATTACAGCAAAATGTTAGCTTAGAAGTAAGAAAAGCTGTCCTCTTCTGTTAAGCCTTTGTTTTTTCATTGGCTTATAAACAATGGAAAAACGTATTACAGTCTTCCTGCATCTGAGAACTTCTTTCTAAAAGGGCCAGTGTAAATGAGGAGAGCCTGTCTGTTAAAATAGCATTTCTACAACCCAAACTCACTCTAGACAGAGAGTCACTGCCCAGGCTGAAGTCAGTATATTCTTAAATTGGTTTGCTTACTTTTATTTTTGGAATAAGTTACCAGCAAACAAAATACTGCAAGAAAATGTTTACTTCATAAAGCCTTTGAGAAATCAATGTTTTCGATTGTGAATATAATGCTGTTACAGCCAGAAGGTCCATTACCCAAAGCAGGAGTTTCAGAGCACTTCTTTTTTGCTTGGACATGTGTGAGTTGAGGAAAACAATGTTCTCCAGTTCCAATAAGGCAAATATATTTAAGCCTTATTTCTCATTACCCAACATTTTGGAATTAATCAATACCACTGTACATTACTGTGGTTTCAATAAACACTGAATATACTAGGCACCTTCTATTAGAAAGTGTTGTATGGGAAATGAACATTAAAGAAACAAAACTCAGGAGACTGCCGTCAGAATTCAGGCACTTATCTCAGGCAGCTCATTCTTCCTGTCCTCCTGCCCTCCCCAGGCCAGCAGTAAACAGCAAGCATCTTCAGACAATCCAGCCTCTATAAGATTCCAACCTCTTTGACAGTGGTCCCCTTCCTCTCTCATCACTGACAACACAGGAAGACTAAGACAGGTGGCAAAAATGTGAAATTTAAACAGAGCTGGGATACAGATATATTCCTTTAAATCTTACTTGGTAGATTACATATAGAAGCTATTGAACGTACCTTCAGTATTTGTGCTGTTTTACTTCTCCCTATTTCATTTTGGCTTAGCTGTGGAATCAGAAGAACATCTGAAAAGTACAAATCTAAACACTGTGCTAGCTTGCGAAGCTCTCTGTCAACCAAGACTAGTGTCACTTCCCCAAAACCAAAAGACCAGGTTATTTTTATAAAGTTACTATAAGCAAAAAAGAAGTATGTTTCAACTCAAAATATACTGACTTGCTTAAACCAGCTGCAGAGAAAGACACTGCCTGTACTTAAATTTGTAAACAGACAGTGGCGAAAATGTTGCAAGAACAAGCGTCTTTTTAATTCATATAGGCAAACACAACCAGCTGGGAAAGTCAATCAGGTTTAAAATCTGGCTCTGTGGGAACACAGTATTTGTGTCCAATGTACAGCTCACATCTATACAATGTGTACAGACAGATGCCGTAAGTAACACATAACTGGGATGTTTTAATTCTTACCATTTTTTAAATTCCTTTTAAAACAGCATTCAACTCTGTGAGAAAACCTATTTCTGGATGTTACCCTCAAACAGGTTAGCTGCAAACCTGTTCTAAATTAAGACGAAAATATGCTAGATTAGAAAGCATTAGAACTAGATTACCTAAAGTCAACTGTTCTCTGAGATTTATTTAGAGAGCGCTATGTTCTCCATCATATATAAACCCTTCAAACTTCATACAGACTACAGTAAAGAGCAGATTACAACTGCCCAGAGGCACACGCTTTTATGAAAGGTTCTCCCACAGCTTGGCAGAGGAAATACACAGTTACATAGGGTGAAGAAAAACCATAGGTCTTCCTTCCATTACTTCATAAACTTCTGCTTGTTTTTAAGTGAACAAGTATTTTCTTCAACATGCAGAGAACAAGTAAGTGAGAGAAAAAAAGGCAAAAAAAACCAACCTGACTGAAGCAAGTTAAACACATCTAGCAAGAACAGGCTTACATTATTCATCATTTATCCCACCTACAGACATTATCTCATATTAAAAACACAATACAGGAGGGACACCTGATACTCCAAAGAATAAAAATCTATTTTCCATCACTTTTCAATAGACATATG
Organism: Falco punctatus; assembly: GCF_963210335.1. Taxonomy (NCBI): domain Eukaryota; kingdom Metazoa; phylum Chordata; class Aves; order Falconiformes; family Falconidae; genus Falco; species Falco punctatus. The sequence goes on from NC_137584.1 coordinate 89,981,111, forward strand.
AATTTGAGGTTTCACATTTCCTTCCCCCTGGCACCTACTTTCAAACATACTAAAGCAAAGACCAGATTTGCCCCGCCTTGTGGTTCTTCTAAAACAGGACTCTTGGATTTGAAAAAACCAAATTTACAGAAGCACTCTTTACATCACCTTGCAACCTGTATCGATACAGAAACACTCCTTGCAGTATCAATCCAAAAATTTTAATTGCAGAAGAAGCATGGAAGAAAGTCTACTGGAAATGAGGTTGACTTTTCAAACAAGGCACATTTCAAGGCCTTTTTTGTGTGTGCATAGGAGCAGCTTACACAGTGCTTTCTGCTCAAAAGAAAAATAAAATTAACAGACAGAATTTCTGAAACCTAGCAATGAGAAAGATCTAAACCACTTCTCTTAAGAGGACTATCCAGAAAAGTTATGAGTATTTTGAATCCCCATGAAAGGGTTCGCATGTCATTGCACTGAAATGTTCACAAAGACTTAGTTTAAGTTGTCAGAGAGTACAATAGCACAGAACGGAATGAACATTTTGTTGAAAAAGAGAATGAGTATCTGAAAGAAAATTACGCCTCTGAGTACAGTGAAAACAACAAGATCCAGCATCAGTTTCTTCACCACTGGGTTTCCAACTGATACCACTACACAACTGCAAGGAGAGCTCTATGAATATTTCAAGAGGAAAGGGCAAAGACTTGACTGAAGTCCATCTAACCCGCTCTATTATTTCCACTGTGAAAGACAAGTCTTTCAAAGCACTGAAAGTTTCAGAATATTTTTATGTAATTAGGGTGTTAAAATGCTTGAATTAACTTAGTAAGTTACTGAAGAAATTTTAAAGTATAAATCTAAGATCACACACTGCCTTCGTCAACAGAAATGTGCAACACAAATGATTCATTGTGTCTAACTGAATTTTAGTCTATTATATCCTTTGCTAAATGAAACCTATGATCTGAGCAAAAATAAAATGAAAGTGAAAGAAATAAAAAAAATAAAACAAACCAGACATCACGAACTGATCTATTGAGGCTGAGATCCTTCAACTGCTCACTTACAAACAAATTAAGGAAGTAAAAAGTAGAGGTCATACTTTCACATGACCTTAGAAGGTCACACAACATGTACTTTATGGAAACATCATGTGGAACAGAAACACCATAGCCACATTAGCTTTTCTGAAGTCCCTTTTACTATACAGTGAATTCACATTTTTAAGTTTAAATTCTCATATCCTCAAATTTGTGCTATTTATTTTCACCGATAGGAACATTTCAAAAAAATCCACAGCCCCTCAGCAGCCAAGGGTATTTCACCTCTTCCCCCTGCTCTCCCGATTTAACGTTCTATTCCTCCAGGTACAGCTCCAACCTCAAGAAGAGGAACCACTACTGACGCATTAGCTGCACGAGCAAGCAAACAAACTTACGTCTGTGCCAACAACACAACCTAATGTTTTAATGTTTAAAGTAGGCTAATTGGTTTTCCAAGTCTAGTTCACGTGTCCAGAGAATAAAACAAAGAGGAAATACTTTTAATTTTGTTCAACCTCTAAGGATCACCCCAATTAAAAAGCAGCATCCACAGACTCAAAAGCTGAAAAAATTAGTTCTAATGAAGCACATCATGCTGTGAACCATGCATGAAAACTTATACGACCAACGTGGTACAGCTGTTGTCAACGATGCTTCTTCTACTCACTCCATTTATGAACAGATGTTTGCTTTAAAGGGAGCATCAGACTTCTGCAGGTTTCAATTTCTGTGCTGAAGCTGGAAGAAAGGGGCTGTCACCATCAAGCAGCCAGCTTACTGACACTGTGAAGGGATCCCAAGGTTTAATCCTTGGTTTAAGGAACTGTCTTCTCTATGGGAAAAGAATACTTTGGTTCATCAGGTAGCTGCTCAGAATAGCAAACTGAAGCAACTAGACCTAATAAGCATGCTGGCAGTTTCGCCCCATTTTAGAATGGCGGTACTTCTTAAAAAAAAGGTCAAATATGACCGTAACTCTGCCTCAGCGTGCCATTTAGCAACTAGCACGCTTTATGCCCCTTCAAAAATAGTTTATCAGGAAATACCACTCAGGACAGCTGAACTTCTGGTACCACATCACCAAGCCCTTTCCGCAGCGGCGGCCCCACCGAACCCCACAGAAACGCGGGGCACCGGGCCCGGGCCGGCCGCCACTCCCCGGAGCCGCTATGGGAAAGCGCTCGCCGCCACCCCCGGGGCCCGCCGCCGAAGGACAAAGCCGCCCGGCCCCCAGGCCGGCCCTGCCCCCGCCCGGCCCCTCGCCTCCGCCGCGGCGGGACGAGCCGGGGAGAGAAGCGCCTCAGCGAGGGGGAGCGCTAAGGGCTTCAGCCCCCTACCCAGCCCTCCCGCCGGGCAGGGCGGCCCGGCCCCGCCGCTCCCCTGAGGCTGGCGGGGGAAGGACGGGGAGCGCGGTGCCCTGACAGGCCCCGGCCGCTGCAGGCCCCCGGAGGAAGCCCCGGAGGGGGTCCCCGCGCGCCACCGCGGGGTGCCCTTCCCCCGCCAGGCCCGGAGGAAACACGCCGCCCCTCAGCCGGCGGTAGCGACGGTGCCGTCTCTTACCTGAGGGCAGCGCGGGGGGCGGCGGTGCCCGGGCGGGCATGGCGGCGGGCGGGGAAGGAAGGGGAGAGGGGACACGGCCGGTTATCTCAGGCCTCCCGCGGCAACCGCCATCCAGGGGGAACCCATGTCACGGCGACAGGAACCGCGTCGCTGCGGCCCGGCCCCCTCCCGGCGGCCACCGCCTCCCCACCCCGCCACCGCCTACTTGGCCTCCCGGCAAGCACCGCACCACCGCCCCCGGAGCCTCGTCACTTCCAGCAGCGGCCGGCGGGGCGGGACCGTAAATAAATAAATAAACAAACGAGCGACTAAAGCCGCTGCAGCGGTACCTACCCGCTCCCTCTGCCGGGTAAGGGCAGGCGGTGGTTGGACGGCGCAGCCGCCATGTTAAGTGCTGGCATGCCGCCTCCACCGCGCCAGGGCAGCCATTTTGGATGAGGCGATACCGTGAGGGACGCCGCGGCCGTCATGTTGAGTGTGGGAGGAAGAGAGCAGTGCCGGGTTGCGGTGTTTTCCGTGCCCTGGCGTTGGCAAGATGAGGAGTTTTAATTATTTTTTTATTATCCCCCCCCTGCTCCAAGGGGTGTTGTGTGGGCTGCGCCAGGTGAAGCCCTGCGCTCGGTGCCAGGGATCTCTCAGAGGGGCCGTGGCCGTTTGGGGCGGCTGCCCGCGGAGAGGCGCCGAAAACAGGCGGTGATATAAATAAAGCCACCGAAATAAACATGGGGAGTGCGGGGAGGTGGCGGGAGGAAAGCGGGTGGAGGGGCTGCGAGCAGCGCTGTGGTACCGGTAGCACCGGGGTGAGGGCCCCGGTGGAGCCTCTCAGACGCAAACACCATCAAGCTGGTAGCTGGCGCTGGGAGGCTTTCGTTTCCAAGTCTTGAGGGTTAGGCTGATGTTTCTGCACAGGAAATTGTTTATTGTAAAGTTTTGCCCCTTTGAAGTTTGGGGTGGGGTGCAGTCTGATCCTATATGTATGATCCCGCATGCCTGTTCCCAAACCCGCCCCTGGAACAGGCTACCGTACCCACTGTTCCACCTTTTATCTCTTCTTGTGACCACAGGGTAAGTTCCTTCAGCTTCGGAGTTTGCTTTGTCCGGGTGGCGGAGTCCCTGAGGCCTGTCTGCATAGTGCGGAAACCTCGGCTCACAAGCACCAGGGTCTGCCAGAGCTACTGCCTGCAGAGTCGCCTGGTACCAGTTTGTCTCTGGAAAAAGAGATTTGCATCTGCCTACGCTTCCTAGGGAAGGTGTGTACATAAGCTAGTTGTAAGTGCAACACCAGTGAAATCATGCTTGAGTTGAACTGGCTTTTTAGGGTTTTGTTACTTGTTGGTTGTGCAAATGCCATGAAAAGGAGTAGAAAGGCTTTCAAAAAGGTATACAGGGAAATACTCTATTAAAAAATTATTTTCATATTTTTATATGTGTCTTATTTGCCCTTTTTCCCAAGGCGTACAAGCAGACAATAGTTTGACCTCATAGGTGAAAGAACGTTTACAGCAAAACCACTAAATGAAGTCACGAGAAGTAATAACACGTGCATGCTTCTGTTTTGCAAATTTTGGTTTGTTTTCTAATATCCATTTATACTGTACTGGTGAATATTACCAGAACTACCAGTGCATTAGGTCTTTAAAAATGCATAACATGGTTTTAAATAATGTGCAAAGCCTGCTATTCATCTTTTGTCAGTAGTGAACTGAATGCTGTATAGCAGTTACAACATGCTGGCAAATTACAATAATAAAATAGTGATCAAAGTGTAATATTAATTTGTTCCCATAGAGACAAGTTTAAACACACAGTAGTTTGGCTGAGGAAGGCTTAAAACAAGGCTATTCATGCAACTTTTCATGCTTGAGATAGATTTGTGGTATAAAAATGCCTCAAATATATTTAAGAGTAATTATAATTAATTGGCTAATTTAATAAGCAATATAAGGCCTTTGTGAAGCGTGGGGAAGCTATATTGTTAATCCGATGGTTCTCTTATGTTAGGAATCCTGTTACAGTAGCTGAGGATAATCATAGGTGACTATTAATGAGGCTGTGTGACTATTAGTGAGGCTGTATGAGTATTACATTTCGCCGCCTGGTGGCTGTTCTCTTTTTTTTCAGCCTCGTATCAGAAAGGCAGCGTAAAGCTTATGTTTACCTGGAAGGACAGAAGATGAAGTGGTGAGGGAACAAAGGTAGGACAATTTAGCAAAGATCTTGGACTTTCACCCAGTGTACAGTAATGTGATTTACAAATCGTAAGGGTGCAGAGAAGAATCTGTAAAAGCAGTGAAATACTTTGTTGTAAAGCAACAAGCTAGATTGTTTCTTCCCAGATCGGGCAGTAGCCGCCATTATGCTCCAGGGGCCCAACATATGCCTCAGTGTGTAGTGTTAGTCCGTGAAGAATAGTTTCCCGTTCCAGCTGCGTTTAGTTGATGGTCGTTGGCTGTGAGTGTTAATCATCCTTATGTCAACATTGTAAATAATATAATTAGAGGAAGTAATTGAATAATTATTTCCTTTTACGCAGCTGCTATATCAATGATTTGAATGAGCTTAAGGAATAAACATACTCTCCGTAAACTCCACAACCTGAGCCCTAGCACCCTGAAAAAGGAAAATTAAAGCCTTTCTGTGGAAAAGACCAAAGCCACAAGAACGACTGTGTACCACAGGAAGAGAGCCAGAAATATCAACAGCGTCAGTAATTAGGTCCTAGAATAGAAGGAAATTTGTTAAGTAAAATTCCCAGGTGATTTGAGGAAGTGTTTCATATCCGAAGCTACAGACAGGCAGTAAATCTTTCCAAATGGTCCATGCCAGTTTTACCAGAGAGAAATTTCCTTCTCTTCTTGGTGGTATTCTGTAGTATCTAGGACTGGAAGCTTTAATCAGTATGTAGTTTGTGAGTCCATAAAATTTAACTTGAATGCAGGATCAGATGAGAGATAAGCGTTCCACATTAAAAAAAAAAAAAGAAGGTAATCTTCACTTAGGTATAGTGTGAATGATTGACAAGATGTGTGGGATTTCTTTAGTCATTCCTCCCTAAGCTTTGTTGATTGAAGGAGATTACGTTTGCTTATGAAGGCAGACTGACTCTTTATAATAGTATTAGCCATATTAGTTCTGTGAAATGGAATCCATGGGTTACAACAGTGATTTCAAGGTTATATTATCAACATATGAAAGTTTCCTTTACAGAATTGCATAGATTGTAAACACTGTATGTTATCTGGAGATAATCCTAGAGTGGCGTTTATCCATTTTCAGCCATAAGGTGGTGGTTGTTTTTCTAAAGCGTATACTTCCAAGCAATTATTTTTTTCTCACAGCACAGTGAGAAAACGTTGTAATTCTGAGATATCCTTCTCAGTGTGAAGCCACTCTGCACAGTGCAATAGAGGTTTTAAGTCAAGCAGGACTAGTCTTGGTAACTCCGAGGTCCAGCCTTGATTGTTAGCTGTGGCAAAGCGGCTTTATCGGTCACTGCAGTTGAGTCCTAAACTGTCAGGAGAGGGCGCAGCCTCCCTAGAAGTCTCAAATGGAAAAAGGTACCGTGGTGTGTCAAGATCATTTAGGAAGGCTCTCCGGAAAACCTGCGTGGTCTGGAGGCTCGGACACTCCTCCTGGGCTGGGAATTGAAGGTAGCAGGTAGAACTTGTTACGATCTACATCCATGTCCATCATAAAACTTAGTCATTCATAATTCTCAAGGAAACTGAGTATTTATAGGGAAACAATTTAGCTTTTTATATCTCATTTTGCATTTACAACATGATTCCTGAAGGTAACTATCGTGTAGTGTAATGCAGAATATCTTCTGGAAGATGTTGGATTGCTAGCAGTGGATAGTGCAGTTCTTTCTTTTACTTTTTTTTTGTTGTTTTGGTTTTTAAACATCAAAAATATAGCTCCTGGCAGCGCAAGCTTTTTCTGGCTTCCTCGCTCAGTGTACAGGGAAGAAACTTTCTCTAATCAAAGACTAGATAAATCTTCAAACTTCAAGCAGTTTGCTTCCCTTTGCTGTGTCTAGCAATGCTGCTGATCAGAAACTAGACAGTTTCGTGAGAAATTATTGTGCTTGATTTTTCTTTCTTTTTTTTTTTTTTTAATTCACAATTTGAATCAGACATTTGAAAATTTGAAATTATCCATAGAATGAATTTAAAATGGTCTTCGGACCTGCCAGATAATTTCATTCCACTAATGTTAAAGGCTTTAATTTCTGGTCTCATCAGTGCAATGCTAAGTAATTTAAATTTTTCTGTGGAAATGAAATAAAAAAATCCAGCAAACTGAAAACAGGAAATCAAACCATTGCAATTTTTCTTCTCAGAATGTTTTGACTTCTTCCTATCCTGACATGAAACTGAATTGGCATGTTTCTCTAAAATGTTTTTTAATTCATTAAAACTGCATTTCACTTAGACCGTTATAGCTGAAATAACCTCTAATACTGCATTATCAAGCAGAAAGAGCTTGTCTGCCAAAATTTGCTAGTCAGCCTCAAAGGCTTTACATGAAAATTGTTTGTGTCTGTGGTTTTGTAAGGTGGGCATTTTCAAAGCTAGCTGAATGAATAATATGTGCTTTCTGCTGGCTTCTAAATAAACAACAGCTAGTAAAAGAAAAATTCTGCAGTTACTGCTAGAGTTAAAGTTGCAGCTGAGCAGCGAATGAGCTGTTACTAAAGCAGCCTGTTACTAAACTCCACTGCAGATCTGTCCTTCGGCATGGAAAGTTGTTAAAACAGATCTATGAGCAGCTGATGCTTGTTTCTTTGAGCAGTGGTTGGCGCCCTGAGCTCTGTTCAGAATCGGTGCAGGCTGTCCGGCACTTCCACAGGGCACTGCAGGGCTCTTGTCTGTGTTAGTGTTGAGGGAGCCAGGAGTGCCGCTAGGCCTCAAGGCATCCCCCAGCTGCATCAGGGACCCTTGTCTGAAGAGCATGTCTGGGTCTGTAAGCTGGCTGTAAGACAGAGATACTGAGGTTCCCTATTCCCTGCAGTTCTCACAGTGTCTGAATTAATTCCTGCTCCATGTGGTCTTCATGATAGTGAAAGGAACTTGCTGAGCCTCGTCTCTCTTGTGGTAGGTGTTAGCCATTATGACAACACCTATGTGGTGGTCTCTATTCTCTCCCAGGGCTGTAGTACCTCTCAAATCTTTCCAGAGATGCTAAGATACTTTTCTAAACATCTCAAATACCCACATCTTCTGCACCACTGCTAGTTCCTTTAGCATTGACCTCTGGGCATGCAGAATGACCAGGCACTGTTTTTTCTTGTTTTGGGGATCCAACAAAGGTGTCTTAGCTTTTTCCTAGCTCTTCAAGGAAGGGGCTGTATCCATCTAGTTGCAATGGCATAAAATACAAACCATTGTAACATATGTTTTAAATGGAACATATAAATCTTCTGTTTGTAGTGTTTGTTATTTTTACAGATCTCCCTAGCTATCTTTACTGGAGTCATGGTTACAAAAGTGAGAAGGCATTATGACATCAGGCCTGTTCTCTTCTCCATTAAAAATCCCAGAATTCTCCTTGAACAATCCTAAATGCGTTAACTACAAAGAACTCTATGTAGTTACACAAAATGGATGAAAAGACAGTTTTTTTAGGTAGGTCTTAGAAATCTACATCTGAAGAGCATGTAGATGCTCTGGTTTTTGGCTCAGGCTTATTTGGGCAAGGGTTGCTGATGCTCTTGTTGGCTTTTTTTTTTTCTTCTAAGGAACTCCTTTCTGAGTCTCAACCATGTTTGCAGCTGATTTGGATCATCTAATGAACATGCAGGCTCACATTCTTGCCATATGAGGGCTGTCCAGTGGATTAACCAGCTCATGAATGTCAAAACAGCCCCATTTTACCTGCTGTGGTCCAGACCACATCCTCAAAGAGGCAGAAGTTAATGACTTCAGTGCGGCAATGATATGTGTACACCTGGCCTCAACATGTTTTTATAAGTAACTCATCAGCAGTGTGTGCAAAGTGTATTTTATTGTATGTACATTTTAACATCGCCAAGGCTTGTTAGCAGAGGCAATAGACAAACCAATGTAGCTGGTGAAAACTGGCAAGCTGTTGGCAGTGCTGGTGTGTTCAGGTGTGAAGGAGATACAAGAAACTTTAAGATGAATGCAGACTGAAAAAAATCTGACTTCAGCCCTAATTTAACTGTGTTACTCAGGCAAGCTGAGGGGGAAAAAACAGCTGACAAGTGTAGCAGGAGCTCAGCAAGCTATAGACAGCCAAAATGATAAACAGGCAGCATGTTCTATTTCCTCCCAGGTCTGACAATACTTCTTTCTCCTAGAAGGTGGTACTGTGTGAGCACCTCAATTGACAGCAGGAAAGCAAGATTTCTAACTCTTTCAGTAGTAGAGCAAAGCTTTCCACTGTGAGTAATTGTTTGGGGTTTTTTTTTGTTTTCTTTTTTCAATTTAGAGCCTCTAAATGCAGAAAGCCAGTAAGAAAATAAATCAAAATCATTTAAAGACAGTCCCTTGCCTTTAAGAGACATGGTGGCTTGTGAGTTATGTACATTTAAGATGAAAATAGCTGAAGACCATTATTCTGTTTTAATTATCCAATTTATTTGTTGGACAAAGGTGAGCTGATTTCCATAGCCATCCTCCTTCCTTGTGCGTCAGCTCCTTTCTGTGATGACAGGAGTCAAGAGCCTCCAAACACCCTTGTAGATCAGCTGGTAGGAAATTCTGAGGTACAAACTACTAACACTGTGTACGTATGTGGTGGGCACTATTACAGCAGTCTTTTGCATACTAACATACATGCCCGTAATCTTTACTGACATGTATTTTAAGGCTTTTTTCATTTCTAAGGCATTTCAGAGTTGTGTGTGTTTTGTGGTGGTTTTTTGTTTGTTTGGTTTTGAGGTTTAGGAACATTGAAACTTACCTGTACAGCTGTTTTTATATTTACAGCAAGACCTGCAATATCCTGTTGTAATCACACGAGTTCATTTCACATCTGTATGTCAACACAGTGAAATTCAGGTGCCAGGTTCAGATGTTTTGGACAAGTTTTCCTCATGAACCAGTGTTGTGTGACTGTCAGTGATGCATATCAATAAAAATAATTTCAGATTTTTTTTTCCAAAGATCATGCCTTTATCTCTTTACAGTGAATGGCAAAATGTCCATTAAACTTAAGTGAACGTAGGATTCAGTTCTAGGTTTTAAAATGGAAATGGCTGAGATTTTTCTGAGTTAATGACAATTTCTGTCTCAAATGCAACTGCCATGGCAAGGAAGGTGGTTCCTTTTACACATACTTGTCAAAATCCTTCTCATTGTCTTTCGCAGTCATATCTGATGCCTGTTTTCAGTACCAAGTATATCAATTTTATCCTCTGTCCTATTTTTCTGTAGTGGCTTTGCTTTCTTGTTCATTGAGATGCAAAGCATCTGGGATGTAGGAACATAACAAGGGAACATCTCAGAAAAACAGGATTGCTTTCTGGAACACTGTTGTATGAGAAATATGTGAGATTGGCCATATCTGGTGCCAAACCTGACAAGGTTGTTGTCATAGGTAAATTAATAATAACAAGACAGATTTGAGAGAAAATGCCATGCTCCAAATAGCCAAAATGTTTTTGAATGCCAACAGAAGTGCTATCTGCCCCGGCTGCCCTGGAGTCCTGCATGCAATGACTTTTGGCTGCACCAGCAGTCAGGATGAGACCGTCAGACAGAGGGGTCTGTGTGATGCCTGGCTGTTGTCTCACCAGCAGAAAGAAGCAAGAGTGAACCCGTGATGTTTGTACCAAGAGCCGGCAGAATGTGGGAAGACACAGGCAGAAGGAAGTGTGGAGAACTGGTGAGGGAGGGAAATGGCAGGATAACAAAGGCAAGCACAAAGACGGTGGTGCACATGAGGAGATGAGAAGTTCAACTTCCACCCCTTCAGTATCCAGGATCAATCTGAGATCTCTTGAGAGCAGCTGAACCAGCTCTGTTGCCACAAGGAGAGCTAGGAAAGATGAGATTAGGTAAATCCAGGTGCCTGAGCAATCTTTTTAAATTCACTAGGCTTTAAGTAGGAACTCTCACTTTAAATTATAGCTAACAGGGTTTCAGGGCTGGGAAAAGTTTGCTGTCTCTGACCCAGCTTCTTTGTTCTAGTAAGTGAGGATGATCCCCCAGCAGGCTTACATCACTGCAGGAGCCCGTGCTAGGGAGCGCTTCCCTTCATCCCCTGCATCTCTCTGCGCCAGCCCTACAGTCTACGTACAGCCTGTGTCATTTCAAGGGAGCAGTAAGCTGCAGCCAGCCCATCTCTAACGTTATTGAACTGAAGAAGTGTGCATTAGTGGTGAACTTGGCTCATGGTTTTCTAGTTTTATTACCACTGAAGTGAAAAAATTTTAATAAGCACAATTAACCTATCAATTATAGAGTCTAGCGCTTGTTGCAATGAGCCTTGGATTCCCACCATAGCTGAGAGAGAGCTATTTTCAGAGCACTAGCTGGGCTCTGTACCCTCATCTGGCCAAAGGGGGATCTGAGATCAGATCGTGATGTTGAGAGTTCTCATGCCCTTGTTCTTCCACATATGCACTGCTAGTGAGTGGGAAACAGCTCCAAACAGCACCAAAAACACCAAGACCTGCCTTTGGGAGACAAACTGATTGCCAGATGTTTTAAAGGAGCAACTTTATCTCAGTTTTCCTTGCATTTATGGAATTGTTTATAATGTTGGCCACAGGCTTTTTTCTGTCTGCTCAGTCAGCTGTAAGTCAGCAGTTCAGTGGATTTAAATGAAAGACTGATGGCAACTTACAATTGGTTTGCATGGAAGTGGCACTGAGCCAACTGCCCTGTCGTGGAATGTTATGTGAGCAGAGCAGATATAATTATTTCCAAATTTGGCCACAATCCATATTTTATCCATATTTATCCATATATTGCTGCAAGGGGCTTGTCTCCTTCAGCAAGAAATCCTCTGGGCAGAGAGCATATCTTCAGTAACTCACTGTTTAGCCTATACTGGGTGGATCCTCTGTGGAGGAGCCAAGATGCATGACCCTTCTTCCTAGTGATGCAGTTATCTCCCAAAATGAGACTGCTGTCTCCTCAGCAGCCTGTCTCACTTAGGAAATATTGCAGATTATGAGATCATTCACAGTTCTCTGAGTAGCAACTAATTCTTGATATGAAACCTGTTGGCAATAGCCTGTTTTTTTTGAGGAGCAAAGGCTCCTGTGCTTATCATCATGTGGAGCAGGAGGGAGTTTCAGGAGCACTGCAGAGATCTCTCACCAGTCAGGTGCTTGTTCTTCTTATTCAAAGAGATGGTGAGATGTGAACCAACTTTTGTTCAAAAATAACATAGGCATTTTAGCACATGACTGCCCCCCCTCTAGCACGTCCTCTTGTGCCTCTGGTATCATTTTTATCTGAATTGTACTGATGGAACTCAATTGCTATCAATCAGATGGCCCTTTGCAGAGTTGCTTCAGGGATGAGGCTGATGTAGACTGAACCTGCTGGGGTAGCTGTTGCAAACTGACCTAGTCTTCTCTTGCTTGCAGCCAACCAGTCAGGGGTGGATGGTGCATCCATTTTGTGGCTGCTGAGCTATGAGTCTTCTGGTCTTTTTTTCCCATATAAATATCTTCAGATGCAGTTTGACAGCTGGTTATAGTGAGATTTTTCCACTCTGCAGTTCTACACCATCAAGACATGCTTAAATTATCCTGCAGGCTGTACCTTCGGAGAGGCCCATGTTACACATCTCTGGGTTTGGCTGACAATTTATACACCGTTACTAGCTAGGCCACTTCTCCGAAGAGTCCCCCTTTCTCAGTCTGACAGAGAGGCAGGCAGATGGAGCTACAGCTCTGTGCTACCTGAAAAAACTCAGGCTGATAATCCCCTACAAAGCATGATGAAGTGTCACTGTGTGCTCAGGTTTGCCTTGGGGCTGGTTTGCTTTTACAGAGATGGACCAGGTTCTCCTGAGTCAGATTCTGTTATGTGCAAGCTACTGTGATGCCTTTAATTCAGTTTAAGAGTGGATCAGACAGGTTTCTTACCCCTTCACAATTATTACCTTGTTATTGCTCAGTTTGTTAATGTGCATTCTGGTAGCATCATACAGCTACAAGCATGCCCCAGGGCCCCGTGCAGTGTCTATGGTGTGTTTTTCTCTCTTGATTGTGTAGGAGTCATCGCTGCATTATGAACTTATCTCTACAGCTTCTCGAGGCTCACTCTTGCCTGTGGGAAAGCTTCATGTGCAAAAGGCATCAGGCCTGGCTTTCTGTGGGATAGGCTGGACCGTTACCTCCTGAGCTGAAATATGACTGTTTATTTTTTCTGCACTGGAACTGATAGGAGGTTGTGGATAGCAGTGTCAGAGCTGTGTTTGACCCTAATGTAATGCTGGCCCTAGGTAAGGCTCTGCAGTGGTCTCCAAGTTTTCCTTGGAAGTCAAAACTTTGGTCAGAGAAAATATGGTGGTGGGTGAGTCCCATGAAGAACAGGAAGGAATCTCTGCAGTTGTGGCAACTAGTGCTAGTGTGTGGGAAATACACAGCATTTGTGTGAGCTTTTGAGTACCAGTTTTATTCCTGTGATCCTTTTTGGCTGTTCTAACACCTTGATGTTGAATTCAACTGTTTCACCTCCCAGGAAGCAAACATTACCACCACAGGATATTCTCTGGTGCACAAAGATGCTGTTTATGTTTCCCATTGCACTGGTATTGCTCAGCTATGGAAAACAGAATCCCTGTTTTACAAAGGCAATGGTTGCTAGAAGAGCGAGGTCTCCCGAGGAATTATAGGTGGCAAGTTGCTGTGTTGGTAGAATGCAACAAGCTGCAGTGATATCTACTTAATACACATATGTAGGCTTTGGACTTGTTGGCATTAAAAACATTTTGAAGATCAGGAATAGATCTGTATGTGACTGCCTTGTACGTATTTACACTTCTGTTGCAAAGGACAAAAAGAAAAGAGAGTGGTGCCTACTTTTTTGGTGATTAATATTGTTTGTGTGGATGAAGTTTGTTTTCTCTGAGGCTTTTGTGCGTGGTCTTTTACAGCTAATGAGCTGTTTCTCTGTAAAATTCCTTCAGAGGATACTCCAGAGGAGCCAGCTGTAATTTAAACCCAGAAGATTGTGTCCCAGTCCTTCTTTGACATCTCTTTTGGCTTCCATTATCTTTAAATTACATCCTTAGTGCTGTCACTTTGTCAGGGTGGGATCAACCTTGCCTAGATTCTTTGCCCGTGGAAGGTTTAGTATAGCCCTAACTTAGTTAGGAACCTGAGGATTTTCCCCTCATTTCCTTGGGGTGTATTAAAATGGGATATCCTGATATGAAGAGTATGAAACAGGCAGAAGTAAAAAAAAACCCAAAAAAATCATTCAGGCTCTGAATCTCTAAGCTCCAAAGACCTCACCATCCTGAACCTCACTGGCAATAAAAATTGCCTGTAAATGCAAAGTCTTATATCTCTGCACCCTTCAGGTTTAACAGAACAGATACCTGAACATATCATTGTCCCCCTGTTTCTGCAGTCCACCAGAGCCTTTAGCTCCAGTCCTTGCTCAGTCTTTAGCTGGGCAAAGTAGAGAAGGAATTTGAAGTGAGTAAGAACACATCAGGACTCCTGTGTTTAGCTAAGACTGCATATAAAAATAATATTGTCTTAGAAAATTAAAAGCCTGTGTCCTACATCTGCTGAGCAAGGGGTTTCATGCCCATGTTGTTTTCCTGCATGCTGGCAGATTCACAAAATGGGATGCATTCTCACTGTGGCTAAATAAGCAGCTGGAAGGCTGTTATCTCTGTGCGGAGCCATGGGCCTGTTCCCTTTCTCTTTTCAGGCGCTCTGCCCATTCTTCCTCCTTTGTAAAGGCTGCAGCCTTATGGGAGGGTGAGCACGTTCACATACATCACAGCGTTGATGCCAGCTGAGACTGAGCTCAACAAATTGCTTCTGTCCCATTCCCCCAGAGGTGGTCACTTAACAAAAGGTATAAACTTTTTGATAAAGCACTCCAAAACACCTGTCAGACTGACTTGAACTTTGTGTAGCCAGTGGTCATTCGCCTATCGCTGACATTTGGCCATTTTGAAGTGATAAAATGTAAGCTATGCACAAGACTAGCAACCCAAAACAGCTCAGGTCAGATTTGTTTGCTGCTGTAACGTCCTTGGACCTTGACGTCTGTAGCATACCAGCATTGTTTCCTCTACATTCAAGAGTAGGAAACCACTGAGGGATGGAGGCTGAAACATCTAGCATTCCCAGTGCTGTTTGCAAAGAAACCCACCAACCAAGAGCTATTTGGTAGCTTGGGTTCTGAGAAGGAGCCGTTCTCTTTCTTTGTATGCCAGTGCTGGGCAGTTCAAAAAAGACAGGGATAAAAAAATTCCCTTGTTTGGTCTAAGCAAAATGATAAATTTGCTTTATCTGGTTTTGCTTTTGGTGGAAGGGAGGCACACAGTGTTTTCCCATTGCTGCCTGTTTCTGGCAATGCACAACCTGCTTGAAAGCCACTGAAAGTTCTCATAACCAATAATTACTTTGGATCTGGCTTGTAAGAAACTCTGCTCTCAGCAGTATGGAAAGTAATTAAAAATAAATAAAAGTCACATGTTTATAGAACCCTTTCCACATCATTTAGCATTTCTAGTTGATAAGAGTGTTGTGTTTCTTACTCCTGTATGTAGAAGATGCTTGTATTGCCTGTGGGATGGTGAAGAGCCGGTGCTGCCCTAAGTGCCTCAGCTCCTTCCAGGGCTTTTTATTCAGATTTCTTTCCAAGCCTGGCAAGACAGGTGAACCCCTGTGGAAGCAGAATTGCAAATGTCATCTTTGTTGTGTGAGTGATGCATAACCTTCTGCCTTCAGCACTGAAAGCCTTTGCTGTTCTTCACTTTCTTAGGGTGGGAGTTTCCTTCCTATTAGCAGGTACTTAAGGAAACATCTGGAGTCCCTTATCTGTGGCCTGTTGTTTCCAGCCCTCTTTTTTTAAAAAAAACTTCAAACACAGAGTGTGTATGTGTGTGACAGGGAGATCAGGCAGCTACATTTGGGTGTTTGGTAGAAGGCAAGTGTCCTCAACCTCCCTTTATAAACATTGGAGCTAAGGCCTCTGGAAGACCATTCAGGGCATGAAAATTGTCGCTGCTAAATCATCCTCTGAAGAAGTGTCTCTCTTTCCATTGCCTATATATGGAACCCACAGAGACCAGACTGAATTACCACAGCTGAAATTAGATGCTGCAGAAGGTGGCTTGAATGCCCCTGCAGTTTCAGCTACTACTCACCCACTAAAAGGCTTCCAGTTTTCCCATTAATGCAGCCACTCAGCTCACCTAAGCAGAAAAAGACGTCTTTGCGGAAAATTGTGTATTAAGCATCAGTCTTTATTGCACCAAATACCTCTTTTAAATCCTCACCCTGGGAAGCTGTTGACACATGTTCGAGTCACTCTACCATCTTCTCCCAATAAATGTGTGTGTAATTGTATTTGTGTATACTAGTTACGTGTTGCTGTGGAAGTTTTGGCGTGCTGATATATATCTGCATGCCAACCATCACAGCCTGTGGCTTCGTGGCCGTATATGGAAGTTCACCTGTGAAGGTATCCAGAATTTCCCTTTGGATCTATTTGAGGTCTAAACCAAGCAGCTTGGAAAAGGGCAAGTGGAGCAGCTATGCGCCCGAGATAGGTGTTAGTCTCTGGCACTGAAAGTTGTGGCCTCCTGTTTGAAACCTAGCTCACATCACCAACATAGCTATGAAGGACGTTTCTTCCTGCCATGCCCTGTCTAGATCAGGATGTTCTCTGTGGAGTGGTATGCTCTGAGAGGCTACTCCCTTCCAGCACTTCAGGTAGAAAAAGATGGCTTAAACATAAAGGAAGCCATGAAAATTATTTGGAGGCTGGCCAGAGGCAGGTGGGAACAGGCTGAGGAGATGGAGGTCTGTTTGGTCTGGTGCTGTGGCTTTGTAGATTTAGTGTCTAAAATGTGGGGAGAGAATTGCATGGAAGGAGTCATTGGCTGCAGTTAACTAGGGGGTTCCTAAAGGCGAGATGTAGGAAAGCTTGAAAGCACACACCTCAATATAATTAGAGGTTTTTCTGAAATGAAGATAAAAATTGATATGCAAAGTCTGTACACTTGGATTTCACATTGAACTACACCCCCTGGAGAAGGCCTTTATCTTACATTTACATCAGGATGTTAGGCAATACACCACCACCTGCAATTTACTTTGACTGTGGTAACTTTTAATCCTTATAGTGTGGATTGAAGCCATGGTTTAGAAAAGTTTCCAGTCTGTTATTTGGTCATTAGGTTGAAAAGGTCTGTGTACCTTGAAAAAGGTGATAATTAACATGGTGAAAGTATATGGAAAGCTAAATGACACTGAGAAGGTAGTTTAGAGTCTTCCCTTTATTCATCCACCTATTAAAGGATAAAAGGGCATATAATGAGACAGAAGAGTGGTACATTGAAGGCAGACAGAAATTTTCTTTGCATGGAGTATATTGCCACTCATGAACAATATCAATGTGTGTAAATGTAACAGGATCCTTAAAAAGATCAGGCATTTTAGTAGCCTACAGCACCAATTGCAATCACTGCAATATCAGTGGTAAATGTGTAGAATTTAAGACTATTGAATAGGTTTCAGACTGAAAGAGAATTCTACGTAAAGAGAATTGAAAGAAAAGTCTGTCTGGGGCCAGCTATGCTATAGCCATCTGCCAGAGCATCTCTTGTGCTCTCCTGCAAAACACATTCCAGTTAGCACAGCCAAAGACTGTGAACTGTTTGGACTATTTGGCCAGTTTTATCAAGTGTAATAGTCACCATGCTTCTATGGTGGTCAGTGGTCATCAGTTTATATTGAATACAGCAACAGTCTACTGGAAGGTATCTGGCATTCTGACACCTACCTGAATGACTGCTGAATGCTTCAAGTGTACATACGTTATTTCTTCTACAAGTGAGCACGTACTGTGCTCTATTTAGAGATACTTGGGTTGGCTCTTAGTGGAAAGGTTCAGACTTTGATCCATCCTGTACAACTCCTGTCTAAACCAGCCCAATGACAGGACTGTTAACCTGGCTGAAGATATTCCCAGAGTCTGAAACAGCTTCTTCTGCTTTATGAGACATATAAATGCTTTATGAGACATCTAAGTTCCCAACAGATGCTGCAGCACATCTGCTTTGCACAGGCAGCTCCTGGTTGCCTCCCATCTGACTTTGCTTACAGCTTGGCCCTACCAGCTGCGTGCCCGCATCTGTACAGTTTTGCACCCAGTAATAAGCCTTGCACTTCTGCAGTCTTCATAAGACTTAGTGAGTGAGAGACCACTTCACCGTGCTCGGTTGTGCAACACAAGCACCCCAGATACTGCCCTCTGGCAGCTGAGACCCAGGACTGAGCCCTTGAAGGATGTCTTTAGATGGCCATCAGTTCTCTTTACTGGTACAGGGATGTAATTTCATGTGTTATGAGACCAGGTAAGGCAGGAGACATACGGACCCTCTGACCTGCAAATGCATCATCTCTTCATCCTGGAAAGTGAGATTCTGCTTTTTACCAGCTTCCCTTTCACACTGGCCAGTGTGAGCACACAGCTCTCAGAGGACAGTCTTAGAGGTAAAACCGCTGTGCTTGTCAGTTGAACTCCTGAGCTGTTCATTCCTGCCCTTTCCTCCTACCCGAAACAGTGAAATGTTTGCTGGCACTGTCCAGGAATTCATCTGCTGGCATTTTAATATGCATGTGTATGATCATCCAGTTGCTACAACTACACTGTGGGAATCTTGTTTCTAAAAATACACCAATCTCTGCTGGTCTCCAGCACTAGCATGAGGTAATGTATCAAGTTCCCTCACTGCCAGTGACACACAGGATGAAAGTAATCCATACAGCTAGTAATACATAAAGGCAACAATTATAATCACAACTGATTTCCCTTTCACTTAAAAACATCATCTTCTAGCCTGCATTAGCACAGCTTCAGCTCTTGCAGTGCATCAAAACAATCATGTGCTTCCCCTTGCTAAATAGATCCTGAGAGCATCTTCTGAATAGCTCAGGGAGGTTAGGTTTATTATGGGAACCTCAAACCAGTTCATACTCCAGCAGGTGCTCAGTTGCTATCAATCACTGTACTTCCACCAAAACTGAGAGAGATCTACCTGTTTGCATCACTCAGGTTGTGATTGCTGTATTTTGTCTAGGGAAATGTGTGTGCATATCATCTTTTGAATTCAAGATGCAGCAAATAACTCCCTGCTAAGAAACCTGATCTTCCATGTTCCAGTTTCTCTTCTGCATTATTTAAATTGCAGTTGAAAGCGCTATGAGTCAGTGGAGGCTACAAAAAAATTGACAGAATACAACCCAATTTTTACTATTTAAAAAAATGGTATTTTGGAAGGATTTTGCATTAAAAATAGCCCCTCTGATCCCAGAGGAGCTACTCAGTGTATAGCATTACTCAACCTTACTGTCATATATTCTGGCCCAAAATAACATGTCTGTCTGGTGAGCAAAGGAGGGAGCTTGGGAGCCTGAACTTCAGTGTTGTAGCCAAAATTCACAGTGATGAGACATTAAGTGTGTGCCAATCACTGTATTCCAAATCACAGCACTGACTGCTGAGAAACTATTGTTACATTTCTGTTCTTCCCCCTACCTACATACAGGGATATAGGATATAGGATGTAGATGTAGGAAATATATATACTGCTGTGTACTATATGTATAATATACATCAGTAATGCTAGAAATGGGAAGGAGCCTTCATGAATTAACACAAATTATAAAGTTTGTCAGTGCTTTGAAGTTCTTCAGTGAGGGATGCTAAATAAAGCATACCTTGGTCTGTGTCTGTAGAGGACACGTAAAGGTCTGAAGCCACAGAATTCCTCTGGCTGTGGGGTTGCCAGCAATGGTCCTCTCTCATGGAGAGGAATGGCCATTCCTGAGAAGGAGCAGTGGTAAAATGGAGGTGAATGGATGTGGAAGCTGTGTTCTGCTCCCATGTGATAATCCAGAGCTTCTCCCAAACTTTGCCCCTCAGAATCTGTTTTCTAGCTGCTGTAGCTCATTGCGCCTCTTCCAAACACAGAGTGTGAAAGGAACCCCACTATCCTTGGTGTGGCCTTTGTTCTTCTAAATTAAAATGTTTTGTTTTCCCCTGGAGATTGTAGTGAATCTGTTGCTTTTCCAAGAATGTTTCTTCTACCTAGAGCCATGTTCTGTCCTTAGTTCTGGTCTGGATCTTTTCTAGACAGCAATTATCTTTTTCATTGAACAGAAAATTTCTTAGAGAGCAGCTGGGAAAGAATCCTTTTTGTCTCTTTGAGCACGCAGTCCTGGAGCTGCTGCTGTAGCTTGTCATACATTACAGTACTGTCAGCGCTGGCTTTTCTCCCATCACAAGGAGTTTTGGAGCCAGGCAAAGGCAGAGCCACTGAGCACTCTCGGAAACCTCTAGCATCTCTATCAGGTCATGGCGACAGGCTGCTCCACAGAATGGAGCTCTGTCTCCGTTCAATCAAAACAACACCTGACCGTGGCCTCTGGGCACCAAGAGGTGATGGCTCATTGCTGTTAGTATCAGATTGCCTAGTACTGATATCCTCTTTTCTTTGTCGCTGAGATTTACTGTTCAGCTTTAGTGATGTTTTTCCTAATTAACCGGGCTTTTGTTCCTACCTTTCAGAGCTGCAAGGAAGCCCTGTTCTGCAAACCAGGAGTCAGCATAGCTCTGTTTTGCTGTTGCTTCTGACTGCTGAGGGTGTGAGTCTTGCAGGTCTCCTTCTGCTTGCTGGGAAGAGAGCTGCTGAAAGGCATCTCCTGTTTAGGGTCTTTCACAGAATGACTCCCCCAGCATCACAGCACTGGTCTAGCAAGGCACCAGTGTGGAAACTGAAACCTCAAAACCTGAACAGGATGAGAAGTGTGTAACTTTTGGAGAATGCTGGAGCCAATGTGATGTTTCAGAGCCAGCCTCTATTCTTAGAAGAGTGTTGAAAGTCATAATTTAAAAACAAGATCCAGTGCAGTGCTAGCAAAGAATCATATTCGTGGTATTCCTGTGAGTAAATCCCTCAACATGAATTGGCTTGACTTCAAGCTCAGAAGCACTCCACCAAAATAAGGCCCAGCTGTGAGGTGTCTGTATTACTGATCTGAGTGGGAGAGAAGTACACATGGCACTTGCTACATCAGGTGCTCTCAGTGGAGTGGGCAACCCCTTCCCTTCCTTCCCCCAAGAAACCATGCCTGTAGCTTACTTGGTATTATAGGTCAAACGAGAGCTTTTCAAGGGCCTCTATAAGAGTTAGCCAATGCCAAGTGGTGAAATCTGATGTATATATTCCCCCATTTAAAAATCCCTCAGGCACTTAAGTGGCTGCTGTTCTGCTGTCTGGTGGGGACTAGATGCTGCCTTTATACCATTCACAGTCGTTTCTGGTTTGCATCTACGTCATCTAGTGCTGTGTTTTAACTCAGAATCTCTAGATGTCTTAACGTGCCCCTTTGTGGGGTGTGCGTAGTAAACAAAGGGGCAATTTCAGGGTGGCATTGAGCAAAGATGGCCACAGATCCATGCTTATGGGTTAGAGCTAGGATGAACTGTGTGGGAGCATCTGATTCATAGTCATTTTATCGGGAGAAAAAACACAGAACTGGCTGTATTCAAATCCTGTTCATCTGCTGCTTCAGTGCTGTTTGGATTTTGAGGTTTCCCTCGGAAACCTCACACATTTTTACAGCCACAGCTGGACTTAGGGCATAATCCTTTCCCATTTGGATCATGCAGAATTTTTCCAACAGCTTTAACTGAAAGAAGCTGAGACCTTAGAGTTTCCTCTTGCTCAGGTCAACATGAACTTTAGTAAGGATCATGCCAACAATTGAAACACTGGATCTCATAATAACATGTCTCTGGAGCTGATCTGGTGGTTTTACTCACCGTGTAACCCTCACTTACGAATCCAGTCCCACCAGAGTGAACTGAAGCGTGTGTGAGTTGCGCTGCTGACGGGCTGTTTTATCCTATGCAAAAAACCATCAGCAATCTGTGTCTCATGGCCTGGCCGTGAGGTCTGAGTCGTGCCTGTTAACTCCTGAGGCTTACACTGCTCGGTGATGTCAGTGGGACTCTTTATGTGAGTAAGCAAGGTATTCTTTCCTCTAATTAAGTTATTTGATTGTTCTGTGTAGTGCATTTAAACTGTAAAGGAGTTCTACACAAGCTGCTACCAAAGTTGAAACATCTCATTGTCAAGTTTCACACTAGAGTTTTACGAGGGAAAAAGTTAGCTACATCTGCAAAACAATCAGAAGGTAAAAGAAGCCGGAAATTAAAGAAGCCAAGAGGGTGTGTAATGAGCATAAATAATTCAGATAAAAGACAGAATGACCTAGTGAAGATTTCATGTTTTATTGTTGTTAAAAGTTCATCATGAAATTGGCACAACACATAAAACCAGATCTGTGGCGAGTGATACGTATTACTATTCTTGCCCGCTTGTTTTGTGCACACCCTCACTTTTTAAAACCAGAAGGTAATGAATAAAAGACATTTCATGGGCTAACTGCGAAACTGATGTTAGCACAGCAGAGAGTGGCTGCGCTTTCTGTTGACTCTATCAAATGGATAATGCAGACAGAAATAGTCCTCTATTCATACTTAAAAATAAACTCAGTTTTAGAGTATGCCCCAGCTGAAAATAACTGGAGAGGGAGAGCTGGAAATAACCCTTTTCTTACAGACCTATTTCCATGAAAGTCAAAGGGATTTTTGCCATGGATTTTAAAAGCAGCAGGATATAGTTATTTGTTGACAGACAGATGGCGAGGCCTAGCAACAGAAGCTAGGGAGGACCTGTGGCAAAGTAGGAGTTTATTATTTTGATCTTGCACATGCTGCTGAATCTCCTTGTAGTAATTGTGCATGTTCACAACAGCAGTGATTGCTGGGAGGAGCTGGGAGGGTGTATCAAAGCCAGATAAAGCGTCTGCAGCTCATTTTTTCTCCCCGTTTGGGTTGGTCTTGGTTCTAACCTCACACACCATTCATTGCAAAGTGACTTTTTTACCTGTACATTTTCTGATCCACGTCAGAAAACAAGAACAATACCCACAATTACAAAAAAATCTTCACCACGTCACTGACTGTTCCTAGTCTTGTGTAGCTTTTCTTCCTGACTTCTGTGCTTATCAGAGTGAGCATTTAAGGCTGCTCTCAGCATGACTTTTGTTCCTCATACTGTCATATCAATTCCAGGGGCGCTGGGAGGTTGCTTAGAGCCGCCCGCCACTGACTGGCTTGGCAGAATTGTGGTTCTGCAGTTTTCTGCATGGAAAGGTCCCTGTAACCAGTCTCAAAAGAAAAAGCAGTGCTGTAGGTTTCTGAGGGGAGCGCTTCTCGTGGATGGGAGGCAAGATAAGCCCCACATGAGATACACTGCTTGAATGTCTGGGGGGGGCGGGGGGGGGGGGGGGGAAATACCTTAGTGGCATGGCTACTCCTAAATTTTCCTATTACTTATTTGGGAGCCTCTTTTAAAGAAGGCGAGTAGGAACATGAACCCATTCATGTCTTCCAAACTTGTAAGCAGGGCTGTTTTTTTTGCTGTGTGTCCTGGTATGGGGTTGTCAAAGGTGCTGGTTAATGATGTGGCAAATGCCTATCCCTGGGAAACTGTCATGCAGCTCCAAAGCCTATGCTCTGAAATGTCCACTACCTCCCTCTGAACTCATGCTCCATTAGGACTACAGCACATCATGCTACCCCAACCCTACTACCAGGCTTAAGAGCACTGTGGCTACTCGGGTTTTGTTTCCTCCACAGTGAATAGTTTTAAGTCCCGGAAGATAAAAATCTCAGTGCTGCTCCCTTACATTAAAATCTCAGGGCTTCAGTCTCAGCCTCACAGCAGGAGAGTGGCAGGGGTGGAAAGCTGGCACAGCAGAATGGTGAATCAGGCTCTCTCTTTGGTTTTCAGGCTGTTTACTCAAAACAACCCTTGAGAAAGATGCTTTGCCTCAAGCTGATGTCACATTCAACCGGTTTAGCAGTATTACGCCTATTTCTTCTCAAGCTAGTCAAGGAGGGGAGGGAGAATATATGTTACTGCAAGTTCACATAGACAACAAATGAATATTTAGTACAAAATGTTCTTTCAAGGTGGGGCAAACATTTCTAGCTGTGACAGAAAAAGAAGGTATTTTGTAACATTTTTAACAACTTGGCTGTGAAAAAGTGTTTATGTGAAATATGTTTAGACACAGACTACCTCACCTGATACTGAAGTATTCCAAGGCTCTTTCTGAGCCTTAACCTTTTTTTTTTTTTTTTTTTAATTACATCAGCTTTATCACAGCAAATTCCAAACGTAACTAAATAATTTGGTTGTAGTTTTTTGGGTTTTTGTTTTTGCTTTTTCCTCTTTGGAAAAAATAAAGCTATGCTGTGTGACTCCACTCCACACGGGTTCTAGCCATTCAAGGCTTCTTTCATTTCAGAATTCATTTCCTCATTCAGAGGAATCCATGGAAATATTCAGCTAGTAAATTCTAGCATAAGATTACAGAAGTTGGTTCGCACGCTCAGTCCTGAACAACTGCAGCTTCTGAGAAGCTCACACACTACTTGTCCCTACTGAAAAACATTTTGAAAACCTGGCCCAACTTGGAAACAGTCTTATTTCACGTCTAGCAGGGCTTATATCCGAAATGAAGATCTGAATAACCCCTAAATTGTGGAGACCAAAAAATTCAGATAGAAGTTCTGCAGCGCAATCTCCCATCTTAAACATTTGGATTTGGCTCAAGGTCCAACTGAACAGAAACATTTAAGGCCTCAGTTTTCTCTGACTTACACTGCACATGGAAGTGTTCAGCAGTTGCTTCTGAACACGATCAGCCAACATTAAGCCAAGCACGCATGGAACAGCCCTTGGTTACGTAGCCATCATCCTTCTTTCGCCTTCCACGGGCTGGTACTGCCCAAGAGCGAAATAAAAATAAAACCTCTTCCAAACTGGTGTTAGACAGACAAATAGATGTGGAAGCCTTAACTGTGACTTTCTGCCCTTTTCTGAGCGCTCAGCCAAACCACAACCTGTCAGAAGTGGGTTCTCAGCCCTTGCTCGAAGCCTGGCTCAGAAAATCACAACAGTGCAGAATCAGGTGGTGGGCGCTGTGGTTGATCGTGTTATGCAAAGGCAAAACCAGAATCAGGTTCAAAAAAGCATTTTCCTGAGACAGGAAACCACTCAAGCAGGAACTAACAGGAGTGCCCAGTGCAGCAGCTGGGAACAGAGGCAAAGCGGTATCACTGGGCCCTTGCTCCTGACAGACCCTGCTGACATGGTGGTGCGCTAAGCTCATCTTGGCATCCCTGGCGTAGGCACTGCGCTGTGCTGAGCCAGTGTGGATAGCAAAAGTCTCAGGGCTATGCTAACCTACCCGGAATCCCAAGCAGTTGAAAGTTCAAGTCAGTCAAATTGTGTTTTCTGAGCTACAGTAAAAGCATGGAGTGGAAATCTCTACTATTGTGCCATCAGGGAGATCCCTTTTGGTTCTGTGCTACTGTAGGGTCATGGTGCTACTTACTCTCTCCAGCCTCCTACTTCTGGCCCACCAGACTAGCAGGGCAGCCTCAGGCTGCATCAACGACCCTGGCTTTACATATCTAGTTGGATAAAAGCACCAGGCTGAGAGGGTGCTAAGTATCTCCAAAGAGAGTTCATCTTCTGCTTGCATCCGCTTTAGAACCATAAAGCATTTCCAAGCTGGAGAAAAATCCAAACACCTCATGTAGAAGCACCTTTCCCTTGGATTTTTATTATCATCATTGTCATTTTTAAGAATATATTTTGTACCGAAACACTGTCAGCATTCTTTATACAATGGAAAATGACACAGTCATCATGTATCTTGTAAAAGAGTAAAAACAGAGCAAGACAGGAAAATTTCATATCAAGATTCGATCTGGAGTACAAATAGATTCTGATGTATGACTTAAAAGCCACACACCAGATAAAAAGATAATCTGTAAAACAAACAGGTTCTCTCTTAATTTGGAAAAAGGAGGAAAAATCAGGGAATGTCAATGTTAAGGCTAAAAATTCCATTTTTAACTCATATTTTATAGGTGGCAGCGTGAATCTTAACTCGTCTGCAGTAGCAACAACATCTCCCTTGCTTTACAAAGAGATTTGCACTTGCATGAAATAAGAATCAGGCTTCTATGCTCGGAGGACTCCGATTGACCTCAGCAGGCTTTGGACTAGAGCCACAGTTGGAATTTCAGCTTGCAGTCTAAGGCTTCTTAACTGCAAGCCAAATTAGCACAAAATGAGGCTTTGCAACTGGCATTCTACCCTTAACTCTGGATATTCCAGTTCTGGTTGCTTTAAACCACAGCTTTATTGCAGGTTTAACATAGTTCTGTTTGTGAGATTCTTCTCTCTTTTTTTCTTTTTTTTCTTTTTTTTTTTTTTTTTAAATACTGTGCTACAAAGGATGTTATTGTATACTGTGTCTTACAAAGTCCCTATATTACATGTTTTCAGAATTGCCTAAATACATGTTTATGTCATGATTATAACTACTCAGAAAGACTTGCTACAGTCTGTTGTGAGCAGCCAAGGAAAAAAAGTATTTAGTCCTAAAGAAGTCAAGAAAAGTGGCCTGTGTTCATTTATAGTGTAGTGCAGTGACTGTGTTTATACAGCTATACCTAC
Source organism: Falco punctatus (assembly GCF_963210335.1). Lineage (NCBI taxonomy): Eukaryota > Metazoa > Chordata > Aves > Falconiformes > Falconidae > Falco > Falco punctatus. The sequence continues at coordinate 90,007,489 of NC_137584.1, forward strand.
TATTTAAAAAGCTACTTGAAAAGTTATTATTCATGTGCAGTAGCTGATTTTCAAGCATTAATAACTTGGCTGTCTAGACAAGTTTTAATTGTCATATCAAAGGCCAAATATGTTCTCAAACAAGTGCAACGATCTCCCATCTCCCTTGGAAAGAGGCTGGTTCTCTTTCTGAACTAAGAGACTACCAAATTTAACTTTTTCTCAGGTTAAAAAAACACAGTTAAACCTACAAATTTGCTGTTTATCTTTTTAAAATGGATCGACCTTAACTCAGACCTATCCTGTGCAGCAAAGTTAGTAAGCCCTGAAAAACAGTTTCTAGTGAATATGCAGAGTTCCCACCAACTACCATGCCCACATTTCCCCAGGGCCTAGAGGGCTCCATTAAAATGTAACTAAATGTTTGATAGGAAACATTATTTTTCAAGAATGATATGTAAAGTTTGCCCAAAGAACCTAAGACATTTTGTACGTTCAAAATGTTTACACTTTGCTGTTCTTAACCATCGGTAAGATTGTTCAATTTTACTAATAATACATACAATGAGTATAAATAAATAAACTACAGATAAGCTTTAAAAACTGTATTAACAATACATTGTGCAAAAACTCATAATGATCTACATTCTATGCAAATACCCTGACTAAAATATACAGGCTGTGTCCTCACACCCCCATTCAGTTTTTGCGCAGTCCTTGGGCCAAATCAGCAGCTTGGAGCAATCAGCAAAATTCCATTGCAAGCCGTGGAGGTAATGCTGATTTACACCAACAGGTGAGCTGGCCCTCAGGCGTGTGCAAAAATCCCATAGAAATCAGTGGGAATTGTGCTTGACTAAGGACTAGACAGTTTGATTGTACCCCATTAAAGTGAGTGGGAGTTTTGCCATTGATTTCCACGGAACCAGGCTCAGGCCCCAGGTAAGGACATCAACACGTGGCCCTATGTTGTGCTACACTACTCCACTTCAGTGCAGAAACAATATTTGCAAAAGAAAAACTTTTTTTGTTTTGTTGTCACTGCTGTTCAGTAACTGGTTTTAGCAGTGCATTTCAGAAATTACCTTTCTGTGAGATTTGAAACAAGTCTTTCTGAATCCATTCCAATTTGATTATTCAGTACAGGTGGGCTATTTTGATCCAAGAAAAATGGCTCAATGTCTATTAACCAATTATGTTCTTCATTAGGATAAACAACAGCCTGGTTCATCAGCACAGGAGTGAAGAACTGCATGTGGAAAAGGAATGGGGCAGCCTTCCTACCATAGCTGTGTCCGGAGCCGGCTGTCACTTCTCCAAATGGATGATGGCACCTGAGCCGGTTTGGAATCTGCGGTCCTAACAAGTTCAGCCAAGTTTTGTAAGCTGAAGATCTCCATTTATCTTTATCGTGTCAATTGCTGACAGTGTTTCAATACGGTGGTAAAAATCAAAAAGCTGATGTCCATCCACAAATATTCTAAAACGGGGATGCTCGCAAAGTATCTCAACCTGTAAAAAACAAAACAATGAAGCATGCTGTTCACAGTGTGATTGGGAAGTTATTTCACAGAACACGAAGAGCACTCCATTAGCTTTTAAGTAGTGTTGATATGGTTACACGTTTTGCTACTTACGTGCCACGTAACAGACAGGGCTGAGACCAGTTTGCCCCCAGGACACCAGTTACACTGTGATGGTTCTGCTCTTTCTTCATAGGGACATTAATCTAGTCTCACAGCTTTGTGGCGGGAAGGACTGGAACCCAGTCCCACTGGCATCAGGGAGGTTTTGCCTCTTGGAATAAGGCCAGAAGAAGACTCAAACTGCTATCACAGGGGGAAGAAACTCTATCGCCAACCCAAATCTTACCTCGTACGTCTTGCTACAGAAGTGTTTTGGGGTTTTTTTTGCTGCAGAATGAGGGGGCAGTTCCCTCTGCAATGCTTTCCATGCTTCCATTAATGTACTTGGGAGGGAGCGAACAGGAGAGGAGGGCTAGGTTTCCCCTCCCATCCCACACATACTCACAGAGCTGATGTAAAACTAAAAAGCCTTCGCTAATTGTGGCTGCAGACAGCCCAGGACTCCGTGTTGGACTAGACTCCATGCTGGGGCTGCAGCAAGGGAAATGTGGTGCAGGATGGCTTGAATTCAGCTAGACAGTTCACACGAGGCACAAGCAGGATTGGGGAGGGACACAGCTCATCCCTCCTCCTCCGAGCCTGGCAGAAATGTTCTGGAAAAGCAACAAAGCCTGGAGCTGAACAAGCTTGGGCAGGTTGGGAGATTCCTGATGTTAGGGGTGGCTTGAGAGGGTGCCCTGTATTTAAGCTTCACTGGAGCTGCCCTGGCAGGAGGCAGGGGTAGGAGGACACCGAACTTGTGCTTCTTGTGCAGGCCCTCAGAGACCTCCAAGTCTGAACAGCCCAAGAAGAAAATCTGCAGGGAAGCCACACGTAAACCCTGGCTCATTTCAAGAGGCTGGTAGTCTGGAGCGAGGTGCTACTTCCAGGCACTTGACTCTGCTGCTATCACGGGGTATAAAAATGGCAACGGGGCCAGCGACAAACACTGAGCTAAAGCCCAACTGACTTGGGGCACGTTGCACCGGGAGCAGTGGCAGCAGACAGTCCAGGAGAGCATAAGCTCCTGGGGACCCAGCAGCGCACCACGTAACAGGGAAGCACCCGTGCTGCCGCGTAGCTCCCGTGTCACTGCGGCAGGCACATCCAGCCTTAGGCCTTGTTATGTAAAAGATATGGTTAGCCTCAACACTGCTTACAATCCATTTTCAGATCACCGTGGGCCACACCAGAATGATAATTGCAGTGGATCACAAGTAACTGGCAAGACACTTAATAGTCTAATTTATTGACTGAGAGGGAGACCGTCAAAGGTACAAAGTCAACTGGGAACCTAAATTCCATTTATGCGTTTGGGAAAAAAGGAAGGGGGCGGGGGGGGAAGAATGAAGATGAACAACTCCCCTTCTATAATATCTCATGCCAAATGTGCAATATTGCTGTCCTCTAACATCAACTGTTATTAGTGGGACACCCACAAAACATGCTTTGGGTAATTTGTCTGGCTTGGCTGAGGGCCCAGCCACCGCCCACTGCAGCAGGTACTATAACCTTCTCAGCCAGAGCAGGACCAAGCCTCCGAGCCCTTTCAAGTGCATTTCCCACACGCACCAAAGGGTGTTGCCAGTTCTGATGGGAGAGTTTGTAGAAGCAAGTAGAGCGCAACCAATTTGCAGCAAAACCAGTCACAAACACCCTCTCAAAGCCCAAGCATCTGGGGAGATGGTGAGTTTTTGGAGGTGGGGGAGACCATCTTGGGGGCAAGAAGGATTAAGAGAGTTTGGCAGCCAGTCAGAGCACTGGCATTTAGCAGAGGGGCCAGGGAAGTTTTGTAAGAGGGGAAGGGAGGAAGGTTTTTCTGGGTCAGCCGCATGGAAAAGGTATGCGGCCTTTTTTCCTCAATGTAGTGAAGCTGCTGAGAGAGAAGCAGCCCTCTGCAGCTGCACACTTTGTTAGTCCTAATTTGCAAAGACATCTTCACATAACCATAAACAGATGGGAATTTGCTTCTAGGTCAACTCAGTCCATCCACAGCACCACGGCATTTCCACATACACCATTTTCAAGTGACTACAGACTTAAATTTGACAGGAGACTTAATCCCAGGGTTCAGAAAAGAATACCACTATCGCTTAGCTGTTTAATCTCTTAACAGGAAGGGCTACAGCCAACCTCAGCACAACACCCCTGGAGAAAAAGGATGAACAAGATCCTTATTAGCTGCACTAAATTGCAAACACTATATCCATTAAGAAAACCATCAAAACATACAACAGTCACCGAGTATTTACATTCTCCTGTAATAACTTGTAATGCACTAATAACATAGAGGTACTGTTTAATTTATAGCTATAAAACTAAGCTGAGGAAGTGTGCTTCATCACGCAGTATTACAGCCTCCAACTTGTCATAGCACCCCGGTGAGGTGTTTGTAGCCCCACGCAAAATGCCTGCAGTTGCACACACCAGTGGAATCTCCGTGCAACTTCTGGTCAATACAAACAATCTTGTCAACTGGTGTCTCAACCAGAGAAGCACGGGCTACACTGCAATTTCACAAGAGGCAAGTTGGGTTCTACTGCGGCAATGATCAAATTATACTTTATCAGATACGGCGCATGCTGCTGTCATCCTGGTACTCACCCTAAAAGGCTGGTCCGGTATAAACGGAAAATAAGGAATAGACGATTGCTCTTCCCCCCATTCTCCGGCTACACAAGAGTTTCTGACAAACTGTCTGTCTGTAAACACGGCTTTCAGTTCAATGGCTACGTCCGCAGGAGGATCCTCCGACTCCCCGCAAGTCAGACTGATGCCAAAGCTGCAACACAGACAGAACGGCTCGTATTCAGCTGGGAACAAGGAAACATGCCCCAAACACCACCAGTCTCATTTCTCAGCTTGTCAAAGCCATTGATGGTAGGGTGGCACGGTAAGGGTGACAGCTCAGCTTGTTCGGAGAATGCTCCGAAAGCTCAGCAGGGACAAGAACATGGTTATAGCATATATATATATATATATGTATGTGCGTGCATGTGCATAGGTGTGTGTATCTATATATGCCATACATGCCTCCTTTACTCCCAAGTGCAACGTTGAGAAACAGGATCCCTTGAAGAAATGCCCCCTCTATGGGTCAAAGGAGAAATCAGCACGCTATATTTAAAATGATAAAAATAATCCTTTTCCAGAAAGGAGGGATCTGTGTGTAAGCGTGTGGCCTCCCCCCCTCGCCCCCTCCCCGGGCCCAGCGCCCCCGGGGCGGGCAGCCCTGCCCGGCTGTTACCTCTCGGGGTTGAGGTCCACTATGCCCATAACTAAGATCTTCTTTCCCGGCCTCATTCCTCCTTTGATGTGCCCACAGAAGGGGACGATCTGGAAAGGACAGGGGGAGGATGGCGAGGGTCAGCTCGGCAGCGGCGGCGGCCGCCCCTGTGCAGCCGCACCGGGCGGGGGGAGTGGGTGGGGTGTTGATAAAGGGGTTAAAAAAATGCCCCCCAACAAATAAAACCCCCAAATAAAGGTGAGTTACCAAGCGAGGGAAGTACACATCAGCTTGCACCGGGGATCCCAAGGAATTGTTTAAATGCCCGTCTTCTATTTTCTGCAGGTAAAAAGGAGAGCGCTGAGGCAGGGCTGGCGGGGCCCTCCCGCTCCCCCCGCAGGTGCCCGCCGGGGGGGCGTGGGGGCTGCCCTGCCCGTGTGTCGCCCACCCCCAGCGCCAAGCCCGGTCCCGGTCCCCGTCCCCGTCCCGTCCCGGAGCCGCGGGGAGGGGGCCGAGCAGCACTCACCAGCGCGTCCCGTTCGGCCACGGTCCCCGCCATCTTGTGGAAGCGGCGGCGCTGGGGACGGGGCGGGGGCGAGGAAGGGAGGAGGGAGGGGGGGGCTGCGCGCCGGCTCCGGCGGCTGGGGGCAGTGGCGGAGCTGCGGCGGCAGCGGAGCCGGTGCAGAAGTAGGAAGGGGAGGAGGCGGCGGCGGTGGAGGAAGAGGAGGGGAGGTGGCCGGCCCTGCCTCGCCCGGCGGGGAGCCCAGCCCCTGGCCTGAGGGGGAGCCGGGCAGGGCGGGGGCTGCTGCCGCTGCTGCTGGTCCGCTCCGTGGCCTCGGACACGCGGGGCCCCGGGCTCTCGCCGCTCGGAGTCCCGGAGAGAGAGAGAGACGCTCGGAGACCCTGAGAGCCCCAGCGGGAGGCCCCGGCCGCGGCCTCGCTGAGGAGGGGGCGGCTGGAGCCGGGGCGGGGGGTGCTGGTGGTGGGCCCGGGGTGGGCCCTGGCCGGCCTCCGGGGGGGGGCTGCAGGTGCTGTGTGCTGTGAGAGGGGCTACAGGAGCCCTGTGCCCCTTATTTCAGAGGTCACTTTTATTTTTGAGCTTGGACACCCTGGTGAAGAAGCTGAGACGGGTGTCGGGTAAATCCCCATCTCTCCAGAGGGGAAGCGATGGCTCAGCCCCCCACAATGAGCCGTCACCCCGCTCCCCCCGCCGGTGTGCCCACCCTGTGGCATGGACCCGAGGGGCGTCGAGTCCCTGAGGGCTGGGCTGGGTGGCACGTCTCCCGCTGGAGGGTGCCATGGCCCGTGGCGGCAGGTGGCTGCTGGATGGATTGCAGCCGCTTGGCCGAGTCAAGTCAGGCAGCAGCAGCTCCTTGGAAATCCTCCCCACCAGCCTCCTAACGAGGCACGCTGATTGCATAAGTCGGTCGGCTGGTGACGGAGCAGGGAGCTCCTGTTTACAGGCAGTGTCCGTAGTTATGCAACGTGGCAGCACCTGTGGGTGTCCGGCTCTGCTGAGAGCACGGCGAGGCTCCTGCCGAGGCCACCAGCCCTGCTCGTGGCTGCTGCACAACACCAGGAATCCCTCGTCTTTACCACAGCAAAGTGACTTGTCCTGGCAAGCATGCTGTAATGACCCTGTTGACGAGTTTAGGGTCCTGGAGGGGAGAATGAGGAAGGCGTTCTTCCTCACCACTGGGGTTTGGTGGCATGAGCATCTCTTTAGCAAGGTGATACAGCGGCTGGGCTTGGCTTGCTGCCTGAAGGACCTTGCACAAGTCGTTTGGCTTTTCATGACTTGTACCTGCGCATTAGTCAGGGTTGGTGAATGTCACTGTCCCTCCTCTGACGCACTGGGGGGGTTAGTGACTTGCATTGAGTAAAATGGAACAGAGTGGAAGGAGCTAAGTCATTGCAATATTTAGGGTTTCAGTGTGATGGTGTGTGTCTGTTGGGAAATCCTTGCAATCAATAGGTGATGCCCTTTGAGAAATCAAGAGCTCCTGAGAGTAAGTGCAGATTGTGCAAGTGTTTAGACGCTCAGTTACTTTTTCAGTAGTGCCCACTAATTTGGGGATGTTTTCGTCGCTGGATGCCCAGCTAGAGGTGGCTCATAGAAGTTTATGTTTGTGCATACAGCGCTGCTGGAAGTCATGTACTGGAGTCATGGCTTCTTCAGCTGTACCAACATAGCCACGCATGAAGGCAATGGGCATCTCTCTTGCCCAGGTCTTGCCATACGAAAACCACTGGACTGTTTTTTCATGCCAAAACATTGGGTGTCAGCCATCACCACACAGAAAAGCACCTTCCTCAAATACTGCCAGGAGAGTGCAGTAAAGTGAAACCATCGCACATTAGAAATGGTTGGCTATCAAGTGGTGAGTTGAGTGCACTCACGACTTCGCCACAAAGAGGAACTGGATTTAGCTTGATGGTTTTGTCAGCTCCTGTGTGCTGTGCACCTCGTCAATGCTGATGCCAGCTGCATTATGCATTTTTTTTCTGCAGGCCTGAGAAAGAACAGAAATCACTCTACGCTTTTTATTTTTATTTCATGGTACAGTGTTACACAATGCCCGAAGAACTCTTTTCAGAATGCCTCATCTTTTCCTCTGCTGTACAGGGAGCCACTTTACTGGATAAGATTAAATTTATTTGATGTAAAATCAGGCCAGGCAGTTGCATGTGCCAAAGCATAAATTATTGTGAGGAGAGAGGTCATCATTATTTTGTTTTGTAGCTGGTTTTAATTGAACTTTTTAATTTCAGAATAATTAAATAGCAGAAGACTTGGTGATTTGGCTAGCTGCTTTGCTTTGTGTTTGTCTTTTTTGGCATGTTTTCCAAAGTAGCACAAATGCAACATTTATTTTGTTGGCTATGGAACATGGATTGACTGGAACAACCTGCAGTATGAAGTTAGGATGTGGGAGGATGTTCCCGTGTTTTTAAGGCAGTGGTGGTCTGTGCCTTTCTGTTTCTGTGCCACATTCTCCTTTTGCGCCATGACAGCCCAGGAGGACACTGAAAATCCTGTTTGCACCACAAACAAGGTGAGGCGGCCAGAGCAGGAGCTTTGCCTCTGTGTGCGGCTGTCCTGCCTGTGTGATGGCTGCTCCTGTGGTTTCTCCTAGGGAGGTGTTCTCCGGCAGAAGAGGACTATGTGCCTCCACACTGGCCAGTGGTCTGTGGAGCAGGGCTGCATTTCTCAGCAGCACCGTACCTCCCACCCACGCAGAAGCTTCCTCCAGATCCAGCTTCCTACCAGGTTCCCCTCTGCAAAAGGCTGCAGGGCGAGTGCTGCCATCTAAGCTCCTGTGCTTGTTCTTCTGAAGAAGGGAGAGGTCTGAGCCAAATCTGTTCCCTCACTCATGCAGTCCTTGCTAAATCATCTGCACAGACTAGGCCCCGTTCAGTATTTGTACCAGCCCTCTTGACGGTGAAGATCTTGAGGTTTCATGCTTGAAGGGCCTGAGCTTGCAGACCTTGTGGTAATAGTTGGAGCAACATGATAAATATTTGTGCTCCACTGAAATAATGCTGAGGTACAAGTTCCTGAGCTTGGCTGGTTGGCCACGTACAAACAGCCTTGTGGAGAGGTGTTGTCTTCTCTTTCTGGGTTCGTACATCCCTTTGCTCAGTGGGAGCCAGGGACTGTTGAAATATTGGGAATTGTATAAAGATTAAAAGGAAGTGGCATGGTGTGAGCACCATTTGGGAACAATTAATGACATGCCCAGCCCAGCCACCAAAGCCATTTCTGAGAACTGGCAAACCCAGAACTTCATCTTAATCCCAGCACCTTGTATCTTGTAGCCTCTCCCTTTGATGATTTTAAAAGGTGTATCTAATTCTTAGCTGGCCTTCACTGGAAAGGAATGCAGCATGATTGCAATTTTGGTGTGGTATAATTACCCTGCCTTTCTTGCCCCATTACCACTGACATTGCCTTCCTCACACCTGGGTTTATAGGCTGACTTGTACAACCTCTCTGGTTTGTTTTGCTTTTCTAATGGTTGGTAGGAAGATGGGAGGGGTTTGCTGGTTTCGTGGAAGCTTCCTTTAGTTTCTGCGTGGCAAGGCACCGAAGTCCTGTTTTCTGTAAGACTCGGAAAAAGCTGAGTAATACAATAAAGGAGAAAGTCTTGGAAAAAGTTTCATTCAGAGGGTGGAGCCAAGCGTGTGATAGTTTAGAGGATTTCCTCCTTTACAGAATTACAGCAGTAAAACTGCAGTGTTGATAAAAAATTATTTGGGTTGGGTGGGGTTTTTTATGACCTTTGTAGTTTTGTTACTGCAAATTCTCAGGCAGAGGTCTGGGACACCAGACCCAACCGTACATAAATTTGCCCTGAGTGAGTGCCCAAGGCAGGGCTTGGGAGAGGACAGTGCTGGCCGGAGAGCGGAGTGGTAGATGTTGTAGTTGCTCTTTTGCTGCATGGCTTCAAAGTGTCCCAAGGATGGAGTCACCTGGCACTGTGTAGCGAATCTAAAGTGTGAGGTGCTGTGTACCTGTGGAAATGTTCATAACTCTGCCCTCCCATGCTCACTTGTGGGAAAGAAATGACAGTTATCAGTACAGGCAGTGCTGGGAGGGTGTTTAGCATGCCTGTATGCGTTCACAGGCTAGTGCTGTCACATCTTCATGGACAGAGGAGGGAACCCGGTGCCAAGAGCCAGCACCCTCTTCTTGACATTTATTTCATGTGGCTTCCTTGCTTCTTGTTGCCCCCTAAATTATTCCGGGCTGAATCTTGCCCTTAGGGGTTCAAGCTCTGGCCATGCATGAATCCAGGGGAGAAGTTAATTTTCTGAGGCTCTCAGTAACAGAGATTGTGTATGTTGGTGTTTAAGGACATGGTCCTGGTGAGTGAGTCATTTGGTCGCACACAGAACTGCTGCACACTTCTGGTGCAGAGCACGTGCACATCAGAAATATTTGTCTTGCAGATTGTTTACTGGAGTCTGCACCAGGAACCAAGGTCATGTACGTAAAGGCATGTCAGATAAGGCATTACTTGCTGGTTGATGACTGTTGGCATTCAGGATCTTTCAACACTTCTGTTGTCGATTTGTTAAAGAGTTGAGATCAATTGATTTTATTGGTTTGATTATCTTTTATAGAGTTATTTTATAGAATAGAAATATAGGAGGATAAGAAATATTTTTAATGAAACTTATAGTTGCACAGTAAAAGATGCTATGAGATCTTCTGTACGTCCTGTATCAAGGCTAGAAGAAGGGCCTGGAACTATTGTTAAAACATAGGTAATAACTCTAGGGTTGAAAGGTTCCTTTGCATCTAACTAGTCTTCTGTATAAAGAAAGTATATTGAGATGTCAGAATGTAGGATTAATGGGAACTGGGGAGAGTCGACTGGAACAGCTTGTAGTTACCTGCCAAGAAACCGTGAACTTTAGTAGCAGGTAATTCCGGCAGGGGGAGATCGCGACCACCGACTCATATACCACCTACCCAAATCGTACCCTAGACCCATTTCTGGACCTTTCTAAGCTTTATTGCGCAGAATCGGATATGGGAGGAGAATATGTTAATGATTTTTGGGAAATGTTATGATTATGCATGAATAATTAATGAATATGTATGAATAAGTTCTATATATGGAATCTGTTTTTGGGACCTGGTGTGCGTTGATCGTGAGAGGACTCGCTCACGCACCCGGCCGTCAATAAAGAAGTGTCTGCTTATCTACATCACATTGGTGTCGATAAGTTCTTCATTCTGAGATTTCGGTAACAGTTTCAGTCCTTTTTACAGAGAATTGATGTCCGAATGCATCAGAGGCTGGTCTTTCCTGCTGTGTCTTGTTTGGTATTATCACATCTCAACAATTTGATAATAAATCTCATAACGTTGGCTCTTTTGTCTTTCAGTTTCAGTTTTGAGGTCTTTGTCATTTCACAAATACCTGGCTTTTACTTTATTCAGGCATTTTTTAAATTTTTTTTTAAGGAGGCAGTTCTAGCAATTTCAGAATTTGGCTACTTTCCTAAAAACTGAAATCTAGTGGCAAATAAAAAGGACCATTATATACATACATTTTAAAATCTTGTGATATTCATTCCAAACTCATGATTTTAGTGATGGAGATTCATGACCATGATGCTTTACGCCTACATCACATCTTCCAGAGGATGTGGAAGAAGACTGCTAAAGAGCTTTTACACAAAAGTACCAGCGTGCCAAAAGCTCTTCTTTCTATGTACATTTTGAATTATTAGTGACTGCTGTTTGTCCTCTTTCTCCCTGTCCCTTAACAAGAGGTGGCCCCCCCATTTTGGTAAAAGATACACTTCTAATCCTCATCACAGTGGCCTGAGGAGACCTCCAGATGTAGGTTGGGATTGACTGTGAGCGTCACAGACACAGGCATGGGGAATCCAGGGAAAGCCACACACCCCATTGGGCAAGGCACAGTGGCTGAGGGACCTCTATGCTAAGCAGGTGGCAACACCGCGTTGCTGCTGGTTGGAACCCCCGGCTGCTGCTGCCACACTGAACTGCCAACAGAGAAGTGAAGACCGTGCCAGCTGAGCACCGTAAGGCAGAACCAGCACAGGGCACAGTAGTGAAAAGAGCTCCGATGACCAGTTCCCCAGGGCTACAAGAACTCATCATATGTCACGATTTCAGGGAATTATTTGTCTCTCTCGTAAACCTCTGCTGGCCTTCACTAGGCCATGGCAGCACTTGAGGCTGGTCTAGGTTCTGCCAATCCTCCTGGGGTATGGTGGTTCTGGCAAGACCAGCCTTCAGACATGCCAGGCCCTGGAGAGCTGGAAAGGCTGGAGAAGAGGTAGCCTTAGTGCAAGGAGATTGGGTAAGGTCAGTTGGAAGAGGATGAGATTAGATGACACTTGAGCCCAGTGGAGATGCTCATGTCCCTAATGGGGAGCACCCTCAAGTGCTGCGGGACCTGGCAGGCGGGTTTGCGAGGCCGCTCCCAACAGGAGCCAGGCTTGAGGCCTGGAGAAAAGCAAACACACCACGGACTGATGAGCAGCGCGAGGAATGGAGACCTGGCTGAACCACCAGGCCTGGGGTACCGAAACTAGTTGGACACTGGGAAGCAATGGTGAAGCCCAAGGAAAGAGGCACCGCTGGAAGGTGGAGGGAGGTGGTCCTTGCCCCCTGCCCTGTCATGCTGGGTCTAACCAGGGCAAGGCATGGGTGGCCATATTGTAGAGAGATCCCAGCCCCCCCCAGGCTTGACCCACTTTCCATTGGGAATGGAGTGTTGGTCAGTTGGAGCCAGCAGCCACCAGAGGTGGCAGTTTTGGAGTTTTGGAACAAAAGGCCATCTCCTGCAAGCAGCTGATCTGTGTTCATTTGTCCCTGGAGCGTCACCATGCAGGTTGGGCAGCCTGAGGGAGGAGATCACCTGGATGAGCAAGGACACCCACTGGGCAGCGGCTGCACGGTTTATGCCTGCAGCCACGGCGCCGTGGCTCATGGTGCTGTCCTATCTCGTTCCCCAGAGAGGGAGGTGAAATGAGAATTTTGGTGCAGAATGTTGAGGGAGCAATTTTCCAGCTTTCTTGATTTGCCACTCTTGAAAAGGCTTTGGGGAGCCGCTCGGCCTCCTTGGTGGCAAATTGAAGCCCACGGGTAAGAGGCTGGTTTTCTTAGCTTTAACGGACTTTGGATGCCCCCGGTCTGTCGGCCAAAAATGGAAGACCACTGCTCTGACGGACACCCCTGGCATTTCAGAAGAGCTTCTCGTGGCTCGGGAGGAAGTGGCTCTGGTGGCTCTCGTCCTCTTTCCCTCTGAGGACTAGAAGAGAGCCGCTCCACAAGTGTCTAGAGTTCTGTGGCGTGGTGCGGCCATGAGTTAGTTGAAGACCTCAGACTGCTTTTGGTAAGGGGATTTGCCTCTGAAAAGTAGACAGGCTTTGGGAGGTTGTCCCGCTCTAGTCATATGGTAGGAAGCAGCGGAGTCAACGGGACCAGGAACCCAAGGTCCCGGCTCTGTCTGTAGCAGAGCAGCCATGCTGCGGCTGTGCAACCTGTTTGAGCAGATGTTGGACCAGATGTTCTCCATGGGTCCCTTCCGGTGGCAGCCTTCTGTGTGGTATTGTGATGTGGTTTCACACCTAAAGCACCTCAAGGCAGCCCTAATGCCCACTGGGCAGGGCGCTGGGAGAAGGGGCCGTCCCAAACTCCTCCCCGCGGATTCATGCCCAAACGACAGGTCCCCACAGCAGAAACTCCCGTGGCAGGCACAGGCGGAAGAGAGAAGAGAACATTTTATTGGAAACAACAGTTGCGGAGGCCCAACAGGCAGAGCGGTTCAGCTGCTGGAAATGAATCTCCACCTGCAAAGAGAGAGTCAGAAAGCTCTGCTAAGTCCCTGAGGGCAGGAAGAGGCAGGACTCTGCTCCCCGTTCTGTGGGGAACAGCATTCAGCAGGAACCCTTTGTGGCCCAGAAGAGAGAGCCGTTGCTGCCATCGGCTAGGGGTTGTCTGTGGCGCCTTGTCCCCATGGGGAATGCCCCTAGAGACCTGCGTGGGAGCAGAGAGGCGTAGTGCCCCTGTGCCACGCAGCAGGGCTCCCTGGGGAGCCCCTGGGCTGCCACCACGGAGCTCGTTCCAAACCCTGCCCAGCACCATCCCTCGCCCTCCCTTGCCAGCGAGTTGCACTGACGCAGAGCAGTGCTGAGAGCTGAGAAAGATGGGCAGCAGCGCCTGGTACACACCTGGACCTCCTGATCTTCCGCACCTTCGTGCGTCTTTTGGCTGGTCCAGCCCGCAGAAGTTTTCCTATCTTTGTCCTCCTCTTTTCCGTGCAGCTTTTAGTGTCCTCTCCCCAGGCCTCTCTTCTCCTTAGCCTTCTGCCTTCCTTGTTCTGGAGGGAGCCTGCAGACCTTTCCATCCCGCAGTGGTATTAGTTAGGGGGAAAGCCACCCTCCAGTGGAGTCCCTTCTGATTTGACCCAAAGCGAGCCCATTTTACCTTCTCTCCTCTGAAAGGCTGGCCAGCTTGACTGGACACCCCAGGGGGCCTGCTGCACTCTTGATGGTGCTTGGAGGCAAAGCTGGAGGTGCCTACAAGAGAAATGTTGCAGTTGGGAGGTGGCAAGGGACAACGTGGAGCGGGAAGCGACTGTTGGCCAGACTGCTCCCTTGGCTGTCCAGAGGAGCTCCCTTTGGCTGGTTTGCATCGGCCACATTGCGCACAGTCATCTGCGCCCCTGCAAAATAGACTGGCTGAAGCTCTGACATGGAGACAATGAAGTAGGGCCCCGGCAAAACCCCTCTGACCCCCTCTGTCTTTTTGTAGCTATTTTGTGGGCCTTTTGTTTGCTCAAGCAGATGCCTAGTGCATTTGAGAATCACCTTGCCACTTCCCCTTCCTATGTATCAGCCTGGGGGGGCTGGAGGAATAAGCCACACGCAGCCCGGCTCTGCTGCCGGGCAGAGGCACAGCCGCGACGTGGCCTCCTCAGAGACTGCCCTCCTACAGCAGAAGCCAGGCTGTCACCGTGGCTGCGGGGCTGACATACCTCTCCCGTTGCAGACTCCGCCACCGTATCTCCCCCAGCTTTTTCGAGGACACTGAGCAGAGAGGGGCATGCCTGCAGCAAGGCTTCTGCCCAGTGCTCGGTATCCTCTGTGTCTGGGCAAACACTTGGCTCTTCCAAATGCAGCTCTAGAAAGAAAAAGCCCTTGCAGCCAGGTGACTTCTTGGAGGTAAAACCCAGCTCCAGCAAAACCCACCGGCAGCCCTCCAGCGCTTCTGTTTTCACCCTCCCGTGCCCGGCCTGCAGGCCTCAGCTCACCTTGCTGAGCAAAGTGTTTGTGCGCCAAGAGGCAGGGGCAGAGGCCATGAGACAAGCAGGTCTGAGAGGACCACACAGGATGCCCAGCCCCTCCAGAAAGGATGCTGCAGGTTCTGGCATCCCAAGCATGCCAGCCTGTGACACCCCTCAGTCCCACTGCCTCTTACCTCCAGATCTCTGCCTGGTGGCCAGCGACTCCTGGGCTGCTGGGCAGGGGGGGCCACTTCTCTCCTCCCCAAAGATTTCGCCACAGTTCACCACCAGAAACTGCAGCAGCACCTTCACCTGCACACATCAAAGCCCTGTTGTCAACCCAGCTGCTGGAAATGGACCAAGCAGCCTTTGCCACTCCTGCGCCTTGCCTGTGCGCAGAAGGCGGTGGCTGTGGGGCTGCTCTTGCAGGCTTTGCCACCCCAGCAGCATCTGCCCAGAGCCCAGCCCCCTGTCCCCGGAGCCCCGGGACACCCACCACCTCTACGGAAAATGCGGAGGGAGGGCTGGGCAAGCCCTGTGCAGGCTGGCTTACCTGCAGGGGCTGGGGCAGCGCGCCATCCTCCCCACCGAGGGCTGCCAGGGGCTGCCCAAAGAGCGCCTTGCCACAGCTGGAGCCCGCCTGCCCCGGTGCCTGGGCAACGGCCGCGCTCTGCCGCAGAGCCAAGGGCCAGGGCAGCCCCCTCCTGCTGCTGCTGCTGCTGCTGCTGCTGCTCCCTCCTGCTGCAAAGCAAAAGAGAGCCAGAGGCCATCAATGGAGACTGCCAGGCCAGCGGTCCCGGAGCCTGCCCGGCCTGCCGCCCAGTGCTGAGCAGTGCGGCAGGACGGGCAGGGAGCCAGCAGCTGCAGCCGTGGCTCCGGTTCAGTGGCTGGGAAGCTCCCGAGAGCCGGCGTGCCACCAGGGCAGCAGCAGAGGCTTCGTGTCCCCCCAGAGCCAGATCCGGCAGCCGCTTGCCCAGTGGATGTCCTTGCTCATCCGGGTGATGTCCTCCCTCGGGCTGCCCAGCCTGCACGGTGACGCTCCAGGGACAAGTGAACACAGATCAGCTGCTTGCAGGAGGTGGCCTTTTGTTCCAAAACTCACCTGGTGAGCGGCAAAGTCCCTCTCCGTTGCTCGATTTGGCCGCGGGAGGCCCTTGCTTGGCATCAGTCTGCAAGAAGGCGGCAGCGCTTAGCACCAGTGCCACCGGCGAGGCCATGCCAGTGTTCCTAGTGGCTCCCCGACCCCCTCCACTGCCCAAGAGGCACCGTGGGATGCTCTCTCCCTCCCCCCGGCACAAGCTCCCCTGCCTCGCTCCACATCCCTGGCACCCCGGCACAGCCAGAGGCGGGTGAAAGGCAGCCATCCTCACCCTTGCCTGCCGCTCCACCAGCCTCTCCAGGCTCCTGGCGCTGAACGTCCTCCACTGGGCGAGAGAGAAGGAGGGGAAGAAGATGAGCGGCGATGCCTCAGCTGCTCGGCTGGAGGACCACTGCTCGGGGACAGAGCCCGGAGCAGAGAGATACTCACGGCACAGCGGCGGCTTAGCTCCTTCTCCAGGAGTCTGAGTGACGGCACATGGGTGACTCGAGGTCTCTTGTGCCCTTCTGGTGTCCTGTGGGGCGGGAAGGCACAGGGAAAGAGCTGGGTGAGCCCCAGGCCACCTCTTCTGCCTTGTCTGGAGAGCTGGGGAGCTGTGTTCCCCCGGCCAGCTGGGAGCATCCCCCCGGCTTACCCAAGCAGCGTGTCCACCCACTGCTCCTTCAGGGCCCAGGAGCTGCAGAAAGAGAGGAGACACAGCGTCAGGCCCCGCAGCCCCCAGCCCGTGGGCAGAGGTGGGTGCCTGCGCACCCCTACCCCGTGGGGAAGGGCACAGGGGCAGGATGGAGCCCCACGGGGCGGGGCAGAGGTGCTGCCCAAGCCCTGGCTCCCTCTGTCCTGCCACCCTGCCCACACAGATGCTTTTGCCCTTCCCTTCTGGGGACCAAAAGGTGGCCAGGGGATGCAGGAGGTGGCAATGCCCCCATCCCTCCCTGCCGGCGTGCTGCCTGTCCCCTGGCCAGGCTCTGCACGGGGGGCAGAAGCCACTCACAGGGTGGCGTGGGCACAGCTGGGAACCTCTCCTGCCCGGCCATGGGACGTGGCACCACGACTCACCCAAAGTCGGCAACGCAGGAGCCAGTGGGCCAGGCGAGGATGAGGGAGGTCCTGCCCTCATCGCTGCCTTCCTCTTCTTGGTGTCCCGCTGCCCTTTCTGGGCTGCTGAGCACCCACAGCTCGTGCAGGGCCACGCGGAGCTGTGGGCGCAGGGTGGTGCCACGTCTGCGGAGGGGAGACGTGGGCAGTGAGGTGGAGGTGGCCTCCTTGGGGTCCCCAGAGGCAGAGTCCTGTCCCCCCCCTGCCCTTGGGACGGGCACTGGTGCCTCCAGCAGCGAGGTGCCGGGGCCCGGGGTGGGTGCCAGGGTGTCCCTGTCCTGGTCGCCAGGCCAGGGTTGGGGGAAAAGCAGGTGGGCTCTGAGGGTCTTACTGCAACTTGGCCACCACCAGTTCCTCCGGGAGGAGGAGAAGGCGCCTCTCACTCCGCTTGCGGCCCTGGGTCAGCCGCACGTCCGCGCTCAGCACTGCCTCGTCGTCGCTGAGAGCCTCCCTGCAGAGCAGAGCAGAGCAGAGCGGGCATGAGAAAGGCCACTGCTGCGGGGTCCGGCCGTGCCCGTGTGTCCCCAGGCCGCAGGGGGAGCCCACCTGGAGCCACTGCAGCAGTTGGCCTGGCCCATCCTGCCCGGGACAGCAGCACCCTCGCCGTGCACAGAGGATGTGGCCCAGCCGGCAATAGCGAGGATGGGAAATAGGGCGCTGGTGCCAGGACAGCGCTGTTTGGCCAAACCCTGCCTCGTGCCAGCGCCACTCCGTGCCAGCACAGCTCCCTCCTGCCGCCTCTGGTGGCTGCTGGCTCCAACTGACCAACACTCCGTCCCCAACAACCAACACAAAGACCAACACTCCGTCCCTAACAACCAACACAGAGACCAAAGCTCCACCCCCAATGGAAAGTGGGCGGAGCCTGGGGGGGGCTGCTGCCTTCTCGCTCCGGACCTGTTGCAGTCTGAACTCATTTTCCCATCCGGATCCCCTGAGGAATCCTCCGTTAGTGACGCTTTGCTCTGACAGGCGTCCTGCTGCACGGGGCAGCGGTTCGGAGCCAAAGAATTGATTTTGGAAGCATGGTTTGTACGTGACTTAGAAAACGGAAGAGAAGAGGAATATTGCAGCAGTGAACCGTGGGGTGGACAAGTATGCCCTGCCCTGTAGTTTTAAGCATTACACTTTGCCGTCCATTGTTTCAAAACTGCTTTCCTTCCCATAATTATCTTCGAAAGAGAAAGCTGATCCAAAGAGTTTTCTCTTTTTATTTTTTGGGGTTTTTTTTGTGTTTTTTTTGTTTGTTTGTTTTTCAGAGTGGCTCATTGATTTCCATTTTTACTCATAAAGGTGAATAACCAAAAGAAAAACCCCACGGCCCTATGTTACCTAGAGTTTAAAATAGAGAGAACGCACAGGTGTGCCGTAGCACGCTTCATCTGTGGACATCCAAGTGTCTCACAGAGGTCATAGTGGGCATTTTGAAGAAGAGGAAACAGAGGTGCTGAGAGGGAAAGTGTCTCAGCAGGTCAGTGGGGAAGCGGGGCAAGTGTCTGCCGAGCCTGCACCGGAGGTGGGGGTGAGGGAGCGGAGGAGAACAAAGCCGTGCTCGTCTACCCAGGACAGCCCAGGTCCCCAGTGCAGTGACACTGCTGCGGGAGCCGCAACTCACGGCACAAGCCGTGGAGCCAGCAAAGCCTGGTTTCCTCCGGTGTTGCGGCTAAAGGCTAGTCCCAGGGACGCCTGATGTTGGCCTTTGATGGTGCAATCACGGGGTGCCGCTGTGGCCTTCCCCTCACCGAGGGCATCGGTGGAGTCTGGCTCCTCACCTTTGTTGTCTGTTTTCCCAAAACCTTTGGGTACTGGGGAGCTGTGAAGCCTTTCTGTCAGGTGTGATGACTGTGACCCAGCAGGGCCAAGGCAATATCCTTGTGCGCACCCCCGTGCAGGCACACACAGGCATTGCAACACAGGGGACACCTTCTCCCATGGAACTGTGCACATTCTAATATTATTTTTCCCTTTTTTTCTCTAGAACAGAATTCTGAAAGGGGATAAAGGCTGGTACCGCAACGCTATTCGTGGTGTTGACTCAGCAGTTGCTGTTGTTTGACCTTACGGGAAAGCACTTCCCAAGGGGACACACAGAATTAGACTTCCAGTTCTGTAGCTGTGGCTTCTTTGAGCCCCGAGAGACTCAGCATGAAGGGAGACTCATCCAGGTTATTCATCTGATGAGCAGCTTGAGTGAGAAGGCTGCGGGTTATGCCTGCAGCCACGGCGCCGTGGCTCATGGTGCTGTCCTATCTCGTTCCCCAGAGAGGGAGGTGAAATGAGAATTTTGGTGCAGAATGTTGAGGGAGCAATTTTCCAGCTTTCTTGATTTGCCACTCTTGAAAAGGCTTTGGGGAGCCGCTCGGCCTCCTTGGTGGCAAATTGAAGCCCACGGGTAAGAGGCTGGTTTTCTTAGCTTTAACGGACTTTGGATGCCCCCGGTCTGTCGGCCAAAAATGGAAGACCACTGCTCTGACGGACACCCCTGGCATTTCAGAAGAGCTTCTCGTGGCTCGGGAGGAAGTGGCTCTGGTGGCTCTCGTCCTCTTTCCCTCTGAGGACTAGAAGAGAGCCGCTCCACAAGTGTCTAGAGTTCTGTGGCGTGGTGCGGCCATGAGTTAGTTGAAGACCTCAGACTGCTTTTGGTAAGGGGATTTGCCTCTGAAAAGTAGACAGGCTTTGGGAGGTTGTCCCGCTCTAGTCATATGGTAGGAAGCAGCGGAGTCAACGGGACCAGGAACCCAAGGTCCCGGCTCTGTCTGTAGCAGAGCAGCCATGCTGCGGCTGTGCAACCTGTTTGAGCAGATGTTGGACCAGATGTTCTCCATGGGTCCCTTCCGGTGGCAGCCTTCTGTGTGGTATTGTGATGTGGTTTCACACCTAAAGCACCTCAAGGCAGCCCTAATGCCCACTGGGCAGGGCGCTGGGAGAAGGGGCCGTCCCAAACTCCTCCCCGCGGATTCATGCCCAAACGACAGGTCCCCACAGCAGAAACTCCCGTGGCAGGCACAGGCGGAAGAGAGAAGAGAACATTTTATTGGAAACAACAGTTGCGGAGGCCCAACAGGCAGAGCGGTTCAGCTGCTGGAAATGAATCTCCACCTGCAAAGAGAGAGTCAGAAAGCTCTGCTAAGTCCCTGAGGGCAGGAAGAGGCAGGACTCTGCTCCCCGTTCTGTGGGGAACAGCATTCAGCAGGAACCCTTTGTGGCCCAGAAGAGAGAGCCGTTGCTGCCATCGGCTAGGGGTTGTCTGTGGCGCCTTGTCCCCATGGGGAATGCCCCTAGAGACCTGCGTGGGAGCAGAGAGGCGTAGTGCCCCTGTGCCACGCAGCAGGGCTCCCTGGGGAGCCCCTGGGCTGCCACCACGGAGCTCGTTCCAAACCCTGCCCAGCACCATCCCTCGCCCTCCCTTGCCAGCGAGTTGCACTGACGCAGAGCAGTGCTGAGAGCTGAGAAAGATGGGCAGCAGCGCCTGGTACACACCTGGACCTCCTGATCTTCCGCACCTTCGTGCGTCTTTTGGCTGGTCCAGCCCGCAGAAGTTTTCCTATCTTTGTCCTCCTCTTTTCCGTGCAGCTTTTAGTGTCCTCTCCCCAGGCCTCTCTTCTCCTTAGCCTTCTGCCTTCCTTGTTCTGGAGGGAGCCTGCAGACCTTTCCATCCCGCAGTGGTATTAGTTAGGGGGAAAGCCACCCTCCAGTGGAGTCCCTTCTGATTTGACCCAAAGCGAGCCCATTTTACCTTCTCTCCTCTGAAAGGCTGGCCAGCTTGACTGGACACCCCAGGGGGCCTGCTGCACTCTTGATGGTGCTTGGAGGCAAAGCTGGAGGTGCCTACAAGAGAAATGTTGCAGTTGGGAGGTGGCAAGGGACAACGTGGAGCGGGAAGCGACTGTTGGCCAGACTGCTCCCTTGGCTGTCCAGAGGAGCTCCCTTTGGCTGGTTTGCATCGGCCACATTGCGCACAGTCATCTGCGCCCCTGCAAAATAGACTGGCTGAAGCTCTGACATGGAGACAATGAAGTAGGGCCCCGGCAAAACCCCTCTGACCCCCTCTGTCTTTTTGTAGCTATTTTGTGGGCCTTTTGTTTGCTCAAGCAGATGCCTAGTGCATTTGAGAATCACCTTGCCACTTCCCCTTCCTATGTATCAGCCTGGGGGGGCTGGAGGAATAAGCCACACGCAGCCCGGCTCTGCTGCCGGGCAGAGGCACAGCCGCGACGTGGCCTCCTCAGAGACTGCCCTCCTACAGCAGAAGCCAGGCTGTCACCGTGGCTGCGGGGCTGACATACCTCTCCCGTTGCAGACTCCGCCACCGTATCTCCCCCAGCTTTTTCGAGGACACTGAGCAGAGAGGGGCATGCCTGCAGCAAGGCTTCTGCCCAGTGCTCGGTATCCTCTGTGTCTGGGCAAACACTTGGCTCTTCCAAATGCAGCTCTAGAAAGAAAAAGCCCTTGCAGCCAGGTGACTTCTTGGAGGTAAAACCCAGCTCCAGCAAA
Source organism: Falco punctatus (assembly GCF_963210335.1). Classification (NCBI taxonomy): domain Eukaryota; kingdom Metazoa; phylum Chordata; class Aves; order Falconiformes; family Falconidae; genus Falco; species Falco punctatus. Next base: position 90,028,783 of record NC_137584.1, read on the forward strand.
ACCCACCGGCAGCCCTCCAGCGCTTCTGTTTTCACCCTCCCGTGCCCGGCCTGCAGGCCTCAGCTCACCTTGCTGAGCAAAGTGTTTGTGCGCCAAGAGGCAGGGGCAGAGGCCATGAGACAAGCAGGTCTGAGAGGACCACACAGGATGCCCAGCCCCTCCAGAAAGGATGCTGCAGGTTCTGGCATCCCAAGCATGCCAGCCTGTGACACCCCTCAGTCCCACTGCCTCTTACCTCCAGATCTCTGCCTGGTGGCCAGCGACTCCTGGGCTGCTGGGCAGGGGGGGCCACTTCTCTCCTCCCCAAAGATTTCGCCACAGTTCACCACCAGAAACTGCAGCAGCACCTTCACCTGCACACATCAAAGCCCTGTTGTCAACCCAGCTGCTGGAAATGGACCAAGCAGCCTTTGCCACTCCTGCGCCTTGCCTGTGCGCAGAAGGCGGTGGCTGTGGGGCTGCTCTTGCAGGCTTTGCCACCCCAGCAGCATCTGCCCAGAGCCCAGCCCCCTGTCCCCGGAGCCCCGGGACACCCACCACCTCTACGGAAAATGCGGAGGGAGGGCTGGGCAAGCCCTGTGCAGGCTGGCTTACCTGCAGGGGCTGGGGCAGCGCGCCATCCTCCCCACCGAGGGCTGCCAGGGGCTGCCCAAAGAGCGCCTTGCCACAGCTGGAGCCCGCCTGCCCCGGTGCCTGGGCAACGGCCGCGCTCTGCCGCAGAGCCAAGGGCCAGGGCAGCCCCCTCCTGCTGCTGCTGCTGCTGCTGCTGCTGCTGCTGCTGCTGCTGCTGCTGCTGCTCCCTCCTGCTGCAAAGCAAAAGAGAGCCAGAGGCCATCAATGGAGACTGCCAGGCCAGCGGTCCCGGAGCCTGCCCGGCCTGCCGCCCAGTGCTGAGCAGTGCGGCAGGACGGGCAGGGAGCCAGCAGCTGCAGCCGTGGCTGCGGTTCAGTGGCTGGGAAGCTCCCGAGAGCCGGCGTGCCACCAGGGCAGCAGCAGAGGCTTCGTGTCCCCCCAGAGCCAGATCCGGCAGCCGCTTGCCCAGTGGATGTCCTTGCTCATCCGGGTGATGTCCTCCCTCGGGCTGCCCAGCCTGCACGGTGACGCTCCAGGGACAAGTGAACACAGATCAGCTGCTTGCAGGAGGTGGCCTTTTGTTCCAAAACTCACCTGGTGAGCGGCAAAGTCCCTCTCCGTTGCTCGATTTGGCCGCGGGAGGCCCTTGCTTGGCATCAGTCTGCAAGAAGGCGGCAGCGCTTAGCACCAGTGCCACCGGCGAGGCCATGCCAGTGTTCCTAGTGGCTCCCCGACCCCCTCCACTGCCCAAGAGGCACCGTGGGATGCTCTCTCCCTCCCCCCGGCACAAGCTCCCCTGCCTCGCTCCACATCCCTGGCACCCCGGCACAGCCAGAGGCGGGTGAAAGGCAGCCATCCTCACCCTTGCCTGCCGCTCCACCAGCCTCTCCAGGCTCCTGGCGCTGAACGTCCTCCACTGGGCGAGAGAGAAGGAGGGGAAGAAGATGAGCGGCGATGCCTCAGCTGCTCGGCTGGAGGACCACTGCTCGGGGACAGAGCCCGGAGCAGAGAGATACTCACGGCACAGCGGCGGCTTAGCTCCTTCTCCAGGAGTCTGAGTGACGGCACATGGGTGACTCGAGGTCTCTTGTGCCCTTCTGGTGTCCTGTGGGGCGGGAAGGCACAGGGAAAGAGCTGGGTGAGCCCCAGGCCACCTCTTCTGCCTTGTCTGGAGAGCTGGGGAGCTGTGTTCCCCCGGCCAGCTGGGAGCATCCCCCCGGCTTACCCAAGCAGCGTGTCCACCCACTGCTCCTTCAGGGCCCAGGAGCTGCAGAAAGAGAGGAGACACAGCGTCAGGCCCCGCAGCCCCCAGCCCGTGGGCAGAGGTGGGTGCCTGCGCACCCCTACCCCGTGGGGAAGGGCACAGGGGCAGGATGGAGCCCCACGGGGCGGGGCAGAGGTGCTGCCCAAGCCCTGGCTCCCTCTGTCCTGCCACCCTGCCCACACAGATGCTTTTGCCCTTCCCTTCTGGGGACCAAAAGGTGGCCAGGGGATGCAGGAGGTGGCAATGCCCCCATCCCTCCCTGCCGGCGTGCTGCCTGTCCCCTGGCCAGGCTCTGCACGGGGGGCAGAAGCCACTCACAGGGTGGCGTGGGCACAGCTGGGAACCTCTCCTGCCCGGCCATGGGACGTGGCACCACGACTCACCCAAAGTCGGCAACGCAGGAGCCAGTGGGCCAGGCGAGGATGAGGGAGGTCCTGCCCTCATCGCTGCCTTCCTCTTCTTGGTGTCCCGCTGCCCTTTCTGGGCTGCTGAGCACCCACAGCTCGTGCAGGGCCACGCGGAGCTGTGGGCGCAGGGTGGTGCCACGTCTGCGGAGGGGAGACGTGGGCAGTGAGGTGGAGGTGGCCTCCTTGGGGTCCCCAGAGGCAGAGTCCTGTCCCCCCCCTGCCCTTGGGACGGGCACTGGTGCCTCCAGCAGCGAGGTGCCGGGGCCCGGGGTGGGTGCCAGGGTGTCCCTGTCCTGGTCGCCAGGCCAGGGTTGGGGGAAAAGCAGGTGGGCTCTGAGGGTCTTACTGCAACTTGGCCACCACCAGTTCCTCCGGGAGGAGGAGAAGGCGCCTCTCACTCCGCTTGCGGCCCTGGGTCAGCCGCACGTCCGCGCTCAGCACTGCCTCGTCGTCGCTGAGAGCCTCCCTGCAGAGCAGAGCAGAGCAGAGCGGGCATGAGAAAGGCCACTGCTGCGGGGTCCGGCCGTGCCCGTGTGTCCCCAGGCCGCAGGGGGAGCCCACCTGGAGCCACTGCAGCAGTTGGCCTGGCCCATCCTGCCCGGGACAGCAGCACCCTCGCCGTGCACAGAGGATGTGGCCCAGCCGGCGATAGCGAGGATGGGAAATAGGGCGCTGGTGCCAGGACAGCGCTGTTTGGCCAAACCCTGCCTCGTGCCAGCGCCACTCCGTGCCAGCACAGCTCCCTCCTGCCGCCTCTGGTGGCTGCTGGCTCCAACTGACCAACACTCCGTCCCCAACAACCAACACAAAGACCAACACTCCGTCCCTAACAACCAACACAGAGACCAAAGCTCCACCCCCAATGGAAAGTGGGCGGAGCCTGGGGGGGGCTGCTGCCTTCTCGCTCCGGACCTGTTGCAGTCTGAACTCATTTTCCCATCCGGATCCCCTGAGGAATCCTCCGTTAGTGACGCTTTGCTCTGACAGGCGTCCTGCTGCACGGGGCAGCGGTTCGGAGCCAAAGAATTGATTTTGGAAGCATGGTTTGTACGTGACTTAGAAAACGGAAGAGAAGAGGAATATTGCAGCAGTGAACCGTGGGGTGGACAAGTATGCCCTGCCCTGTAGTTTTAAGCATTACACTTTGCCGTCCATTGTTTCAAAACTGCTTTCCTTCCCATAATTATCTTCGAAAGAGAAAGCTGATCCAAAGAGTTTTCTCTTTTTATTTTTTGGGGTTTTTTTTGTGTTTTTTTTGTTTGTTTGTTTTTCAGAGTGGCTCATTGATTTCCATTTTTACTCATAAAGGTGAATAACCAAAAGAAAAACCCCACGGCCCTATGTTACCTAGAGTTTAAAATAGAGAGAACGCACAGGTGTGCCGTAGCACGCTTCATCTGTGGACATCCAAGTGTCTCACAGAGGTCATAGTGGGCATTTTGAAGAAGAGGAAACAGAGGTGCTGAGAGGGAAAGTGTCTCAGCAGGTCAGTGGGGAAGCGGGGCAAGTGTCTGCCGAGCCTGCACCGGAGGTGGGGGTGAGGGAGCGGAGGAGAACAAAGCCGTGCTCGTCTACCCAGGACAGCCCAGGTCCCCAGTGCAGTGACACTGCTGCGGGAGCCGCAACTCACGGCACAAGCCGTGGAGCCAGCAAAGCCTGGTTTCCTCCGGTGTTGCGGCTAAAGGCTAGTCCCAGGGACGCCTGATGTTGGCCTTTGATGGTGCAATCACGGGGTGCCGCTGTGGCCTTCCCCTCACCGAGGGCATCGGTGGAGTCTGGCTCCTCACCTTTGTTGTCTGTTTTCCCAAAACCTTTGGGTACTGGGGAGCTGTGAAGCCTTTCTGTCAGGTGTGATGACTGTGACCCAGCAGGGCCAAGGCAATATCCTTGTGCGCACCCCCGTGCAGGCACACACAGGCATTGCAACACAGGGGACACCTTCTCCCATGGAACTGTGCACATTCTAATATTATTTTTCCCTTTTTTTCTCTAGAACAGAATTCTGAAAGGGGATAAAGGCTGGTACCGCAACGCTATTCGTGGTGTTGACTCAGCAGTTGCTGTTGTTTGACCTTACGGGAAAGCACTTCCCAAGGGGACACACAGAATTAGACTTCCAGTTCTGTAGCTGTGGCTTCTTTGAGCCCCGAGAGACTCAGCATGAAGGGAGACTCATCCAGGTTATTCATCTGATGAGCAGCTTGAGTGAGAAGGCTGCGGGTTATGCCTGCAGCCACGGCGCCGTGGCTCATGGTGCTGTCCTATCTCGTTCCCCAGAGAGGGAGGTGAAATGAGAATTTTGGTGCAGAATGTTGAGGGAGCAATTTTCCAGCTTTCTTGATTTGCCACTCTTGAAAAGGCTTTGGGGAGCCGCTCGGCCTCCTTGGTGGCAAATTGAAGCCCACGGGTAAGAGGCTGGTTTTCTTAGCTTTAACGGACTTTGGATGCCCCCGGTCTGTCGGCCAAAAATGGAAGACCACTGCTCTGACGGACACCCCTGGCATTTCAGAAGAGCTTCTCGTGGCTCGGGAGGAAGTGGCTCTGGTGGCTCTCGTCCTCTTTCCCTCTGAGGACTAGAAGAGAGCCGCTCCACAAGTGTCTAGAGTTCTGTGGCGTGGTGCGGCCATGAGTTAGTTGAAGACCTCAGACTGCTTTTGGTAAGGGGATTTGCCTCTGAAAAGTAGACAGGCTTTGGGAGGTTGTCCCGCTCTAGTCATATGGTAGGAAGCAGCGGAGTCAACGGGACCAGGAACCCAAGGTCCCGGCTCTGTCTGTAGCAGAGCAGCCATGCTGCGGCTGTGCAACCTGTTTGAGCAGATGTTGGACCAGATGTTCTCCATGGGTCCCTTCCGGTGGCAGCCTTCTGTGTGGTATTGTGATGTGGTTTCACACCTAAAGCACCTCAAGGCAGCCCTAATGCCCACTGGGCAGGGCGCTGGGAGAAGGGGCCGTCCCAAACTCCTCCCCGCGGATTCATGCCCAAACGACAGGTCCCCACAGCAGAAACTCCCGTGGCAGGCACAGGCGGAAGAGAGAAGAGAACATTTTATTGGAAACAACAGTTGCGGAGGCCCAACAGGCAGAGCGGTTCAGCTGCTGGAAATGAATCTCCACCTGCAAAGAGAGAGTCAGAAAGCTCTGCTAAGTCCCTGAGGGCAGGAAGAGGCAGGACTCTGCTCCCCGTTCTGTGGGGAACAGCATTCAGCAGGAACCCTTTGTGGCCCAGAAGAGAGAGCCGTTGCTGCCATCGGCTAGGGGTTGTCTGTGGCGCCTTGTCCCCATGGGGAATGCCCCTAGAGACCTGCGTGGGAGCAGAGAGGCGTAGTGCCCCTGTGCCACGCAGCAGGGCTCCCTGGGGAGCCCCTGGGCTGCCACCACGGAGCTCGTTCCAAACCCTGCCCAGCACCATCCCTCGCCCTCCCTTGCCAGCGAGTTGCACTGACGCAGAGCAGTGCTGAGAGCTGAGAAAGATGGGCAGCAGCGCCTGGTACACACCTGGACCTCCTGATCTTCCGCACCTTCGTGCGTCTTTTGGCTGGTCCAGCCCGCAGAAGTTTTCCTATCTTTGTCCTCCTCTTTTCCGTGCAGCTTTTAGTGTCCTCTCCCCAGGCCTCTCTTCTCCTTAGCCTTCTGCCTTCCTTGTTCTGGAGGGAGCCTGCAGACCTTTCCATCCCGCAGTGGTATTAGTTAGGGGGAAAGCCACCCTCCAGTGGAGTCCCTTCTGATTTGACCCAAAGCGAGCCCATTTTACCTTCTCTCCTCTGAAAGGCTGGCCAGCTTGACTGGACACCCCAGGGGGCCTGCTGCACTCTTGATGGTGCTTGGAGGCAAAGCTGGAGGTGCCTACAAGAGAAATGTTGCAGTTGGGAGGTGGCAAGGGACAACGTGGAGCGGGAAGCGACTGTTGGCCAGACTGCTCCCTTGGCTGTCCAGAGGAGCTCCCTTTGGCTGGTTTGCATCGGCCACATTGCGCACAGTCATCTGCGCCCCTGCAAAATAGACTGGCTGAAGCTCTGACATGGAGACAATGAAGTAGGGCCCCGGCAAAACCCCTCTGACCCCCTCTGTCTTTTTGTAGCTATTTTGTGGGCCTTTTGTTTGCTCAAGCAGATGCCTAGTGCATTTGAGAATCACCTTGCCACTTCCCCTTCCTATGTATCAGCCTGGGGGGGCTGGAGGAATAAGCCACACGCAGCCCGGCTCTGCTGCCGGGCAGAGGCACAGCCGCGACGTGGCCTCCTCAGAGACTGCCCTCCTACAGCAGAAGCCAGGCTGTCACCGTGGCTGCGGGGCTGACATACCTCTCCCGTTGCAGACTCCGCCACCGTATCTCCCCCAGCTTTTTCGAGGACACTGAGCAGAGAGGGGCATGCCTGCAGCAAGGCTTCTGCCCAGTGCTCGGTATCCTCTGTGTCTGGGCAAACACTTGGCTCTTCCAAATGCAGCTCTAGAAAGAAAAAGCCCTTGCAGCCAGGTGACTTCTTGGAGGTAAAACCCAGCTCCAGCAAAACCCACCGGCAGCCCTCCAGCGCTTCTGTTTTCACCCTCCCGTGCCCGGCCTGCAGGCCTCAGCTCACCTTGCTGAGCAAAGTGTTTGTGCGCCAAGAGGCAGGGGCAGAGGCCATGAGACAAGCAGGTCTGAGAGGACCACACAAGATGCCCAGCCCCTCCAGAAAGGATGCTGCAGGTTCTGGCATCCCAAGCATGCCAGCCTGTGACACCCCTCAGTCCCACTGCCTCTTACCTCCAGATCTCTGCCTGGTGGCCAGCGACTCCTGGGCTGCTGGGCAGGGGGGGCCACTTCTCTCCTCCCCAAAGATTTCGCCACAGTTCACCACCAGAAACTGCAGCAGCACCTTCACCTGCACACATCAAAGCCCTGTTGTCAACCCAGCTGCTGGAAATGGACCAAGCAGCCTTTGCCACTCCTGCGCCTTGCCTGTGCGCAGAAGGCGGTGGCTGTGGGGCTGCTCTTGCAGGCTTTGCCACCCCAGCAGCATCTGCCCAGAGCCCAGCCCCCTGTCCCCGGAGCCCCGGGACACCCACCACCTCTACGGAAAATGCGGAGGGAGGGCTGGGCAAGCCCTGTGCAGGCTGGCTTACCTGCAGGGGCTGGGGCAGCGCGCCATCCTCCCCACCGAGGGCTGCCAGGGGCTGCCCAAAGAGCGCCTTGCCACAGCTGGAGCCCGCCTGCCCCGGTGCCTGGGCAACGGCCGCGCTCTGCCGCAGAGCCAAGGGCCAGGGCAGCCCCCTCCTGCTGCTGCTGCTGCTGCTGCTGCTGCTGCTGCTGCTGCTGCTCCCTCCTGCTGCAAAGCAAAAGAGAGCCAGAGGCCATCAATGGAGACTGCCAGGCCAGCGGTCCCGGAGCCTGCCCGGCCTGCCGCCCAGTGCTGAGCAGTGCGGCAGGACGGGCAGGGAGCCAGCAGCTGCAGCCGTGGCTCCGGTTCAGTGGCTGGGAAGCTCCCGAGAGCCGGCGTGCCACCAGGGCAGCAGCAGAGGCTTCGTGTCCCCCCAGAGCCAGATCCGGCAGCCGCTTGCCCAGTGGATGTCCTTGCTCATCCGGGTGATGTCCTCCCTCGGGCTGCCCAGCCTGCACGGTGACGCTCCAGGGACAAGTGAACACAGATCAGCTGCTTGCAGGAGGTGGCCTTTTGTTCCAAAACTCACCTGGTGAGCGGCAAAGTCCCTCTCCGTTGCTCGATTTGGCCGCGGGAGGCCCTTGCTTGGCATCAGTCTGCAAGAAGGCGGCAGCGCTTAGCACCAGTGCCACCGGCGAGGCCATGCCAGTGTTCCTAGTGGCTCCCCGACCCCCTCCACTGCCCAAGAGGCACCGTGGGATGCTCTCTCCCTCCCCCCGGCACAAGCTCCCCTGCCTCGCTCCACATCCCTGGCACCCCGGCACAGCCAGAGGCGGGTGAAAGGCAGCCATCCTCACCCTTGCCTGCCGCTCCACCAGCCTCTCCAGGCTCCTGGCGCTGAACGTCCTCCACTGGGCGAGAGAGAAGGAGGGGAAGAAGATGAGCGGCGATGCCTCAGCTGCTCGGCTGGAGGACCACTGCTCGGGGACAGAGCCCGGAGCAGAGAGATACTCACGGCACAGCGGCGGCTTAGCTCCTTCTCCAGGAGTCTGAGTGACGGCACATGGGTGACTCGAGGTCTCTTGTGCCCTTCTGGTGTCCTGTGGGGCGGGAAGGCACAGGGAAAGAGCTGGGTGAGCCCCAGGCCACCTCTTCTGCCTTGTCTGGAGAGCTGGGGAGCTGTGTTCCCCCGGCCAGCTGGGAGCATCCCCCCGGCTTACCCAAGCAGCGTGTCCACCCACTGCTCCTTCAGGGCCCAGGAGCTGCAGAAAGAGAGGAGACACAGCGTCAGGCCCCGCAGCCCCCAGCCCGTGGGCAGAGGTGGGTGCCTGCGCACCCCTACCCCGTGGGGAAGGGCACAGGGGCAGGATGGAGCCCCACGGGGCGGGGCAGAGGTGCTGCCCAAGCCCTGGCTCCCTCTGTCCTGCCACCCTGCCCACACAGATGCTTTTGCCCTTCCCTTCTGGGGACCAAAAGGTGGCCAGGGGATGCAGGAGGTGGCAATGCCCCCATCCCTCCCTGCCGGCGTGCTGCCTGTCCCCTGGCCAGGCTCTGCACGGGGGGCAGAAGCCACTCACAGGGTGGCGTGGGCACAGCTGGGAACCTCTCCTGCCCGGCCATGGGACGTGGCACCACGACTCACCCAAAGTCGGCAACGCAGGAGCCAGTGGGCCAGGCGAGGATGAGGGAGGTCCTGCCCTCATCGCTGCCTTCCTCTTCTTGGTGTCCCGCTGCCCTTTCTGGGCTGCTGAGCACCCACAGCTCGTGCAGGGCCACGCGGAGCTGTGGGCGCAGGGTGGTGCCACGTCTGCGGAGGGGAGACGTGGGCAGTGAGGTGGAGGTGGCCTCCTTGGGGTCCCCAGAGGCAGAGTCCTGTCCCCCCCCTGCCCTTGGGACGGGCACTGGTGCCTCCAGCAGCGAGGTGCCGGGGCCCGGGGTGGGTGCCAGGGTGTCCCTGTCCTGGTCGCCAGGCCAGGGTTGGGGGAAAAGCAGGTGGGCTCTGAGGGTCTTACTGCAACTTGGCCACCACCAGTTCCTCCGGGAGGAGGAGAAGGCGCCTCTCACTCCGCTTGCGGCCCTGGGTCAGCCACACGTCCGTGCTCAGCACTGCCTCGTCGTCGCTGAGAGCCTCCCTGCAGAGCAGAGCAGAGCAGAGCGGGCATGAGAAAGGCCACTGCTGCGGGGTCCGGCCGTGCCCGTGTGTCCCCAGGCCGCAGGGGGAGCCCACCTGGAGCCACTGCAGCAGTTGGCCTGGCCCATCCTGCCCGGGACAGCAGCACCCTCGCCGTGCACAGAGGATGTGGCCCAGCCGGCGATAGCGAGGATGGGAAATAGGGCGCTGGTGCCAGGACAGCGCTGTTTGGCCAAACCCTGCCTCGTGCCAGCGCCACTCCGTGCCAGCACAGCTCCCTCCTGCCGCCTCTGGTGGCTGCTGGCTCCAACTGACCAACACTCCGTCCCCAACAACCAACACAAAGACCAACACTCCGTCCCTAACAACCAACACAGAGACCAAAGCTCCACCCCCAATGGAAAGTGGGCGGAGCCTGGGGGGGGCTGCTGCCTTCTCGCTCCGGACCTGTTGCAGTCTGAACTCATTTTCCCATCCGGATCCCCTGAGGAATCCTCCGTTAGTGACGCTTTGCTCTGACAGGCGTCCTGCTGCACGGGGCAGCGGTTCGGAGCCAAAGAATTGATTTTGGAAGCATGGTTTGTACGTGACTTAGAAAACGGAAGAGAAGAGGAATATTGCAGCAGTGAACCGTGGGGTGGACAAGTATGCCCTGCCCTGTAGTTTTAAGCATTACACTTTGCCGTCCATTGTTTCAAAACTGCTTTCCTTCCCATAATTATCTTCGAAAGAGAAAGCTGATCCAAAGAGTTTTCTCTTTTTATTTTTTGGGGTTTTTTTTGTGTTTTTTTTGTTTGTTTGTTTTTCAGAGTGGCTCATTGATTTCCATTTTTACTCATAAAGGTGAATAACCAAAAGAAAAACCCCACGGCCCTATGTTACCTAGAGTTTAAAATAGAGAGAACGCACAGGTGTGCCGTAGCACGCTTCATCTGTGGACATCCAAGTGTCTCACAGAGGTCATAGTGGGCATTTTGAAGAAGAGGAAACAGAGGTGCTGAGAGGGAAAGTGTCTCAGCAGGTCAGTGGGGAAGCGGGGCAAGTGTCTGCCGAGCCTGCACCGGAGGTGGGGGTGAGGGAGCGGAGGAGAACAAAGCCGTGCTCGTCTACCCAGGACAGCCCAGGTCCCCAGTGCAGTGACACTGCTGCGGGAGCCGCAACTCACGGCACAAGCCGTGGAGCCAGCAAAGCCTGGTTTCCTCCGGTGTTGCGGCTAAAGGCTAGTCCCAGGGACGCCTGATGTTGGCCTTTGATGGTGCAATCATGGGGTGCCGCTGTGGCCTTCCCCTCACCGAGGGCATCGGTGGAGTCTGGCTCCTCACCTTTGTTGTCTGTTTTCCCAAAACCTTTGGGTACTGGGGAGCTGTGAAGCCTTTCTGTCAGGTGTGATGACTGTGACCCAGCAGGGCCAAGGCAATATCCTTGTGCGCACCCCCGTGCAGGCACACACAGGCATTGCAACACAGGGGACACCTTCTCCCATGGAACTGTGCACATTCTAATATTATTTTTCCCTTTTTTTCTCTAGAACAGAATTCTGAAAGGGGATAAAGGCTGGTACCGCAACGCTATTCGTGGTGTTGACTCAGCAGTTGCTGTTGTTTGACCTTACGGGAAAGCACTTCCCAAGGGGACACACAGAATTAGACTTCCAGTTCTGTAGCTGTGGCTTCTTTGAGCCCCGAGAGACTCAGCATGAAGGGAGACTCATCCAGGTTATTCATCTGATGAGCAGCTTGAGTGAGAAGGCTGCGGGTTATGCCTGCAGCCACGGCGCCGTGGCTCATGGTGCTGTCCTATCTCGTTCCCCAGAGAGGGAGGTGAAATGAGAATTTTGGTGCAGAATGTTGAGGGAGCAATTTTCCAGCTTTCTTGATTTGCCACTCTTGAAAAGGCTTTGGGGAGCCGCTCGGCCTCCTTGGTGGCAAATTGAAGCCCACGGGTAAGAGGCTGGTTTTCTTAGCTTTAACGGACTTTGGATGCCCCCGGTCTGTCGGCCAAAAATGGAAGACCACTGCTCTGACGGACACCCCTGGCATTTCAGAAGAGCTTCTCGTGGCTCGGGAGGAAGTGGCTCTGGTGGCTCTCGTCCTCTTTCCCTCTGAGGACTAGAAGAGAGCCGCTCCACAAGTGTCTAGAGTTCTGTGGCGTGGTGCGGCCATGAGTTAGTTGAAGACCTCAGACTGCTTTTGGTAAGGGGATTTGCCTCTGAAAAGTAGACAGGCTTTGGGAGGTTGTCCCGCTCTAGTCATATGGTAGGAAGCAGCGGAGTCAACGGGACCAGGAACCCAAGGTCCCGGCTCTGTCTGTAGCAGAGCAGCCATGCTGCGGCTGTGCAACCTGTTTGAGCAGATGTTGGACCAGATGTTCTCCATGGGTCCCTTCCGGTGGCAGCCTTCTGTGTGGTATTGTGATGTGGTTTCACACCTAAAGCACCTCAAGGCAGCCCTAATGCCCACTGGGCAGGGCGCTGGGAGAAGGGGCCGTCCCAAACTCCTCCCCGCGGATTCATGCCCAAACGACAGGTCCCCACAGCAGAAACTCCCGTGGCAGGCACAGGCGGAAGAGAGAAGAGAACATTTTATTGGAAACAACAGTTGCGGAGGCCCAACAGGCAGAGCGGTTCAGCTGCTGGAAATGAATCTCCACCTGCAAAGAGAGAGTCAGAAAGCTCTGCTAAGTCCCTGAGGGCAGGAAGAGGCAGGACTCTGCTCCCCGTTCTGTGGGGAACAGCATTCAGCAGGAACCCTTTGTGGCCCAGAAGAGAGAGCCGTTGCTGCCATCGGCTAGGGGTTGTCTGTGGCGCCTTGTCCCCATGGGGAATGCCCCTAGAGACCTGCGTGGGAGCAGAGAGGCGTAGTGCCCCTGTGCCACGCAGCAGGGCTCCCTGGGGAGCCCCTGGGCTGCCACCACGGAGCTCGTTCCAAACCCTGCCCAGCACCATCCCTCGCCCTCCCTTGCCAGCGAGTTGCACTGACGCAGAGCAGTGCTGAGAGCTGAGAAAGATGGGCAGCAGCGCCTGGTACACACCTGGACCTCCTGATCTTCCGCACCTTCGTGCGTCTTTTGGCTGGTCCAGCCCGCAGAAGTTTTCCTATCTTTGTCCTCCTCTTTTCCGTGCAGCTTTTAGTGTCCTCTCCCCAGGCCTCTCTTCTCCTTAGCCTTCTGCCTTCCTTGTTCTGGAGGGAGCCTGCAGACCTTTCCATCCCGCAGTGGTATTAGTTAGGGGGAAAGCCACCCTCCAGTGGAGTCCCTTCTGATTTGACCCAAAGCGAGCCCATTTTACCTTCTCTCCTCTGAAAGGCTGGCCAGCTTGACTGGACACCCCAGGGGGCCTGCTGCACTCTTGATGGTGCTTGGAGGCAAAGCTGGAGGTGCCTACAAGAGAAATGTTGCAGTTGGGAGGTGGCAAGGGACAACGTGGAGCGGGAAGCGACTGTTGGCCAGACTGCTCCCTTGGCTGTCCAGAGGAGCTCCCTTTGGCTGGTTTGCATCGGCCACATTGCGCACAGTCATCTGCGCCCCTGCAAAATAGACTGGCTGAAGCTCTGACATGGAGACAATGAAGTAGGGCCCCGGCAAAACCCCTCTGACCCCCTCTGTCTTTTTGTAGCTATTTTGTGGGCCTTTTGTTTGCTCAAGCAGATGCCTAGTGCATTTGAGAATCACCTTGCCACTTCCCCTTCCTATGTATCAGCCTGGGGGGGCTGGAGGAATAAGCCACACGCAGCCCGGCTCTGCTGCCGGGCAGAGGCACAGCCGCGACGTGGCCTCCTCAGAGACTGCCCTCCTACAGCAGAAGCCAGGCTGTCACCGTGGCTGCGGGGCTGACATACCTCTCCCGTTGCAGACTCCGCCACCGTATCTCCCCCAGCTTTTTCGAGGACACTGAGCAGAGAGGGGCATGCCTGCAGCAAGGCTTCTGCCCAGTGCTCGGTATCCTCTGTGTCTGGGCAAACACTTGGCTCTTCCAAATGCAGCTCTAGAAAGAAAAAGCCCTTGCAGCCAGGTGACTTCTTGGAGGTAAAACCCAGCTCCAGCAAAACCCACCGGCAGCCCTCCAGCGCTTCTGTTTTCACCCTCCCGTGCCCGGCCTGCAGGCCTCAGCTCACCTTGCTGAGCAAAGTGTTTGTGCGCCAAGAGGCAGGGGCAGAGGCCATGAGACAAGCAGGTCTGAGAGGACCACACAAGATGCCCAGCCCCTCCAGAAAGGATGCTGCAGGTTCTGGCATCCCAAGCATGCCAGCCTGTGACACCCCTCAGTCCCACTGCCTCTTACCTCCAGATCTCTGCCTGGTGGCCAGCGACTCCTGGGCTGCTGGGCAGGGGGGGCCACTTCTCTCCTCCCCAAAGATTTCGCCACAGTTCACCACCAGAAACTGCAGCAGCACCTTCACCTGCACACATCAAAGCCCTGTTGTCAACCCAGCTGCTGGAAATGGACCAAGCAGCCTTTGCCACTCCTGCGCCTTGCCTGTGCGCAGAAGGCGGTGGCTGTGGGGCTGCTCTTGCAGGCTTTGCCACCCCAGCAGCATCTGCCCAGAGCCCAGCCCCCTGTCCCCGGAGCCCCGGGACACCCACCACCTCTACGGAAAATGCGGAGGGAGGGCTGGGCAAGCCCTGTGCAGGCTGGCTTACCTGCAGGGGCTGGGGCAGCGCGCCATCCTCCCCACCGAGGGCTGCCAGGGGCTGCCCAAAGAGCGCCTTGCCACAGCTGGAGCCCGCCTGCCCCGGTGCCTGGGCAACGGCCGCGCTCTGCCGCAGAGCCAAGGGCCAGGGCAGCCCCCTCCTGCTGCTGCTGCTGCTGCTGCTGCTGCTGCTGCTGCTGCTGCTCCCTCCTGCTGCAAAGCAAAAGAGAGCCAGAGGCCATCAATGGAGACTGCCAGGCCAGCGGTCCCGGAGCCTGCCCGGCCTGCCGCCCAGTGCTGAGCAGTGCGGCAGGACGGGCAGGGAGCCAGCAGCTGCAGCCGTGGCTCCGGTTCAGTGGCTGGGAAGCTCCCGAGAGCCGGCGTGCCACCAGGGCAGCAGCAGAGGCTTCGTGTCCCCCCAGAGCCAGATCCGGCAGCCGCTTGCCCAGTGGATGTCCTTGCTCATCCGGGTGATGTCCTCCCTCGGGCTGCCCAGCCTGCACGGTGACGCTCCAGGGACAAGTGAACACAGATCAGCTGCTTGCAGGAGGTGGCCTTTTGTTCCAAAACTCACCTGGTGAGCGGCAAAGTCCCTCTCCGTTGCTCGATTTGGCCGCGGGAGGCCCTTGCTTGGCATCAGTCTGCAAGAAGGCGGCAGCGCTTAGCACCAGTGCCACCGGCGAGGCCATGCCAGTGTTCCTAGTGGCTCCCCGACCCCCTCCACTGCCCAAGAGGCACCGTGGGATGCTCTCTCCCTCCCCCCGGCACAAGCTCCCCTGCCTCGCTCCACATCCCTGGCACCCCGGCACAGCCAGAGGCGGGTGAAAGGCAGCCATCCTCACCCTTGCCTGCCGCTCCACCAGCCTCTCCAGGCTCCTGGCGCTGAACGTCCTCCACTGGGCGAGAGAGAAGGAGGGGAAGAAGATGAGCGGCGATGCCTCAGCTGCTCGGCTGGAGGACCACTGCTCGGGGACAGAGCCCGGAGCAGAGAGATACTCACGGCACAGCGGCGGCTTAGCTCCTTCTCCAGGAGTCTGAGTGACGGCACATGGGTGACTCGAGGTCTCTTGTGCCCTTCTGGTGTCCTGTGGGGCGGGAAGGCACAGGGAAAGAGCTGGGTGAGCCCCAGGCCACCTCTTCTGCCTTGTCTGGAGAGCTGGGGAGCTGTGTTCCCCCGGCCAGCTGGGAGCATCCCCCCGGCTTACCCAAGCAGCGTGTCCACCCACTGCTCCTTCAGGGCCCAGGAGCTGCAGAAAGAGAGGAGACACAGCGTCAGGCCCCGCAGCCCCCAGCCCGTGGGCAGAGGTGGGTGCCTGCGCACCCCTACCCCGTGGGGAAGGGCACAGGGGCAGGATGGAGCCCCACGGGGCGGGGCAGAGGTGCTGCCCAAGCCCTGGCTCCCTCTGTCCTGCCACCCTGCCCACACAGATGCTTTTGCCCTTCCCTTCTGGGGACCAAAAGGTGGCCAGGGGATGCAGGAGGTGGCAATGCCCCCATCCCTCCCTGCCGGCGTGCTGCCTGTCCCCTGGCCAGGCTCTGCACGGGGGGCAGAAGCCACTCACAGGGTGGCGTGGGCACAGCTGGGAACCTCTCCTGCCCGGCCATGGGACGTGGCACCACGACTCACCCAAAGTCGGCAACGCAGGAGCCAGTGGGCCAGGCGAGGATGAGGGAGGTCCTGCCCTCATCGCTGCCTTCCTCTTCTTGGTGTCCCGCTGCCCTTTCTGGGCTGCTGAGCACCCACAGCTCGTGCAGGGCCACGCGGAGCTGTGGGCGCAGGGTGGTGCCACGTCTGCGGAGGGGAGACGTGGGCAGTGAGGTGGAGGTGGCCTCCTTGGGGTCCCCAGAGGCAGAGTCCTGTCCCCCCCCTGCCCTTGGGACGGGCACTGGTGCCTCCAGCAGCGAGGTGCCGGGGCCCGGGGTGGGTGCCAGGGTGTCCCTGTCCTGGTCGCCAGGCCAGGGTTGGGGGAAAAGCAGGTGGGCTCTGAGGGTCTTACTGCAACTTGGCCACCACCAGTTCCTCCGGGAGGAGGAGAAGGCGCCTCTCACTCCGCTTGCGGCCCTGGGTCAGCCACACGTCCGTGCTCAGCACTGCCTCGTCGTCGCTGAGAGCCTCCCTGCAGAGCAGAGCAGAGCAGAGCGGGCATGAGAAAGGCCACTGCTGCGGGGTCCGGCCGTGCCCGTGTGTCCCCAGGCCGCAGGGGGAGCCCACCTGGAGCCACTGCAGCAGTTGGCCTGGCCCATCCTGCCCGGGACAGCAGCACCCTCGCCGTGCACAGAGGATGTGGCCCAGCCGGCGATAGCGAGGATGGGAAATAGGGCGCTGGTGCCAGGACAGCGCTGTTTGGCCAAACCCTGCCTCGTGCCAGCGCCACTCCGTGCCAGCACAGCTCCCTCCTGCCGCCTCTGGTGGCTGCTGGCTCCAACTGACCAACACTCCGTCCCCAACAACCAACACAAAGACCAACACTCCGTCCCTAACAACCAACACAGAGACCAAAGCTCCACCCCCAATGGAAAGTGGGCGGAGCCTGGGGGGGGCTGCTGCCTTCTCGCTCCGGACCTGTTGCAGTCTGAACTCATTTTCCCATCCGGATCCCCTGAGGAATCCTCCGTTAGTGACGCTTTGCTCTGACAGGCGTCCTGCTGCACGGGGCAGCGGTTCGGAGCCAAAGAATTGATTTTGGAAGCATGGTTTGTACGTGACTTAGAAAACGGAAGAGAAGAGGAATATTGCAGCAGTGAACCGTGGGGTGGACAAGTATGCCCTGCCCTGTAGTTTTAAGCATTACACTTTGCCGTCCATTGTTTCAAAACTGCTTTCCTTCCCATAATTATCTTCGAAAGAGAAAGCTGATCCAAAGAGTTTTCTCTTTTTATTTTTTGGGGGTTTTTTTGTGTTTTTTTTGTTTGTTTGTTTTTCAGAGTGGCTCATTGATTTCCATTTTTACTCATAAAGGTGAATAACCAAAAGAAAAACCCCACGGCCCTATGTTACCTAGAGTTTAAAATAGAGAGAACGCACAGGTGTGCCGTAGCACGCTTCATCTGTGGACATCCAAGTGCCTCACAGAGGTCATAGTGGGCATTTTGAAGAAGAGGAAACAGAGGTGCTGAGAGGGAAAGTGTCTCAGCAGGTCAGTGGGGAAGCGGGGCAAGTGTCTGCCGAGCCTGCACCGGAGGTGGGGGTGAGGGAGCGGAGGAGAACAAAGCCGTGCTCGTCTACCCAGGACAGCCCAGGTCCCCAGTGCAGTGACACTGCTGCGGGAGCCGCAACTCACGGCACAAGCCGTGGAGCCAGCAAAGCCTGGTTTCCTCCGGTGTTGCGGCTAAAGGCTAGTCCCAGGGACGCCTGATGTTGGCCTTTGATGGTGCAATCATGGGGTGCCGCTGTGGCCTTCCCCTCACCGAGGGCATCGGTGGAGTCTGGCTCCTCACCTTTGTTGTCTGTTTTCCCAAAACCTTTGGGTACTGGGGAGCTGTGAAGCCTTTCTGTCAGGTGTGATGACTGTGACCCAGCAGGGCCAAGGCAATATCCTTGTGCGCACCCCCGTGCAGGCACACACAGGCATTGCAACACAGGGGACACCTTCTCCCATGGAACTGTGCACATTCTAATATTATTTTTCCCTTTTTTTCTCTAGAACAGAATTCTGAAAGGGGATAAAGGCTGGTACCGCAACGCTATTCGTGGTGTTGACTCAGCAGTTGCTGTTGTTTGACCTTACGGGAAAGCACTTCCCAAGGGGACACACAGAATTAGACTTCCAGTTCTGTAGCTGTGGCTTCTTTGAGCCCCGAGAGACTCAGCATGAAGGGAGACTCATCCAGGTTATTCATCTGATGAGCAGCTTGAGTGAGAAGGCTGCGGGTTATGCCTGCAGCCACGGCGCCGTGGCTCATGGTGCTGTCCTATCTCGTTCCCCAGAGAGGGAGGTGAAATGAGAATTTTGGTGCAGAATGTTGAGGGAGCAATTTTCCAGCTTTCTTGATTTGCCACTCTTGAAAAGGCTTTGGGGAGCCGCTCGGCCTCCTTGGTGGCAAATTGAAGCCCACGGGTAAGAGGCTGGTTTTCTTAGCTTTAACGGACTTTGGATGCCCCCGGTCTGTCGGCCAAAAATGGAAGACCACTGCTCTGACGGACACCCCTGGCATTTCAGAAGAGCTTCTCGTGGCTCGGGAGGAAGTGGCTCTGGTGGCTCTCGTCCTCTTTCCCTCTGAGGACTAGAAGAGAGCCGCTCCACAAGTGTCTAGAGTTCTGTGGCGTGGTGCGGCCATGAGTTAGTTGAAGACCTCAGACTGCTTTTGGTAAGGGGATTTGCCTCTGAAAAGTAGACAGGCTTTGGGAGGTTGTCCCGCTCTAGTCATATGGTAGGAAGCAGCGGAGTCAACGGGACCAGGAACCCAAGGTCCCGGCTCTGTCTGTAGCAGAGCAGCCATGCTGCGGCTGTGCAACCTGTTTGAGCAGATGTTGGACCAGATGTTCTCCATGGGTCCCTTCCGGTGGCAGCCTTCTGTGTGGTATTGTGATGTGGTTTCACACCTAAAGCACCTCAAGGCAGCCCTAATGCCCACTGGGCAGGGCGCTGGGAGAAGGGGCCGTCCCAAACTCCTCCCCGCGGATTCATGCCCAAACGACAGGTCCCCACAGCAGAAACTCCCGTGGCAGGCACAGGCGGAAGAGAGAAGAGAACATTTTATTGGAAACAACAGTTGCGGAGGCCCAACAGGCAGAGCGGTTCAGCTGCTGGAAATGAATCTCCACCTGCAAAGAGAGAGTCAGAAAGCTCTGCTAAGTCCCTGAGGGCAGGAAGAGGCAGGACTCTGCTCCCCGTTCTGTGGGGAACAGCATTCAGCAGGAACCCTTTGTGGCCCAGAAGAGAGAGCCGTTGCTGCCATCGGCTAGGGGTTGTCTGTGGCGCCTTGTCCCCATGGGGAATGCCCCTAGAGACCTGCGTGGGAGCAGAGAGGCGTAGTGCCCCTGTGCCACGCAGCAGGGCTCCCTGGGGAGCCCCTGGGCTGCCACCACGGAGCTCGTTCCAAACCCTGCCCAGCACCATCCCTCGCCCTCCCTTGCCAGCGAGTTGCACTGACGCAGAGCAGTGCTGAGAGCTGAGAAAGATGGGCAGCAGCGCCTGGTACACACCTGGACCTCCTGATCTTCCGCACCTTCGTGCGTCTTTTGGCTGGTCCAGCCCGCAGAAGTTTTCCTATCTTTGTCCTCCTCTTTTCCGTGCAGCTTTTAGTGTCCTCTCCCCAGGCCTCTCTTCTCCTTAGCCTTCTGCCTTCCTTGTTCTGGAGGGAGCCTGCAGACCTTTCCATCCCGCAGTGGTATTAGTTAGGGGGAAAGCCACCCTCCAGTGGAGTCCCTTCTGATTTGACCCAAAGCGAGCCCATTTTACCTTCTCTCCTCTGAAAGGCTGGCCAGCTTGACTGGACACCCCAGGGGGCCTGCTGCACTCTTGATGGTGCTTGGAGGCAAAGCTGGAGGTGCCTACAAGAGAAATGTTGCAGTTGGGAGGTGGCAAGGGACAACGTGGAGCGGGAAGCGACTGTTGGCCAGACTGCTCCCTTGGCTGTCCAGAGGAGCTCCCTTTGGCTGGTTTGCATCGGCCACATTGCGCACAGTCATCTGCGCCCCTGCAAAATAGACTGGCTGAAGCTCTGACATGGAGACAATGAAGTAGGGCCCCGGCAAAACCCCTCTGACCCCCTCTGTCTTTTTGTAGCTATTTTGTGGGCCTTTTGTTTGCTCAAGCAGATGCCTAGTGCATTTGAGAATCACCTTGCCACTTCCCCTTCCTATGTATCAGCCTGGGGGGGCTGGAGGAATAAGCCACACGCAGCCCGGCTCTGCTGCCGGGCAGAGGCACAGCCGCGACGTGGCCTCCTCAGAGACTGCCCTCCTACAGCAGAAGCCAGGCTGTCACCGTGGCTGCGGGGCTGACATACCTCTCCCGTTGCAGACTCCGCCACCGTATCTCCCCCAGCTTTTTCGAGGACACTGAGCAGAGAGGGGCATGCCTGCAGCAAGGCTTCTGCCCAGTGCTCGGTATCCTCTGTGTCTGGGCAAACACTTGGCTCTTCCAAATGCAGCTCTAGAAAGAAAAAGCCCTTGCAGCCAGGTGACTTCTTGGAGGTAAAACCCAGCTCCAGCAAAACCCACCGGCAGCCCTCCAGCGCTTCTGTTTTCACCCTCCCGTGCCCGGCCTGCAGGCCTCAGCTCACCTTGCTGAGCAAAGTGTTTGTGCGCCAAGAGGCAGGGGCAGAGGCCATGAGACAAGCAGGTCTGAGAGGACCACACAAGATGCCCAGCCCCTCCAGAAAGGATGCTGCAGGTTCTGGCATCCCAAGCATGCCAGCCTGTGACACCCCTCAGTCCCACTGCCTCTTACCTCCAGATCTCTGCCTGGTGGCCAGCGACTCCTGGGCTGCTGGGCAGGGGGGGCCACTTCTCTCCTCCCCAAAGATTTCGCCACAGTTCACCACCAGAAACTGCAGCAGCACCTTCACCTGCACACATCAAAGCCCTGTTGTCAACCCAGCTGCTGGAAATGGACCAAGCAGCCTTTGCCACTCCTGCGCCTTGCCTGTGCGCAGAAGGCGGTGGCTGTGGGGCTGCTCTTGCAGGCTTTGCCACCCCAGCAGCATCTGCCCAGAGCCCAGCCCCCTGTCCCCGGAGCCCCGGGACACCCACCACCTCTACGGAAAATGCGGAGGGAGGGCTGGGCAAGCCCTGTGCAGGCTGGCTTACCTGCAGGGGCTGGGGCAGCGCGCCATCCTCCCCACCGAGGGCTGCCAGGGGCTGCCCAAAGAGCGCCTTGCCACAGCTGGAGCCCGCCTGCCCCGGTGCCTGGGCAGCGGCCGCGCTCTGCCGCAGAGCCAAGGGCCAGGGCAGCCCCCTCCTGCTGCTGCTGCTGCTGCTGCTGCTGCTGCTGCTGCTGCTGCTGCTGCTGCTGCTGCTGCTGCTCCCTCCTGCTGCAAAGCAAAAGAGAGCCAGAGGCCATCAATGGAGACTGCCAGGCCAGCGGTCCCGGAGCCTGCCCGGCCTGCCGCCCAGTGCTGAGCAGTGCGGCAGGACGGGCAGGGAGCCAGCAGCTGCAGCCGTGGCTGCGGTTCAGTGGCTGGGAAGCTCCCGAGAGCCGGCGTGCCACCAGGGCAGCAGCAGAGGCTTCGTGTCCCCCCAGAGCCAGATCCGGCAGCCGCTTGCCCAGTGGATGTCCTTGCTCATCCGGGTGATGTCCTCCCTCGGGCTGCCCAGCCTGCACGGTGACGCTCCAGGGACAAGTGAACACAGATCAGCTGCTTGCAGGAGGTGGCCTTTTGTTCCAAAACTCACCTGGTGAGCGGCAAAGTCCCTCTCCGTTGCTCGATTTGGCCGCGGGAGGCCCTTGCTTGGCATCAGTCTGCAAGAAGGCGGCAGCGCTTAGCACCAGTGCCACCGGCGAGGCCATGCCAGTGTTCCTAGTGGCTCCCCGACCCCCTCCACTGCCCAAGAGGCACCGTGGGATGCTCTCTCCCTCCCCCCGGCACAAGCTCCCCTGCCTCGCTCCACATCCCTGGCACCCCGGCACAGCCAGAGGCGGGTGAAAGGCAGCCATCCTCACCCTTGCCTGCCGCTCCACCAGCCTCTCCAGGCTCCTGGCGCTGAACGTCCTCCACTGGGCGAGAGAGAAGGAGGGGAAGAAGATGAGCGGCGATGCCTCAGCTGCTCGGCTGGAGGACCACTGCTCGGGGACAGAGCCCGGAGCAGAGAGATACTCACGGCACAGCGGCGGCTTAGCTCCTTCTCCAGGAGTCTGAGTGACGGCACATGGGTGACTCGAGGTCTCTTGTGCCCTTCTGGTGTCCTGTGGGGCGGGAAGGCACAGGGAAAGAGCTGGGTGAGCCCCAGGCCACCTCTTCTGCCTTGTCTGGAGAGCTGGGGAGCTGTGTTCCCCCGGCCAGCTGGGAGCATCCCCCCGGCTTACCCAAGCAGCGTGTCCACCCACTGCTCCTTCAGGGCCCAGGAGCTGCAGAAAGAGAGGAGACACAGCGTCAGGCCCCGCAGCCCCCAGCCCGTGGGCAGAGGTGGGTGCCTGCGCACCCCTACCCCGTGGGGAAGGGCACAGGGGCAGGATGGAGCCCCACGGGGCGGGGCAGAGGTGCTGCCCAAGCCCTGGCTCCCTCTGTCCTGCCACCCTGCCCACACAGATGCTTTTGCCCTTCCCTTCTGGGGACCAAAAGGTGGCCAGGGGATGCAGGAGGTGGCAATGCCCCCATCCCTCCCTGCCGGCGTGCTGCCTGTCCCCTGGCCAGGCTCTGCACGGGGGGCAGAAGCCACTCACAGGGTGGCGTGGGCACAGCTGGGAACCTCTCCTGCCCGGCCATGGGACGTGGCACCACGACTCACCCAAAGTCGGCAACGCAGGAGCCAGTGGGCCAGGCGAGGATGAGGGAGGTCCTGCCCTCATCGCTGCCTTCCTCTTCTTGGTGTCCCGCTGCCCTTTCTGGGCTGCTGAGCACCCACAGCTCGTGCAGGGCCACGCGGAGCTGTGGGCGCAGGGTGGTGCCACGTCTGCGGAGGGGAGACGTGGGCAGTGAGGTGGAGGTGGCCTCCTTGGGGTCCCCAGAGGCAGAGTCCTGTCCCCCCCCTGCCCTTGGGACGGGCACTGGTGCCTCCAGCAGCGAGGTGCCGGGGCCCGGGGTGGGTGCCAGGGTGTCCCTGTCCTGGTCGCCAGGCCAGGGTTGGGGGAAAAGCAGGTGGGCTCTGAGGGTCTTACTGCAACTTGGCCACCACCAGTTCCTCCGGGAGGAGGAGAAGGCGCCTCTCACTCCGCTTGCGGCCCTGGGTCAGCCGCACGTCCGTGCTCAGCACTGCCTCGTCGTCGCTGAGAGCCTCCCTGCAGAGCAGAGCAGAGCAGAGCGGGCATGAGAAAGGCCACTGCTGCGGGGTCCGGCCGTGCCCGTGTGTCCCCAGGCCGCAGGGGGAGCCCACCTGGAGCCACTGCAGCAGTTGGCCTGGCCCATCCTGCCCGGGACAGCAGCACCCTCGCCGTGCACAGAGGATGTGGCCCAGCCGGCGATAGCGAGGATGGGAAATAGGGCGCTGGTGCCAGGACAGCGCTGTTTGGCCAAACCCTGCCTCGTGCCAGCGCCACTCCGTGCCAGCACAGCTCCCTCCTGCCGCCTCTGGTGGCTGCTGGCTCCAACTGACCAACACTCCGTCCCCAACAACCAACACAAAGACCAACACTCCGTCCCTAACAACCAACACAGAGACCAAAGCTCCACCCCCAATGGAAAGTGGGCGGAGCCTGGGGGGGGCTGCTGCCTTCTCGCTCCGGACCTGTTGCAGTCTGAACTCATTTTCCCATCCGGATCCCCTGAGGAATCCTCCGTTAGTGACGCTTTGCTCTGACAGGCGTCCTGCTGCACGGGGCAGCGGTTCGGAGCCAAAGAATTGATTTTGGAAGCATGGTTTGTACGTGACTTAGAAAACGGAAGAGAAGAGGAATATTGCAGCAGTGAACCGTGGGGTGGACAAGTATGCCCTGCCCTGTAGTTTTAAGCATTACACTTTGCCGTCCATTGTTTCAAAACTGCTTTCCTTCCCATAATTATCTTCGAAAGAGAAAGCTGATCCAAAGAGTTTTCTCTTTTTATTTTTTGGGGTTTTTTTTGTGTTTTTTTTGTTTGTTTGTTTTTCAGAGTGGCTCATTGATTTCCATTTTTACTCATAAAGGTGAATAACCAAAAGAAAAACCCCACGGCCCTATGTTACCTAGAGTTTAAAATAGAGAGAACGCACAGGTGTGCCGTAGCACGCTTCATCTGTGGACATCCAAGTGTCTCACAGAGGTCATAGTGGGCATTTTGAAGAAGAGGAAACAGAGGTGCTGAGAGGGAAAGTGTCTCAGCAGGTCAGTGGGGAAGCGGGGCAAGTGTCTGCCGAGCCTGCACCGGAGGTGGGGGTGAGGGAGCGGAGGAGAACAAAGCCGTGCTCGTCTACCCAGGACAGCCCAGGTCCCCAGTGCAGTGACACTGCTGCGGGAGCCGCAACTCACGGCACAAGCCGTGGAGCCAGCAAAGCCTGGTTTCCTCCGGTGTTGCGGCTAAAGGCTAGTCCCAGGGACGCCTGATGTTGGCCTTTGATGGTGCAATCACGGGGTGCCGCTGTGGCCTTCCCCTCACCGAGGGCATCGGTGGAGTCTGGCTCCTCACCTTTGTTGTCTGTTTTCCCAAAACCTTTGGGTACTGGGGAGCTGTGAAGCCTTTCTGTCAGGTGTGATGACTGTGACCCAGCAGGGCCAAGGCAATATCCTTGTGCGCACCCCCGTGCAGGCACACACAGGCATTGCAACACAGGGGACACCTTCTCCCATGGAACTGTGCACATTCTAATATTATTTTTCCCTTTTTTTCTCTAGAACAGAATTCTGAAAGGGGATAAAGGCTGGTACCGCAACGCTATTCGTGGTGTTGACTCAGCAGTTGCTGTTGTTTGACCTTACGGGAAAGCACTTCCCAAGGGGACACACAGAATTAGACTTCCAGTTCTGTAGCTGTGGCTTCTTTGAGCCCCGAGAGACTCAGCATGAAGGGAGACTCATCCAGGTTATTCATCTGATGAGCAGCTTGAGTGAGAAGGCTGCGGGTTATGCCTGCAGCCACGGCGCCGTGGCTCATGGTGCTGTCCTATCTCGTTCCCCAGAGAGGGAGGTGAAATGAGAATTTTGGCGCAGAATGTTGAGGGAGCAATTTTCCAGCTTTCTTGATTTGCCACTCTTGAAAAGGCTTTGGGGAGCCGCTCGGCCTCCTTGGTGGCAAATTGAAGCCCACGGGTAAGAGGCTGGTTTTCTTAGCTTTAACGGACTTTGGATGCCCCCGGTCTGTCGGCCAAAAATGGAAGACCACTGCTCTGACGGACACCCCTGGCATTTCAGAAGAGCTTCTCGTGGCTCGGGAGGAAGTGGCTCTGGTGGCTCTCGTCCTCTTTCCCTCTGAGGACTAGAAGAGAGCCGCTCCACAAGTGTCTAGAGTTCTGTGGCGTGGTGCGGCCATGAGTTAGTTGAAGACCTCAGACTGCTTTTGGTAAGGGGATTTGCCTCTGAAAAGTAGACAGGCTTTGGGAGGTTGTCCCGCTCTAGTCATATGGTAGGAAGCAGCGGAGTCAACGGGACCAGGAACCCAAGGTCCCGGCTCTGTCTGTAGCAGAGCAGCCATGCTGCGGCTGTGCAACCTGTTTGAGCAGATGTTGGACCAGATGTTCTCCATGGGTCCCTTCCGGTGGCAGCCTTCTGTGTGGTATTGTGATGTGGTTTCACACCTAAAGCACCTCAAGGCAGCCCTAATGCCCACTGGGCAGGGCGCTGGGAGAAGGGGCCGTCCCAAACTCCTCCCCGCGGATTCATGCCCAAACGACAGGTCCCCACAGCAGAAACTCCCGTGGCAGGCACAGGCGGAAGAGAGAAGAGAACATTTTATTGGAAACAACAGTTGCGGAGGCCCAACAGGCAGAGCGGTTCAGCTGCTGGAAATGAATCTCCACCTGCAAAGAGAGAGTCAGAAAGCTCTGCTAAGTCCCTGAGGGCAGGAAGAGGCAGGACTCTGCTCCCCGTTCTGTGGGGAACAGCATTCAGCAGGAACCCTTTGTGGCCCAGAAGAGAGAGCCGTTGCTGCCATCGGCTAGGGGTTGTCTGTGGCGCCTTGTCCCCATGGGGAATGCCCCTAGAGACCTGCGTGGGAGCAGAGAGGCGTAGTGCCCCTGTGCCACGCAGCAGGGCTCCCTGGGGAGCCCCTGGGCTGCCACCACGGAGCTCGTTCCAAACCCTGCCCAGCACCATCCCTCGCCCTCCCTTGCCAGCGAGTTGCACTGACGCAGAGCAGTGCTGAGAGCTGAGAAAGATGGGCAGCAGCGCCTGGTACACACCTGGACCTCCTGATCTTCCGCACCTTCGTGCGTCTTTTGGCTGGTCCAGCCCGCAGAAGTTTTCCTATCTTTGTCCTCCTCTTTTCCGTGCAGCTTTTAGTGTCCTCTCCCCAGGCCTCTCTTCTCCTTAGCCTTCTGCCTTCCTTGTTCTGGAGGGAGCCTGCAGACCTTTCCATCCCGCAGTGGTATTAGTTAGGGGGAAAGCCACCCTCCAGTGGAGTCCCTTCTGATTTGACCCAAAGCGAGCCCATTTTACCTTCTCTCCTCTGAAAGGCTGGCCAGCTTGACTGGACACCCCAGGGGGCCTGCTGCACTCTTGATGGTGCTTGGAGGCAAAGCTGGAGGTGCCTACAAGAGAAATGTTGCAGTTGGGAGGTGGCAAGGGACAACGTGGAGCGGGAAGCGACTGTTGGCCAGACTGCTCCCTTGGCTGTCCAGAGGAGCTCCCTTTGGCTGGTTTGCATCGGCCACATTGCGCACAGTCATCTGCGCCCCTGCAAAATAGACTGGCTGAAGCTCTGACATGGAGACAATGAAGTAGGGCCCCGGCAAAACCCCTCTGACCCCCTCTGTCTTTTTGTAGCTATTTTGTGGGCCTTTTGTTTGCTCAAGCAGATGCCTAGTGCATTTGAGAATCACCTTGCCACTTCCCCTTCCTATGTATCAGCCTGGGGGGGCTGGAGGAATAAGCCACACGCAGCCCGGCTCTGCTGCCGGGCAGAGGCACAGCCGCGACGTGGCCTCCTCAGAGACTGCCCTCCTACAGCAGAAGCCAGGCTGTCACCGTGGCTGCGGGGCTGACATACCTCTCCCGTTGCAGACTCCGCCACCGTATCTCCCCCAGCTTTTTCGAGGACACTGAGCAGAGAGGGGCATGCCTGCAGCAAGGCTTCTGCCCAGTGCTCGGTATCCTCTGTGTCTGGGCAAACACTTGGCTCTTCCAAATGCAGCTCTAGAAAGAAAAAGCCCTTGCAGCCAGGTGACTTCTTGGAGGTAAAACCCAGCTCCAGCAAAACCCACCGGCAGCCCTCCAGCGCTTCTGTTTTCACCCTCCCGTGCCCGGCCTGCAGGCCTCAGCTCACCTTGCTGAGCAAAGTGTTTGTGCGCCAAGAGGCAGGGGCAGAGGCCATGAGACAAGCAGGTCTGAGAGGACCACACAGGATGCCCAGCCCCTCCAGAAAGGATGCTGCAGGTTCTGGCATCCCAAGCATGCCAGCCTGTGACACCCCTCAGTCCCACTGCCTCTTACCTCCAGATCTCTGCCTGGTGGCCAGCGACTCCTGGGCTGCTGGGCAGGGGGGGCCACTTCTCTCCTCCCCAAAGATTTCGCCACAGTTCACCACCAGAAACTGCAGCAGCACCTTCACCTGCACACATCAAAGCCCTGTTGTCAACCCAGCTGCTGGAAATGGACCAAGCAGCCTTTGCCACTCCTGCGCCTTGCCTGTGCGCAGAAGGCGGTGGCTGTGGGGCTGCTCTTGCAGGCTTTGCCACCCCAGCAGCATCTGCCCAGAGCCCAGCCCCCTGTCCCCGGAGCCCCGGGACACCCACCACCTCTACGGAAAATGCGGAGGGAGGGCTGGGCAAGCCCTGTGCAGGCTGGCTTACCTGCAGGGGCTGGGGCAGCGCGCCATCCTCCCCACCGAGGGCTGCCAGGGGCTGCCCAAAGAGCGCCTTGCCACAGCTGGAGCCCGCCTGCCCCGGTGCCTGGGCAACGGCCGCGCTCTGCCGCAGAGCCAAGGGCCAGGGCAGCCCCCTCCTGCTGCTGCTGCTGCTGCTGCTGCTGCTGCTGCTGCTGCTGCTGCTGCTGCTCCCTCCTGCTGCAAAGCAAAAGAGAGCCAGAGGCCATCA
The DNA here is from genome assembly GCF_963210335.1 of Falco punctatus. NCBI lineage: Eukaryota > Metazoa > Chordata > Aves > Falconiformes > Falconidae > Falco > Falco punctatus. Next base: position 90,056,626 of record NC_137584.1, read on the forward strand.
ATGGAGACTGCCAGGCCAGCGGTCCCGGAGCCTGCCCGGCCTGCCGCCCAGTGCTGAGCAGTGCGGCAGGACGGGCAGGGAGCCAGCAGCTGCAGCCGTGGCTGCGGTTCAGTGGCTGGGAAGCTCCCGAGAGCCGGCGTGCCACCAGGGCAGCAGCAGAGGCTTCGTGTCCCCCCAGAGCCAGATCCGGCAGCCGCTTGCCCAGTGGATGTCCTTGCTCATCCGGGTGATGTCCTCCCTCGGGCTGCCCAGCCTGCACGGTGACGCTCCAGGGACAAGTGAACACAGATCAGCTGCTTGCAGGAGGTGGCCTTTTGTTCCAAAACTCACCTGGTGAGCGGCAAAGTCCCTCTCCGTTGCTCGATTTGGCCGCGGGAGGCCCTTGCTTGGCATCAGTCTGCAAGAAGGCGGCAGCGCTTAGCACCAGTGCCACCGGCGAGGCCATGCCAGTGTTCCTAGTGGCTCCCCGACCCCCTCCACTGCCCAAGAGGCACCGTGGGATGCTCTCTCCCTCCCCCCGGCACAAGCTCCCCTGCCTCGCTCCACATCCCTGGCACCCCGGCACAGCCAGAGGCGGGTGAAAGGCAGCCATCCTCACCCTTGCCTGCCGCTCCACCAGCCTCTCCAGGCTCCTGGCGCTGAACGTCCTCCACTGGGCGAGAGAGAAGGAGGGGAAGAAGATGAGCGGCGATGCCTCAGCTGCTCGGCTGGAGGACCACTGCTCGGGGACAGAGCCCGGAGCAGAGAGATACTCACGGCACAGCGGCGGCTTAGCTCCTTCTCCAGGAGTCTGAGTGACGGCACATGGGTGACTCGAGGTCTCTTGTGCCCTTCTGGTGTCCTGTGGGGCGGGAAGGCACAGGGAAAGAGCTGGGTGAGCCCCAGGCCACCTCTTCTGCCTTGTCTGGAGAGCTGGGGAGCTGTGTTCCCCCGGCCAGCTGGGAGCATCCCCCCGGCTTACCCAAGCAGCGTGTCCACCCACTGCTCCTTCAGGGCCCAGGAGCTGCAGAAAGAGAGGAGACACAGCGTCAGGCCCCGCAGCCCCCAGCCCGTGGGCAGAGGTGGGTGCCTGCGCACCCCTACCCCGTGGGGAAGGGCACAGGGGCAGGATGGAGCCCCACGGGGCGGGGCAGAGGTGCTGCCCAAGCCCTGGCTCCCTCTGTCCTGCCACCCTGCCCACACAGATGCTTTTGCCCTTCCCTTCTGGGGACCAAAAGGTGGCCAGGGGATGCAGGAGGTGGCAATGCCCCCATCCCTCCCTGCCGGCGTGCTGCCTGTCCCCTGGCCAGGCTCTGCACGGGGGGCAGAAGCCACTCACAGGGTGGCGTGGGCACAGCTGGGAACCTCTCCTGCCCGGCCATGGGACGTGGCACCACGACTCACCCAAAGTCGGCAACGCAGGAGCCAGTGGGCCAGGCGAGGATGAGGGAGGTCCTGCCCTCATCGCTGCCTTCCTCTTCTTGGTGTCCCGCTGCCCTTTCTGGGCTGCTGAGCACCCACAGCTCGTGCAGGGCCACGCGGAGCTGTGGGCGCAGGGTGGTGCCACGTCTGCGGAGGGGAGACGTGGGCAGTGAGGTGGAGGTGGCCTCCTTGGGGTCCCCAGAGGCAGAGTCCTGTCCCCCCCCTGCCCTTGGGACGGGCACTGGTGCCTCCAGCAGCGAGGTGCCGGGGCCCGGGGTGGGTGCCAGGGTGTCCCTGTCCTGGTCGCCAGGCCAGGGTTGGGGGAAAAGCAGGTGGGCTCTGAGGGTCTTACTGCAACTTGGCCACCACCAGTTCCTCCGGGAGGAGGAGAAGGCGCCTCTCACTCCGCTCGCGGCCCTGGGTCAGCCGCACGTCCGTGCTCAGCACTGCCTCGTCGTCGCTGAGAGCCTCCCTGCAGAGCAGAGCAGAGCAGAGCGGGCATGAGAAAGGCCACTGCTGCGGGGTCCGGCCGTGCCCGTGTGTCCCCAGGCCGCAGGGGGAGCCCACCTGGAGCCACTGCAGCAGTTGGCCTGGCCCATCCTGCCCGGGACAGCAGCACCCTCGCCGTGCACAGAGGATGTGGCCCAGCCGGCGATAGCGAGGATGGGAAATAGGGCGCTGGTGCCAGGACAGCGCTGTTTGGCCAAACCCTGCCTCGTGCCAGCGCCACTCCGTGCCAGCACAGCTCCCTCCTGCCGCCTCTGGTGGCTGCTGGCTCCAACTGACCAACACTCCGTCCCCAACAACCAACACAAAGACCAACACTCCGTCCCTAACAACCAACACAGAGACCAAAGCTCCACCCCCAATGGAAAGTGGGCGGAGCCTGGGGGGGGCTGCTGCCTTCTCGCTCCGGACCTGTTGCAGTCTGAACTCATTTTCCCATCCGGATCCCCTGAGGAATCCTCCGTTAGTGACGCTTTGCTCTGACAGGCGTCCTGCTGCACGGGGCAGCGGTTCGGAGCCAAAGAATTGATTTTGGAAGCATGGTTTGTACGTGACTTAGAAAACGGAAGAGAAGAGGAATATTGCAGCAGTGAACCGTGGGGTGGACAAGTATGCCCTGCCCTGTAGTTTTAAGCATTACACTTTGCCGTCCATTGTTTCAAAACTGCTTTCCTTCCCATAATTATCTTCGAAAGAGAAAGCTGATCCAAAGAGTTTTCTCTTTTTATTTTTTGGGGTTTTTTTTGTGTTTTTTTTGTTTGTTTGTTTTTCAGAGTGGCTCATTGATTTCCATTTTTACTCATAAAGGTGAATAACCAAAAGAAAAACCCCACGGCCCTATGTTACCTAGAGTTTAAAATAGAGAGAACGCACAGGTGTGCCGTAGCACGCTTCATCTGTGGACATCCAAGTGTCTCACAGAGGTCATAGTGGGCATTTTGAAGAAGAGGAAACAGAGGTGCTGAGAGGGAAAGTGTCTCAGCAGGTCAGTGGGGAAGCGGGGCAAGTGTCTGCCGAGCCTGCACCGGAGGTGGGGGTGAGGGAGCGGAGGAGAACAAAGCCGTGCTCGTCTACCCAGGACAGCCCAGGTCCCCAGTGCAGTGACACTGCTGCGGGAGCCGCAACTCACGGCACAAGCCGTGGAGCCAGCAAAGCCTGGTTTCCTCCGGTGTTGCGGCTAAAGGCTAGTCCCAGGGACGCCTGATGTTGGCCTTTGATGGTGCAATCACGGGGTGCCGCTGTGGCCTTCCCCTCACCGAGGGCATCGGTGGAGTCTGGCTCCTCACCTTTGTTGTCTGTTTTCCCAAAACCTTTGGGTACTGGGGAGCTGTGAAGCCTTTCTGTCAGGTGTGATGACTGTGACCCAGCAGGGCCAAGGCAATATCCTTGTGCGCACCCCCGTGCAGGCACACACAGGCATTGCAACACAGGGGACACCTTCTCCCATGGAACTGTGCACATTCTAATATTATTTTTCCCTTTTTTTCTCTAGAACAGAATTCTGAAAGGGGATAAAGGCTGGTACCGCAACGCTATTCGTGGTGTTGACTCAGCAGTTGCTGTTGTTTGACCTTACGGGAAAGCACTTCCCAAGGGGACACACAGAATTAGACTTCCAGTTCTGTAGCTGTGGCTTCTTTGAGCCCCGAGAGACTCAGCATGAAGGGAGACTCATCCAGGTTATTCATCTGATGAGCAGCTTGAGTGAGAAGGCTGCGGGTTATGCCTGCAGCCACGGCGCCGTGGCTCATGGTGCTGTCCTATCTCGTTCCCCAGAGAGGGAGGTGAAATGAGAATTTTGGTGCAGAATGTTGAGGGAGCAATTTTCCAGCTTTCTTGATTTGCCACTCTTGAAAAGGCTTTGGGGAGCCGCTCGGCCTCCTTGGTGGCAAATTGAAGCCCACGGGTAAGAGGCTGGTTTTCTTAGCTTTAACGGACTTTGGATGCCCCCGGTCTGTCGGCCAAAAATGGAAGACCACTGCTCTGACGGACACCCCTGGCATTTCAGAAGAGCTTCTCGTGGCTCGGGAGGAAGTGGCTCTGGTGGCTCTCGTCCTCTTTCCCTCTGAGGACTAGAAGAGAGCCGCTCCACAAGTGTCTAGAGTTCTGTGGCGTGGTGCGGCCATGAGTTAGTTGAAGACCTCAGACTGCTTTTGGTAAGGGGATTTGCCTCTGAAAAGTAGACAGGCTTTGGGAGGTTGTCCCGCTCTAGTCATATGGTAGGAAGCAGCGGAGTCAACGGGACCAGGAACCCAAGGTCCCGGCTCTGTCTGTAGCAGAGCAGCCATGCTGCGGCTGTGCAACCTGTTTGAGCAGATGTTGGACCAGATGTTCTCCATGGGTCCCTTCCGGTGGCAGCCTTCTGTGTGGTATTGTGATGTGGTTTCACACCTAAAGCACCTCAAGGCAGCCCTAATGCCCACTGGGCAGGGCGCTGGGAGAAGGGGCCGTCCCAAACTCCTCCCCGCGGATTCATGCCCAAACGACAGGTCCCCACAGCAGAAACTCCCGTGGCAGGCACAGGCGGAAGAGAGAAGAGAACATTTTATTGGAAACAACAGTTGCGGAGGCCCAACAGGCAGAGCGGTTCAGCTGCTGGAAATGAATCTCCACCTGCAAAGAGAGAGTCAGAAAGCTCTGCTAAGTCCCTGAGGGCAGGAAGAGGCAGGACTCTGCTCCCCGTTCTGTGGGGAACAGCATTCAGCAGGAACCCTTTGTGGCCCAGAAGAGAGAGCCGTTGCTGCCATCGGCTAGGGGTTGTCTGTGGCGCCTTGTCCCCATGGGGAATGCCCCTAGAGACCTGCGTGGGAGCAGAGAGGCGTAGTGCCCCTGTGCCACGCAGCAGGGCTCCCTGGGGAGCCCCTGGGCTGCCACCACGGAGCTCGTTCCAAACCCTGCCCAGCACCATCCCTCGCCCTCCCTTGCCAGCGAGTTGCACTGACGCAGAGCAGTGCTGAGAGCTGAGAAAGATGGGCAGCAGCGCCTGGTACACACCTGGACCTCCTGATCTTCCGCACCTTCGTGCGTCTTTTGGCTGGTCCAGCCCGCAGAAGTTTTCCTATCTTTGTCCTCCTCTTTTCCGTGCAGCTTTTAGTGTCCTCTCCCCAGGCCTCTCTTCTCCTTAGCCTTCTGCCTTCCTTGTTCTGGAGGGAGCCTGCAGACCTTTCCATCCCGCAGTGGTATTAGTTAGGGGGAAAGCCACCCTCCAGTGGAGTCCCTTCTGATTTGACCCAAAGCGAGCCCATTTTACCTTCTCTCCTCTGAAAGGCTGGCCAGCTTGACTGGACACCCCAGGAGGCCTGCTGCACTCTTGATGGTGCTTGGAGGCAAAGCTGGAGGTGCCTACAAGAGAAATGTTGCAGTTGGGAGGTGGCAAGGGACAACGTGGAGCGGGAAGCGACTGTTGGCCAGACTGCTCCCTTGGCTGTCCAGAGGAGCTCCCTTTGGCTGGTTTGCATCGGCCACATTGCGCACAGTCATCTGCGCCCCTGCAAAATAGACTGGCTGAAGCTCTGACATGGAGACAATGAAGTAGGGCCCCGGCAAAACCCCTCTGACCCCCTCTGTCTTTTTGTAGCTATTTTGTGGGCCTTTTGTTTGCTCAAGCAGATGCCTAGTGCATTTGAGAATCACCTTGCCACTTCCCCTTCCTATGTATCAGCCTGGGGGGGCTGGAGGAATAAGCCACACGCAGCCCGGCTCTGCTGCCGGGCAGAGGCACAGCCGCGACGTGGCCTCCTCAGAGACTGCCCTCCTACAGCAGAAGCCAGGCTGTCACCGTGGCTGCGGGGCTGACATACCTCTCCCGTTGCAGACTCCGCCACCGTATCTCCCCCAGCTTTTTCGAGGACACTGAGCAGAGAGGGGCATGCCTGCAGCAAGGCTTCTGCCCAGTGCTCGGTATCCTCTGTGTCTGGGCAAACACTTGGCTCTTCCAAATGCAGCTCTAGAAAGAAAAAGCCCTTGCAGCCAGGTGACTTCTTGGAGGTAAAACCCAGCTCCAGCAAAACCCACCGGCAGCCCTCCAGCGCTTCTGTTTTCACCCTCCCGTGCCCGGCCTGCAGGCCTCAGCTCACCTTGCTGAGCAAAGTGTTTGTGCGCCAAGAGGCAGGGGCAGAGGCCATGAGACAAGCAGGTCTGAGAGGACCACACAGGATGCCCAGCCCCTCCAGAAAGGATGCTGCAGGTTCTGGCATCCCAAGCATGCCAGCCTGTGACACCCCTCAGTCCCACTGCCTCTTACCTCCAGATCTCTGCCTGGTGGCCAGCGACTCCTGGGCTGCTGGGCAGGGGGGGCCACTTCTCTCCTCCCCAAAGATTTCGCCACAGTTCACCACCAGAAACTGCAGCAGCACCTTCACCTGCACACATCAAAGCCCTGTTGTCAACCCAGCTGCTGGAAATGGACCAAGCAGCCTTTGCCACTCCTGCGCCTTGCCTGTGCGCAGAAGGCGGTGGCTGTGGGGCTGCTCTTGCAGGCTTTGCCACCCCAGCAGCATCTGCCCAGAGCCCAGCCCCCTGTCCCCGGAGCCCCGGGACACCCACCACCTCTACGGAAAATGCGGAGGGAGGGCTGGGCAAGCCCTGTGCAGGCTGGCTTACCTGCAGGGGCTGGGGCAGCGCGCCATCCTCCCCACCGAGGGCTGCCAGGGGCTGCCCAAAGAGCGCCTTGCCACAGCTGGAGCCCGCCTGCCCCGGTGCCTGGGCAACGGCCGCGCTCTGCCGCAGAGCCAAGGGCCAGGGCAGCCCCCTCCTGCTGCTGCTGCTGCTGCTGCTGCTGCTGCTGCTGCTGCTGCTGCTGCTGCTCCCTCCTGCTGCAAAGCAAAAGAGAGCCAGAGGCCATCAATGGAGACTGCCAGGCCAGCGGTCCCGGAGCCTGCCCGGCCTGCCGCCCAGTGCTGAGCAGTGCGGCAGGACGGGCAGGGAGCCAGCAGCTGCAGCCGTGGCTGCGGTTCAGTGGCTGGGAAGCTCCCGAGAGCCGGCGTGCCACCAGGGCAGCAGCAGAGGCTTCGTGTCCCCCCAGAGCCAGATCCGGCAGCCGCTTGCCCAGTGGATGTCCTTGCTCATCCGGGTGATGTCCTCCCTCGGGCTGCCCAGCCTGCACGGTGACGCTCCAGGGACAAGTGAACACAGATCAGCTGCTTGCAGGAGGTGGCCTTTTGTTCCAAAACTCACCTGGTGAGCGGCAAAGTCCCTCTCCGTTGCTCGATTTGGCCGCGGGAGGCCCTTGCTTGGCATCAGTCTGCAAGAAGGCGGCAGCGCTTAGCACCAGTGCCACCGGCGAGGCCATGCCAGTGTTCCTAGTGGCTCCCCGACCCCCTCCACTGCCCAAGAGGCACCGTGGGATGCTCTCTCCCTCCCCCCGGCACAAGCTCCCCTGCCTCGCTCCACATCCCTGGCACCCCGGCACAGCCAGAGGCGGGTGAAAGGCAGCCATCCTCACCCTTGCCTGCCGCTCCACCAGCCTCTCCAGGCTCCTGGCGCTGAACGTCCTCCACTGGGCGAGAGAGAAGGAGGGGAAGAAGATGAGCGGCGATGCCTCAGCTGCTCGGCTGGAGGACCACTGCTCGGGGACAGAGCCCGGAGCAGAGAGATACTCACGGCACAGCGGCGGCTTAGCTCCTTCTCCAGGAGTCTGAGTGACGGCACATGGGTGACTCGAGGTCTCTTGTGCCCTTCTGGTGTCCTGTGGGGCGGGAAGGCACAGGGAAAGAGCTGGGTGAGCCCCAGGCCACCTCTTCTGCCTTGTCTGGAGAGCTGGGGAGCTGTGTTCCCCCGGCCAGCTGGGAGCATCCCCCCGGCTTACCCAAGCAGCGTGTCCACCCACTGCTCCTTCAGGGCCCAGGAGCTGCAGAAAGAGAGGAGACACAGCGTCAGGCCCCGCAGCCCCCAGCCCGTGGGCAGAGGTGGGTGCCTGCGCACCCCTACCCCGTGGGGAAGGGCACAGGGGCAGGATGGAGCCCCACGGGGCGGGGCAGAGGTGCTGCCCAAGCCCTGGCTCCCTCTGTCCTGCCACCCTGCCCACACAGATGCTTTTGCCCTTCCCTTCTGGGGACCAAAAGGTGGCCAGGGGATGCAGGAGGTGGCAATGCCCCCATCCCTCCCTGCCGGCGTGCTGCCTGTCCCCTGGCCAGGCTCTGCACGGGGGGCAGAAGCCACTCACAGGGTGGCGTGGGCACAGCTGGGAACCTCTCCTGCCCGGCCATGGGACGTGGCACCACGACTCACCCAAAGTCGGCAACGCAGGAGCCAGTGGGCCAGGCGAGGATGAGGGAGGTCCTGCCCTCATCGCTGCCTTCCTCTTCTTGGTGTCCCGCTGCCCTTTCTGGGCTGCTGAGCACCCACAGCTCGTGCAGGGCCACGCGGAGCTGTGGGCGCAGGGTGGTGCCACGTCTGCGGAGGGGAGACGTGGGCAGTGAGGTGGAGGTGGCCTCCTTGGGGTCCCCAGAGGCAGAGTCCTGTCCCCCCCCTGCCCTTGGGACGGGCACTGGTGCCTCCAGCAGCGAGGTGCCGGGGCCCGGGGTGGGTGCCAGGGTGTCCCTGTCCTGGTCGCCAGGCCAGGGTTGGGGGAAAAGCAGGTGGGCTCTGAGGGTCTTACTGCAACTTGGCCACCACCAGTTCCTCCGGGAGGAGGAGAAGGCGCCTCTCACTCCGCTTGCGGCCCTGGGTCAGCCACACGTCCGTGCTCAGCACTGCCTCGTCGTCGCTGAGAGCCTCCCTGCAGAGCAGAGCAGAGCAGAGCGGGCATGAGAAAGGCCACTGCTGCGGGGTCCGGCCGTGCCCGTGTGTCCCCAGGCCGCAGGGGGAGCCCACCTGGAGCCACTGCAGCAGTTGGCCTGGCCCATCCTGCCCGGGACAGCAGCACCCTCGCCGTGCACAGAGGATGTGGCCCAGCCGGCGATAGCGAGGATGGGAAATAGGGCGCTGGTGCCAGGACAGCGCTGTTTGGCCAAACCCTGCCTCGTGCCAGCGCCACTCCGTGCCAGCACAGCTCCCTCCTGCCGCCTCTGGTGGCTGCTGGCTCCAACTGACCAACACTCCGTCCCCAACAACCAACACAAAGACCAACACTCCGTCCCTAACAACCAACACAGAGACCAAAGCTCCACCCCCAATGGAAAGTGGGCGGAGCCTGGGGGGGGCTGCTGCCTTCTCGCTCCGGACCTGTTGCAGTCTGAACTCATTTTCCCATCCGGATCCCCTGAGGAATCCTCCGTTAGTGACGCTTTGCTCTGACAGGCGTCCTGCTGCACGGGGCAGCGGTTCGGAGCCAAAGAATTGATTTTGGAAGCATGGTTTGTACGTGACTTAGAAAACGGAAGAGAAGAGGAATATTGCAGCAGTGAACCGTGGGGTGGACAAGTATGCCCTGCCCTGTAGTTTTAAGCATTACACTTTGCCGTCCATTGTTTCAAAACTGCTTTCCTTCCCATAATTATCTTCGAAAGAGAAAGCTGATCCAAAGAGTTTTCTCTTTTTATTTTTTGGGGTTTTTTTTGTGTTTTTTTTGTTTGTTTGTTTTTCAGAGTGGCTCATTGATTTCCATTTTTACTCATAAAGGTGAATAACCAAAAGAAAAACCCCACGGCCCTATGTTACCTAGAGTTTAAAATAGAGAGAACGCACAGGTGTGCCGTAGCACGCTTCATCTGTGGACATCCAAGTGTCTCACAGAGGTCATAGTGGGCATTTTGAAGAAGAGGAAACAGAGGTGCTGAGAGGGAAAGTGTCTCAGCAGGTCAGTGGGGAAGCGGGGCAAGTGTCTGCCGAGCCTGCACCGGAGGTGGGGGTGAGGGAGCGGAGGAGAACAAAGCCGTGCTCGTCTACCCAGGACAGCCCAGGTCCCCAGTGCAGTGACACTGCTGCGGGAGCCGCAACTCACGGCACAAGCCGTGGAGCCAGCAAAGCCTGGTTTCCTCCGGTGTTGCGGCTAAAGGCTAGTCCCAGGGACGCCTGATGTTGGCCTTTGATGGTGCAATCACGGGGTGCCGCTGTGGCCTTCCCCTCACCGAGGGCATCGGTGGAGTCTGGCTCCTCACCTTTGTTGTCTGTTTTCCCAAAACCTTTGGGTACTGGGGAGCTGTGAAGCCTTTCTGTCAGGTGTGATGACTGTGACCCAGCAGGGCCAAGGCAATATCCTTGTGCGCACCCCCGTGCAGGCACACACAGGCATTGCAACACAGGGGACACCTTCTCCCATGGAACTGTGCACATTCTAATATTATTTTTCCCTTTTTTTCTCTAGAACAGAATTCTGAAAGGGGATAAAGGCTGGTACCGCAACGCTATTCGTGGTGTTGACTCAGCAGTTGCTGTTGTTTGACCTTACGGGAAAGCACTTCCCAAGGGGACACACAGAATTAGACTTCCAGTTCTGTAGCTGTGGCTTCTTTGAGCCCCGAGAGACTCAGCATGAAGGGAGACTCATCCAGGTTATTCATCTGATGAGCAGCTTGAGTGAGAAGGCTGCGGGTTATGCCTGCAGCCACGGCGCCGTGGCTCATGGTGCTGTCCTATCTCGTTCCCCAGAGAGGGAGGTGAAATGAGAATTTTGGTGCAGAATGTTGAGGGAGCAATTTTCCAGCTTTCTTGATTTGCCACTCTTGAAAAGGCTTTGGGGAGCCGCTCGGCCTCCTTGGTGGCAAATTGAAGCCCACGGGTAAGAGGCTGGTTTTCTTAGCTTTAACGGACTTTGGATGCCCCCGGTCTGTCGGCCAAAAATGGAAGACCACTGCTCTGACGGACACCCCTGGCATTTCAGAAGAGCTTCTCGTGGCTCGGGAGGAAGTGGCTCTGGTGGCTCTCGTCCTCTTTCCCTCTGAGGACTAGAAGAGAGCCGCTCCACAAGTGTCTAGAGTTCTGTGGCGTGGTGCGGCCATGAGTTAGTTGAAGACCTCAGACTGCTTTTGGTAAGGGGATTTGCCTCTGAAAAGTAGACAGGCTTTGGGAGGTTGTCCCGCTCTAGTCATATGGTAGGAAGCAGCGGAGTCAACGGGACCAGGAACCCAAGGTCCCGGCTCTGTCTGTAGCAGAGCAGCCATGCTGCGGCTGTGCAACCTGTTTGAGCAGATGTTGGACCAGATGTTCTCCATGGGTCCCTTCCGGTGGCAGCCTTCTGTGTGGTATTGTGATGTGGTTTCACACCTAAAGCACCTCAAGGCAGCCCTAATGCCCACTGGGCAGGGCGCTGGGAGAAGGGGCCGTCCCAAACTCCTCCCCGCGGATTCATGCCCAAACGACAGGTCCCCACAGCAGAAACTCCCGTGGCAGGCACAGGCGGAAGAGAGAAGAGAACATTTTATTGGAAACAACAGTTGCGGAGGCCCAACAGGCAGAGCGGTTCAGCTGCTGGAAATGAATCTCCACCTGCAAAGAGAGAGTCAGAAAGCTCTGCTAAGTCCCTGAGGGCAGGAAGAGGCAGGACTCTGCTCCCCGTTCTGTGGGGAACAGCATTCAGCAGGAACCCTTTGTGGCCCAGAAGAGAGAGCCGTTGCTGCCATCGGCTAGGGGTTGTCTGTGGCGCCTTGTCCCCATGGGGAATGCCCCTAGAGACCTGCGTGGGAGCAGAGAGGCGTAGTGCCCCTGTGCCACGCAGCAGGGCTCCCTGGGGAGCCCCTGGGCTGCCACCACGGAGCTCGTTCCAAACCCTGCCCAGCACCATCCCTCGCCCTCCCTTGCCAGCGAGTTGCACTGACGCAGAGCAGTGCTGAGAGCTGAGAAAGATGGGCAGCAGCGCCTGGTACACACCTGGACCTCCTGATCTTCCGCACCTTCGTGCGTCTTTTGGCTGGTCCAGCCCGCAGAAGTTTTCCTATCTTTGTCCTCCTCTTTTCCGTGCAGCTTTTAGTGTCCTCTCCCCAGGCCTCTCTTCTCCTTAGCCTTCTGCCTTCCTTGTTCTGGAGGGAGCCTGCAGACCTTTCCATCCCGCAGTGGTATTAGTTAGGGGGAAAGCCACCCTCCAGTGGAGTCCCTTCTGATTTGACCCAAAGCGAGCCCATTTTACCTTCTCTCCTCTGAAAGGCTGGCCAGCTTGACTGGACACCCCAGGGGGCCTGCTGCACTCTTGATGGTGCTTGGAGGCAAAGCTGGAGGTGCCTACAAGAGAAATGTTGCAGTTGGGAGGTGGCAAGGGACAACGTGGAGCGGGAAGCGACTGTTGGCCAGACTGCTCCCTTGGCTGTCCAGAGGAGCTCCCTTTGGCTGGTTTGCATCGGCCACATTGCGCACAGTCATCTGCGCCCCTGCAAAATAGACTGGCTGAAGCTCTGACATGGAGACAATGAAGTAGGGCCCCGGCAAAACCCCTCTGACCCCCTCTGTCTTTTTGTAGCTATTTTGTGGGCCTTTTGTTTGCTCAAGCAGATGCCTAGTGCATTTGAGAATCACCTTGCCACTTCCCCTTCCTATGTATCAGCCTGGGGGGGCTGGAGGAATAAGCCACACGCAGCCCGGCTCTGCTGCCGGGCAGAGGCACAGCCGCGACGTGGCCTCCTCAGAGACTGCCCTCCTACAGCAGAAGCCAGGCTGTCACCGTGGCTGCGGGGCTGACATACCTCTCCCGTTGCAGACTCCGCCACCGTATCTCCCCCAGCTTTTTCGAGGACACTGAGCAGAGAGGGGCATGCCTGCAGCAAGGCTTCTGCCCAGTGCTCGGTATCCTCTGTGTCTGGGCAAACACTTGGCTCTTCCAAATGCAGCTCTAGAAAGAAAAAGCCCTTGCAGCCAGGTGACTTCTTGGAGGTAAAACCCAGCTCCAGCAAAACCCACCGGCAGCCCTCCAGCGCTTCTGTTTTCACCCTCCCGTGCCCGGCCTGCAGGCCTCAGCTCACCTTGCTGAGCAAAGTGTTTGTGCGCCAAGAGGCAGGGGCAGAGGCCATGAGACAAGCAGGTCTGAGAGGACCACACAGGATGCCCAGCCCCTCCAGAAAGGATGCTGCAGGTTCTGGCATCCCAAGCATGCCAGCCTGTGACACCCCTCAGTCCCACTGCCTCTTACCTCCAGATCTCTGCCTGGTGGCCAGCGACTCCTGGGCTGCTGGGCAGGGGGGGCCACTTCTCTCCTCCCCAAAGATTTCGCCACAGTTCACCACCAGAAACTGCAGCAGCACCTTCACCTGCACACATCAAAGCCCTGTTGTCAACCCAGCTGCTGGAAATGGACCAAGCAGCCTTTGCCACTCCTGCGCCTTGCCTGTGCGCAGAAGGCGGTGGCTGTGGGGCTGCTCTTGCAGGCTTTGCCACCCCAGCAGCATCTGCCCAGAGCCCAGCCCCCTGTCCCCGGAGCCCCGGGACACCCACCACCTCTACGGAAAATGCGGAGGGAGGGCTGGGCAAGCCCTGTGCAGGCTGGCTTACCTGCAGGGGCTGGGGCAGCGCGCCATCCTCCCCACCGAGGGCTGCCAGGGGCTGCCCAAAGAGCGCCTTGCCACAGCTGGAGCCCGCCTGCCCCGGTGCCTGGGCAACGGCCGCGCTCTGCCGCAGAGCCAAGGGCCAGGGCAGCCCCCTCCTGCTGCTGCTGCTGCTGCTGCTGCTGCTGCTGCTGCTGCTGCTGCTGCTGCTCCCTCCTGCTGCAAAGCAAAAGAGAGCCAGAGGCCATCAATGGAGACTGCCAGGCCAGCGGTCCCGGAGCCTGCCCGGCCTGCCGCCCAGTGCTGAGCAGTGCGGCAGGACGGGCAGGGAGCCAGCAGCTGCAGCCGTGGCTGCGGTTCAGTGGCTGGGAAGCTCCCGAGAGCCGGCGTGCCACCAGGGCAGCAGCAGAGGCTTCGTGTCCCCCCAGAGCCAGATCCGGCAGCCGCTTGCCCAGTGGATGTCCTTGCTCATCCGGGTGATGTCCTCCCTCGGGCTGCCCAGCCTGCACGGTGACGCTCCAGGGACAAGTGAACACAGATCAGCTGCTTGCAGGAGGTGGCCTTTTGTTCCAAAACTCACCTGGTGAGCGGCAAAGTCCCTCTCCGTTGCTCGATTTGGCCGCGGGAGGCCCTTGCTTGGCATCAGTCTGCAAGAAGGCGGCAGCGCTTAGCACCAGTGCCACCGGCGAGGCCATGCCAGTGTTCCTAGTGGCTCCCCGACCCCCTCCACTGCCCAAGAGGCACCGTGGGATGCTCTCTCCCTCCCCCCGGCACAAGCTCCCCCGCCTCGCTCCACATCCCTGGCACCCCGGCACAGCCAGAGGCGGGTGAAAGGCAGCCATCCTCACCCTTGCCTGCCGCTCCACCAGCCTCTCCAGGCTCCTGGCGCTGAACGTCCTCCACTGGGCGAGAGAGAAGGAGGGGAAGAAGATGAGCGGCGATGCCTCAGCTGCTCGGCTGGAGGACCACTGCTCGGGGACAGAGCCCGGAGCAGAGAGATACTCACGGCACAGCGGCGGCTTAGCTCCTTCTCCAGGAGTCTGAGTGACGGCACATGGGTGACTCGAGGTCTCTTGTGCCCTTCTGGTGTCCTGTGGGGCGGGAAGGCACAGGGAAAGAGCTGGGTGAGCCCCAGGCCACCTCTTCTGCCTTGTCTGGAGAGCTGGGGAGCTGTGTTCCCCCGGCCAGCTGGGAGCATCCCCCCGGCTTACCCAAGCAGCGTGTCCACCCACTGCTCCTTCAGGGCCCAGGAGCTGCAGAAAGAGAGGAGACACAGCGTCAGGCCCCGCAGCCCCCAGCCCGTGGGCAGAGGTGGGTGCCTGCGCACCCCTACCCCGTGGGGAAGGGCACAGGGGCAGGATGGAGCCCCACGGGGCGGGGCAGAGGTGCTGCCCAAGCCCTGGCTCCCTCTGTCCTGCCACCCTGCCCACACAGATGCTTTTGCCCTTCCCTTCTGGGGACCAAAAGGTGGCCAGGGGATGCAGGAGGTGGCAATGCCCCCATCCCTCCCTGCCGGCGTGCTGCCTGTCCCCTGGCCAGGCTCTGCACGGGGGGCAGAAGCCACTCACAGGGTGGCGTGGGCACAGCTGGGAACCTCTCCTGCCCGGCCATGGGACGTGGCACCACGACTCACCCAAAGTCGGCAACGCAGGAGCCAGTGGGCCAGGCGAGGATGAGGGAGGTCCTGCCCTCATCGCTGCCTTCCTCTTCTTGGTGTCCCGCTGCCCTTTCTGGGCTGCTGAGCACCCACAGCTCGTGCAGGGCCACGCGGAGCTGTGGGCGCAGGGTGGTGCCACGTCTGCGGAGGGGAGACGTGGGCAGTGAGGTGGAGGTGGCCTCCTTGGGGTCCCCAGAGGCAGAGTCCTGTCCCCCCCCTGCCCTTGGGACGGGCACTGGTGCCTCCAGCAGCGAGGTGCCGGGGCCCGGGGTGGGTGCCAGGGTGTCCCTGTCCTGGTCGCCAGGCCAGGGTTGGGGGAAAAGCAGGTGGGCTCTGAGGGTCTTACTGCAACTTGGCCACCACCAGTTCCTCCGGGAGGAGGAGAAGGCGCCTCTCACTCCGCTTGCGGCCCTGGGTCAGCCGCACGTCCGTGCTCAGCACTGCCTCGTCGTCGCTGAGAGCCTCCCTGCAGAGCAGAGCAGAGCAGAGCGGGCATGAGAAAGGCCACTGCTGCGGGGTCCGGCCGTGCCCGTGTGTCCCCAGGCCGCAGGGGGAGCCCACCTGGAGCCACTGCAGCAGTTGGCCTGGCCCATCCTGCCCGGGACAGCAGCACCCTCGCCGTGCACAGAGGATGTGGCCCAGCCGGCGATAGCGAGGATGGGAAATAGGGCGCTGGTGCCAGGACAGCGCTGTTTGGCCAAACCCTGCCTCGTGCCAGCGCCACTCCGTGCCAGCACAGCTCCCTCCTGCCGCCTCTGGTGGCTGCTGGCTCCAACTGACCAACACTCCGTCCCCAACAACCAACACAAAGACCAACACTCCGTCCCTAACAACCAACACAGAGACCAAAGCTCCACCCCCAATGGAAAGTGGGCGGAGCCTGGGGGGGGCTGCTGCCTTCTCGCTCCGGACCTGTTGCAGTCTGAACTCATTTTCCCATCCGGATCCCCTGAGGAATCCTCCGTTAGTGACGCTTTGCTCTGACAGGCGTCCTGCTGCACGGGGCAGCGGTTCGGAGCCAAAGAATTGATTTTGGAAGCATGGTTTGTACGTGACTTAGAAAACGGAAGAGAAGAGGAATATTGCAGCAGTGAACCGTGGGGTGGACAAGTATGCCCTGCCCTGTAGTTTTAAGCATTACACTTTGCCGTCCATTGTTTCAAAACTGCTTTCCTTCCCATAATTATCTTCGAAAGAGAAAGCTGATCCAAAGAGTTTTCTCTTTTTATTTTTTGGGGTTTTTTTTGTGTTTTTTTTGTTTGTTTGTTTTTCAGAGTGGCTCATTGATTTCCATTTTTACTCATAAAGGTGAATAACCAAAAGAAAAACCCCACGGCCCTATGTTACCTAGAGTTTAAAATAGAGAGAACGCACAGGTGTGCCATAGCACGCTTCATCTGTGGACATCCAAGTGTCTCACAGAGGTCATAGTGGGCATTTTGAAGAAGAGGAAACAGAGGTGCTGAGAGGGAAAGTGTCTCAGCAGGTCAGTGGGGAAGCGGGGCAAGTGTCTGCCGAGCCTGCACCGGAGGTGGGGGTGAGGGAGCGGAGGAGAACAAAGCCGTGCTCGTCTACCCAGGACAGCCCAGGTCCCCAGTGCAGTGACACTGCTGCGGGAGCCGCAACTCACGGCACAAGCCGTGGAGCCAGCAAAGCCTGGTTTCCTCCGGTGTTGCGGCTAAAGGCTAGTCCCAGGGACGCCTGATGTTGGCCTTTGATGGTGCAATCACGGGGTGCCGCTGTGGCCTTCCCCTCACCGAGGGCATCGGTGGAGTCTGGCTCCTCACCTTTGTTGTCTGTTTTCCCAAAACCTTTGGGTACTGGGGAGCTGTGAAGCCTTTCTGTCAGGTGTGATGACTGTGACCCAGCAGGGCCAAGGCAATATCCTTGTGCGCACCCCCGTGCAGGCACACACAGGCATTGCAACACAGGGGACACCTTCTCCCATGGAACTGTGCACATTCTAATATTATTTTTCCCTTTTTTTCTCTAGAACAGAATTCTGAAAGGGGATAAAGGCTGGTACCGCAACGCTATTCGTGGTGTTGACTCAGCAGTTGCTGTTGTTTGACCTTACGGGAAAGCACTTCCCAAGGGGACACACAGAATTAGACTTCCAGTTCTGTAGCTGTGGCTTCTTTGAGCCCCGAGAGACTCAGCATGAAGGGAGACTCATCCAGGTTATTCATCTGATGAGCAGCTTGAGTGAGAAGGCTGCGGGTTATGCCTGCAGCCACGGCGCCGTGGCTCATGGTGCTGTCCTATCTCGTTCCCCAGAGAGGGAGGTGAAATGAGAATTTTGGTGCAGAATGTTGAGGGAGCAATTTTCCAGCTTTCTTGATTTGCCACTCTTGAAAAGGCTTTGGGGAGCCGCTCGGCCTCCTTGGTGGCAAATTGAAGCCCACGGGTAAGAGGCTGGTTTTCTTAGCTTTAACGGACTTTGGATGCCCCCGGTCTGTCGGCCAAAAATGGAAGACCACTGCTCTGACGGACACCCCTGGCATTTCAGAAGAGCTTCTCGTGGCTCGGGAGGAAGTGGCTCTGGTGGCTCTCGTCCTCTTTCCCTCTGAGGACTAGAAGAGAGCCGCTCCACAAGTGTCTAGAGTTCTGTGGCGTGGTGCGGCCATGAGTTAGTTGAAGACCTCAGACTGCTTTTGGTAAGGGGATTTGCCTCTGAAAAGTAGACAGGCTTTGGGAGGTTGTCCCGCTCTAGTCATATGGTAGGAAGCAGCGGAGTCAACGGGACCAGGAACCCAAGGTCCCGGCTCTGTCTGTAGCAGAGCAGCCATGCTGCGGCTGTGCAACCTGTTTGAGCAGATGTTGGACCAGATGTTCTCCATGGGTCCCTTCCGGTGGCAGCCTTCTGTGTGGTATTGTGATGTGGTTTCACACCTAAAGCACCTCAAGGCAGCCCTAATGCCCACTGGGCAGGGCGCTGGGAGAAGGGGCCGTCCCAAACTCCTCCCCGCGGATTCATGCCCAAACGACAGGTCCCCACAGCAGAAACTCCCGTGGCAGGCACAGGCGGAAGAGAGAAGAGAACATTTTATTGGAAACAACAGTTGCGGAGGCCCAACAGGCAGAGCGGTTCAGCTGCTGGAAATGAATCTCCACCTGCAAAGAGAGAGTCAGAAAGCTCTGCTAAGTCCCTGAGGGCAGGAAGAGGCAGGACTCTGCTCCCCGTTCTGTGGGGAACAGCATTCAGCAGGAACCCTTTGTGGCCCAGAAGAGAGAGCCGTTGCTGCCATCGGCTAGGGGTTGTCTGTGGCGCCTTGTCCCCATGGGGAATGCCCCTAGAGACCTGCGTGGGAGCAGAGAGGCGTAGTGCCCCTGTGCCACGCAGCAGGGCTCCCTGGGGAGCCCCTGGGCTGCCACCACGGAGCTCGTTCCAAACCCTGCCCAGCACCATCCCTCGCCCTCCCTTGCCAGCGAGTTGCACTGACGCAGAGCAGTGCTGAGAGCTGAGAAAGATGGGCAGCAGCGCCTGGTACACACCTGGACCTCCTGATCTTCCGCACCTTCGTGCGTCTTTTGGCTGGTCCAGCCCGCAGAAGTTTTCCTATCTTTGTCCTCCTCTTTTCCGTGCAGCTTTTAGTGTCCTCTCCCCAGGCCTCTCTTCTCCTTAGCCTTCTGCCTTCCTTGTTCTGGAGGGAGCCTGCAGACCTTTCCATCCCGCAGTGGTATTAGTTAGGGGGAAAGCCACCCTCCAGTGGAGTCCCTTCTGATTTGACCCAAAGCGAGCCCATTTTACCTTCTCTCCTCTGAAAGGCTGGCCAGCTTGACTGGACACCCCAGGGGGCCTGCTGCACTCTTGATGGTGCTTGGAGGCAAAGCTGGAGGTGCCTACAAGAGAAATGTTGCAGTTGGGAGGTGGCAAGGGACAACGTGGAGCGGGAAGCGACTGTTGGCCAGACTGCTCCCTTGGCTGTCCAGAGGAGCTCCCTTTGGCTGGTTTGCATCGGCCACATTGCGCACAGTCATCTGCGCCCCTGCAAAATAGACTGGCTGAAGCTCTGACATGGAGACAATGAAGTAGGGCCCCGGCAAAACCCCTCTGACCCCCTCTGTCTTTTTGTAGCTATTTTGTGGGCCTTTTGTTTGCTCAAGCAGATGCCTAGTGCATTTGAGAATCACCTTGCCACTTCCCCTTCCTATGTATCAGCCTGGGGGGGCTGGAGGAATAAGCCACACGCAGCCCGGCTCTGCTGCCGGGCAGAGGCACAGCCGCGACGTGGCCTCCTCAGAGACTGCCCTCCTACAGCAGAAGCCAGGCTGTCACCGTGGCTGCAGGGCTGACATACCTCTCCCGTTGCAGACTCCGCCACCGTATCTCCCCCAGCTTTTTCGAGGACACTGAGCAGAGAGGGGCATGCCTGCAGCAAGGCTTCTGCCCAGTGCTCGGTATCCTCTGTGTCTGGGCAAACACTTGGCTCTTCCAAATGCAGCTCTGGAAAGAAAAAGCCCTTGCAGCCAGGTGACTTCTTGGAGGTAAAACCCAGCTCCAGCAAAACCCACCGGCAGCCCTCCAGCGCTTCTGTTTTCACCCTCCCGTGCCCGGCCTGCAGGCCTCAGCTCACCTTGCTGAGCAAAGTGTTTGTGCGCCAAGAGGCAGGGGCAGAGGCCATGAGACAAGCAGGTCTGAGAGGACCACACAGGATGCCCAGCCCCTCCAGAAAGGATGCTGCAGGTTCTGGCATCCCAAGCATGCCAGCCTGTGACACCCCTCAGTCCCACTGCCTCTTACCTCCAGATCTCTGCCTGGTGGCCAGCGACTCCTGGGCTGCTGGGCAGGGGGGGCCACTTCTCTCCTCCCCAAAGATTTCGCCACAGTTCACCACCAGAAACTGCAGCAGCACCTTCACCTGCACACATCAAAGCCCTGTTGTCAACCCAGCTGCTGGAAATGGACCAAGCAGCCTTTGCCACTCCTGCGCCTTGCCTGTGCGCAGAAGGCGGTGGCTGTGGGGCTGCTCTTGCAGGCTTTGCCACCCCAGCAGCATCTGCCCAGAGCCCAGCCCCCTGTCCCCGGAGCCCCGGGACACCCACCACCTCTACGGAAAATGCGGAGGGAGGGCTGGGCAAGCCCTGTGCAGGCTGGCTTACCTGCAGGGGCTGGGGCAGCGCGCCATCCTCCCCACCGAGGGCTGCCAGGGGCTGCCCAAAGAGCGCCTTGCCACAGCTGGAGCCCGCCTGCCCCGGTGCCTGGGCAACGGCCGCGCTCTGCCGCAGAGCCAAGGGCCAGGGCAGCCCCCTCCTGCTGCTGCTGCTGCTGCTGCTGCTGCTGCTGCTGCTGCTGCTGCTGCTGCTGCTCCCTCCTGCTGCAAAGCAAAAGAGAGCCAGAGGCCATCAATGGAGACTGCCAGGCCAGCGGTCCCGGAGCCTGCCCGGCCTGCCGCCCAGTGCTGAGCAGTGCGGCAGGACGGGCAGGGAGCCAGCAGCTGCAGCCGTGGCTGCGGTTCAGTGGCTGGGAAGCTCCCGAGAGCCGGCGTGCCACCAGGGCAGCAGCAGAGGCTTCGTGTCCCCCCAGAGCCAGATCCGGCAGCCGCTTGCCCAGTGGATGTCCTTGCTCATCCGGGTGATGTCCTCCCTCGGGCTGCCCAGCCTGCACGGTGACGCTCCAGGGACAAGTGAACACAGATCAGCTGCTTGCAGGAGGTGGCCTTTTGTTCCAAAACTCACCTGGTGAGCAGCAAAGTCCCTCTCCGTTGCTCGATTTGGCCGCGGGAGGCCCTTGCTTGGCATCAGTCTGCAAGAAGGCGGCAGCGCTTAGCACCAGTGCCACCGGCGAGGCCATGCCAGTGTTCCTAGTGGCTCCCCGACCCCCTCCACTGCCCAAGAGGCACCGTGGGATGCTCTCTCCCTCCCCCCGGCACAAGCTCCCCTGCCTCGCTCCACATCCCTGGCACCCCGGCACAGCCAGAGGCGGGTGAAAGGCAGCCATCCTCACCCTTGCCTGCCGCTCCACCAGCCTCTCCAGGCTCCTGGCGCTGAACGTCCTCCACTGGGCGAGAGAGAAGGAGGGGAAGAAGATGAGCGGCGATGCCTCAGCTGCTCGGCTGGAGGACCACTGCTCGGGGACAGAGCCCGGAGCAGAGAGATACTCACGGCACAGCGGCGGCTTAGCTCCTTCTCCAGGAGTCTGAGTGACGGCACATGGGTGACTCGAGGTCTCTTGTGCCCTTCTGGTGTCCTGTGGGGCGGGAAGGCACAGGGAAAGAGCTGGGTGAGCCCCAGGCCACCTCTTCTGCCTTGTCTGGAGAGCTGGGGAGCTGTGTTCCCCCGGCCAGCTGGGAGCATCCCCCCGGCTTACCCAAGCAGCGTGTCCACCCACTGCTCCTTCAGGGCCCAGGAGCTGCAGAAAGAGAGGAGACACAGCGTCAGGCCCCGCAGCCCCCAGCCCGTGGGCAGAGGTGGGTGCCTGCGCACCCCTACCCCGTGGGGAAGGGCACAGGGGCAGGATGGAGCCCCACGGGGCGGGGCAGAGGTGCTGCCCAAGCCCTGGCTCCCTCTGTCCTGCCACCCTGCCCACACAGATGCTTTTGCCCTTCCCTTCTGGGGACCAAAAGGTGGCCAGGGGATGCAGGAGGTGGCAATGCCCCCATCCCTCCCTGCCGGCGTGCTGCCTGTCCCCTGGCCAGGCTCTGCACGGGGGGCAGAAGCCACTCACAGGGTGGCGTGGGCACAGCTGGGAACCTCTCCTGCCCGGCCATGGGACGTGGCACCACGACTCACCCAAAGTCGGCAACGCAGGAGCCAGTGGGCCAGGCGAGGATGAGGGAGGTCCTGCCCTCATCGCTGCCTTCCTCTTCTTGGTGTCCCGCTGCCCTTTCTGGGCTGCTGAGCACCCACAGCTCGTGCAGGGCCACGCGGAGCTGTGGGCGCAGGGTGGTGCCACGTCTGCGGAGGGGAGACGTGGGCAGTGAGGTGGAGGTGGCCTCCTTGGGGTCCCCAGAGGCAGAGTCCTGTCCCCCCCCTGCCCTTGGGACGGGCACTGGTGCCTCCAGCAGCGAGGTGCCGGGGCCCGGGGTGGGTGCCAGGGTGTCCCTGTCCTGGTCGCCAGGCCAGGGTTGGGGGAAAAGCAGGTGGGCTCTGAGGGTCTTACTGCAACTTGGCCACCACCAGTTCCTCCGGGAGGAGGAGAAGGCGCCTCTCACTCCGCTTGCGGCCCTGGGTCAGCCGCACGTCCGTGCTCAGCACTGCCTCGTCGTCGCTGAGAGCCTCCCTGCAGAGCAGAGCAGAGCAGAGCGGGCATGAGAAAGGCCACTGCTGCGGGGTCCGGCCGTGCCCGTGTGTCCCCAGGCCGCAGGGGGAGCCCACCTGGAGCCACTGCAGCAGTTGGCCTGGCCCATCCTGCCCGGGACAGCAGCACCCTCGCCGTGCACAGAGGATGTGGCCCAGCCGGCGATAGCGAGGATGGGAAATAGGGCGCTGGTGCCAGGACAGCGCTGTTTGGCCAAACCCTGCCTCGTGCCAGCGCCACTCCGTGCCAGCACAGCTCCCTCCTGCCGCCTCTGGTGGCTGCTGGCTCCAACTGACCAACACTCCGTCCCCAACAACCAACACAAAGACCAACACTCCGTCCCTAACAACCAACACAGAGACCAAAGCTCCACCCCCAATGGAAAGTGGGCGGAGCCTGGGGGGGGCTGCTGCCTTCTCGCTCCGGACCTGTTGCAGTCTGAACTCATTTTCCCATCCGGATCCCCTGAGGAATCCTCCGTTAGTGACGCTTTGCTCTGACAGGCGTCCTGCTGCACGGGGCAGCGGTTCGGAGCCAAAGAATTGATTTTGGAAGCATGGTTTGTACGTGACTTAGAAAACGGAAGAGAAGAGGAATATTGCAGCAGTGAACCGTGGGGTGGACAAGTATGCCCTGCCCTGTAGTTTTAAGCATTACACTTTGCCGTCCATTGTTTCAAAACTGCTTTCCTTCCCATAATTATCTTCGAAAGAGAAAGCTGATCCAAAGAGTTTTCTCTTTTTATTTTTTGGGGTTTTTTTTGTGTTTTTTTTGTTTGTTTGTTTTTCAGAGTGGCTCATTGATTTCCATTTTTACTCATAAAGGTGAATAACCAAAAGAAAAACCCCACGGCCCTATGTTACCTAGAGTTTAAAATAGAGAGAACGCACAGGTGTGCCGTAGCACGCTTCATCTGTGGACATCCAAGTGTCTCACAGAGGTCATAGTGGGCATTTTGAAGAAGAGGAAACAGAGGTGCTGAGAGGGAAAGTGTCTCAGCAGGTCAGTGGGGAAGCGGGGCAAGTGTCTGCCGAGCCTGCACCGGAGGTGGGGGTGAGGGAGCGGAGGAGAACAAAGCCGTGCTCGTCTACCCAGGACAGCCCAGGTCCCCAGTGCAGTGACACTGCTGCGGGAGCCGCAACTCACGGCACAAGCCGTGGAGCCAGCAAAGCCTGGTTTCCTCCGGTGTTGCGGCTAAAGGCTAGTCCCAGGGACGCCTGATGTTGGCCTTTGATGGTGCAATCACGGGGTGCCGCTGTGGCCTTCCCCTCACCGAGGGCATCGGTGGAGTCTGGCTCCTCACCTTTGTTGTCTGTTTTCCCAAAACCTTTGGGTACTGGGGAGCTGTGAAGCCTTTCTGTCAGGTGTGATGACTGTGACCCAGCAGGGCCAAGGCAATATCCTTGTGCGCACCCCCGTGCAGGCACACACAGGCATTGCAACACAGGGGACACCTTCTCCCATGGAACTGTGCACATTCTAATATTATTTTTCCCTTTTTTTCTCTAGAACAGAATTCTGAAAGGGGATAAAGGCTGGTACCGCAACGCTATTCGTGGTGTTGACTCAGCAGTTGCTGTTGTTTGACCTTACGGGAAAGCACTTCCCAAGGGGACACACAGAATTAGACTTCCAGTTCTGTAGCTGTGGCTTCTTTGAGCCCCGAGAGACTCAGCATGAAGGGAGACTCATCCAGGTTATTCATCTGATGAGCAGCTTGAGTGAGAAGGCTGCGGGTTATGCCTGCAGCCACGGCGCCGTGGCTCATGGTGCTGTCCTATCTCGTTCCCCAGAGAGGGAGGTGAAATGAGAATTTTGGTGCAGAATGTTGAGGGAGCAATTTTCCAGCTTTCTTGATTTGCCACTCTTGAAAAGGCTTTGGGGAGCCGCTCGGCCTCCTTGGTGGCAAATTGAAGCCCACGGGTAAGAGGCTGGTTTTCTTAGCTTTAACGGACTTTGGATGCCCCCGGTCTGTCGGCCAAAAATGGAAGACCACTGCTCTGACGGACACCCCTGGCATTTCAGAAGAGCTTCTCGTGGCTCGGGAGGAAGTGGCTCTGGTGGCTCTCGTCCTCTTTCCCTCTGAGGACTAGAAGAGAGCCGCTCCACAAGTGTCTAGAGTTCTGTGGCGTGGTGCGGCCATGAGTTAGTTGAAGACCTCAGACTGCTTTTGGTAAGGGGATTTGCCTCTGAAAAGTAGACAGGCTTTGGGAGGTTGTCCCGCTCTAGTCATATGGTAGGAAGCAGCGGAGTCAACGGGACCAGGAACCCAAGGTCCCGGCTCTGTCTGTAGCAGAGCAGCCATGCTGCGGCTGTGCAACCTGTTTGAGCAGATGTTGGACCAGATGTTCTCCATGGGTCCCTTCCGGTGGCAGCCTTCTGTGTGGTATTGTGATGTGGTTTCACACCTAAAGCACCTCAAGGCAGCCCTAATGCCCACTGGGCAGGGCGCTGGGAGAAGGGGCCGTCCCAAACTCCTCCCCGCGGATTCATGCCCAAACGACAGGTCCCCACAGCAGAAACTCCCGTGGCAGGCACAGGCGGAAGAGAGAAGAGAACATTTTATTGGAAACAACAGTTGCGGAGGCCCAACAGGCAGAGCGGTTCAGCTGCTGGAAATGAATCTCCACCTGCAAAGAGAGAGTCAGAAAGCTCTGCTAAGTCCCTGAGGGCAGGAAGAGGCAGGACTCTGCTCCCCGTTCTGTGGGGAACAGCATTCAGCAGGAACCCTTTGTGGCCCAGAAGAGAGAGCCGTTGCTGCCATCGGCTAGGGGTTGTCTGTGGCGCCTTGTCCCCATGGGGAATGCCCCTAGAGACCTGCGTGGGAGCAGAGAGGCGTAGTGCCCCTGTGCCACGCAGCAGGGCTCCCTGGGGAGCCCCTGGGCTGCCACCACGGAGCTCGTTCCAAACCCTGCCCAGCACCATCCCTCGCCCTCCCTTGCCAGCGAGTTGCACTGACGCAGAGCAGTGCTGAGAGCTGAGAAAGATGGGCAGCAGCGCCTGGTACACACCTGGACCTCCTGATCTTCCGCACCTTCGTGCGTCTTTTGGCTGGTCCAGCCCGCAGAAGTTTTCCTATCTTTGTCCTCCTCTTTTCCGTGCAGCTTTTAGTGTCCTCTCCCCAGGCCTCTCTTCTCCTTAGCCTTCTGCCTTCCTTGTTCTGGAGGGAGCCTGCAGACCTTTCCATCCCGCAGTGGTATTAGTTAGGGGGAAAGCCACCCTCCAGTGGAGTCCCTTCTGATTTGACCCAAAGCGAGCCCATTTTACCTTCTCTCCTCTGAAAGGCTGGCCAGCTTGACTGGACACCCCAGGGGGCCTGCTGCACTCTTGATGGTGCTTGGAGGCAAAGCTGGAGGTGCCTACAAGAGAAATGTTGCAGTTGGGAGGTGGCAAGGGACAACGTGGAGCGGGAAGCGACTGTTGGCCAGACTGCTCCCTTGGCTGTCCAGAGGAGCTCCCTTTGGCTGGTTTGCATCGGCCACATTGCGCACAGTCATCTGCGCCCCTGCAAAATAGACTGGCTGAAGCTCTGACATGGAGACAATGAAGTAGGGCCCCGGCAAAACCCCTCTGACCCCCTCTGTCTTTTTGTAGCTATTTTGTGGGCCTTTTGTTTGCTCAAGCAGATGCCTAGTGCATTTGAGAATCACCTTGCCACTTCCCCTTCCTATGTATCAGCCTGGGGGGGCTGGAGGAATAAGCCACACGCAGCCCGGCTCTGCTGCCGGGCAGAGGCACAGCCGCGACGTGGCCTCCTCAGAGACTGCCCTCCTACAGCAGAAGCCAGGCTGTCACCGTGGCTGCGGGGCTGACATACCTCTCCCGTTGCAGACTCCGCCACCGTATCTCCCCCAGCTTTTTCGAGGACACTGAGCAGAGAGGGGCATGCCTGCAGCAAGGCTTCTGCCCAGTGCTCGGTATCCTCTGTGTCTGGGCAAACACTTGGCTCTTCCAAATGCAGCTCTAGAAAGAAAAAGCCCTTGCAGCCAGGTGACTTCTTGGAGGTAAAACCCAGCTCCAGCAAAACCCACCGGCAGCCCTCCAGCGCTTCTGTTTTCACCCTCCCGTGCCCGGCCTGCAGGCCTCAGCTCACCTTGCTGAGCAAAGTGTTTGTGCGCCAAGAGGCAGGGGCAGAGGCCATGAGACAAGCAGGTCTGAGAGGACCACACAGGATGCCCAGCCCCTCCAGAAAGGATGCTGCAGGTTCTGGCATCCCAAGCATGCCAGCCTGTGACACCCCTCAGTCCCACTGCCTCTTACCTCCAGATCTCTGCCTGGTGGCCAGCGACTCCTGGGCTGCTGGGCAGGGGGGGCCACTTCTCTCCTCCCCAAAGATTTCGCCACAGTTCACCACCAGAAACTGCAGCAGCACCTTCACCTGCACACATCAAAGCCCTGTTGTCAACCCAGCTGCTGGAAATGGACCAAGCAGCCTTTGCCACTCCTGCGCCTTGCCTGTGCGCAGAAGGCGGTGGCTGTGGGGCTGCTCTTGCAGGCTTTGCCACCCCAGCAGCATCTGCCCAGAGCCCAGCCCCCTGTCCCCGGAGCCCCGGGACACCCACCACCTCTACGGAAAATGCGGAGGGAGGGCTGGGCAAGCCCTGTGCAGGCTGGCTTACCTGCAGGGGCTGGGGCAGCGCGCCATCCTCCCCACCGAGGGCTGCCAGGGGCTGCCCAAAGAGCGCCTTGCCACAGCTGGAGCCCGCCTGCCCCGGTGCCTGGGCAACGGCCGCGCTCTGCCGCAGAGCCAAGGGCCAGGGCAGCCCCCTCCTGCTGCTGCTGCTGCTGCTGCTGCTGCTGCTGCTGCTGCTGCTGCTGCTGCTGCTCCCTCCTGCTGCAAAGCAAAAGAGAGCCAGAGGCCATCAATGGAGACTGCCAGGCCAGCGGTCCCGGAGCCTGCCCGGCCTGCCGCCCAGTGCTGAGCAGTGCGGCAGGACGGGCAGGGAGCCAGCAGCTGCAGCCGTGGCTGCGGTTCAGTGGCTGGGAAGCTCCCGAGAGCCGGCGTGCCACCAGGGCAGCAGCAGAGGCTTCGTGTCCCCCCAGAGCCAGATCCGGCAGCCGCTTGCCCAGTGGATGTCCTTGCTCATCCGGGTGATGTCCTCCCTCGGGCTGCCCAGCCTGCACGGTGACGCTCCAGGGACAAGTGAACACAGATCAGCTGCTTGCAGGAGGTGGCCTTTTGTTCCAAAACTCACCTGGTGAGCGGCAAAGTCCCTCTCCGTTGCTCGATTTGGCCGCGGGAGGCCCTTGCTTGGCATCAGTCTGCAAGAAGGCGGCAGCGCTTAGCACCAGTGCCACCGGCGAGGCCATGCCAGTGTTCCTAGTGGCTCCCCGACCCCCTCCACTGCCCAAGAGGCACCGTGGGATGCTCTCTCCCTCCCCCCGGCACAAGCTCCCCTGCCTCGCTCCACATCCCTGGCACCCCGGCACAGCCAGAGGCGGGTGAAAGGCAGCCATCCTCACCCTTGCCTGCCGCTCCACCAGCCTCTCCAGGCTCCTGGCGCTGAACGTCCTCCACTGGGCGAGAGAGAAGGAGGGGAAGAAGATGAGCGGCGATGCCTCAGCTGCTCGGCTGGAGGACCACTGCTCGGGGACAGAGCCCGGAGCAGAGAGATACTCACGGCACAGCGGCGGCTTAGCTCCTTCTCCAGGAGTCTGAGTGACGGCACATGGGTGACTCGAGGTCTCTTGTGCCCTTCTGGTGTCCTGTGGGGCGGGAAGGCACAGGGAAAGAGCTGGGTGAGCCCCAGGCCACCTCTTCTGCCTTGTCTGGAGAGCTGGGGAGCTGTGTTCCCCCGGCCAGCTGGGAGCATCCCCCCGGCTTACCCAAGCAGCGTGTCCACCCACTGCTCCTTCAGGGCCCAGGAGCTGCAGAAAGAGAGGAGACACAGCGTCAGGCCCCGCAGCCCCCAGCCCGTGGGCAGAGGTGGGTGCCTGCGCACCCCTACCCCGTGGGGAAGGGCACAGGGGCAGGATGGAGCCCCACGGGGCGGGGCAGAGGTGCTGCCCAAGCCCTGGCTCCCTCTGTCCTGCCACCCTGCCCACACAGATGCTTTTGCCCTTCCCTTCTGGGGACCAAAAGGTGGCCAGGGGATGCAGGAGGTGGCAATGCCCCCATCCCTCCCTGCCGGCGTGCTGCCTGTCCCCTGGCCAGGCTCTGCACGGGGGGCAGAAGCCACTCACAGGGTGGCGTGGGCACAGCTGGGAACCTCTCCTGCCCGGCCATGGGACGTGGCACCACGACTCACCCAAAGTCGGCAACGCAGGAGCCAGTGGGCCAGGCGAGGATGAGGGAGGTCCTGCCCTCATCGCTGCCTTCCTCTTCTTGGTGTCCCGCTGCCCTTTCTGGGCTGCTGAGCACCCACAGCTCGTGCAGGGCCACGCGGAGCTGTGGGCGCAGGGTGGTGCCACGTCTGCGGAGGGGAGACGTGGGCAGTGAGGTGGAGGTGGCCTCCTTGGGGTCCCCAGAGGCAGAGTCCTGTCCCCCCCCTGCCCTTGGGACGGGCACTGGTGCCTCCAGCAGCGAGGTGCCGGGGCCCGGGGTGGGTGCCAGGGTGTCCCTGTCCTGGTCGCCAGGCCAGGGTTGGGGGAAAAGCAGGTGGGCTCTGAGGGTCTTACTGCAACTTGGCCACCACCAGTTCCTCCGGGAGGAGGAGAAGGCGCCTCTCACTCCGCTTGCGGCCCTGGGTCAGCCGCACGTCCGTGCTCAGCACTGCCTCGTCGTCGCTGAGAGCCTCCCTGCAGAGCAGAGCAGAGCAGAGCGGGCATGAGAAAGGCCACTGCTGCGGGGTCCGGCCGTGCCCGTGTGTCCCCAGGCCGCAGGGGGAGCCCACCTGGAGCCACTGCAGCAGTTGGCCTGGCCCATCCTGCCCGGGACAGCAGCACCCTCGCCGTGCACAGAGGATGTGGCCCAGCCGGCGATAGCGAGGATGGGAAATAGGGCGCTGGTGCCAGGACAGCGCTGTTTGGCCAAACCCTGCCTCGTGCCAGCGCCACTCCGTGCCAGCACAGCTCCCTCCTGCCGCCTCTGGTGGCTGCTGGCTCCAACTGACCAACACTCCGTCCCCAACAACCAACACAAAGACCAACACTCCGTCCCTAACAACCAACACAGAGACCAAAGCTCCACCCCCAATGGAAAGTGGGCGGAGCCTGGGGGGGGCTGCTGCCTTCTCGCTCCGGACCTGTTGCAGTCTGAACTCATTTTCCCATCCGGATCCCCTGAGGAATCCTCCGTTAGTGACGCTTTGCTCTGACAGGCGTCCTGCTGCACGGGGCAGCGGTTCGGAGCCAAAGAATTGATTTTGGAAGCATGGTTTGTATGTGACTTAGAAAACGGAAGAGAAGAGGAATATTGCAGCAGTGAACCGTGGGGTGGACAAGTATGCCCTGCCCTGTAGTTTTAAGCATTACACTTTGCCGTCCATTGTTTCAAAACTGCTTTCCTTCCCATAATTATCTTCGAAAGAGAAAGCTGATCCAAAGAGTTTTCTCTTTTTATTTTTTGGGGTTTTTTTTGTGTTTTTTTTGTTTGTTTGTTTTTCAGAGTGGCTCATTGATTTCCATTTTTACTCATAAAGGTGAATAACCAAAAGAAAAACCCCACGGCCCTATGTTACCTAGAGTTTAAAATAGAGAGAACGCACAGGTGTGCCGTAGCACGCTTCATCTGTGGACATCCAAGTGTCTCACAGAGGTCATAGTGGGCATTTTGAAGAAGAGGAAACAGAGGTGCTGAGAGGGAAAGTGTCTCAGCAGGTCAGTGGGGAAGCGGGGCAAGTGTCTGCCGAGCCTGCACCGGAGGTGGGGGTGAGGGAGCGGAGGAGAACAAAGCCGTGCTCGTCTACCCAGGACAGCCCAGGTCCCCAGTGCAGTGACACTGCTGCGGGAGCCGCAACTCACGGCACAAGCCGTGGAGCCAGCAAAGCCTGGTTTCCTCCGGTGTTGCGGCTAAAGGCTAGTCCCAGGGACGCCTGATGTTGGCCTTTGATGGTGCAATCACGGGGTGCCGCTGTGGCCTTCCCCTCACCGAGGGCATCGGTGGAGTCTGGCTCCTCACCTTTGTTGTCTGTTTTCCCAAAACCTTTGGGTACTGGGGAGCTGTGAAGCCTTTCTGTCAGGTGTGATGACTGTGACCCAGCAGGGCCAAGGCAATATCCTTGTGCGCACCCCCGTGCAGGCACACACAGGCATTGCAACACAGGGGACACCTTCTCCCATGGAACTGTGCACATTCTAATATTATTTTTCCCTTTTTTTCTCTAGAACAGAATTCTGAAAGGGGATAAAGGCTGGTACCGCAACGCTATTCGTGGTGTTGACTCAGCAGTTGCTGTTGTTTGACCTTACGGGAAAGCACTTCCCAAGGGGACACACAGAATTAGACTTCCAGTTCTGTAGCTGTGGCTTCTTTGAGCCCCGAGAGACTCAGCATGAAGGGAGACTCATCCAGGTTATTCATCTGATGAGCAGCTTGAGTGAGAAGGCTGCGGGTTATGCCTGCAGCCACGGCGCCGTGGCTCATGGTGCTGTCCTATCTCGTTCCCCAGAGAGGGAGGTGAAATGAGAATTTTGGTGCAGAATGTTGAGGGAGCAATTTTCCAGCTTTCTTGATTTGCCACTCTTGAAAAGGCTTTGGGGAGCCGCTCGGCCTCCTTGGTGGCAAATTGAAGCCCACGGGTAAGAGGCTGGTTTTCTTAGCTTTAACGGACTTTGGATGCCCCCGGTCTGTCGGCCAAAAATGGAAGACCACTGCTCTGACGGACACCCCTGGCATTTCAGAAGAGCTTCTCGTGGCTCGGGAGGAAGTGGCTCTGGTGGCTCTCGTCCTCTTTCCCTCTGAGGACTAGAAGAGAGCCGCTCCACAAGTGTCTAGAGTTCTGTGGCGTGGTGCGGCCATGAGTTAGTTGAAGACCTCAGACTGCTTTTGGTAAGGGGATTTGCCTCTGAAAAGTAGACAGGCTTTGGGAGGTTGTCCCGCTCTAGTCATATGGTAGGAAGCAGCGGAGTCAACGGGACCAGGAACCCAAGGTCCCGGCTCTGTCTGTAGCAGAGCAGCCATGCTGCGGCTGTGCAACCTGTTTGAGCAGATGTTGGACCAGATGTTCTCCATGGGTCCCTTCCGGTGGCAGCCTTCTGTGTGGTATTGTGATGTGGTTTCACACCTAAAGCACCTCAAGGCAGCCCTAATGCCCACTGGGCAGGGCGCTGGGAGAAGGGGCCGTCCCAAACTCCTCCCCGCGGATTCATGCCCAAACGACAGGTCCCCACAGCAGAAACTCCCGTGGCAGGCACAGGCGGAAGAGAGAAGAGAACATTTTATTGGAAACAACAGTTGCGGAGGCCCAACAGGCAGAGCGGTTCAGCTGCTGGAAATGAATCTCCACCTGCAAAGAGAGAGTCAGAAAGCTCTGCTAAGTCCCTGAGGGCAGGAAGAGGCAGGACTCTGCTCCCCGTTCTGTGGGGAACAGCATTCAGCAGGAACCCTTTGTGGCCCAGAAGAGAGAGCCGTTGCTGCCATCGGCTAGGGGTTGTCTGTGGCGCCTTGTCCCCATGGGGAATGCCCCTAGAGACCTGCGTGGGAGCAGAGAGGCGTAGTGCCCCTGTGCCACGCAGCAGGGCTCCCTGGGGAGCCCCTGGGCTGCCACCACGGAGCTCGTTCCAAACCCTGCCCAGCACCATCCCTCGCCCTCCCTTGCCAGCGAGTTGCACTGACGCAGAGCAGTGCTGAGAGCTGAGAAAGATGGGCAGCAGCGCCTGGTACACACCTGGACCTCCTGATCTTCCGCACCTTCGTGCGTCTTTTGGCTGGTCCAGCCCGCAGAAGTTTTCCTATCTTTGTCCTCCTCTTTTCCGTGCAGCTTTTAGTGTCCTCTCCCCAGGCCTCTCTTCTCCTTAGCCTTCTGCCTTCCTTGTTCTGGAGGGAGCCTGCAGACCTTTCCATCCCGCAGTGGTATTAGTTAGGGGGAAAGCCACCCTCCAGTGGAGTCCCTTCTGATTTGACCCAAAGCGAGCCCATTTTACCTTCTCTCCTCTGAAAGGCTGGCCAGCTTGACTGGACACCCCAGGGGGCCTGCTGCACTCTTGATGGTGCTTGGAGGCAAAGCTGGAGGTGCCTACAAGAGAAATGTTGCAGTTGGGAGGTGGCAAGGGACAACGTGGAGCGGGAAGCGACTGTTGGCCAGACTGCTCCCTTGGCTGTCCAGAGGAGCTCCCTTTGGCTGGTTTGCATCGGCCACATTGCGCACAGTCATCTGCGCCCCTGCAAAATAGACTGGCTGAAGCTCTGACATGGAGACAATGAAGTAGGGCCCCGGCAAAACCCCTCTGACCCCCTCTGTCTTTTTGTAGCTATTTTGTGGGCCTTTTGTTTGCTCAAGCAGATGCCTAGTGCATTTGAGAATCACCTTGCCACTTCCCCTTCCTATGTATCAGCCTGGGGGGGCTGGAGGAATAAGCCACACGCAGCCCGGCTCTGCTGCCGGGCAGAGGCACAGCCGCGACGTGGCCTCCTCAGAGACTGCCCTCCTACAGCAGAAGCCAGGCTGTCACCGTGGCTGCGGGGCTGACATACCTCTCCCGTTGCAGACTCCGCCACCGTATCTCCCCCAGCTTTTTCGAGGACACTGAGCAGAGAGGGGCATGCCTGCAGCAAGGCTTCTGCCCAGTGCTCGGTATCCTCTGTGTCTGGGCAAACACTTGGCTCTTCCAAATGCAGCTCTAGAAAGAAAAAGCCCTTGCAGCCAGGTGACTTCTTGGAGGTAAAACCCAGCTCCAGCAAAACCCACCGGCAGCCCTCCAGCGCTTCTGTTTTCACCCTCCCGTGCCCGGCCTGCAGGCCTCAGCTCACCTTGCTGAGCAAAGTGTTTGTGCGCCAAGAGGCAGGGGCAGAGGCCATGAGACAAGCAGGTCTGAGAGGACCACACAGGATGCCCAGCCCCTCCAGAAAGGATGCTGCAGGTTCTGGCATCCCAAGCATGCCAGCCTGTGACACCCCTCAGTCCCACTGCCTCTTACCTCCAGATCTCTGCCTGGTGGCCAGCGACTCCTGGGCTGCTGGGCAGGGGGGGCCACTTCTCTCCTCCCCAAAGATTTCGCCACAGTTCACCACCAGAAACTGCAGCAGCACCTTCACCTGCACACATCAAAGCCCTGTTGTCAACCCAGCTGCTGGAAATGGACCAAGCAGCCTTTGCCACTCCTGCGCCTTGCCTGTGCGCAGAAGGCGGTGGCTGTGGGGCTGCTCTTGCAGGCTTTGCCACCCCAGCAGCATCTGCCCAGAGCCCAGCCCCCTGTCCCCGGAGCCCCGGGACACCCACCACCTCTACGGAAAATGCGGAGGGAGGGCTGGGCAAGCCCTGTGCAGGCTGGCTTACCTGCAGGGGCTGGGGCAGCGCGCCATCCTCCCCACCGAGGGCTGCCAGGGGCTGCCCAAAGAGCGCCTTGCCACAGCTGGAGCCCGCCTGCCCCGGTGCCTGGGCAACGGCCGCGCTCTGCCGCAGAGCCAAGGGCCAGGGCAGCCCCCTCCTGCTGCTGCTGCTGCTGCTGCTGCTGCTGCTGCTGCTGCTGCTGCTGCTGCTGCTCCCTCCTGCTGCAAAGCAAAAGAGAGCCAGAGGCCATCAATGGAGACTGCCAGGCCAGCGGTCCCGGAGCCTGCCCGGCCTGCCGCCCAGTGCTGAGCAGTGCGGCAGGACGGGCAGGGAGCCAGCAGCTGCAGCCGTGGCTGCGGTTCAGTGGCTGGGAAGCTCCCGAGAGCCGGCGTGCCACCAGGGCAGCAGCAGAGGCTTCGTGTCCCCCCAGAGCCAGATCCGGCAGCCGCTTGCCCAGTGGATGTCCTTGCTCATCCGGGTGATGTCCTCCCTCGGGCTGCCCAGCCTGCACGGTGACGCTCCAGGGACAAGTGAACACAGATCAGCTGCTTGCAGGAGGTGGCCTTTTGTTCCAAAACTCACCTGGTGAGCGGCAAAGTCCCTCTCCGTTGCTCGATTTGGCCGCGGGAGGCCCTTGCTTGGCATCAGTCTGCAAGAAGGCGGCAGCGCTTAGCACCAGTGCCACCGGCGAGGCCATGCCAGTGTTCCTAGTGGCTCCCCGACCCCCTCCACTGCCCAAGAGGCACCGTGGGATGCTCTCTCCCTCCCCCCGGCACAAGCTCCCCTGCCTCGCTCCACATCCCTGGCACCCCGGCACAGCCAGAGGCGGGTGAAAGGCAGCCATCCTCACCCTTGCCTGCCGCTCCACCAGCCTCTCCAGGCTCCTGGCGCTGAACGTCCTCCACTGGGCGAGAGAGAAGGAGGGGAAGAAGATGAGCGGCGATGCCTCAGCTGCTCGGCTGGAGGACCACTGCTCGGGGACAGAGCCCGGAGCAGAGAGATACTCACGGCACAGCGGCGGCTTAGCTCCTTCTCCAGGAGTCTGAGTGACGGCACATGGGTGACTCGAGGTCTCTTGTGCCCTTCTGGTGTCCTGTGGGGCGGGAAGGCACAGGGAAAGAGCTGGGTGAGCCCCAGGCCACCTCTTCTGCCTTGTCTGGAGAGCTGGGGAGCTGTGTTCCCCCGGCCAGCTGGGAGCATCCCCCCGGCTTACCCAAGCAGCGTGTCCACCCACTGCTCCTTCAGGGCCCAGGAGCTGCAGAAAGAGAGGAGACACAGCGTCAGGCCCCGCAGCCCCCAGCCCGTGGGCAGAGGTGGGTGCCTGCGCACCCCTACCCCGTGGGGAAGGGCACAGGGGCAGGATGGAGCCCCACGGGGCGGGGCAGAGGTGCTGCCCAAGCCCTGGCTCCCTCTGTCCTGCCACCCTGCCCACACAGATGCTTTTGCCCTTCCCTTCTGGGGACCAAAAGGTGGCCAGGGGATGCAGGAGGTGGCAATGCCCCCATCCCTCCCTGCCGGCGTGCTGCCTGTCCCCTGGCCAGGCTCTGCACGGGGGGCAGAAGCCACTCACAGGGTGGCGTGGGCACAGCTGGGAACCTCTCCTGCCCGGCCATGGGACGTGGCACCACGACTCACCCAAAGTCGGCAACGCAGGAGCCAGTGGGCCAGGCGAGGATGAGGGAGGTCCTGCCCTCATCGCTGCCTTCCTCTTCTTGGTGTCCCGCTGCCCTTTCTGGGCTGCTGAGCACCCACAGCTCGTGCAGGGCCACGCGGAGCTGTGGGCGCAGGGTGGTGCCACGTCTGCGGAGGGGAGACGTGGGCAGTGAGGTGGAGGTGGCCTCCTTGGGGTCCCCAGAGGCAGAGTCCTGTCCCCCCCCTGCCCTTGGGACGGGCACTGGTGCCTCCAGCAGCGAGGTGCCGGGGCCCGGGGTGGGTGCCAGGGTGTCCCTGTCCTGGTCGCCAGGCCAGGGTTGGGGGAAAAGCAGGTGGGCTCTGAGGGTCTTACTGCAACTTGGCCACCACCAGTTCCTCCGGGAGGAGGAGAAGGCGCCTCTCACTCCGCTTGCGGCCCTGGGTCAGCCGCACGTCCGTGCTCAGCACTGCCTCGTCGTCGCTGAGAGCCTCCCTGCAGAGCAGAGCAGAGCAGAGCGGGCATGAGAAAGGCCACTGCTGCGGGGTCCGGCCGTGCCCGTGTGTCCCCAGGCCGCAGGGGGAGCCCACCTGGAGCCACTGCAGCAGTTGGCCTGGCCCATCCTGCCCGGGACAGCAGCACCCTCGCCGTGCACAGAGGATGTGGCCCAGCCGGCGATAGCGAGGATGGGAAATAGGGCGCTGGTGCCAGGACAGCGCTGTTTGGCCAAACCCTGCCTCGTGCCAGCGCCACTCCGTGCCAGCACAGCTCCCTCCTGCCGCCTCTGGTGGCTGCTGGCTCCAACTGACCAACACTCCGTCCCCAACAACCAACACAAAGACCAACACTCCGTCCCTAACAACCAACACAGAGACCAAAGCTCCACCCCCAATGGAAAGTGGGCGGAGCCTGGGGGGGGCTGCTGCCTTCTCGCTCCGGACCTGTTGCAGTCTGAACTCATTTTCCCATCCGGATCCCCTGAGGAATCCTCCGTTAGTGACGCTTTGCTCTGACAGGCGTCCTGCTGCACGGGGCAGCGGTTCGGAGCCAAAGAATTGATTTTGGAAGCATGGTTTGTATGTGACTTAGAAAACGGAAGAGAAGAGGAATATTGCAGCAGTGAACCGTGGGGTGGACAAGTATGCCCTGCCCTGTAGTTTTAAGCATTACACTTTGCCGTCCATTGTTTCAAAACTGCTTTCCTTCCCATAATTATCTTCGAAAGAGAAAGCTGATCCAAAGAGTTTTCTCTTTTTATTTTTTGGGGTTTTTTTTGTGTTTTTTTTGTTTGTTTGTTTTTCAGAGTGGCTCATTGATTTCCATTTTTACTCATAAAGGTGAATAACCAAAAGAAAAACCCCACGGCCCTATGTTACCTAGAGTTTAAAATAGAGAGAACGCACAGGTGTGCCGTAGCACGCTTCATCTGTGGACATCCAAGTGTCTCACAGAGGTCATAGTGGGCATTTTGAAGAAGAGGAAACAGAGGTGCTGAGAGGGAAAGTGTCTCAGCAGGTCAGTGGGGAAGCGGGGCAAGTGTCTGCCGAGCCTGCACCGGAGGTGGGGGTGAGGGAGCGGAGGAGAACAAAGCCGTGCTCGTCTACCCAGGACAGCCCAGGTCCCCAG
The DNA here is from genome assembly GCF_963210335.1 of Falco punctatus. NCBI lineage: Eukaryota > Metazoa > Chordata > Aves > Falconiformes > Falconidae > Falco > Falco punctatus. The sequence goes on from NC_137584.1 coordinate 90,093,404, forward strand.
TGCAGTGACACTGCTGCGGGAGCCGCAACTCACGGCACAAGCCGTGGAGCCAGCAAAGCCTGGTTTCCTCCGGTGTTGCGGCTAAAGGCTAGTCCCAGGGACGCCTGATGTTGGCCTTTGATGGTGCAATCACGGGGTGCCGCTGTGGCCTTCCCCTCACCGAGGGCATCGGTGGAGTCTGGCTCCTCACCTTTGTTGTCTGTTTTCCCAAAACCTTTGGGTACTGGGGAGCTGTGAAGCCTTTCTGTCAGGTGTGATGACTGTGACCCAGCAGGGCCAAGGCAATATCCTTGTGCGCACCCCCGTGCAGGCACACACAGGCATTGCAACACAGGGGACACCTTCTCCCATGGAACTGTGCACATTCTAATATTATTTTTCCCTTTTTTTCTCTAGAACAGAATTCTGAAAGGGGATAAAGGCTGGTACCGCAACGCTATTCGTGGTGTTGACTCAGCAGTTGCTGTTGTTTGACCTTACGGGAAAGCACTTCCCAAGGGGACACACAGAATTAGACTTCCAGTTCTGTAGCTGTGGCTTCTTTGAGCCCCGAGAGACTCAGCATGAAGGGAGACTCATCCAGGTTATTCATCTGATGAGCAGCTTGAGTGAGAAGGCTGCGGGTTATGCCTGCAGCCACGGCGCCGTGGCTCATGGTGCTGTCCTATCTCGTTCCCCAGAGAGGGAGGTGAAATGAGAATTTTGGTGCAGAATGTTGAGGGAGCAATTTTCCAGCTTTCTTGATTTGCCACTCTTGAAAAGGCTTTGGGGAGCCGCTCGGCCTCCTTGGTGGCAAATTGAAGCCCACGGGTAAGAGGCTGGTTTTCTTAGCTTTAACGGACTTTGGATGCCCCCGGTCTGTCGGCCAAAAATGGAAGACCACTGCTCTGACGGACACCCCTGGCATTTCAGAAGAGCTTCTCGTGGCTCGGGAGGAAGTGGCTCTGGTGGCTCTCGTCCTCTTTCCCTCTGAGGACTAGAAGAGAGCCGCTCCACAAGTGTCTAGAGTTCTGTGGCGTGGTGCGGCCATGAGTTAGTTGAAGACCTCAGACTGCTTTTGGTAAGGGGATTTGCCTCTGAAAAGTAGACAGGCTTTGGGAGGTTGTCCCGCTCTAGTCATATGGTAGGAAGCAGCGGAGTCAACGGGACCAGGAACCCAAGGTCCCGGCTCTGTCTGTAGCAGAGCAGCCATGCTGCGGCTGTGCAACCTGTTTGAGCAGATGTTGGACCAGATGTTCTCCATGGGTCCCTTCCGGTGGCAGCCTTCTGTGTGGTATTGTGATGTGGTTTCACACCTAAAGCACCTCAAGGCAGCCCTAATGCCCACTGGGCAGGGCGCTGGGAGAAGGGGCCGTCCCAAACTCCTCCCCGCGGATTCATGCCCAAACGACAGGTCCCCACAGCAGAAACTCCCGTGGCAGGCACAGGCGGAAGAGAGAAGAGAACATTTTATTGGAAACAACAGTTGCGGAGGCCCAACAGGCAGAGCGGTTCAGCTGCTGGAAATGAATCTCCACCTGCAAAGAGAGAGTCAGAAAGCTCTGCTAAGTCCCTGAGGGCAGGAAGAGGCAGGACTCTGCTCCCCGTTCTGTGGGGAACAGCATTCAGCAGGAACCCTTTGTGGCCCAGAAGAGAGAGCCGTTGCTGCCATCGGCTAGGGGTTGTCTGTGGCGCCTTGTCCCCATGGGGAATGCCCCTAGAGACCTGCGTGGGAGCAGAGAGGCGTAGTGCCCCTGTGCCACGCAGCAGGGCTCCCTGGGGAGCCCCTGGGCTGCCACCACGGAGCTCGTTCCAAACCCTGCCCAGCACCATCCCTCGCCCTCCCTTGCCAGCGAGTTGCACTGACGCAGAGCAGTGCTGAGAGCTGAGAAAGATGGGCAGCAGCGCCTGGTACACACCTGGACCTCCTGATCTTCCGCACCTTCGTGCGTCTTTTGGCTGGTCCAGCCCGCAGAAGTTTTCCTATCTTTGTCCTCCTCTTTTCCGTGCAGCTTTTAGTGTCCTCTCCCCAGGCCTCTCTTCTCCTTAGCCTTCTGCCTTCCTTGTTCTGGAGGGAGCCTGCAGACCTTTCCATCCCGCAGTGGTATTAGTTAGGGGGAAAGCCACCCTCCAGTGGAGTCCCTTCTGATTTGACCCAAAGCGAGCCCATTTTACCTTCTCTCCTCTGAAAGGCTGGCCAGCTTGACTGGACACCCCAGGGGGCCTGCTGCACTCTTGATGGTGCTTGGAGGCAAAGCTGGAGGTGCCTACAAGAGAAATGTTGCAGTTGGGAGGTGGCAAGGGACAACGTGGAGCGGGAAGCGACTGTTGGCCAGACTGCTCCCTTGGCTGTCCAGAGGAGCTCCCTTTGGCTGGTTTGCATCGGCCACATTGCGCACAGTCATCTGCGCCCCTGCAAAATAGACTGGCTGAAGCTCTGACATGGAGACAATGAAGTAGGGCCCCGGCAAAACCCCTCTGACCCCCTCTGTCTTTTTGTAGCTATTTTGTGGGCCTTTTGTTTGCTCAAGCAGATGCCTAGTGCATTTGAGAATCACCTTGCCACTTCCCCTTCCTATGTATCAGCCTGGGGGGGCTGGAGGAATAAGCCACACGCAGCCCGGCTCTGCTGCCGGGCAGAGGCACAGCCGCGACGTGGCCTCCTCAGAGACTGCCCTCCTACAGCAGAAGCCAGGCTGTCACCGTGGCTGCGGGGCTGACATACCTCTCCCGTTGCAGACTCCGCCACCGTATCTCCCCCAGCTTTTTCGAGGACACTGAGCAGAGAGGGGCATGCCTGCAGCAAGGCTTCTGCCCAGTGCTCGGTATCCTCTGTGTCTGGGCAAACACTTGGCTCTTCCAAATGCAGCTCTAGAAAGAAAAAGCCCTTGCAGCCAGGTGACTTCTTGGAGGTAAAACCCAGCTCCAGCAAAACCCACCGGCAGCCCTCCAGCGCTTCTGTTTTCACCCTCCCGTGCCCGGCCTGCAGGCCTCAGCTCACCTTGCTGAGCAAAGTGTTTGTGCGCCAAGAGGCAGGGGCAGAGGCCATGAGACAAGCAGGTCTGAGAGGACCACACAGGATGCCCAGCCCCTCCAGAAAGGATGCTGCAGGTTCTGGCATCCCAAGCATGCCAGCCTGTGACACCCCTCAGTCCCACTGCCTCTTACCTCCAGATCTCTGCCTGGTGGCCAGCGACTCCTGGGCTGCTGGGCAGGGGGGGCCACTTCTCTCCTCCCCAAAGATTTCGCCACAGTTCACCACCAGAAACTGCAGCAGCACCTTCACCTGCACACATCAAAGCCCTGTTGTCAACCCAGCTGCTGGAAATGGACCAAGCAGCCTTTGCCACTCCTGCGCCTTGCCTGTGCGCAGAAGGCGGTGGCTGTGGGGCTGCTCTTGCAGGCTTTGCCACCCCAGCAGCATCTGCCCAGAGCCCAGCCCCCTGTCCCCGGAGCCCCGGGACACCCACCACCTCTACGGAAAATGCGGAGGGAGGGCTGGGCAAGCCCTGTGCAGGCTGGCTTACCTGCAGGGGCTGGGGCAGCGCGCCATCCTCCCCACCGAGGGCTGCCAGGGGCTGCCCAAAGAGCGCCTTGCCACAGCTGGAGCCCGCCTGCCCCGGTGCCTGGGCAACGGCCGCGCTCTGCCGCAGAGCCAAGGGCCAGGGCAGCCCCCTCCTGCTGCTGCTGCTGCTGCTGCTGCTGCTGCTGCTGCTGCTGCTGCTGCTGCTGCTCCCTCCTGCTGCAAAGCAAAAGAGAGCCAGAGGCCATCAATGGAGACTGCCAGGCCAGCGGTCCCGGAGCCTGCCCGGCCTGCCGCCCAGTGCTGAGCAGTGCGGCAGGACGGGCAGGGAGCCAGCAGCTGCAGCCGTGGCTGCGGTTCAGTGGCTGGGAAGCTCCCGAGAGCCGGCGTGCCACCAGGGCAGCAGCAGAGGCTTCGTGTCCCCCCAGAGCCAGATCCGGCAGCCGCTTGCCCAGTGGATGTCCTTGCTCATCCGGGTGATGTCCTCCCTCGGGCTGCCCAGCCTGCACGGTGACGCTCCAGGGACAAGTGAACACAGATCAGCTGCTTGCAGGAGGTGGCCTTTTGTTCCAAAACTCACCTGGTGAGCGGCAAAGTCCCTCTCCGTTGCTCGATTTGGCCGCGGGAGGCCCTTGCTTGGCATCAGTCTGCAAGAAGGCGGCAGCGCTTAGCACCAGTGCCACCGGCGAGGCCATGCCAGTGTTCCTAGTGGCTCCCCGACCCCCTCCACTGCCCAAGAGGCACCGTGGGATGCTCTCTCCCTCCCCCCGGCACAAGCTCCCCTGCCTCGCTCCACATCCCTGGCACCCCGGCACAGCCAGAGGCGGGTGAAAGGCAGCCATCCTCACCCTTGCCTGCCGCTCCACCAGCCTCTCCAGGCTCCTGGCGCTGAACGTCCTCCACTGGGCGAGAGAGAAGGAGGGGAAGAAGATGAGCGGCGATGCCTCAGCTGCTCGGCTGGAGGACCACTGCTCGGGGACAGAGCCCGGAGCAGAGAGATACTCACGGCACAGCGGCGGCTTAGCTCCTTCTCCAGGAGTCTGAGTGACGGCACATGGGTGACTCGAGGTCTCTTGTGCCCTTCTGGTGTCCTGTGGGGCGGGAAGGCACAGGGAAAGAGCTGGGTGAGCCCCAGGCCACCTCTTCTGCCTTGTCTGGAGAGCTGGGGAGCTGTGTTCCCCCGGCCAGCTGGGAGCATCCCCCCGGCTTACCCAAGCAGCGTGTCCACCCACTGCTCCTTCAGGGCCCAGGAGCTGCAGAAAGAGAGGAGACACAGCGTCAGGCCCCGCAGCCCCCAGCCCGTGGGCAGAGGTGGGTGCCTGCGCACCCCTACCCCGTGGGGAAGGGCACAGGGGCAGGATGGAGCCCCACGGGGCGGGGCAGAGGTGCTGCCCAAGCCCTGGCTCCCTCTGTCCTGCCACCCTGCCCACACAGATGCTTTTGCCCTTCCCTTCTGGGGACCAAAAGGTGGCCAGGGGATGCAGGAGGTGGCAATGCCCCCATCCCTCCCTGCCGGCGTGCTGCCTGTCCCCTGGCCAGGCTCTGCACGGGGGGCAGAAGCCACTCACAGGGTGGCGTGGGCACAGCTGGGAACCTCTCCTGCCCGGCCATGGGACGTGGCACCACGACTCACCCAAAGTCGGCAACGCAGGAGCCAGTGGGCCAGGCGAGGATGAGGGAGGTCCTGCCCTCATCGCTGCCTTCCTCTTCTTGGTGTCCCGCTGCCCTTTCTGGGCTGCTGAGCACCCACAGCTCGTGCAGGGCCACGCGGAGCTGTGGGCGCAGGGTGGTGCCACGTCTGCGGAGGGGAGACGTGGGCAGTGAGGTGGAGGTGGCCTCCTTGGGGTCCCCAGAGGCAGAGTCCTGTCCCCCCCCTGCCCTTGGGACGGGCACTGGTGCCTCCAGCAGCGAGGTGCCGGGGCCCGGGGTGGGTGCCAGGGTGTCCCTGTCCTGGTCGCCAGGCCAGGGTTGGGGGAAAAGCAGGTGGGCTCTGAGGGTCTTACTGCAACTTGGCCACCACCAGTTCCTCCGGGAGGAGGAGAAGGCGCCTCTCACTCCGCTTGCGGCCCTGGGTCAGCCGCACGTCCGCGCTCAGCACTGCCTCGTCGTCGCTGAGAGCCTCCCTGCAGAGCAGAGCAGAGCAGAGCGGGCATGAGAAAGGCCACTGCTGCGGGGTCCGGCCGTGCCCGTGTGTCCCCAGGCCGCAGGGGGAGCCCACCTGGAGCCACTGCAGCAGTTGGCCTGGCCCATCCTGCCCGGGACAGCAGCACCCTCGCCGTGCACAGAGGATGTGGCCCAGCCGGCGATAGCGAGGATGGGAAATAGGGCGCTGGTGCCAGGACAGCGCTGTTTGGCCAAACCCTGCCTCGTGCCAGCGCCACTCCGTGCCAGCACAGCTCCCTCCTGCCGCCTCTGGTGGCTGCTGGCTCCAACTGACCAACACTCCGTCCCCAACAACCAACACAAAGACCAACACTCCGTCCCTAACAACCAACACAGAGACCAAAGCTCCACCCCCAATGGAAAGTGGGCGGAGCCTGGGGGGGGCTGCTGCCTTCTCGCTCCGGACCTGTTGCAGTCTGAACTCATTTTCCCATCCGGATCCCCTGAGGAATCCTCCGTTAGTGACGCTTTGCTCTGACAGGCGTCCTGCTGCACGGGGCAGCGGTTCGGAGCCAAAGAATTGATTTTGGAAGCATGGTTTGTACGTGACTTAGAAAACGGAAGAGAAGAGGAATATTGCAGCAGTGAACCGTGGGGTGGACAAGTATGCCCTGCCCTGTAGTTTTAAGCATTACACTTTGCCGTCCATTGTTTCAAAACTGCTTTCCTTCCCATAATTATCTTCGAAAGAGAAAGCTGATCCAAAGAGTTTTCTCTTTTTATTTTTTGGGGTTTTTTTTGTGTTTTTTTTGTTTGTTTGTTTTTCAGAGTGGCTCATTGATTTCCATTTTTACTCATAAAGGTGAATAACCAAAAGAAAAACCCCACGGCCCTATGTTACCTAGAGTTTAAAATAGAGAGAACGCACAGGTGTGCCGTAGCACGCTTCATCTGTGGACATCCAAGTGTCTCACAGAGGTCATAGTGGGCATTTTGAAGAAGAGGAAACAGAGGTGCTGAGAGGGAAAGTGTCTCAGCAGGTCAGTGGGGAAGCGGGGCAAGTGTCTGCCGAGCCTGCACCGGAGGTGGGGGTGAGGGAGCGGAGGAGAACAAAGCCGTGCTCGTCTACCCAGGACAGCCCAGGTCCCCAGTGCAGTGACACTGCTGCGGGAGCCGCAACTCACGGCACAAGCCGTGGAGCCAGCAAAGCCTGGTTTCCTCCGGTGTTGCGGCTAAAGGCTAGTCCCAGGGACGCCTGATGTTGGCCTTTGATGGTGCAATCACGGGGTGCCGCTGTGGCCTTCCCCTCACCGAGGGCATCGGTGGAGTCTGGCTCCTCACCTTTGTTGTCTGTTTTCCCAAAACCTTTGGGTACTGGGGAGCTGTGAAGCCTTTCTGTCAGGTGTGATGACTGTGACCCAGCAGGGCCAAGGCAATATCCTTGTGCGCACCCCCGTGCAGGCACACACAGGCATTGCAACACAGGGGACACCTTCTCCCATGGAACTGTGCACATTCTAATATTATTTTTCCCTTTTTTTCTCTAGAACAGAATTCTGAAAGGGGATAAAGGCTGGTACCGCAACGCTATTCGTGGTGTTGACTCAGCAGTTGCTGTTGTTTGACCTTACGGGAAAGCACTTCCCAAGGGGACACACAGAATTAGACTTCCAGTTCTGTAGCTGTGGCTTCTTTGAGCCCCGAGAGACTCAGCATGAAGGGAGACTCATCCAGGTTATTCATCTGATGAGCAGCTTGAGTGAGAAGGCTGCGGGTTATGCCTGCAGCCACGGCGCCGTGGCTCATGGTGCTGTCCTATCTCGTTCCCCAGAGAGGGAGGTGAAATGAGAATTTTGGTGCAGAATGTTGAGGGAGCAATTTTCCAGCTTTCTTGATTTGCCACTCTTGAAAAGGCTTTGGGGAGCCGCTCGGCCTCCTTGGTGGCAAATTGAAGCCCACGGGTAAGAGGCTGGTTTTCTTAGCTTTAACGGACTTTGGATGCCCCCGGTCTGTCGGCCAAAAATGGAAGACCACTGCTCTGACGGACACCCCTGGCATTTCAGAAGAGCTTCTCGTGGCTCGGGAGGAAGTGGCTCTGGTGGCTCTCGTCCTCTTTCCCTCTGAGGACTAGAAGAGAGCCGCTCCACAAGTGTCTAGAGTTCTGTGGCGTGGTGCGGCCATGAGTTAGTTGAAGACCTCAGACTGCTTTTGGTAAGGGGATTTGCCTCTGAAAAGTAGACAGGCTTTGGGAGGTTGTCCCGCTCTAGTCATATGGTAGGAAGCAGCGGAGTCAACGGGACCAGGAACCCAAGGTCCCGGCTCTGTCTGTAGCAGAGCAGCCATGCTGCGGCTGTGCAACCTGTTTGAGCAGATGTTGGACCAGATGTTCTCCATGGGTCCCTTCCGGTGGCAGCCTTCTGTGTGGTATTGTGATGTGGTTTCACACCTAAAGCACCTCAAGGCAGCCCTAATGCCCACTGGGCAGGGCGCTGGGAGAAGGGGCCGTCCCAAACTCCTCCCCGCGGATTCATGCCCAAACGACAGGTCCCCACAGCAGAAACTCCCGTGGCAGGCACAGGCGGAAGAGAGAAGAGAACATTTTATTGGAAACAACAGTTGCGGAGGCCCAACAGGCAGAGCGGTTCAGCTGCTGGAAATGAATCTCCACCTGCAAAGAGAGAGTCAGAAAGCTCTGCTAAGTCCCTGAGGGCAGGAAGAGGCAGGACTCTGCTCCCCGTTCTGTGGGGAACAGCATTCAGCAGGAACCCTTTGTGGCCCAGAAGAGAGAGCCGTTGCTGCCATCGGCTAGGGGTTGTCTGTGGCGCCTTGTCCCCATGGGGAATGCCCCTAGAGACCTGCGTGGGAGCAGAGAGGCGTAGTGCCCCTGTGCCACGCAGCAGGGCTCCCTGGGGAGCCCCTGGGCTGCCACCACGGAGCTCGTTCCAAACCCTGCCCAGCACCATCCCTCGCCCTCCCTTGCCAGCGAGTTGCACTGACGCAGAGCAGTGCTGAGAGCTGAGAAAGATGGGCAGCAGCGCCTGGTACACACCTGGACCTCCTGATCTTCCGCACCTTCGTGCGTCTTTTGGCTGGTCCAGCCCGCAGAAGTTTTCCTATCTTTGTCCTCCTCTTTTCCGTGCAGCTTTTAGTGTCCTCTCCCCAGGCCTCTCTTCTCCTTAGCCTTCTGCCTTCCTTGTTCTGGAGGGAGCCTGCAGACCTTTCCATCCCGCAGTGGTATTAGTTAGGGGGAAAGCCACCCTCCAGTGGAGTCCCTTCTGATTTGACCCAAAGCGAGCCCATTTTACCTTCTCTCCTCTGAAAGGCTGGCCAGCTTGACTGGACACCCCAGGGGGCCTGCTGCACTCTTGATGGTGCTTGGAGGCAAAGCTGGAGGTGCCTACAAGAGAAATGTTGCAGTTGGGAGGTGGCAAGGGACAACGTGGAGCGGGAAGCGACTGTTGGCCAGACTGCTCCCTTGGCTGTCCAGAGGAGCTCCCTTTGGCTGGTTTGCATCGGCCACATTGCGCACAGTCATCTGCGCCCCTGCAAAATAGACTGGCTGAAGCTCTGACATGGAGACAATGAAGTAGGGCCCCGGCAAAACCCCTCTGACCCCCTCTGTCTTTTTGTAGCTATTTTGTGGGCCTTTTGTTTGCTCAAGCAGATGCCTAGTGCATTTGAGAATCACCTTGCCACTTCCCCTTCCTATGTATCAGCCTGGGGGGGCTGGAGGAATAAGCCACACGCAGCCCGGCTCTGCTGCCGGGCAGAGGCACAGCCGCGACGTGGCCTCCTCAGAGACTGCCCTCCTACAGCAGAAGCCAGGCTGTCACCGTGGCTGCGGGGCTGACATACCTCTCCCGTTGCAGACTCCGCCACCGTATCTCCCCCAGCTTTTTCGAGGACACTGAGCAGAGAGGGGCATGCCTGCAGCAAGGCTTCTGCCCAGTGCTCGGTATCCTCTGTGTCTGGGCAAACACTTGGCTCTTCCAAATGCAGCTCTAGAAAGAAAAAGCCCTTGCAGCCAGGTGACTTCTTGGAGGTAAAACCCAGCTCCAGCAAAACCCACCGGCAGCCCTCCAGCGCTTCTGTTTTCACCCTCCCGTGCCCGGCCTGCAGGCCTCAGCTCACCTTGCTGAGCAAAGTGTTTGTGCGCCAAGAGGCAGGGGCAGAGGCCATGAGACAAGCAGGTCTGAGAGGACCACACAGGATGCCCAGCCCCTCCAGAAAGGATGCTGCAGGTTCTGGCATCCCAAGCATGCCAGCCTGTGACACCCCTCAGTCCCACTGCCTCTTACCTCCAGATCTCTGCCTGGTGGCCAGCGACTCCTGGGCTGCTGGGCAGGGGGGGCCACTTCTCTCCTCCCCAAAGATTTCGCCACAGTTCACCACCAGAAACTGCAGCAGCACCTTCACCTGCACACATCAAAGCCCTGTTGTCAACCCAGCTGCTGGAAATGGACCAAGCAGCCTTTGCCACTCCTGCGCCTTGCCTGTGCGCAGAAGGCGGTGGCTGTGGGGCTGCTCTTGCAGGCTTTGCCACCCCAGCAGCATCTGCCCAGAGCCCAGCCCCCTGTCCCCGGAGCCCCGGGACACCCACCACCTCTACGGAAAATGCGGAGGGAGGGCTGGGCAAGCCCTGTGCAGGCTGGCTTACCTGCAGGGGCTGGGGCAGCGCGCCATCCTCCCCACCGAGGGCTGCCAGGGGCTGCCCAAAGAGCGCCTTGCCACAGCTGGAGCCCGCCTGCCCCGGTGCCTGGGCAACGGCCGCGCTCTGCCGCAGAGCCAAGGGCCAGGGCAGCCCCCTCCTGCTGCTGCTGCTGCTGCTGCTGCTGCTGCTGCTGCTGCTGCTGCTGCTGCTCCCTCCTGCTGCAAAGCAAAAGAGAGCCAGAGGCCATCAATGGAGACTGCCAGGCCAGCGGTCCCGGAGCCTGCCCGGCCTGCCGCCCAGTGCTGAGCAGTGCGGCAGGACGGGCAGGGAGCCAGCAGCTGCAGCCGTGGCTGCGGTTCAGTGGCTGGGAAGCTCCCGAGAGCCGGCGTGCCACCAGGGCAGCAGCAGAGGCTTCGTGTCCCCCCAGAGCCAGATCCGGCAGCCGCTTGCCCAGTGGATGTCCTTGCTCATCCGGGTGATGTCCTCCCTCGGGCTGCCCAGCCTGCACGGTGACGCTCCAGGGACAAGTGAACACAGATCAGCTGCTTGCAGGAGGTGGCCTTTTGTTCCAAAACTCACCTGGTGAGCGGCAAAGTCCCTCTCCGTTGCTCGATTTGGCCGCGGGAGGCCCTTGCTTGGCATCAGTCTGCAAGAAGGCGGCAGCGCTTAGCACCAGTGCCACCGGCGAGGCCATGCCAGTGTTCCTAGTGGCTCCCCGACCCCCTCCACTGCCCAAGAGGCACCGTGGGATGCTCTCTCCCTCCCCCCGGCACAAGCTCCCCTGCCTCGCTCCACATCCCTGGCACCCCGGCACAGCCAGAGGCGGGTGAAAGGCAGCCATCCTCACCCTTGCCTGCCGCTCCACCAGCCTCTCCAGGCTCCTGGCGCTGAACGTCCTCCACTGGGCGAGAGAGAAGGAGGGGAAGAAGATGAGCGGCGATGCCTCAGCTGCTCGGCTGGAGGACCACTGCTCGGGGACAGAGCCCGGAGCAGAGAGATACTCACGGCACAGCGGCGGCTTAGCTCCTTCTCCAGGAGTCTGAGTGACGGCACATGGGTGACTCGAGGTCTCTTGTGCCCTTCTGGTGTCCTGTGGGGCGGGAAGGCACAGGGAAAGAGCTGGGTGAGCCCCAGGCCACCTCTTCTGCCTTGTCTGGAGAGCTGGGGAGCTGTGTTCCCCCGGCCAGCTGGGAGCATCCCCCCGGCTTACCCAAGCAGCGTGTCCACCCACTGCTCCTTCAGGGCCCAGGAGCTGCAGAAAGAGAGGAGACACAGCGTCAGGCCCCGCAGCCCCCAGCCCGTGGGCAGAGGTGGGTGCCTGCGCACCCCTACCCCGTGGGGAAGGGCACAGGGGCAGGATGGAGCCCCACGGGGCGGGGCAGAGGTGCTGCCCAAGCCCTGGCTCCCTCTGTCCTGCCACCCTGCCCACACAGATGCTTTTGCCCTTCCCTTCTGGGGACCAAAAGGTGGCCAGGGGATGCAGGAGGTGGCAATGCCCCCATCCCTCCCTGCCGGCGTGCTGCCTGTCCCCTGGCCAGGCTCTGCACGGGGGGCAGAAGCCACTCACAGGGTGGCGTGGGCACAGCTGGGAACCTCTCCTGCCCGGCCATGGGACGTGGCACCACGACTCACCCAAAGTCGGCAACGCAGGAGCCAGTGGGCCAGGCGAGGATGAGGGAGGTCCTGCCCTCATCGCTGCCTTCCTCTTCTTGGTGTCCCGCTGCCCTTTCTGGGCTGCTGAGCACCCACAGCTCGTGCAGGGCCACGCGGAGCTGTGGGCGCAGGGTGGTGCCACGTCTGCGGAGGGGAGACGTGGGCAGTGAGGTGGAGGTGGCCTCCTTGGGGTCCCCAGAGGCAGAGTCCTGTCCCCCCCCTGCCCTTGGGACGGGCACTGGTGCCTCCAGCAGCGAGGTGCCGGGGCCCGGGGTGGGTGCCAGGGTGTCCCTGTCCTGGTCGCCAGGCCAGGGTTGGGGGAAAAGCAGGTGGGCTCTGAGGGTCTTACTGCAACTTGGCCACCACCAGTTCCTCCGGGAGGAGGAGAAGGCGCCTCTCACTCCGCTTGCGGCCCTGGGTCAGCCGCACGTCCGTGCTCAGCACTGCCTCGTCGTCGCTGAGAGCCTCCCTGCAGAGCAGAGCAGAGCAGAGCGGGCATGAGAAAGGCCACTGCTGCGGGGTCCGGCCGTGCCCGTGTGTCCCCAGGCCGCAGGGGGAGCCCACCTGGAGCCACTGCAGCAGTTGGCCTGGCCCATCCTGCCCGGGACAGCAGCACCCTCGCCGTGCACAGAGGATGTGGCCCAGCCGGCAATAGCGAGGATGGGAAATAGGGCGCTGGTGCCAGGACAGCGCTGTTTGGCCAAACCCTGCCTCGTGCCAGCGCCACTCCGTGCCAGCACAGCTCCCTCCTGCCGCCTCTGGTGGCTGCTGGCTCCAACTGACCAACACTCCATTCCCAATGGAAAGTGGGTCAAGCCTGGGGGGGGCTGGGATCTCTCTACAATATGGCCACCCATGCCTTGCCCTGGTTAGCCCCAGCACGACAGGGCAGGGGGCAAGGACCACCTCCCTCCACCTTCCAGCGGTGCCTCTTTCCTTGGGCTTCACCATTGCTTCCCAGTGTCCCACTAGTTTCGGTACCCCAGGCCTGGTGGTTCAGCCAGGTCTCCATTCCTCGCGCTGCTCATCAGTCCGTGGTGTGTTTGCTTTTCTCCAGGCCTCAGGCCTGGCTCCTGTTGGGAGCGGCCTCGCAAACCCGCCTGCCAGGTCCCGCAGCACTTGAGGGTGCTCCCCATTAGGGACATGAGCATCTCCACTGGGCTCAAGTGTCATCTAATCTCATCCTCTTCCAACTGACCTTACCCAATCTCCTTGCACTAAGGCTACCTCTTCTCCAGCCTTTCCAGCTCTCCAGGGCCTGGCATGTCTGAAGGCTGGTCTTGCCAGAACCACCATACCCCAGGAGGATTGGCAGAACCTAGACCAGCCTCAAGTGCTGCCATGGCCTAGTGAAGGCCAGCAGAGGTTTACGAGAGAGACAAATAATTCCCTGAAATCGTGACATATGATGAGTTCTTGTAGCCCTGGGGAACTGGTCATCGGAGCTCTTTTCACTACTGTGCCCTATGCTGGTTCTGCCTTACGGTGCTCAGCTGGCACGGTCTTCACTTCTCTGTTGGCAGTTCAGTGTGGCAGCAGCAGCCGGGGGTTCCAACCAGCAGCAACGCGGTGTTGCCACCTGCTTAGCATAGAGGTCCCTCAGCCACTGTGCCTTGCCCAATGGGGTGTGTGGCTTTCCCTGGATTCCCCATGCCTGTGTCTGTGACGCTCACAGTCAAAGCCTGCAAGGGAAAAACGTGAAACCAAGGGAGGGATAAAGACCCAAGCAGTTAGTATTCACCAGTGAGTATTTGATCTCAGCCCATCCCTCTGCCTCCGTGCTTAGCACTGTACAACCACCCAGCGCAGGAGAGTGGCTCTGCCATGGGGGCGAAGCACCTGCGCAGGCAGGAGAAGGGGTGGGGGACCGCACGTACCTGGCTTAATTCTACAGACTCGAAAGAGATTTCGCCAGCTGATGTCATGACTTGTCCGAGGCTGGCAGTGATGTCGGCCGCAGAGGCAGTAATTAAAGCCCTGGCCTCCCAGCTGGAGGCACAGCCGTGTCCTGCGTCCTCCGAAGCAGCGCTGGACTGACATGGCAGGAGCCTTATGTAGCCAGGCCAGATTTTCATTTTTGGAGTAACAGCTTCAGATCCACCAATGCAGGATTTTTCACTGTAAGCTGGAGAAGCAACACACTTATTTCCCTTTCTGTCTCACACTTAGCTAGGTGGCAGGTGTGTCAGGGGACCAAGGGCTTCTCTTCCAGCCAACGACACAAGGCTTTGGTTCTCATTCCCTCATCACGTTGTGTTGGCTAGCAGAGGTTTGCACTGGCATGTGACATATTTTCTTATTGCTCATCTACAACTGCAGTCACATTTCAGAAGTGTTTTGGCGCGCCGCTCCACTGGCAGCTGGCACTTGCAGCAGCAGCTTCTCCAACTGAGGTGGTTTGGGTGCAATGCATCAGCCCATTTCTCATATTGCACAAGGTCTTCCTTTCCCCCTCGCCTCTTTTGGCTGTATTGGGACATGTGACATCTTTTCAAAGAATCTTTAATCTTTTTCAGCATTTGGAATGGGCCTGAATAAATCCTTGTCAGGGGAAAACTTTATGAGAAAGACGTGGTGTTCTGGCTGGTACGATCTCTCGCAGGTGCAGGATGACGATAGCCGTGATGCAGCAATGCAATAGCATGGGGCGTGAAAACCACAACTGGTTTTATTGGGAAGAATCGGGCTGGTGGCGACTGCGGACCCCTGATGTGCTCCTTACCTATCCTGTGAGTGTGCTTTTCTGGTAGACACACTCACCCCATAGTTCCCTGGAAAAGAAAGGCTTAGAAATGATGGGAATTTTCTATCACCACCTGAATACCACTTAAAACTGTGGGATAATTAAGGTTGACAGCTTTAATTCATTGGCCCCATTTTCAGGTAAAACTATTCATTCAACCAGGGTAAGGACAATAGATGACTACCGGTGAGTTCATCAGCTGTAAATCTGGGGTGTTAAGTAAAATAAACATGTTGTAAAGCTTCTGCCCTGTTTCGTCCCAGCTATTCTTTAGACTATTCATCTATTTTGGAAAGCTTACTGGTTCAAGATTTAAAAATCATGGACTACATGTGAGGAGCAGGTATGATGTGGACGTGGAGGAGACTGAGGTCCTGATAGGAAACAGGGGTGGGAAGGTGAGATGCTGGCATCCTTGGCGAGGGATGAAGCAGGCTAAGGGAGAAGTAAGGGGGCAGGGGGTGGGCACATGCATGTGTGGTTTGGGGATCGCTGCCCAAGTTCAAAGCACTTATGCAGATTATTGCTTGTAACTTGTATTTAAGCCCAGACCCAAAGCGGTTAAATACCTGCCCAAACGTCCAGCTGGTGTCCCCTAAATGTGTGCCTGTGGGGGGTCAAAGCCTGCTCAGCCAGGGGAGTCCTGGTACGAGGTTCCCTGGGCTTAAGCAGGGCTGAGGCCAGCAGGTCGAGGCTGGAGGGTCTGTAGAAACTCAGCTACAAATGTCAAAGCCACAGAAGCTTAGTCTCCAATAAACAGCTTTAATCTTATTTATCTCAAGCCTTTTATCTGCAGGCTTTCTTGGCTGGTTTTGTTTTCTTTACATTTGTTTACATACACTGAACTAAGAGTTTTTCTGGAAATGCTGGTATGGCTTTTAACTGTAGGAATGATTCACTGAGAATAATTAATTCAAAGATCTTGGCATCTCTTTTCCTTGTAATCTGGTGATGGATATTCTGTGATTTTCTTGGAGGTTTTTCTCCCTGTATGTGCATGTTTACACTCACACCCACACAGACTCACACACATTTGCAAATGCAGATACTTCCCTCTTCTTCTGGAGCTTTTAAGTTCTAGAGCAGCATATCTGACCTGTGTGATTAACCCCTTCTGCTACGCAGCTCCTTTCTTTACATCCAAAAGCATGACAGAGATGTGATTTGTGAGACCCTTCCTATAGGTTTTTGCCCATATCATGAACCCCCTGAGCTCCCAGAGCAGAGCAGACACACAAAACACACTTCAAGGAGGGTCTGTGCTCTCTGCTGACTGCTGCGGCTGTTCGGGCTCCATCTGGGGGATGGCTGGCTCAAACCAGGCATTTTCCTAAGGAATTAAACAGCACAGAGCTGCTCCCCAGGCCCAGGATTGTTCCCCAGCGTTGTTTAATTTATTAAATATTGTTGATACGGAGATTACAGCTTGCTCACATGTTAATATCCATTAGCTGGGAAGCAGTGAGTTGCGCCCCTGAGACTCTGTAAGCCTTGAGGAGTGGGACTTATGTAGCAAATGAAGCAGGGACCTCACAGTGTATGAGACAAGGGGTTTGCCCGCTGGCCCTGTCTGTGAAGTCTCTGATGGCCCTTGGAGTGGCTTATCACTCTAAATGTCAGTAACACTGAAATGATTTCCTTTGTAGAGCTCACAGCTACACTCAAATAGCTTATTTTTTTCCCCTTGTTCTGAAACCCATCGTCTGTGCGCTGCCAGGATCCCTGTAGCCCGGTAATTTGCACTGTTATTTCAGAAGTTAAAAGCTATTACAGTGCTTTTTAATCACCAGCACAGCATGGCAAAAAACCCTCATTGCTTCACAGTGATGGTCATACCATTGCGACACCGATGGCTGCCTGGGGACCTGGGCCAGGTGGCTAGCAGGCTGCTGGTGAGCTGGCATTAGCCAAATAGTGTCATGGCAGAGCCCACAGCAGAATGTGGAGTCACTCTGTAATTATGCTCCTGTTTTTTCTGTTTTGTCTATGAAACAGAGTCACTGGAACAGGACAACTTTCATAAATTCAGGGAGGGCCAAGATTATTTTAACTATCTCTAACAGCACTTGGCTCTTTGAGGATTTTTATCCAAATGTCTGCAAGCCCTTGCTCTTCACAAAGAGCGATAAACGTAATTAGCACAGTTCTAAAGTGGGGAAAGCCGAGGCTTAATTAACTACTTATGGATATACAGCAAATCAGTGGCAGAGATGGGAAGAGAAACCAGTTTTCCTGACTCCCGTTTATGCCCCAGCCAGTGGATTCCAGTGCCATGTCTATGTGGTAGCAACTGCAGTGGGATAAACAAGACAAAAAGTCCCAACAGGGCAAAGCCGAGGGTGGCCCAGTGGCCACCCGGACAGCCCTGTGGCCGGCCGACATGGCTCTGGGGGACACCGTTGCCTATGGTCTGGCATTTGGTGAAGCCAGACCGGCATCAGGAACCTGCACAATGCATGTGTGGGAGGCCAGTCTGCTCCTCAGAGCCTTGTCCTTGTAATAATCCAAAAGTTTGCTTACAGGAAAGGGTTCCTGCTGGGGCATCGCCCACCCATCCGCTCCCTGCCTCCCTGCCACCCCCGCTGGGCTAACCTGGGACTCCCAGCTTTCTCCAGTCAGGAAAGTCAGTGGTCTAGGACGGAGTCATGGCAATATGCACCCTGCACCATCCACTGGGGCTTCTGGCTTTCCAACCTGTGTCACCCTTGTGCCAGCCTGCCCGTCACCACCCATGAAGCCTCAGCCGGGACCTGCAGCCACGCAGACCCATGCTGTCACGGAGACCCACACTGGGTGAACGCCTGCTTCTGAAAACCGAGCCATGCAACTGGAGGAAGAGGCTGTATTGAGGTATGCAGAGATGAGATAAGCCAGGCACGGACTCCTCAAAGGCAGTGTTTAGCCGTTGTTCTCCCAAAAGGCTGCTGATCGAGAGGGATAGCCTTGAAATGTTCTGTTCTGAACAGGTGGTGCCAAAGTGGAGGGAGGGATCTCTCCTCTATCCCTCTCACTGACCCCGGGATGGGTATACTCAGACTCTATTACCTTCACAGCTACACACCTGGGTGCAGAGCTATGCTGAGTGGTGTCCTCCTTACGCCCCACCAGCTATCACAACAGCTCTGGAGGTCAAGGTGCTCGCAACATCTCCATGGGCTCTCTGGAGGTTGCACCACCCATCTGACTTCCCTTCTTTTCCTACAGCTGCGGTAGAAGCTGTCTTAGCAAATGAGGAGAAATCATGGCTACACAAGTGACATCCCTTTCCTGGTTTAGGTCAGAACGTAACCTTGAGCTTGTGCAATAGAACAGACTCCTCTGCCTGCGGCTCCCAGAGCACAGCGCTGCATGCCTGCAGGCGTTTAGCTAACCCCAGGAAGCAAATCAAGTTAAAATGGTGCGAATGAGATTTTTTTTTTTTTTTTTTTTTTTGCCCTAGCATTTACTGATGACTTACTACATTGCATCAGGGAGGCTTTCAAAACAGGAAGGTATTTCTACTCCAGGCTGAAATAACACACTCTAGTACCGCCAGCAGGGAACTTGCTGCTCACACCCTGGGCAATACCCGCTTTTGCTGAGAGCAGCAGTAGGTGCAACCCATGGCAAGGGGTGACTCTAGAAACATGTAAATAGAAATTGTAGGTTTTGCTTCCAGCCACAAGAAGAGGACCTATTTAGCATTCGCTCAGGTTGCTACAGGACGATGTGGTTTCCGTTTTCATCCCACTAAAGCTTCAGGGTGAGCAAGGATGGGTCTGCAGACAGGCACTGTGCTGGGGGAGGGATGCAGCCTCCGCCCCAAAGGCTCCTGCAGGAGCACCTTGGCATGGGGCAAAGGGACTAGCAGCAACACAACAACAAGAAGGCAGAAAACAGGCAAGTGCTGCTGTGCAGGGAATCACTAAATGGTGGAAAAGAAGGGAACTGGCTGGCTGTGGCAAGCAAGAAAAAAGGCAGAGGGGGGCTGGAGCTGAGACAGGTTAGAAAGGAAGATTTCTGAGGCCGCATCTGTTCTTAATCACACCCAGGGCTTTTCTCTGGTGCTGGGGTCAGCTGGTGGAGGAGACCTTGTGTCCATACCATTCCACCCTCTCAGCTGTCAACAGGTGATGGCTGACTCTGCATGGTCTCCTGGGAGCTCTTCCTGGCTTGTGCTAATTCCCAAGCGATGCCCAGAAACCTGCAGGACAAACGTTCGTTTGCACAAGCCAGGAACATGCCGGGGACCGCCCTGACCATTGGATTCCCTTGCCCAGGTCCAGTATTGCTGTGTCTGCACAGCCGAAGTCTTTGCTTGGCTCTCGCCATGGCTTCCCTCACCTGGACCTGATGAAACCCTTCCCTCACAGCTGCCAGCCCCCCAGTGCCTGTCGCGAGGGGCTGGGGGGCACACATGCACATGGCTGGGAGGGGGGTCCCTCTGCAACCTTGGCGAGGGAGGGCTGCTGGCACCACAGAAGTGCGGGCTTGGCCAGGCTGAGCATTGAGCATAGGCTACTTGTTGCGGCAGGCTGATGGATAGTGATGGTAAGAGCCATAGAAGCTGGTGCCGGCGATGCTGATGGAGAGGTGAAACAACGCTTTCCTGCAGCATCAGGTGCTCCCTGCTGCCCATGTCACCAGCCAAAGCAGTAAGGCAAGCTTTCACAGGTTCTCCGTCTTTGTCCCTCCTCCTGCTCCAGGCCAGACTGCAAAGGCAGAGATGATCAGTTGTGCCTCTGAGGCCAGCAGCTGGTTACGCCACCAGTACATGTTCTCCAGGACAGAAACGCATGTGGCAGACGTTTCTCCTGCTCCTGGTTTAAATGTACCTTGGAAAACTTGCTGTATTAATGAGGCTGAGTTGAAGTGGTCATGGACATTTTTGGATGCTACATACATACATGTGCATCTTCTCTTTAAGATTCTCCCTTCTCTTATATCCATGGCTTTCAGCTCAGGCAGCGCTTTGATACCCCAGTGCTGATTTTTGACTCGAGCACTTGCAGAGACTGGCTCCTTGTGCTGGTGGGAGCCTGATCCATTGCCCAGCTGCCTTCCTCAGGGGAGAAGTCACAGAAGAGCTTCAGGAGCAACCTGCAGTAAAGCTGCTTATTTAGTGAAAGTGAAAGTGAAAATCAGCCTGAAGCCTGGAGGAAGGCAGCAGCCATCACCTGGAGGTGCTGCGATGGAGATGCAATGGAGGTGCTGCGGTGGGGGTGCTGCGATGCGGGTACTGTGATGGAGATGCATGGGGGTGCTGTGGTGAGGGTGCTGCAGTGGGGGTGCTCCGATGGAGATGCTGCGGTGGGGGTGCTGTGATGGGGGTGCTGCGGTGGGGGTGCTGCAGTGGGGGTGCTGCGGTGGGGGTGCTGCAATTGGGGTGCAATGGAGGAGCGATGGGGGTGCTGTGATGGAGATGCAATGGGAGTGCTGCGGTGAGGGTGTTGCGATGGGGGTGCTGTGATGGGGTGCTGCAATGGGGGTGCTGCGATGGGGGCACTATGATAGAGATGCAATGGGGGTGCTGCGATGGAAGCGCTGTGATGGGGGTGCTGCAATGGGGGTGCTGCGATGGGGGTGCAATGGAGGCGCTGCAATTGGGGTGCTGCGATGGAGTGCTGTGATGGGGGGTGCTGTGATGGAGATGCAATGGGGGTGCTGCAATGGAGGTGCTGCGATGGGAGTGCTGTATGGGGGTGCTGCGATGGGGGTGCTGCTGCAGCCCCCGTGCCCAGGTACCCATCGCTGGAAGGCAGCCCTGGGCCAGCACAATCCCCCCAGCACCGCTCAGTCCAGCAGCTGAGCTCAGACAGCACCTACTGGCACCGCCCGTGTGCCGCTGTGGGGGGTGTTGGCCCAGGCCGGGAAGCAGTGACAAACCCGACCTTCCCAGACTGCCGTGGATGTCCTGCTCATTTTCCTGGGAGAGGAGAGCTGCCCTGGGGCAAGCTGTATTAGGGAAGGGAGGGACTGTTGCAGGGGACCAGGGAAGGGGATGCTGGTGCCAAGGGAGTGCCTTGAATGGAGATGGGGGGAAGAAACAAGGGTAAAACAAAAGAAAAAAATAAAGAGAAAATAAAGAGAATAGGAAAAAAAGAAAAGAAGAGGAGAAAAGAGAGATAATAGGGAAAAAAAGAAAAGAAAAAGAGAAAAAAAAAGAAAAAGAAAAAAAGGAAAAGGGGGGGAAAGGTGGGTGGGAAGGAGGGGAAAAGTGGGGGGAAGAGGGAGGAAAGGAGGGGGAAAGGAAAAAAAAGTCTACAGGTACTAGCAAGGAACAAACTGGAGGTCATCACTGCCTCAGCTCTGCATGCAGGGCCATTCTGTACCCCTCAAGCCACAGTTCAGACAGCCTTTCAAGGCACAGAACATTTAAGTCCATAATTTTTCTTTTTTCACCAAGTTTTACGTGGCACTGAGGAAAAAAAACCCACCACATCTCTTTCATTCTTGGCTGCAGCATTTTAAATCAGAAAGGAAGAGGAGGTGCAGCTTCTATCTGTCCACCTTCAGGCACCCCCGGTGCAAACCCTGGCACCGATGCTTGTAACTCCTGACAGTCGTGACTGTCACAACAGCCAGACAAACAGACCAAGACCCCTGCAGCTGTGGGGCTCCACAGCACAAACCTGAAAAAAACCCCAGGGCACCCATAGGTCCTAACGGCCCTGAGCAGCCTCAGCTGGGACCCACACCCACACCCCTGCCCAGCAGCTCCATTGCAGCTCAGCCTTGGGCTGCCTTGCAGGTGGGTTGGGTTGGTCCTTTTGGGGTGGTCCTTAGGTTGCCTGCAGCCCTGGCCTTGGAGCACCCTTTTGTTGTGCCTGGGGCTGCTGTGAGGAGCTGCTGCTGGCACCCAGCTCTGCTCTGTGTGCCTGCTGGGGTCTCCATGCCCCCCTTTGGGGGCAGTGCTGCTCCCTGAGAAAGGCAAGTGCTCTTGTTACTCTTCCATTTCTTGTCCCTCGGTAGCTATCTCCTCCAGGGTTTTTCAACAGAAGTTCTTGTTATATGGATGTATATTTTCCCCTGCTTATATTTGTCTCAGAAGCGACCTCATCTAACATTTTCCTCAGGGGAACAGGTCTGCATTTATGACCATAAACTGATTTATCTGCTCATAAGAAGATGGTGCAGCCTACTGAGCCACCCTCTGATCGAGGCTTGTCAGGAGCCCCTGCTTGCCAGCCACAGGGCTCCTGAGCCTGCTCGCCTCCTTGCTGTCTGCAGGTTTCTGCTTACAAGCTGGTTTTTGCTTGTGAAGGCTCAAGCCCACTGATTTTATTTTTTTAAAAATATGTATATTCTTTTTCTGTTCTCAGGATGGTCTCACGGCTTTTCTGAAGTGCTGCGGAGGAAATCGCTTCACTGAAGCATCTCTGCAAACTGCTGACTGACTGATGATGAAATCTTGCTGGGAAGGAGCAGTTTTGAGCAACAAGCCCTAGC
This sequence comes from Falco punctatus, assembly GCF_963210335.1. NCBI lineage: Eukaryota > Metazoa > Chordata > Aves > Falconiformes > Falconidae > Falco > Falco punctatus. The sequence continues at coordinate 90,115,484 of NC_137584.1, forward strand.
CTTCTCCAAGGCGTGCAGCCGCCCGGGCGGTGGAGCTGGGACGCCGTAGCACTCGTCCTGCTGCCATGGTCAGAGCTATTTTCCAAGCACTTTTATTTTAAGACACCACGAACTTTGGGGCCCAAGTCTGACTCTTGTTGAGGGTTGGAAGGGCAGGAGTGTAGCAGGGCTGGCCTGGTGCTGTGCACCCAGAGGTCTGAGTAAACCACTAGGACCTGCAGAGATCCCACTGCATCTCTGGGTAGCCTCGTGCTGATGGTCAGGATGATAGAAGTAGGGGAGCTGGTGTGGACTTTGAGGGGGGTTGATTGGTTTTAAATACTGATTTCCTTTTCTGTTGAGTGTAGGGGTTGACGTATTAAACACCTGGCAGGTGGATCCGCCTTTGGAAGCAGAGCATGCTCAGTGTGGTGTGTGTAGGGAACGAGCCCATGGCATAATGGCTTTTAATGTTGATGAGTTTTATGAAGTGATTGTGATGCCTCTTCCTTGAAACACTTCTGCTCACTGTTGTAGGGGGTGTATTGCAAAAGAAGGTTTCACTGCTGTGCCCTATCACCCAGGGCTCTTCTTGTGTGAATCCTGCTGAGTGAGGGATGTGTTCCTTGAAAACACTTACCTGCCTGGGGAGCACATCTCTGCCCCAATAGTTTTCTCTGGTTGGGCAAGTGCCCTGTTTATGGGGAGTAAAATCGGAGGAGATTTACAGCCCACACTGATACAATGTGATCCAGCCATGACAGACAGTCCTTTTGTCATCACGAAGGATGGATCTAGTTGTTAGTACTATATTTTATTACGGTAACAGGCAGGTTTGAACTGCACTTGTGAAGGATGGATCTGTTAGGAAGGAAAACACTGGAGCTGTTGTGGCTCACTGTTGTGTTAAGGAAAACTGTCTTGCACGTCACATGTGGGCTATTTTACACAGCAGAAAAAACCCAACCCTTGCTGTCGGGGTTTGCTCTTTTCAGGGTGCATTTCCTAATTTTAGAGGTGGAATTCATGCGTTCTGCTTCTCACGTTGTTGGTGAGGTCTCTGAGAAAGTATCTGTGGTCAGAGCAAGTCTTTGCAACTAGTACTAGCCCTGTTTCTCCTCAACTCCCAGTTGCTCACAGACAGTTGTTCAAAGTGGGTCTTACATCTGCTGTTGTTTATACACAGGAGCTTTGCGGGGCCATGTGGTAGAGTGGCAGATTATACAGTTTATAAATAATCTGGCTGCAGTTATAGCCTTTCTGTGTCTTTAAATATATATTTATATATATGCACACTTGGTGAGAATGATACTGTGTAGATCTATGTGACCTGACTGTCACTTCCACAGACTTTAAAACAAAATAAGTGATGTTATGCTTCAACTTGTGTGACAGTCCGAGCCCCTAATGCTGGTGAGAGGTGTGGAGACTGACAGCCAGCCCCCCATATGATGCCTGGCCCCCGCTACATGCCAGCAAGGTGCCTTAGACCGAGAGTCCCGAAGCCCTGTGCTGGTGGCACGTTGGGATGCCTGGAAGCTGCAGTGCTCAGGCACGAGAGCAAGCCTGCAGTGATGGCTCTACCAAGGCTTGTGGATTCTGACTGTTGGCAAGCCTCGACAGAATAACCAGATTAAAACTGTTAACACCATAGCTTTCCCTAAAACTTAATTAGTAGGAAGGAAGAAAAGGAGGACGAGCAGGCCCTGCTTTGAAGGTTGAGTTGCAAAAAGTAACACCGCAATAACCCTGAAGAGTGTTTGGACTAAGGCAATGTAGGTGTTTGGTGTTCAGTGGAAAATATGGTGAGAGGCTGATGTTGCAGAGCTGACGGTGCCTCTCCAAGGAGCGCAGGGCTGGGATATTCAGAGGCTTTTCCTGACAATCTCATCATCAATCAGCCCTTGTCAATTTGCTGCCAGTGGGTTTCAAAAAGGGGTGGTTGATTTTACTGCTGACCCTTCTGAACGCCTGTTCTTTAGACACCTCCTGATGTTACCCCAGGGAGGAATTCCAGTCCCTCCAAAAAACAAGCTTTCTTCTAAGGCACCTCAAGCATCCCAGGTCCAAACCAGAGGCTACCCCAAATCACCAGATGTGCTGGGGCAGATCCTCATCTACATCTGCAGGAGCAGGAGGTCTTGGGCACTGCGTGGCAGGGCCTGGGAACTCTTGTAGGTTGAAAAAAGCTGCCACGAGAAGCTGCATCTCACCTTCTTGAGGTGTAAGGCCCTTGTCTTCAGCTGGCTTTCCATGGGCACATTTGGTCTCCAGCTTGAATGAGAAAAGCAGTCTACTGCATGACCTTGGAGAGGCTTCAAAGTGCTCTGTGAGGATCTAGATATGTGCGTGTGCACACATGTCTCCAACAATAAACGCATTTACTGTAGGCAAAAATGGCAATGCTGTTTTCAGTTACGGCTTTCTTATGCTTCCTGCTAGAGCTGCCTTGCTTCACTTCTGACTTAACCAAAATTTCTTCTTTGGCTGCAGTTTTCCCTTGTTGCTGCCACTTTCCATTGTGCTTCACTTGCCTCAGGCTTAGCTTGTTTCTGAGAAGTTATAGCAGAAAGGGTCTTGCTGGTTTTGACTAATCTTAGGAGAAAACTGATGTTTTGTCTTAAATTTCTGACTGCAGTAGTGTTTGCTATGTGTAACGCTTCCAGGTTCTGAAAGGCAGTCTGGAAATTCAGCTGGAGGATCGACATGCAGCAAAGGCTGTGGGTTTTTTGCCTTTGAAAAGTAGTGAAATAATTCTGAGTTATAGGTTTGAAAATCCTTACGTAGGAAAGGATAGAGGCTGGCAGAAACAGCCTGGAGAAATGGTCTTTTCCTTAAGAGGAAGGGGATGGGGCAATTGTGTTGAATAAGGAGAATTAGGACAGGTAAGTGGATGCACAAGCAAGGATGCAGGATGTGGAAAAGTGGGTGAGTGAAGTTTGTATGGTAACATACACAGAAGAACCAGTTAGAGGGACTGCTGTCTAAAATGTGCCACAATATACACAATTTTTCAATAATTGCATTTCCATATGGCCAGCCAAAACCTGTGTAATATGTTGCCAAGGTTGTTCCCTGCTCTGGCCCACAGAAAGTTACCAGCTTTCAGCTCGTGTTGGCTGTGCTAGGATTGCACATGGTTAAGACTTGTCTGATGTGGAGGCTTTTAACAGGAGCACGAATATTAGTGTGGATGGAAATGCATGGCTGAGCACCCCAGACAAACACAAAGGGTTCAAGGAGCGGCTTGCAACGGCCGCAAAGCCAGCTCATGCACTTCCCACAAAAAACTAGAGGACAAAGAACTAACAGAAGCCTTGGATAAGGTGACAAGTTGATGACCAATAGTACTCTACAATAACCAGCTAAAGATAACCAAAGGCTCAATTTTGCCTGAAACTCTCAAGGGGTGAGGCAGGACAGTACAAGGTCATGGTATCCACTGCTAAAGGGTATAGAAGGTGCCACCAAAACCAGAGGAGTCCAGGATGCACAGTGAGGCTGTGATGGTGTTATCCCATGGGCTTCCTGCTGCACACAGATGATCCTGGCCAGATGGATGCATACAGCTCTGCATGGAAGTGTTGATGGGAGAGTAGGAGTGGGTAGAACCAACTTATTGGATTATTTTTATTAAAAATCACCTTCCCTGTCTGTAAGGTCTTGCAGTGAGCTTTCTTCCACTAATTTCCCACAGTGATGGAACTAAATGTTCCATCTCTGCTAATGATTCATGTAGGAGGTGATATATATCCATGTGCTGGCATTTTATATATACTTTAGTTGCCTTTAAAAAAAAACCCTAGATAATTAGATTGCAAAATTGCTATGTTAAAGGAGTATTCATGCTGAAGTCAGGCACTCCACTGCTGCAAATTGAAGTTGTCTGTTAAAGCTTTGTGCTGCCCTCCTGTAGGAAAGCTACTGCAATCAAAATATTTGCCATGTTTCTCATTTTCTAAGTGCTCAGCTCAAGATCCATGTTGCCCACTTGACAGCTGCATCGAATGCTGGCAATTATAGGTGACACTGCTGCATTTAAGCATATAAAGCGCCACAAAAAATGCTATAAAGAAAATCAGGCCACCCAGGTTTCGAAGCAGGCTTTCTGCGTGAGAGGTTCTTGCTGACCTGGATGCTGCAGCTATAAAACGAAGGCAGCTCTCTGCTCTTACCCAAGTCTGGAAAACTTGTGCTCTGACTGCAATCCAGGTGCCTTTTCTCCCTTCCTACCTGTCTCTGTCCCTGACTGTGCTGGGTGGCCACATGGGCTCTGCAAAATGGCTATCTCTAGCCACTGAGGGCTTGCAGAGGTCTGCTTCTAGCGCAAGGGGCTGCTTTCCTGGGTGCCTTTTGCTCTTGTGGAGATGGGGGGGTGGGGGTGGGGGGGTGTTGATGCTTTGCGGGTGACAGAGTGCAGAGAAAAGCTAGGCAGGAGGGTGATATTTTGACATCCATAATGATACAAAAGTGATGCTGGCCAAGCAGAGTACTGAATGGATGTTACGGGTTGTGTGTTACTGCTACAGTGACTGAAGAAAATAAAGTTTACAGAAGGAAGATATTGGCCATATAATTGTGTCCTCATTCACCCCTGCTGAGCTCCGCTGTTGCCCTCCTCTCTGAAGGGGGGGCTGTGCAGGTGAGTGTCTGGGGTCTTGTACCCGGCAGCTCCCGCAAGCGCTGCCGCGCTGCTGCTGCAGTGCTGTGGACACTGCTGGCTCCCGGCCAGCCTGTGCAGAAGAGAAACGTACCAAGGCATAACCAGTAAGTGAGAACATCTGGGGAGAATACTTTCTGCTTGTCTCATGAAAGTGAGCTTAGAAGCGCATTGTTGGGTTCGGTGTGTCCCCCGCTTCTTTCTCTCACAAGAGTGGGGCAGGGGTTAGTTCTGGGTTACTTAAATGCTTACAACAATGTCCTTAACATAGAACTTGGCAAAAAGGTTTGCAGAACAGTCAATGATTTTTTTTAGCATGACAGCTGCCTTAATGTGGTTGAAAGTAAGTGGGTAGTGGATCCCTATGAACCTTCTTGCTCCCTTAAACCTAGGGAAATTTCCTTGCTGCCAAAGGGTGAATCTGTTCTGTTCTCCAGCAACAAAAAGCAGACAATTCTCCTTAAAATACACAGAGGGGACTGCAGACACAGACCCTCTCCACCGTGTGCCCATCCTAGTGCCTCCGGTCGAGCCCCATCCCCTCCAGCAGCGCGGGAGGGCTAATCCCTGGTACTGAAGGCACCCGGATTAACCTGCTGCAGGATTAGGATGCTTGAGCTTTGTTAGGAGATTAATACATTTGGTTGTCAACATTTGCTGAACTTGGCCTGAAAATTATTTCCAGTGAGGTCGCTGCCCCTTGGGCACAGCTTGCCTGGCACGTTAGGAAAGGCTGTGGTTAAAGCAAGAGGCTGTGAGGGTTAAATGGGAGCTCTGAGCATGCAAGGATGCGTTTTGGGTTTAAACCAGACGTTGCTGATGGGGGCAAAAAGGCTTTGGTGGTCTCATCTGTTGCTGCTGAGCTCTTGCCTGGCCAGGGAGGTGGTCGGGTCGGCGGGGGCGCCTGTCTTGCGGTTTGGTGCAGGTGAGGGCACGCAGCATGCTACCTTAGCCCGGGTGTCAAGCCCTTCTGCTTTTCACAGGCTCTTTTATTTTGGGTCACTTGGCTGGAAGCAAATGTAGCCACTATCCTGGCACTAGTTTTGTTCACCTATTTGTGCTGATGTCCAGATAAGAGAGAAACAGCTCTGTCCTAGGTGACATTAGAGCTTTCCTTGGTGAGGAAAAGTGGCTTTTTGGTACTTTGCTTTCTGGAGTTTCCCGCTGATGACAGCATGTGCCATGAAGCTGGTGAGCCGCCCACAAATGAACTTGTCTCAGTTCCTGCATGGTGCAAAATGAGTTTATTTTAAGGGCAGGGCCTCCGCAGCAGTAGGTACCTGTGGGGAGAAAGCAATTGGCTTCCACTTTCTGTGCTGGAACTCAAGCTGTCTGTCCTTGGAGTGTCTTATTTCAGCTGCTAGCAGGAGAATTCATCTTTTAAAACAAACAAAAAAAAAATGAAACAACAAAACTTCCTTTTGTCAGCACAGTGTTAATTCCAGCACAAAGTCTGCTCATGCTAGCTCAGCACCTTGTAAATGCTTACACAGCTTTCTAGTGCACGGGGTAGTGATAGTGGAGCTGTGGTCCCATTGCAACTGGTCCCACTATTGTGTGTGGACTGGTGCCTGGGGTGCACTGATGCCAGTGGAACACACCATAGTGCTGCAGGGAGTGTGCGTGGGGAGGGATGGGCATGGCAGATCCTTGGAAAGCAATTCTTTTTCCCTTTTTCTTCTCTGGGAAATCACAAATGAGGGCTCTAAAGACAGACCTGTCTTTAAAGGTTTTTGGTGATACAGGGAATATGTGTATATTCCTCTTATCAGTGGGAAACTGCCATGATGGTAAAATAACTGTTGGAGTGAAACAGTTCCCAGCTATTGTGACCCAGGTGGATAAAACTTGCATCTGCTTCAAAGCAGCTTGTCTTGAAACACGAAACACCGGCTGCGGGGTGGAAATGGTTCCAATTATTTCATTCAGCCCTGTGCCTGAGCATCTTGATTTCAAGACACCCTTCCAGGATGTGGGTCAGGGCGTGCTCCCCTCTGCGCATACCAGCGCTGGCAGCGGCTGGTGGCTGGAATGTCTGTATGGCATTTGTCACACACCTGACAATATCATTTTTCTTCCTCAGTGGGCCAGCGAGGATATTCAATGGAGATTCCCACGTGGAAGACAGAAGTCTGAAAGGCCCTTTGGCGAAGGGACACTGGAAAGGTAGGGCATTTCCCTAAACGCTCACTCCGTTTGACATGGGTATCCCCGAGCGGGGGCTGTGCCAAGCAGTCCCATCCTGGCAGAGCTGTGCAGCCCAGCAAAGCAAGGGCTGTTGGGTTTTAACACATTTATAAGCACTAAGTACATTCCTCTGTATCCTACCAACATTCTTTAGGGAATTTCTGTAAAGCTGCATGATAAAATAATTTTGAATATTTTATCCAAGGCCTGTGTCACAATTTATTCTGAAAAAAAGAACTTTTGAAACCCAGAATGTGGGCTTAGAGCTTCTGCCTGGCTTACTGCAGTGCAAGGACAAGGCTACTGCTGTGGTGGCATCGCTCCCAGCCGTCTCGCTGCAACAGGGCAGATGCATTAAGAAATAACCAGCAAGAACACAGGACAGAAAAAGGTGCATGGGTTCTCCCACGTGCAGAAATTACCCTGGGTTTGGGTCAGCGCGGACCTAGCTGGCCAGCTGTGCCTAACAGGTGTATGTAACATGGCTGTCTAAGTGATGAATTTCAGACTACCCATTTGATGGATGAAAATGTCCGATACTCTGCTGAGGTTGTTCGGGCTATCTGAATAAAAACATCTGTATGCGTATACACACTACGTAAGTGGCCCATGAATAAGATGTGATCCAGTGTGAAAAAAGTGCATTGTGGATGTTAATATACTAGGAGTAGAGGGCCATACTATGGATGTATCTGTCAGGCTTGTATTTCAGCCCGTGCTTGGTGTAACAGTGCTTATAAACGTGTAACTTGAAGGTGGCTTCTAGGAGATGGGGGGGGGGGTCACAGCGTGCATATCTGGGGGGTGCACAAAACAAAAACAGGAGGAAAAGATGCTAACTCCACCAAACCATGAGGTCAGGCCTTAGTTTTCTTCAGGGAACTGGTTATGTACAAGCAGGTTTTGTTTGTGATCAGTGTGGGGCACAACACGTTGTCTGGCTGATGTGAAATTATCACGCGTAAGCCGCTGGTTTCCCCACCAGATACCGTCGAAGGGCGGACCTCAGACCCACGCTGATAAGGTAGGCAGTGACAGCGCTGGCGGGGTGCCCTGTCCTACCTCCCAGCTGGCAAACCCAAGTTCATGTCGGCTTTGTACCCCTATCCCAGGTTCCTCGGAAGCCCCAGCAGGGTCCGTCCCCAGCCCAGTGATGGTGCTTCCAGTGGGTGAGGCCAGAGGCTTGTTTAGTCACTGCCTTTGTCACTGTTTGATGAGAGCCCAGCAAGGCTGCCCACCTGTAGGCACTGCAGTTGCACAAGATAAATGACATTTTGATGCTGAAGCGTATTTTTAGTTGGCTGTAACAGTTTACATTTGAGGGGGAAATATATAAAGTGAAAAGAGGGGATGTGGTGAGACTGGAGAGGTGCAGGTGGAGACTGATGAGCCAGTGTGGCTGCTCTGACTCCGTGGGACTGGCTTGCAGGGAGGGGCGGGATCCTTTCCTATATCTGAACAAAAATTTACTTGTGCAATATGCTTGAACCCAATCTCGTTGGGGGGAAACAAAAATAATCCTATAGAAGTCTATTTGGCACTTCAGGTTTGGGGTCATTTTATCACCTATACTTCCCTGACGGTTCTGATGTTGGGAAGGTTTTCCCAGGGGTTTCTAGAGTCCATCAGAGTTAGGAATTACTTAAAGGCTAGTCCTGAGGGCAGATTTGTGGATTTTCAATGGAGTATGCACAGCCTGCAAGGAACAGATGTGAGGTATCAATACACAGGATTACTATACATGCGCTTGCCGTGCAAGAGAAGCTACTTGTGTCTTGCAACATCTAACGCTATAAAAAAATATAAAAGAGGGCTGCAGCTTCCAGCTCCCTCTGGGGCTGTGGGAAGGTCTGTTATTGCTCACAGGACCCAGAGCTCACCGTGTCTTGCATCTCCAGCTTCCCCAAGCCCCGGCTGTCCCCTCTCCCACCCTGGCTCCCGTTGTGCGATGCCTTTGGCACGGGAGGGCTGGGTTTCCCTCCTGGTGGAGCTGGGAAGCACAAAGCAGGCGAGAGCACGCACCCACGTGCTATTGTCTGCCAGCAAGTCGGGAGCGTGCGTTGCTCTGCTCCAGCTGTTATAAAAGTCCCTCGTTAAGTAATCGCGCTTCTCTTGCATAAGTGCTTGTTTTTGGGAGGCTTCAGCCAACTGGAGGCTGCGGCTCAGACGGAAAGCATGCCAAACTACTGTGATTATCTTTTTTTTTTTTAATAAATATTGCATGGTTATTTATCTGCTGCGAGTTGTATAAAATCTCTTTAGATAAGGCTGAGCGGCAGAGCCTCCCCGGCGCTGGTGGTAGCTGAACTACAGCTGCAAGGCACTGCCAAAAAGCCCTCCTGGATCTTTGTGAGTAATATTTCTGATTCCTCTAAAGGGTGGTTGTGGCTGAAACTGCAGGCAACGAAATATTGCGGATGATAAATTAGAGGGAGGCAGGAGGTGAGAGACAGTCTTGAAATCACTGACCGGTTTGAAAAGGCAGCTTTCCTCCTGGGCTTCCGTAAGCAGGCGTGGGCTTCTCCCAAGTGTGTAATCAAGTCTCTCCCAAATATGCTAATAAAACAGAAATGTGTTGAATTCAATTACAGGGCTGTCAGGAGGACGTAGATTTGGCCTGACAGTGAGATCCACTAGTCCCATGTCCTGGTTTAGAGTGGCCAAAAGGCAGTGTTCAAGGAACAGATATAAGAATAGGACAAGTGATGTTTCCTCTCCTGCTTTTTCCTGGCTTTCCAAAATCTGCAAGGCAGTTATTTCCGGAGTCAGAAATTATATCTTTAATAGTACAAGTAGATTTTTCTTTTCAGAATTTCAGTCATTTGTTGAAGACACGTTGTTTTGGGATGTGACTGACATAAGCCTAATAGGGATTTGATAGCTGGAGTTAAATGAGCTCTTTCACATAGGATTTTAATTTTAGAAAAAGGGTGATTTTTCTGTGTAGATGTAACGGGAAAGGGAAAAGCTTGTATGGATTTACAGAGAAAGGCACCTCCCCTCCCATTTCCTTGTGAAGTGTCTACTTGCAGCTTGATCCATGAACAAAGCCTGGAACTATAAACCGTGCACTGAAGTGGGAGCTGGAATTTTAGCCCAATGCCGAGTGCCTTGGAGCAGCTCGGTTGTTATTCCTGCCAACTCTGGAAGGCATTGAAGTGCCATTGCATAGAGAAGACAGCTCAAGTGCTGAGCTGCGAGGGGAAATAAAGCTGTTTGCTATAGTGTGCATGCACATATGCTTACTCTTATAGGTGGCACAAAATTCTTCCTTGACAGAGCAAATGCTGGACTAATGGAGAAAGCTTGAGAGAGCTCAAGTCACTACTTACAATCCTTGAAAAAACCATCGTATGTAGCTTTTACAATCTATAAAGTTCTTGAGACCTGCTAAAGCATTAAATCTCATTTGCAGCCAGCAGACGAGGAGGTAATACCACCATGAAAAGATATTATTCTGTAGGAGTTACAGGATTAGAGATGTAAATGAAAAGCTGTATTGAACTAAAAGGCACTCAGCTGCAAAGCCAAGACTTTGGGAAGGAAATGTGAAAACATTAAAGTGGGCAAAATTGATAGGCCTGCTGGCTTCAGTAAAACTGCGGTGGTGATGGCAGATAAGTTTTACACGTCCTCACTTATTATTTAGACCTTGAAACCTTTGGAATACATCCATAGGCAAACCTGAGCAACGTCTCTTGTACTGTGCTGGTAAGGGAAGGTGGCAGAGCAGGGCTAGCTGGGCACCCCATGGTTTCCCGCAGCATTCCCGCAGCCTGGCAAGGCTGCTCTGCTTCTGTGGGTCGGGGCCATCCAGAACCCGGGCAGCCCCCCCAGATGTTTGCTTTCCATCTGAAACTTGGATGGGGGTTCTTTAGCCATTAGTGGTAGGGGCTGGTAGAGGTCGTTAACAGGATTTGAGGCACTAAGACAGGTTTTCCCCCAGATCATTGGATAACTTCATGGATCTGGAGAGTTTTCAGCTGTAAAAACCTGTGAGAGACTATCAAAGATACTACTAAAGATCCTAAAGAAATCCTTGAGCTGCTGAAGAGTGTTCTGGGGAAGTATCAGTTGCTTGCCCTGGTTCTGGGCTGCTGGCACTGACTGTTGTCAGGAAGATGCTGGTTCAAAGAAAGATGCTCCTAGCTCAGGCAAGGCCTCTTCAGTCATTACGGAAACACCACAAATAAAAGTCGGCAGTCAAACCTGGGGTATTTACAATGTCATTTCTGAAACAGTCCCTGCGATATGGAACGAACCCAGGCACACATTAGGACAGGCAAACAATACCTCTGGTTTGTTGCAGGGTAAGATGGATGCTATACACAAGCTGAAGATTCTGGTGATGTTTCTGTCTCTGGCTACTTTCACAGTCATGGTGATACTGAATGCTGGAAATGCCACTGGGGCATTCAAAGGTAAGGCAGGCAAATGGTCTTTGTTAGAGGTGGGTTCCATGCATTAATCATTTAACGATATGAAGTGCCTTAGATGGGTAGATCTGTTACCTCGTTGCTTCTCTAAATACACCCTGATCTGTGGAAGGTGGAGGTAGCTGGTGCATCTTCCACGTGTTACAGCCAGGTGCCTGAGCCCTGCCCAGTCCCTTGAAATCCAAAGAAATGGTCCTGTTCCTGGTGAACCTGGATCCAGCGGAGGGTGAAAGACAGGCTTTGTGTACGCTGCCTTGGTGGAAGCTGTTCAGGCAGCTGCAGTGGGTTTCAGGAGGGCAGGGGTGCTGGGTTGGATACTACCCAGCTGAATTTGTCAGGAATGGGTATTGTGCTCCTCCCTGGCTCTGTAGGAGAGGGAAGGCCCTTAGGGTTCCCCACAGGGACAGTGATCCTGTAATAGGTGTTCAAAGGCAAGCTAACTGCAGCTCGTGGCTTGATTGAACCTAGGGCATCCTGTCGTCTCCCTCAGATCCACTGAGGGGTGGACGACTGCAGGGTGAGGGAAAACAGTCTTTCCCCATCCTTGGTATGTAGTAACACTTTTGCCTGCAATAACATTCATCCACTGCAGGTCTGTTCAGGACAACCCCTGGAAACATCTCAGCCAAGTACAACACTGACTTCACCCCAGCTGGTTGGACTTTCCTCATCTGGAATGTCATCTATGCCTGGCAGCTTGCCTGGCTTCTCTACGCCTTGTCAGGGATCTGTCGAAGGTATTTTCCCTGCTTACAGTATAAATGAGGCTCTTCCCTGCTGTAGCTCAGCCTTACCCACTTTTCTGGGTTTTCTAGTCCGAGTAAGTCCCCTGTCCTTCCTCTTGACCTGGCACACCAAAGCTCTGCTGCTGGAGCATATCTGAGGCTCAGCATCCAAAGCTGGGAAGCAGTTTGGAGGTGCAGGAACTGCTCTAACGTGTGGACAGGTTACCAAGCACACAAACTGTTCCTTGAGGTCTGGTTTCCACTGATTCATGTCATCTGGCAGAGCTACCCAGTAGCTGCGCTCACCTGCTTCTAGATGTTGAGAATGCACAGAGGCGAAATCGATTAATTATAGAGCGAATGCTTTGAGTTTATATTCTGTCAGAGAACTGACATTGGGAAGTCTCGGGTCACTGAACCGGGCTTGAAGCTTTTCCTGAGGCTATGGGATTGATAACTGCGCACGCAGTACCGTGCAGTATCTGCAGTATCCTGTGCTGCCTTCTGTGGGATAGACTGACATGGCAGCTCTGCTGCCGAGGGGGACTAGGGACCTGCTTAGCTTGAGTCTCGTGCATTTGATGATTTCATGTGACTTATAAGAAGTTGCTCAGTTGATACTGGCCAACACTGAAGGCTGAGGGAAGAACGATGTATATGTTTGTCCAGAAGTAACGAAGTCCATATACATGTATGTGCACACACACAATACATACATACACATGCTATGATCCCATAAGCCTTTTCCCCTGGGAGCTGGACCAAAACCCATGACCATGACACTGCTACTGCTACCAGTGGCACAAGCTTTGCAGCATCTGTGGAGCAGCCCTTGGTACCCATTAAATCTATGGTGGTGCAGAGACCAGCAAGAAGTTCCATACTGTGGGACAGCACCCTGATGGGGAAAGCTGCAGCGTCTCTGCATCAGAAGGATGCAGAGCAGAAACAGTCTGGTTTAAGCTGAAATATTGAACTCTGATGTAGAGTCCCTGTCAGCATGAGGAAAATGAGTCCAGGGAAGTTTAGTCAATGCAGGCATTGTTTTTTCTTTCTCTGTATCCATTTTTTCCTGGCAGGAATGAACTTGGATGTGTCTACATAAAGCCAGACTTGCTGCCAATACCTTTTTATGTGGTGTGGATTCTGAATAATGGCCTCAATGTTGGATGGCTTTTCCTGTGGGACCGAGAGTAAGTGGACTTTTGTTACAAATGCTTCCCAACCCTCCTGCTGGGGCTGCCCCAATGCTCCATTTTGCCCATTCCCCTATGTGTGAACACTTAATCATACCTGTAAAACCCTACGGCAGGCCTTGGCAACAGGTAGCCTTCAAAAATTTGGGGTATTTACACCATGTTGTCATCTTGCCTGTGAGGTGAGTCAGTTATTGAAGCCCAAGATCTCCTTGAAGCTGCTGTTCTTCCATGATTTTTCCTCCGCAGGTAAGACAGGAGCCATGCCTCTTCATAAATACAGTTAAGCTCCTTGCCTTGGATTGTTTGCTTAATCATGGTCACATGAAGGGCTTTTAATAGCACCACTGTCAAGGGGTGAAGAAATCAGTTGCAGTCGGGAAAACAGCTTTGTGATTAACAGAGTAAAAGAGTAGTATGTCAAAATGAGGGCTACGCATAGCGATTACCTTAATTAAAGGCCGATTGACTTAAAGACAGTAAAGGCTAAACGCTAAAGCTGTGAATGAAGGCATTGTGACACCACTGAAAAGTGTTTTATCTTGTGTACGTGCATGTTCTTTGTCCTAGATACCTCTTCCCAGCCCTGGTGTTCCTGGCAGCCCTCACTCTGACCACGTGTGCCTCCCTCTTCATTTCACACCGAGCCCTGAGCATCCATTCCTCCTGGTTCGCAAAGGGTCACAGAGCTGAGCTCTGGCTCATCCGCGTCCTAGTAGGTGGCATTTGGCAAGCTGTGCTGTTGGTATATGCTAAAAAAAAAACAACCCTCTGTGCAGTGCTGAAGGTATCAAGAATGAAAGATTCAATGGCAGGAGATCAGTAAGGGAAAACTTCTGCCCTAACCTGTGCCTGCTGCAGGGGCACACAGCACAGGCTTCGTTGCATCTCTTTCCTACTGGATATCATGGGAATGATCCAGAGCAAGGTATATCCCTGCATTTTGCTAGCTGCTACAGAATGAGGCTTTCGGCAAAGGATGCAAACTTCAGCCCAGACTTGTGTTTGGGGTGGAAAGAATATTTCTTATCGAGGGAGAAGCTGTTGCTAAGCGTGGCTTCTGTTGTAGCTGGGGATGTCCCTGGTATAGGACTACAAAAAGTTATAGATTTCTTTATATGGGGAAGTGTACACTGGTCAAGGTTTCAAATGCAGCTGCCTTTCTGAGTTTTCCCAAAGCTTGGAAGAAAATGGCTTTATTGCTACCCCTTAGAGGAGTGGGTGTTTGTTTTTGGCAAACTGCACAGGGGAAATAAGAGAAACATAGTCATGCTCCATCATTCCCTGGTTCCCTCCTTGTGCCCCTTTCCTAGCTCAAACCTGCTCCCCCAGTCCCTTCTTCCCCATCCAGGGAGTTGGGAGGGTTTTCAGCAGAGGGGGAGCCTGTGAAGCTGGGGGGCTCTGCACAGAAAAGTTCCTACCAGCCCTGCTGGAAATGAGCCTGCATCTCTTGGCACAAACTGGGAGTGGGCTCCATTCTCTGCATCTTGTATTGTGTTTCCTGAGGCACCAGTACACAGGGGAATGGGAATAGCTGGGTTACCTGTGCTCATCCAGGAGTGACTCCAGCCCTTGCTACTGCCTGTGGCAGGTTCTGTGTAGCAAAGAGGTTTTCTGGGAGGTAGTTGGAATGCAAAAAAGCTGTTCCCTCTGCCTGTCACAGCAGCCTGCAGCGACTGGGCTGGGCGGCCAGGCAGAGTGGGCGTTTTGGGTGCAAGGGGCAAAGCCCTGCTGGGGTGGCTGGGCTTTGTACAGGGAATTCTGCAGCCACCACTGGGATGGATCTCTGGGGTACTTTGGGGACTCCAAGGCTTCAGCTCCTCCCCATGCTAAGGGACTCTGCCTGCAGCTAGGTCCAGAAGGCTGGCTCTGCTGCCCAAGGACCTGTGGGTCACAAGGCAAGCAGGAATTGCCTTCACCACCGTTGTCATCTTGTGCTGTGTGGCAGGTCCAGAACGGGCTGGCACTCTACGCAACGTGGACCACCATTGCCACCCTGCTGAACCTGGCTGTTGTGTTGACCTACAAGTGGAACGTGTCCCACGAGACAGCAGCCACTGCTTCGCTGAGCATCCTTGCTCTTGGCCTAGTACTATGGTAAGCAGCCCCATGGGTTCCCACCAAGCCTGGAAGACCCCTTCTACCTCTTTCAAATGGGTTTGGCTACGGCCCCAGTTCATTCCTAGGCTGTCCCCGCACCAACGCTGAGTACAGAGGCCTCTGGTAAAATCCATGGCAGACAAACAGGGAGCCTGGGCAGAGGTTTCTCCTCCCTGACGCTCAGCAGTGCCATAAGCACCTGCAACGTGCCAGGGACAGATGCTGGGACCTGCATAATAAGCCCAGCCTGCCCTAGGTTTGCAGGTGAGGGCTTCCTACAGAACACACACGAAACGTGCCTTTATTCTTTCCCTGAACTTACCCTAGAGAACTTATTTTATTAATCTTCTGAATCTTAGTAAATGAACAAATTTGGATTTGGGTACAAACTGGCCTGCAAAAAAACCAACCCATTCTTTGTCCAATTCCTTACTTAAACTTTCCAGGGTGGGGGGGAGAATACACAGAGAAAATGCTTACTTTGGTCACTTGTTTTCTTCACAGGTTTTATCTAGAAAACTTCTTTCTTGACAAGTACGTCCACTATAACCTGACAATCTACCCAGTGGTCATAATAGCTCTGACTGGCAGCACGTGCAAGAACTTCTCATTGTCATCCCCAACGACGAATGGCATTTTTATAGGTGAATCTCTTGGACTGGTTCCAACTCCTGTAAAAGGCCACATCTTCCCTGTGTATGAGGGGCAGAAAGACAGAATTACCTCTTGTAGTGTTATTTATAAAAAGCAGAACTAGGGATTCATTAGAAGGTATTCACTTTGCAGAGCAGAGTAGGGCAGAAATCACTGTCCACGAGTGCTGGGACTGGGTTTAAACCCTGCGTTGCCCCAGGTTCGCTTCCCGGTGCAATGGGTTTGCCCTGTGATTCTCCATCATCTACCTGGATCCTCTGCTGGTAGCTCCATCTGAGGCAGTGCTGGGATAGAGGCTGTGGATTTCCATTTGCCCTACGTTATTTGGGATCTGTATTGGAGACAGTAGTGCATCCGTTTCTGACCCAAGCAGGGGTTGCATCTAAATTTCACAAAGCAAAACGCTGCGCGTGCTGCTTTCCTATGCAGAGCTCGGGCTAGCCTTAACAAGTTTTCCTGGGATTATTTGGTTGCTGCAGGCCACTGTAGCAGAGTGCAGTCACCCATTGTAAAAGGGCTTAATCCATCCGAATACTGAACAGTCACAGTCTGGTGCAAGCTGTACCATCATGAGTAGCTGGCATGAAAGGGACCGAGCTGTGTGAATCCTGCTGCAGCACTTTGAGATGCCTACCCTTGCCTCAGGGCCGGCGGGAGGGAGCAAGTTCCCACCCTTCAGCCTTCCTGCTGCCACATACAAGTGGCTAAAGTTAATTTTTAGGCTGGCACCACCATTGCGACCACTCCAGTATGCATTCCCTTTTGCTGTAAGGGCAGCTGGAGCCTGGCGGTGCCTAAAAGCACCCAACCAGGACCCAGCAGAGCTTGTCTGTCAGGGGTCTGAGGGCACTGGAGACCCATCACCTGATGGTTGCGGCCACCAGGAATGCTGAGGGTATGTGTGATCCCCGGTAGGCAGCTGTGTTCCTCCAGGAGGTATGTTTTTGCCAGCAAAACTTCATTCTAAGTGCTCCGGCTTGTTTGACTGGTAGGGCAAGAATGTGGTTTTCTCAAACTCATGCATGATTCTTCATAAAAAAAATAATAACACACTCCAAGAAAAAGCACCACCACCACCCCCCTTTTAGACATCCCTTGACCTGGAAGCATCAGGTGAGTTTGGATACCAGTGAAAGTCTGGACTCTGAAATACAACCCTGATGTTGTGCTGACACATTCTGTGTTTCTTTTCTAGTTGTCCTGCTGGCAATGACTTGCTTGATCTTTGCTGTTCGGCTGGGACTAGTCACGTGCAGACACTGTCGGAGACCACTGGAAGCATCAGAAACCCCAGACCCATCAGGCACAGTGGCCTGAGACCTCTGGTGTAATGTGACAGATACTTCAAAGGGCGGGGGGTGGGGGGGTGGGGGGGGAGGGAATAATTAGGTGTATGCTGGTCCTTCCTTCCAGTATTGATTCCCTTGTGCTTTTCTCTATTTCTTTCCATTGTAAATGCGGATGGCTTGCGTCTACAAGCCATGTTCCTTTAGATTAGCTCCTCGCAGCCCCACCTTGACTCTGCACCCTCCTGCATTAGGTTTGATTCTGGACCAGCGCAGGGATGGGCTCTCAACAGCCGCTGGGCAGGCTTGTGTGAACAGATGTTCGTATTCTATCCTGGAGAGTTTATTTATCTTGGAGTGTAGCTGTCAGTGAGCTGTCCCCAGGGGTGAAGGTGAGCCGTTGGTCCGGCGCTGCCTTGGCCACCGAGTGCTAGGTACCGGCAAGCCCCGGCGGCGTGAGCCCATCTGCAGGCAGGGGCTGCTCCCATTCCTGCTTCTCTTTGTGATGGGAGCAGGTACCACAGCTCTGGGGCTCTACCTTCGTGGTGTCAGCTTTGATGCTTGATGTCCAAGGGGGAGAAGAGGAGACACTGAATAATTCTGACAATTGCAAGCCCTCAAACCTCTTCCAGCTTGTTGTAGCTTCAGAAACCGAAGACATGTTTGCTTTTCAGCATGCAGTAAGGTATCTGAGTCTCTGCCCTGGTTTTCCCTGACATTCTGAGTGAAGTTGGTCACTGTCAGCACCCCTGTGGACCCACAGTAACACAGCTTTGTGCTGTTCCTGCTCCACCTGGGATCAGACAGGATCTGGGCCAGATGGGAGCGCTGGGCTGCCTTTCCCTGGCTGTGCAGGGCCAGCAGCTTGCGCTGGCTGCGTGCCTCCAGCTGGGCAGGCTTTGTAGCTGCTCTGGCAGGAGGCTGGGTGTACAGGTGAGGTGATACCTGATCTGGGGTAAAGCCTGCTGCTTCAAAGGAAACTTGTTGAATTTAAAAAAAATAATAATAATAATTTGAACCGGTAGGGCGAGTTCATCCTGGATCAGCGCTTTCTCATGTGGCTTCACTGCTTCTGAGCTGGTGTTAGGAAGCTTAAAAGCAGATTGACTGAGTTGTTGGGCCACTGCCTCTGTTCCTGTGCCTACCTAAGAGGTGATGGTGCCTCACTGGTGTCTGGACAGTGTCTCTACATGACAGGCGCATTCAGATGCTGAATATTTTTCAATACTATTACAAAGGTAATTTTTTCTAAAATAACACATGCTATTGTTTACACTTAAAGAGCAAAAATCAGTCTAATGTAATTTTTGTCACTCCGGTGTGTTTTCTTTTCAGATAAATCAGCTAATTCCACCACTTCTCTACTAACTCTGTAGATCTAGTGCAACTGTCCTAGCTTCTCTTTCACTTGTCCCCTGGGCTCCGTGGTGACTCTGGTCCCTTGCTTGAGCCAGCTGCCCCCCTGCCCTGGGATGCTCCTGGGTACAGCTTCTCTCACCCATCACGCCTTCATCAACCTTGGAGGTGAAGACTTGGACGATGCACATTCCTATGTACGACTTAAACTCCTCTGCCCAGCACCCTGTTCATTAAACTTCCATTTTATAAGCTCTGCGTCCCAAGGGCCCAGCTAGTAAACTCCCAGCAGCTTCCCTGTAAGCTGCTGCCTTTAATACAGCGGTATTAAATCCCCTGGCGTGTGGATTAAGGGGTCCAGGTGGGGTGGGCAGTTGGTGTGAGGCTGGACAGCCTCTGATGTGCAGGAAGCTCTGGAAGGTTTGTCATTCTCCCAAGGAAGAGCTTCTGGACCAGGGCGTCTGCACGGCCCTTCCACAGGAGGTTAAGCAAAGCCTTCAGGGCTTTTGCTGTGTCTGTGCTGGCCAAATGATGAGGAACTATATACCACATGACACAATTAATGTATTAATTAGCTTCGGAAAGTCAATAGGGCTTCTGTAGAGGGAAGTCATGTCTCCTACTCTGAGTTCTCCAAAGTACTCGGAAAACACATAGGTAAAACGAACTTCTTTTATGTGGCCGCTGGCCCCTAAAAAGCTGAAGAACTATGGCATAAAAGACATCGTAGGTGATTGAAGCTGGGAAATAGAAGGGATGTTTTTCTCCAGGAAGAGAGGTTGCTGGGGGCACGTGTCATTAAGCCTAGGCTGGCTAATGTAGTCATTAAAACCCAAGAGGCAATTCAATGATGGACGATTATTTAGGACGCTAAAGGAGAAGGCTGACTGAGGAATTGCAAAAAGCTCTTAGGAAACCAAAGGTGGGCAGTGCAAATGATGAATAAATAACATTGTGGGCATGTACCAAAGGATGCCTAAGGGGAAAACCAGGCTGCGTGTCACCTTTCGAGTGGTGTGCTCTGAGCTGGTCCCTGCCACTTGGATGCAAGAGCTTGGAGCTATGGTAGCCAGTCCCACCCCAGTATTTCCACATGTGGCAGCAGCAAAGGCAAATTGTATCTCGGGGGTGGTTAGGAAAAGATTAAAATTGAGAATACCCTCGCCCCTCTCTAAAGCTGCTGTGCACCCACATCTTGAGGGCTGTGTGCAGTTCTGGTCCTTGTGCGTCCAGGAGGTTATTAAGAGTTTGGGAAAGGTTTGGAGAAGAGCATTGGCATCAGGAAGCAAGATGTCTCCTTGCCCACCTGTGCACCCCAGAGCTGAGCAGCTCAGGCAAGGAGGTGTGTGAGCCCCTGTCCCCGGCCACCTCACACGTGGTGCAGGGGAGCCAGCAGCCAGAAGAGGCTTAAAGGCTTTTTGCTGAGCAGTGATGAGGTACTGCAGCAGCGCACAGTTAATCTTTTGCAGACCTCCCTGACAACTGCCCCCAAATGATTATGTTGAGCTAACCCCAGCACCTGTTTGGCCACCCATAAATAAGCTCCTGGTCCCCAAAGGCCACCCCCCAAGCACTGTCTCCCCGGAGCTGGGGCAGGCATAGGTTCCCATAGCTGTCCCAGCACACAGAACTCCGGCCAGCTTTAGGGAAAGTGGCTTTCCTCACATCTGCAGCTGGAACAGGAGCCTAAAAATACTCCCCCTGCCCCCTTTTCTTTTAGCTGGGGTGGAGAGAAACAGATGAAAAATAAATGTGAACCTTCCTCTTCCAGCCTTGGGGCTAAAGATAGCCTTGAAGCTATTTATAAAGATTTTTTTTATTTCATTTTGTCTTTTTTCCTGAAATGTTTGGTTTTCATTTGTTTTCAAAACACACTGATACGTAGTTTTGCCCACAAGAGATTTTTTTTTTAGTTTCAGCAAAGCTGCATTTCATGAAGCTGGAAGCCTGCCAGCTTCTTAGCAAAAAATAATCAGTCCAGCATTTGTTTCCATGAGTGATTATAGGATTTGGGTGAATTTTACCAGATTAAAATTTCTTGGAAAGCTGGTGGCCTTAAAAACCCAAAGCTTGAAAAATTATTGTCATTTCTGAAAAGGCAATCCAGGGCCCTGGCAAATGCTCAGGTGTCTCATAGCCCAGCCCAGGATGCCACCCGGGTCGCCTGGGCTTCCTCAACTCCCTGGGGGGCTGGAAGATGGATGGGGCTGGCAAAGCCAGGCATGATGTGGTACCCAGGACATGACAACATACTTTGCTTTCTAATACCAAAAACTAGGTTTATACTTGTCACCCTCTGAAGGGATTTGCTCTGTGGCTAAATGGGGGCATAGCGACAAGCAAGGTGATGGATGGACCACCCCAGTGCTGAATGCAGGGGTGCTTGGGGATGCCTCCTTCTCCTGGCTGGGGACAGCCCCTGCTCTGTGCCTGGCTGCCTGCATCTGAGGATGACCCATCAGTTCAGCAATATTTACTCCAGAGGGCTGCATCAGCTGGGCTGGGTGCTGCTGATGCTACAAGAGAGTTGTTTTCAGTAAAAAAAGGTTCCTGGGAAAATCTGGTTCAGAAGAATGTTGCATGAAAGAAGTTGTGGGTCAGGACAAATATGCATTTGAACAGAGAGAGCAAATGTGTTAATTCAAAAGGAATTTTTTTAGAAAAAATAGGGTTGTGAGGCCCTGGAGCAGGCTCTCATTAAAGCCCATGTGGCTTCCAGAGAAAAACATGCCTCACTTCTTGGGTTAGGGCTCAGCCAGCTCCTCCTCAGCCACCGTGAGAGCAGCTGATTTGGGTGCTGGGACCAGGGCAGGCTTTCCTTCGAGGGGGCATTCGGTGCTCTGGGCAGGGTCCCCAGAGACCAGCCTGCCCACAGCCCCAGGGCACAGCGCTTTCCTCACCATCCTCCTGGCTCCACAGCACAGCCTTTCCTGCCGGGCTCCCGAAAACCAGAGCACCCAGGCAGAGGAGACATTGTGTTGTGACCTAATTTGTTCTCGGCTTGACTAATTGAGTACTAAAACCCTCAGTACTAATTACTTTATATTAAAGCATCTATGAAATGGAATAATAAATAAATAAAACTGAGCCCGCTGGAGAGAAGAGATGTTGCGTCATGTTGCAAAGCAGGATTGCTTTCCATCTGCAGTTCAAAGCAATTCTGCAAACCCATTGCCCGGCTGCAGCCAGGGGCAATGGGCAGGGCGAGATACAGTCAGCAATGCTGGGATACAGGCAGAAGTGGCACTGGCCACACTGGCCACCATGGCCACCAGCAGCAGAATGTGGATGAAACTCTTGCTGGTACCTTGTCACTCCTCAAGGCATCTCATCAGAGGAGCATTGGCCTTGGAGAGGAAACACAACGGGGGCTGGCTCGGAATGCAGCGGCCCCAAACACTCGTCGTCTTTTTTGGTTTTGAGGGGTTTGAGGGTTGGGGCAAATCCAGCCCTCGCTGGCTGCACCTCCCGTTCCTTATCTGTAAAGCAAAGCTGAACAGGACAAGCCTCTCTGTACAGGACTGTGAAGATCTCCAGATAAAAGCATCAAATACATATGACGATGATTAAAGGCATCAGCACCCTTTGCTATGCACACAGTCTAAACACGCTCGGGCCATCCTGGGCTCTTTGAAAACTGTTAGATGTTTTCAAGCTAAATATTTATTTTATTTGCGTAGAGCCAAGACGGCCCCCTGTCGGGACATTAGCTCAGCTCCCTCTGTCAAAGGCATCTCAGCAAAAAGTTACGGGCTCAGGCAGGACTTATGCATGGGCTGAAAACATGGGAAAAAAATGTTGGAGCAGCCCAAGAGCCTGACCCTGCTCCCGGCAGAGCTGGAACGCCAGCCAGAGCATGCATCAGCCGTGTGATAGCATGATGGGCATTCCCCATTGGAAACTTTGACTCAAACCCCATGAATAGCCACACAAGGATGCTGCGTTTGCTCCCTCCTCTCTGGGGAGGAAGGGTCTTGAAGACTTTTGCCCAGACAGCTGGTAAAATGTGATGTTCAACCAACCAAAAGGGGATGTTGCCTGCTCAGGGTGGGACTCATTAGGGTTAGGGAATGCTGGAAGCAACAGTGACATTAGCTGGTGACAGTTTGTCTGCAAGTTGTTCTAATAAAAACTTGAGATTAAAAAAAAAATGGGCATTACTGGGAAGTACGTAGCTTAAGTGACCCATGGCATGAATTACTTCCAAGAGAGAAAAAAAAAAAATGTGTGTGTGTTTGTGCCTGTGGTTGCTGTTGCTTCCCCTGGAGACAATGTGTACTTTGCCACGTGTTCTGCAGGAGCAGAATAACGGAATCATTTGCCATGAGATGGCCCCAGGGCTGAAAGGAGAGCAGAGGGGTCGAGCAGAGATGTCCAAGAGCTGTGCCAGGCTGGTACAGGAACTCAAGCCTGGGCTTCTCGCCCCAATGCTTTACCTTAAGCCCATTAAAAACAGCATGGAGAAAACACGTGTGCTGTCACTGCTTTGGGCCACGGTCCTGGCCAAAAATGCAACCTCCTAGAAGACCCACTGTGTGTCCCCTTGTTCAGGGGGCACTTTGCCCCCTGCAGATGTGTTTCTGCTCCATCCTACTGCCCTTGGCATGAAAGAGTTCCCACCAGGTGTGGCGATGGACTTGGTATGAAAAGTCCCATTGGACAAAAGCTCATCCCAGATGCCTTTGAAGAAGACAAGAAATCGTAAGAAGACACCACCCACTGCATGCCTGATAGCAACAGCAGGTACAAAGTCATGGTCCATTCCCAGCATACCCTAATATTTTTTATCCTTTGAACTGGGTGCGCTGGAAGAGAGCAGTGTGCTGGGTTTTGTGCCTGTCTCCTGGCAGGGGCAGGAGATGGTCACCACCACAGGCACCATGTAGCCGTCGGCTGGGTCTGTGAGAGGCAGAGCAGTGGGCCTGGGAGTCCTGCTGCTCTGTAGGCTCTCTAGAGCAGAAGAGCATGATTGTCCTCGTTCACAGGAGGGTTGCACGGCTTTGCCCTGGTAGCTCAGAATAATGCAGGCGTAGCCCTGCGGTCTTCAAAGTGTGATGAGCGCTAAGGGCTCGGTCCCTGCTTTCGCATGAGATGTGAGCGCCCCTTGGGTGCGAGCACCACATTGCCTTCATTTAAATGGCAAAACAAGAAAAGCAGAAAACGCACAGAGAGCACACGCCAAGCACAGCGCAGGGGAGCTGTGAGGGTTGTTGAAACACAGCAACTGCTGCCAGCAGAGGCCCTGGCCACAGCACCCAACCACACCAGCCCCATCCCCAGGGCAGCCCCCTCCCACCTCCACACCAGCCGGCAA
Source organism: Falco punctatus (assembly GCF_963210335.1). NCBI lineage: Eukaryota > Metazoa > Chordata > Aves > Falconiformes > Falconidae > Falco > Falco punctatus. The sequence continues at coordinate 90,139,377 of NC_137584.1, forward strand.
AATGCTATTTGTGGACAGGGGAGGAATTTTTACTTAATTTAATTTATTGCCACCTAACACAAACTTCTGGTCACTGGTTTGGTAATGAGGAAAAAAAAACCCTAAGCGATTATGTACTCAGGTAAACAGTGTTGCATGAGCTGTGCAGACATCGATGCATGGACTAACTGGGTGCCTGTGCGTGACTTCAGTGGGTGCTTATGCATGAGCAAAGAGGGAGCTCAGGTGTGCACAGATTGAGCACTAATGCATGAACTTCTTGAGCACCTACGCATGAATTAATGGTTTGCTCATGTTTGAGTTGTTTGGGTGCTCATGCATGAAGTAGTTGGGTGCTCATGCATAAATTAATTGGGTGCTTATTTGTGAACTGATGTGGCCCTCATGCATAAATTAATCATGTGCTCATGTGTTTCTAGTTGGGTTCTCATGTATGAATTGAGTGCTTATGCATGAGCTACTCGGGCTCTTGTGCACAAATTAATTGGGCCCTCATGCATGGATTAATTGGATGTTCATGCACAGATTAAATCGGTGCTCATGCATGACCTACTCAAGCCCTTGTGCAAGGACTGATTGCCACTGACCTGCCATGGCCAGACTGGCTTAGGGCTGCATGTGTCCTCCATCACCCACTGAGCAGGCAGAGGTGTTGCACGGGGCGCTATTGCCTGATCGCTCCTTGATACCCAGGATGGGCCCTACACACCAGTGATGCTGTGGACATTTCAACCTCTATGCAAGAAGACACTGTCTGGATGCTTCTGACCTCTCCTTGGGAGGACACCACCCAATCTGCTTGGGGATACTGTATTTATGACGGGAAATGACAGACATGTCATTCTTGTATATAACACTAGCCAGAAGAATGCACCCTACTCAGAATAGTTGGATGAAAAGCTGCTGGTGTGGTTTATGAGGATGGGTGGAAAATCAGGAAAAAACACTGTTGTGGTTCCTCAGACAAGAACATCTTGTTCAGCCAAATGCAAAGGCAGTCCTTGAGGGCACTGCTGCAGAGACAAGGAAATGGGGCGACGGCAATAATGCTGCTGCTTGGCTGGGAAAGTGGAAAGGAAGCATTTGATAATTATCACAGCATTACCACAAAGCCTATGCAGGCAGCACAGCAATGAGGTCAGGACTTCTGCAGCATCTGATGCTTCTCCCTTTTCTTCCAGCACCAGCACCACATAGAATGGGAGAAGGAAGATGACGGCTGAGAACTCTCAGCAATGTGATGCTCCTGCCCGTATCCCTGCTGCAGAAGGAGATTTGGCCTCACAGCTGCCACCAGACTGAGGTGTCTCCAGTGCTGGAGCAGCTCCAGCCTGCAGTGGCATTGAGGACACTGATGCCAGGCAGCAGCTGCCTCCTGACCCCACACCAAAATCAAATCCTGCAGAGCCAGCCATGGCTGCTTATGGATTTCTCTGCTCTCTGCAGCAAGTTTTTGAGCGTGATACCAGTTGCACGTTATCAGCTTGTATAGAGAGGAGCCAAAGCAAAGCAAACAGCCATCCCCAAAATGCCCATGATACAGGGATGCAACATCTGATCTGCCCTGGCTATCTGGCTCAGATGCTCGTGCCCATGTCTCTGCATGGGATGGCAGCCAAGCTCATCACCCTGTTTTTTGCCTGCAAATCTGTCCCTGGGGCATAATCCAGGCAGAGATGTTGCTGCATTACAAACACGCAGGTCTTAGAGCAGCCAGGAATTGCAGCCTGGGCCCTGGGGTGCACGCCCCAGGTATTGCCCCACGGAGCCTGCCTTAAAATCCTGCCAGCTTTTAATGTGCTGGCTGCATATCGAGGGCGGCTTGCATGTAGACATCCACTCATGTGTGCAGAGAGCTGGCTGCAGTCAGTCGAGATGATTTGAATTGGCATGACAGTGCAGTGAGATGGGTTTTTTTCCAATATTAATGAACACTTATATGTTCCATGTCTGTTAAATGGGGGGAAGCGAGTACCCTGAAGTGTCCCCAGGCTAGCTCACATCAGCTCTCACGCTACATGAAACTCAAGTGCTGGTGAGATTAATTTTAGTCCCACCTAACATCTCCAGTGTGAAGTTAAAGAGTGCTTTCCTCCCACCTGCCTCAGGGAATGCAGATGTGTTGGTGGGACACACAGGCAGCCTGCTGCAACACCTTCATGGGCTGCGCCAAGCCAACGGGGCTAGCTGATGCTTGAGGGCAGGGAAACAACCCCCAGCAAGCCTTGGACCTGGGGCTGTCACAGAGGGGGTCCAGGGAAGACCTAGAGCATCTCTGGGATGAGACTGGTGGGGTTTCCCATGATATTGCCTTTGGGGAGTTCAGGAGTTCATTGCAGTGTTAAAAACCCTATGGGCTGGTCCAAAGGGACCAGGGGTGGAGATTGTGGTAAAAATACCTTTAAATTGTAGTAGCCCATGACTTGAGTTGCATGCTATAGGAATGACTATAGCAGGAACCACCTGAAGCAATGAGGACAGGCTTCACAAGAAGCAGTGCAAGTACAGCAGTGACCTGACCTGAGCTGCTTTGGTGACCAGTAACTCCGTGCAGCCCATGACCTCCCCTGCCCTGAGTGACCTCCCGAACAGATGGAGCCCAAAGCCATGGGCTAAACGAGCTCCATGGACATTTTGTGGATATTTGTGGACATTTATGGACATTTTACAGGTATTTCACAAGGGTGGTCTATGGACCAAGGGAATGGTATCTGTGTATCAAAGGATGGGAAGGATCATGGTGGGTAATGAGGATGTATTGGATAGTGCGGAACACGAGCATGACACAAAGGGTATGGCACAAGAGGTAGAGAAAGTGCTGGCTTTGGCTGGAGTAGAGTTAATTTTTGCCTTAGCAGCCAGTATGGGACTACGTTTTGGATTTGTGCTGGAAAGATTGTTGATAATTCAATGTTTTTGCTGAGCAGGGCTTACACAGAACCAAGGGCTTTTCTGCTCCTCATCCCACCCCAGCAGCAAGCAGGCTGGGAGGCATGAGGAGCTAGGAGGGGACGTGGCCGGGACAGCTGACCCCCACTGACCCGAGGGATGTTCCATACCATATGGCATCATGCTCAGCGTATGGAGCCGGGGGAAGAAGAAGGAAGGGGGGAACATTTGGAGTGATGGCATTTGTCTTCCCAAATAACCATTACATGTCCATGAGAAGTGGCAAATTAATTCCTTGTTTTGCTTTGTTTGCACACGTGGCTTTTGCTTTACCCGTTACACTGTCTTTATCTCAACCCACGAGTTTTCTCACTTTTACTCTCCCCCATCACACCGGGGGGCAGTGAGTGAGCGCCTGCAAGGGGCTGAGTTGCCAGCTGGGATTAAACCATGGAGATGTGTAGGGCAGAGAAGCCAGCGGGGAAAGGAGCTTCTCACTCTCGCCCTCTTCCACTGATGCTGTCCAGATGCAGAAGCGGCTGAGCCTCTTGGAAGAAGCAAGGCTTGGTATAAAGGCTCGGATAGCTTCCTCGCTGGTCCCAGCAGCCTCCTGAAGGCTGTTTCTTCATTACTCATCTCCTCACACCCCTCTGTAATCCTCTTGATCTTCAAACACCTCTCAAAAGGCAAGTAACACTTGGTGTCGGGCAAGACTGGAATGGTTGCCAGCATGCTGCCTTCCACGGCGTTGGGATGGAGACGGTCAGGGCAATGACTCCAACACAGCTGGTGAAACAAGTATTTATTTTTTTTTATTTTCCCTTTTCCATCCTCTGATAGAAAGGCAGCTCCCTTCCACTACTGTGATAGGGTCTCCCATCTTTCAACACCGACCGCTCACAAATCAAAGTGATGCTGGGGCTTCAGCTTGCTGCCACTGCTGGTTGCTGCGAGTGACATCTCCAGACATTATCTGTGTTCCTTAGATCAGCTCTGCACCAGAACCCAGGACCTGCTCTGGGTTGAACGTGGTGCCTGCGCAAGGCTAGGTGAGCTCACAGCCCATAACTTTGACTGTGGTTCCCAAGCCTTGTTTGCTTCTCCTCTGTGTGCACAGAAAATTATTTTTAGGAGGCCTGGACAGTGCCAAGGCTGGAAGGGAGTGCACAGGGAGACCTGGACAACCCAGGGACCTGTTGCTTTAGAAGAAAGACCTACCTGCAACCTTGCAAAAAACCCAACCCAACCAACGTTCCCTCGTGGCAGCAATGCCTGCTTAAGATATGGCTTGAGTTGCCTTTAAGGCTGGGCCCAATTATTTTGTTACACTGAAATGGTGCTAACGAAGGTTGGGAGGGTGGCAGTGCCTGAAACCCCGTGTCTGAGCAGAGGACTGGCCTTTGACTGTCACAAAGCTGATCTGCTTGCTCCAGCTTTCCCAGCCAGGGTGTGCAGAGCAATAAAGAGCCTCCTGAAAGCTCTTGACAGCTTGCCAAAGGAGATGCCTTACGCGGTGTGTGCTGAGAGTATCCACGGCACGGAGTACAGGCAGCCTCTCCAGGGGGCTAGCCTTGAAAACTGGTGTTCAGAAAAACTCGTTGAACCTTGAGCAGGCATCAAAAAAGGCAATAAATGCAAAAATGTTGACTTGTGGGTTGGAGGTTTCAAGATGAGGAGCCCCCGCTTAGCAAAGGAAACACAGGAGACAGCAACCAGGTGAGAAAAGTCGTCACTTAACACTGAAAATCCTTTCTCCACCCGAAGCAGCCCCATCTCTGTTGCTGGGTAGCTCTCTTGCACAGTCAGAAAGCCTCTCCACCTCCACACGCTACATAAACACGCCACATTCCCTATCAGAGGGTGATAAACACTCTCTAAGTGTGTTTATCAGCTGGCTGACAAGCTCCACTTAAGAGCTTAGTTTGCTAAGCTCAAAAGAGGCGTCCCCTGTCCTGGCTGGCTCTCCAGGCTGATGCCAGGAGGGTGCTGGAGAGCATCTGACGCTCCACAGGGGCAAAGCCCATCGTTCAGCCCCCTTTTAGCCTCAGCACCAGGATCTCCAGCCGAGGCAGCAGAGATCGCGCTTCATTTGATATGACAACTTGCCTGAGCCTGTGGCTTTGGCTGCAGGAGGGTTTTGAAGGGGGAAGGATGGGACACGAGCACTGGGGTCCTCTGCTGTGAGCAAAGGTGCTGAAGCTCCCAGGACACTTTGGGAAGCAGTTGCCCATAACCCCTGTGCCCACATGGTTGGAGAGGGGTGACATGTTCTCCTACAGCTAAATCCTGGTCAGGGCAGGCTTGGACATCCTCTGCTGGGGTGTGATGCCTCTGTGGAGGGCAAACCAGTGCAACCAAGACTTTCCAGGCAGAGGGCAAACGGTCTTGCCCTTCGCTCCGGCTGCAAAAACTCTTCCTCGAAGCACTTCCCGTTGCATTTCAACACCACCGGAGAGACGGCTGCTTCTGCAGACCCTGCTGCCACCCCGCAGCTGCTTTACCCCTGCAGGAAACCTGGCCTGAAGGACCCTTCCCACCCACCGCACCCCCAGCTCCCCCCGAGCCTACGGCGGCAAACGCTGCGCGGGAGCCGCGGTGGCTGCCGCGGGGCCTCCAAGGGCGGGTGTCGAGCACCATCTAGTGAGGGCTGGTGGGGCAGCCGGGCTGCGGGGGGCGGGGGGCGGGCTCCGTCCTGCTGTCTTCTCCCGGTGCCTGCCTGGGGGAAACTGGTCCCAGCAGCAGAGAGGGGGCAAATCAGGAGCGCGACTTCTTGTGGGTCTTCCTTTTCCAGCTTCCTCCTGTCCCCCCCCGAGCGAAGAGCTGGGACGTGCGTGCCGGCTGGCAACCCGAAGTGTTACCCGGCCTCCAAACGGTCCCCCCTGGCTCTGCCGTAGCTGACAGAAAGTCCTTTGTGAAAGAAGCTGGGGAGAATTCCAGGTGTCCCGCTGCTTCGTGTGCTTGGACCTCGCATTGTAGGGGAGGATTTTCATTCCACAAGACCTTAAAAGCACCCAAACCCCCTTTCCCAATGCTCTTTTTTGATGTATGACCTCTCTCTATCTGCAGCTTTGGCCCGAGCAGCTGGAGAGCTGAGATCCCCTCGCAAAGGCTGCGGGATGCTGCAGACCTGCCTACCTGCCACCTGCAGCTGCTCTAATTAAAACCTCAAGGGTGAGTGAACATCTCTCTTTTTTTTTTTTTTTTTTTTTTTTGAATGGAAGTGTTTGAAGTGCCTCCTTGCTTTGGGCAGTCTGTGCTGTAATGAAGCTATTAGCAATGAAACTTAAGCTTTACGATCACCCTTTATGACAAAATATCTCAGAGGGCTGTCGAGCAGGTTTATTAGAAAGTGAAAACACCTTTTGACACAGGAGCAGCCATAGGTGGCCAAGGACACGTCAGTAACAGTAAATTACTGCCACCACCACCCAGCCAGGAGCAGCCCGGCTGGTGATGAGCTGCACCAGTTGGTGCCTGGGTCACCCTCCAAGGCTGCTCCTTCACAGCAGCACAGCACCGCTCTGACGCTGAGTTTATCCTGGTGCCTGAAACTGGGAGCTTCATGGTGGGCAGTGTCTCATGGTGGTCACCCCTGCTCTGGGTTCCCTTGCCCATCTAAGCTTTCCTCCCCTGGAGGCACAGGCCAGTTGTCTTTAAGCATCTTCTGGCTGTAGTCCTGCTCCTCTGAGCTCGGGACACGGTGCTTGGCCCTAAATCATTCCAGCCCCTCAGCAGGATTGCCAGGCATGGATTCAGCCCTGCCGGCACCAATGAAGCAAAGTCGCTTCCCACACCCCTATCCCCAAATCCTGGCTTAAACAGTCGACACAACCAACCTTCTTGCAAACCCGAGCGATGTGTGGCTGCCAGATACGTCACCTCACAGGCTCTGCTGAGAGACCTCTGTCTGACCAGGAGCACCCATGGCATCAGCGCTGCCAGTGCCACAGCCTTCCCGGAGGGCCGGCCGGCAGCTCCTGCCACACATAGCACCAGTGCCCCCCGGCAGGTGGCCGCTCTGCTGGCAAACGCCAAGGGGCACACTGAGTGTCTGCCCCTGCCACCCCCCTTGGCAGAGCTGAAGATGCTCGTGCTGTCTCAGGGCAATTTGGGGATGCTCTGAAAGCCACCTCGTGCAAAGCAGAACCTCAGGGGCAGGAAGGCCTGTGCCCTGGGGTTCCACCGCATCCCGCCCCCAAGGCCACGGCCATGGCCATTTGCTGCCTGTGCAAAACCCTCTAGAGGGAGCCCCGATCCCAGCCATCCCTGGCCAAGGGCCACGCGGCCACGAAGATGCTGTCCGGATGCCCAGTTGCAGGTTGGGGGGGGTGTGTGTGTGCTTGTTTTGGTTTGGGGTTTTTTTTTTGTTTGTTTGTTGGGGGGTGAGTAGGGTTGGTTGGTTGGTTATATTAAGGCTCGACCCCACCGTAATGCCCTCACTGGTCACAGCTATGGGCTCGCTTGCCCACTCTGAACATTTCTGCATGTTCCTGCCTCCTCACTCACCTCCAGTATCTCTGTCCGTTGCAAAGGAATTATACAATAATGAAGCTGGGTTAGGTTAATTAGCATTGATAATATACAGCTGTGGGCTGGCTTCAGGGCCGGTGGGTTGGCTGGTGTGGATAAGGTGCAGCTGTGGCTGGTTCCTGCTAAGTAGTTAAATAGCTCTAAGGACTGTATGAAGAGGAGCACTGGACAAAGAGAGACCTGGAAGAAGCAGAGGGAGGAGAGAGAACACCCTGGCTGTAGGAGAGGCCCCCAAGAGAAGCAGAGCAGGGGGCCTGGGTCAGGAGAGGCTGGCTGGAAGAAAAGCCCAGAGAAAGAAGACTCTGGACGTAGCAGAGGCAAGAAGCAGGGTGGACTGGCCTGAAGAGGCTGAAGAAACAGCACAAACTGTTGAAACCTTGTGGGGGATTGGCGGCCATGCCAGGGCAGAGCACGGGAACTACTTATTGAAGTTAACCTGGGATGTGCTGGTAAAAGCCTTGTTGCAGCTAGCAAGCTTTGATAGTGCTCTGACAGTCCCTTACACCTCACTGAAGGTGGGGTGAAACCTGTGGGGTTGATGCCACCATTGCATGCGAAAGCCTCCTCCCATGATGACCTCCAAGGGCACTGCACTTGCAGAGGGCTGGCACTATGCTGCCCTGGCCCCAAAAGCCAGCTGTGGTGTTTGCAGCAGCTTCAGCCACCCCCTGGGTGCTGCTGGCTGTGCATATCCCCTGCACCGTGCCCCCCCCCCCCCCCCCCCCCCCAAGACCAAGGGAATCCAGGTGTCTCTGCTCATCAGGCTGTTTCTCCAGCCTGTGTGTCAATGAGCCTCTTGAAACCTACCCCTGAGCATGGGGGGCAAAGGGAACTTCTCCTGGCTTGATGGTAATGGGATGTGCTGACGCTTTCTGGTTCCTGCAGCCCCAAACACAGATGTGACCAGACCTCTGCAGAGACCTGCCAGTTCCATACCATGCATAGCATCCTCTCTGGCCAGTCGTGCAGTTCGGTGGCACTGAAATAGCCTGAGAAACGCCCTTTTTCTTTGCTTACTGGTTGCTTAGCTGATTCCCCGTGCCCAAAATCTGCTCTGCTGCACATTCTTCCCCTCCTGAGCCTGGCAGCACACTGCATGGGCTCCTCTGCTCTGCCTAAAGGTGGGGGGTTTTTTTCCCCTCAAGCTTTGTTCTACCTTTAATGAATTCCAATCTGTTAGGTGGTGTTATTGCTTTGGGGAGACCATAGGCACAAAGTAAATCCCATTAGGGCCCAATTGCATTTTCTAATAGTTTATGCTTTTTCCCCTTTCCCCTCCCTGCCTCCAAAGCACCCAGGTTCCTCTCTGGAAGGAGGCATGTCCCTGTGCATGCCTTGACCTGAAGAAAGGCTCAGCTAAATGTCCTCCCTGTAAGCGTAACCCCTCCTTGGGCCTCCACCCCCACGGGATTCCCTATGGGACCCCACGAGGAAGAGCAAAGAGGGTGCAAAGTCCACCCCATGCTTCCTTGGATATCATCCTTGCTAGCTGCTTACTCTGGCTTTAAAATCTAGGTGCTGTTGCATATTTTGGAGAAGGAGGACAAACAAGGAGCACTCTGCTAAATAGCAAGACTGGGCGCTCAGCTTGCTTGGATTTCTTGCCACCAGCCAGCGTCTAGGTAGTGCACAACACGTGCACTGTGGAGCAAACATGCTCACCATGGCTGTGTGCTTGCTGCAACTGAGGATGCTGATGAAGCTGTTAAATCTTTAAAGCCATCTTTAATTTTGCGGATTGAAGCTGATTATTGGGGTGACCACCCTCGCCTGTGGTTAGATTTCCCATAACTACTTGTATCATAAGCCATGTCCTAAAACGTGTTTGTCCCTTTGTACTAGGGCTGCTCCCCAGAGAGATGGAGGACCTCTACTGCGCAGGAACGATGCTCCTTGTGCTGCACTCAAGTGCTAACAACAGAGGTTGCACATGGCCACAACCCGCACAGGGTGGAGGTAGCAGGAGATGTTGCTGCATCAATTGACATGGAAAACTCTCCAGCAAGCAGATGTGATGCCCATCTCATGCCGAAGTGGGACTCTGAGCATTCTGGGGCATTATTGGTATTTATAGCTCTTTGCACAGCAGGGCCCTGGTCCATGGCTAGCTATGAGGGAGCCCCGCCACACTCCTGTGCAAGGAGCACGGCTTTGTTCCCTTCCAGAAAGGTGCCCTGCGGATCTCAGTGCAGTGGCTGCGTTCCCAGCCCATGCTGACAGCCAGCCCAAGGGCAAGCACCAATGAACTTCCCGCAGCGAGCTGCTGGGAAATGGTGGGACCAGCCTTTTCTCCCTGCTTACCAGGCAGAGCGAGGTGCATGAGAAACGATGCTCTGAAACACTGTGTTTCCAGCCACTGCCCACCATCCAGCTGCCCGCTCACCCTGGCGATATGTCATCGTGGACTGCTTGAGTGGCTGTGCAGGAGCATGTGTGAGCCAGGTCCCATACGGGTGTTGGGCTAAGAGCAGCAGTGAGGAGTTCCAAGCAGAAGCCTGTAAGTGTTCCCTGCTGGTCATGCTTGAAACAGGGCTTACGAAGGCTGTCCCAGCTGCTGCTTGCATCAGTTTCACCTTTTCCCAGGTGGGTGCAAACAAGAGGTCCAGAGGGAGATGCTGGATCTAGTGGTACCCTGAGGGAAATAGCCAGGGCAGGACCTGTGCATGCATGTGTGTAATTAAAGCGTGGGCACTTCTTCCATTAACACTAGTGCACGTGATGTGGTCTGATGGCGCACTGAATGGCAAAAGTCGCTCGAGCTCTGAAGGCTGTGTGTGCCCATCCTGCTGCAAGCCATCCCCAGGCAATGTCACATCTCTTCCGCCACCCCTCTGTCCTCCTCCTGCTGCTCTGGGCTTCAGGGTCATCCATGCCCAGCAGACACCACAGCATCCCCAGGCTGTGCACCCAAGCACCCACTGGATGAACTGGGAAGAGCAATGGGTGCTGCTCAGTGCCACTGGAGCGGCTCTCCATTCCAGCCGGGCTCTGCCCACCGTAGCTTTCCACAAGGCTTGCAATGACTTTCTTCCCCATCCTCATGCCTTCCTCCTCCTCCTCAGCTACTTACAACATCAAAGCCCTGAAGTCTCCACTGTTCTTTCTCAGGAGATCTGATTTAGCCATTGGTGAAGGATTTACACCATGACAGGAGCCTACTGCTGCCTGTAGAATTAAGTCCCACAGATATTAACCATATTGGGATCAAGGCCCTGCTGGATTGCCTCCTCCAGCCCGGCTGGATCTTCCCTCCTTTCCTGCCTAGTCCTTTATTCATTTACAAGTCCTGTGAAGTCCCAACACGACATCTGATTTCCATCCAGTTGGACAGTAAACTGACATTTTTCTCACGGTCTCTGTGCTCTTGTGCTTTGGGTCTCTGCCAAGCCCTCCACATCTTTAGCTTGCTTGATGGTTTGGTTGGGTTTTTTTCCCTTTCAGACCGAGTTTTCCTGGTCCTGCCTCCCTCCTTCCCTTGAAAGGAAGCAAAATAAAAAGGTTGACAAGTAGAGCCGGGCTCCTTCCAGGACTCGCCCGGGGATGAACCCGCTCCCCTCCCTTTGTGCCAAGTGGCACTGAGATGCTTCCCTGCAGTCCCGGTGACAGCGGCTGCTCAACTCTCTGCTCTGAAAGTGGGGGAATACAGCAGCCAGTGCCAATAAAAGGGGCTGCTCTCCCGTCCCTCCCGTTCTGCCAAGGGCTCTGCTGCCCCCCATCACTAATCCATGCCAGGCAGGCGTGCGAATATGCTGCACGTTTTTTCTGCTTCTCAAAATTCTGGGTAACCGCTCTCACTTCTGGGGGGGAAATGGGTGTCCTCTCCCCACGGAACAGCAGGCAGTCTCGTCTTGCTGCTTGTCCGCTTCCAGACAGCATGGGAAAGCAGAGTGAATGCAACACATACCCTTGAACTCCCTTCCTTTCCCACAGCCTTGTGCCTTTTTGCTTTCTGCTCTGTTGGCTGGCAGGGTGGGAAGGCGAGAGGAGCACATCCTGATTTCCCCCTCCCCAGACCTCTTTCTCTCCAGTCCATCTTCCCTTTGATACCCGCCCAGACTTCTATGGATATGGGGATGTGAGCAGAGATGCTGCCCCAGGCACTAAAGTGGTGGCCCCAGTAACCCAAACACCAGGGTGATAGAAACTAATGCTCATAGCAGAGCCTTGCAGCTGGCTGTAGGCAGCAGGAACCAAGTCATTTTCCCCAAAATAGCCCACAGGATCTCAGAAAAACAAGCAACCACAAGAGCAGCCTCTACTCTCCCTGGCTGCTGGTGTCCAAGAGCATCAGGGCTATGCTGTGGTTGGGGCTACCCTAATGGTCTGCACCAAATTGCGGTGCCGTGACGGCTTGCTTCTGCTGGGAGACAACCTTGAAACAGAGTAAATGTGAAGTCCTGGTGAAAATATCTTTTTGGATCAGCTGCTGCATTTGAGCAGGTCCCATGGCTGCTTGTAGCGAGCATCCCTTTTGTGCTCAATTGAAGGCATCCGAGCAAAAAGGAACCATCACAAAGGTTTGCTGGCTTCTTCCTTTGTGATCTGCCATGCCACTGCATCACTGTGTCTTACCACTTCGGGTATCACGCAGTTATTGAGTATTGCCGGCTGCCACTTGGGCGCCAGGTCCAGCAGCCAGCGCACGCAGAGCTGTGGATGCTTCCCTGCCATCTTCCTCAGCGCTTCTCCAGCCCCATGCGGATGAGTCACTCCTAAGCCCGCAGCTGATGCAGAAGTCATCAGAAGTGACTAAGCGCTTTAGGAAACCCTCCGGTTCCTCAGGCGGCAGCCTGGGCCGTGGTTTTACATCCCACCTCCCACCGGCCATCCTGGCGATGGGCTGGCGGGGCTGTGTGTCCCCTCCTTGCACACGGGCGGGCCTGTGTCTGTGCAAACTTGCTCTTAGCCCCAGTGAACTTTGTTCTCTCCTCGTTTCCTCCGTAGGAAGCAAAGTCCCTTGGGTCAAAAGGGCTCCCCCTCTTACGCAGAGGAAATCTTACGACAGCATAGATACACAGCCTTGCCACACAGACCTGGCTGGTTTTTCGAGGAAAAATGATTGCTTTTGGAATTGTGCCGTGATTTGAAGCAGCAATAGGAGGCTGTACGTAAGCAAACGCTAAGCTTGCCCTCTAGTTTTTAATAAGGGCACAGTGGATCTCACCAGTCAGTAATGACTTAAAGTAAAGGCTGCTCACCTCTTTAGGTTGGATGTTTTCTGTTCCTGCTCATGGAGATGACTATTTGAAGCCATGTAATTGCCAAAATGTCTGTCATGTTATAAGACAGCAAAAGATTCACTTGATTTGTCTTTTAAACTGGACTGTTTTGTTTCTGTAGCCCAGAGGTCGACAGGAATCTGCTAAAATAGAAACAAATGCATTTTGATGGAATTAAAACCCATCATCTTCTCATTTCTTCATTGACAAAGACTCTTCCATGTGCTGGATATATGACCTCACCTCTTCTTACCCCAAACTGTCCCCCCATGGTTGGGACAGGTTTGTGGGGGGCCACCACAGCACCCTTGTGCCTACCTCTGCCTTGCCCAACCTTGCTACCCCATTGAACAGGCTGCTCTAAACATTTTCCTTGATTTTTTGGCAAAATTGCAAAGGCAGCAGGTTTCATCCCATTCCTAGGTCTCATCCACCAGCACCTCCTGGCAGCAGACAGGACTCCTGTGCAAGCCTTTTGGGAGACGGTGGCGGCTTTGCACATGATGGTCAAAGAAGAGTTTAGGACTCCTGAGGCCGACTCATTTCTTTTCCCTCCCTCTTGTGGATCTTGTGGATCAGTTTTACTTCTCTTTGTTGTGGTGCATGAAATTGCTGTCTTTTCCAAACCAGAGGGCTGAGCTTTCTGCAGACATCTCTTGAGCACTTGCACTGAAATCAGCGGGACCTTGGTACCTACCCGGGTGGTTGGTGCCTGTGCCGTTGGGCCATCCCAGCAGTGTTATTTGGTGGCTTCTGATTTTAAGGCATCATCAGGAAAGCCTTTTGGCTGTGTCCTGCGGAGACCGAAGGGAAAGGCAGCGTGGGTTACACCAGAGGAGTTGCTTCCCACCTGGGCAGGTCAGTGCAAGGCACCAGTGCAGCTTTGAGGTGCCAGAGCATCATAGCTTAACGATGTCTCTGCTTAATTACTGGGATGCTTATAGAGAAAGGAGCCTGTCCCTTCGCCTGCTTTGCCTGTTATCCTCCTTTTGAGAACATTTATGGAGTCTAGACAGGGCTGGGACCCACACATACAGCTTCTCCTCATTTTTAGCTGTCTGAATGAAAGCTGAGTGCTCCATGACTCACCCTGCTCCCTTGCATAGGAGGAAACTTTCATTTATTGCTTCCCTTTGTTATACTTTCTTTATGTAAAGAAGGTGTCACACGGGAACACACCAAACCCCTGTTCTGGGGGGTTTGGCGGATGGTCTGGCCCCCAAGCTTTGCCCTGCTGTAGCTGATAAGGACACCAGCCAACCCTCCCTTTTCCCATCTGTTTCTCCCCCCATTGCATCTGCATCACACCTCTGCTCTGCGAGGGCACCTGGAGGCCATGCCGCGGCTCCAGCATGGCTGGAGTTTGTATCTGAAATGGAAATCAATAATAATAATAATAGTAATAGTAAATAATGAGAAAGGCGAAGCAAGGAGGCAAGAGAAGGACCTGGAGCGAAATGCTGGAGAAACATGGCACACGAGGGTGAGGCTGCATTTCAGACCCTCTCTATCCTCCATCATTTTTATAAACAATCTTGGAAAGAAAATGGAGTAGAAGTGTAAATCAGAGCTTGAGATGCTTTTCAGTAGCAAGCTGCTCAGTATACCTAAAAGCCTGGTCTTCAGCAGCTTGCTCAGGTGGATTCTCTGATGCCTGATATGGGCTGTACTAACCTACAGCCTTTCCCCCAGCAGAGCTATCAGTAGGGTTATTTTTGAATTTAATAACCACACACCGCTCCCGGTGAAAACCTGTGGAGCTTTAATAGCAATTGTTAATATATCATTAATATAATTGTTAATAATAACAAACGCTACTCTCGGCATAGGCTTGCTGAAGTCAAGCAAGAAGTCCACCAACTTGATGGGGACAGCCAGCCTGTGCAGGGGGTACACACCAGGGAAGCCATGACTCTTCAAAGAAGCCTTTGCAACCAAAAATGAAGGTGAAGGCTGATGTTCCCCTGGACTTGAAGCCCTGCAAAATAGCGAGTGGTGCAGTCCCTCCCAAGACAGGTCAAATAAAAGAGTCAAGACCTTTGGGGTCTGGACATAGAGATGGTTTCAGCCACGTGCCAATCACTGATGCTCTTTACAACTTCAAACCAGTGCTTTAAAAATAGGTCCCGTGGTGATGGAGCGCACTGTCAGGACATGTCATTCACCATGTGATGTGGCAGATGGAGATTCATGTGGTATCACGTAACAATTTTAATGGGTTCTGCCTAAAATGGGACTTGGTGCTAAAAATCAAACTGTACAAGGTTACATCAAGGGCTGGGCTCCCTCCGGCAGAGCCTTGTGAGCCAATGAAATTCAGCTCAGCAACAGCAATGAGGCATTGCAGCAGTAAAAGCTCAAAGCACATCCCAAAAATGCAGCTTAGGATTTTGCATGAAAGATTTCAGGGCTGTCCTGGGCAGAATGAGCCCATGGCACCATGAGGGTCTGACCTGAGAACACATACAGCTCCCATCCCTCGAGTGATGTTGCAAAGAAGGGGTTAAGAAAAGACTTATTTTGATTGCAGGCAAACCACTAGCAACTGAAAATAAACAAGCAAGACATCAGTGCATATTTAGCTTTAAATAAAATGCAGGATTTTGAAAAAAATAGTTGTTTGTTTCAAGCACAGCTTCAAGGAAGGTAGAAAACCCTTTGATCTGCTGAGCCTCTCTGCAGTGCAGCTTCCAGTTTCAGGTGTGCATCCTGTTGGGTGTAGATCTTAATATAGTTATTTTCTTATATGCTCAATGCAAAAAAAAAAGAAGAAAAAAAAAAAGCTTGCCTGCCTCATCTGTAATAACAGCCGAGATTTGATTTGATACATTTAATTATGGTGGATGGCACAACTGATCCCTCAGTCACTAATGTATGAGGAACACATGAATAAATGAGCTATTACACTGGAAAAAGCCCATCCCTGGGAAGGTACCAAAACCAGGATGAAAGCCTTTCCTGAGGCACTGGTGTAGCACTCGTGACACTGGGCAGCCTCCCGGCGGGCTCTGGTGCCAGACGTGCGGGTGGTGGAGAGCTCAGGAGGTGATGGAGGCAGTGGTCCAGCAGCGCCCGGGAAGATTTCCTCTGAGGGATGTCGCTTCATGCCTACCTACCTGTTCTGCAATTCCTAGTGCCCTGGCAAGCTGGAGCCTCCCGCGACTGTGAGCTCTGATGCCTCCAAGATCTGACTTCTAGAGGCAGGATAGATTTTTTTCCAAAAATACTTTTGGTTCAATACTAAGCAATACAATGTTTTCGAGCTCTGTTTTCTTTTATTCTTTCTAAGCATCTGATTTCAAAGCGCTTCCCCCCTCCCTTTAAACACACATAGATTGCTTTTAAAGATTTAGCGATGTTACCCTGTCAGCTAATTAAAACCCCAAAATTTGCATTCAGCGCGTTAATGCGATGGGCTTGTCTGGTCCTTAATGTGCACGGAGATAACTCTGTGTTACAGCGCTTTGATCGTGCCTGGGCACGTGGCGGCAGCTCCCGCTGCCATGGCACCAGTGCAGGCAAGGAGAAGAGGGCACCCAGGGAGAGAGAGGACCTCCAGCACCCAAAAGAGACCTTTGGTTAAAGGGTGCAGCAGGCGAGAGCCCTCCTGCACCACCCTGGGTGCACAGCGGGGATCCGGCCTGAGGCTCTGCTTTGGTGGTGGAGGGGGTGACCGCAGTCGGGGTACCCCCAACCCAAAGCTGCCCCATCCCCGCTCCCCTTCCCTTCCTACCGACACATCTGTGCATCGTTCCTGTCTGTCGTTTCTATTCTCACACACACATCCTACCTCCTCGTGTGAATTTTGGGGGTGACACCCTTGAGAAAAGGGTTCAGGATGTGTAGCAATGCAATCCCTAGCTATACGATGCCAGCTACGGAAAGCACTCATTTTTTCACGCAGCAGTGTTGGAAAGTTAAATAGATACGTGGTAGCTGAAGGGATAATTTCTTTGACCATGAAGAAGGTGAGCTGTGGTGCCCAAGGCAACGTGGGGCCCATGGGCCCGTGGGCACAGCTCATACCCTGGTGTAGGAGCAGGTGATGTGGCTGTGATGGGGAGGAGGAAGCGGGAGGACAGCAGCGGCAAGATTGTGCGCTCACGGTGAGATGACAGGTCCTCACAAGGCAGATTTAGGGACGTGGGTGGCTGAGGCTGCAGGTGGAGTGAACACAGTCCTGTGGCTGGGTCAGTGGTGTAAACACCGTCATTCAGACAACCGTCAGCAGGATTAGACCATCGCTCTTGGGATTTTTGGGCAGGGGGCTTTGCTGGGGAGAAGAAGAACATGTAGAGGAAGGAGGAGAGTGAGCAAACTGGTGTGTGAATAAAAATGGATGGAGACAAATTCCATGTGACCTGAAGAAGTTGCCAGAAATGTTTTCCAAGGGAGGCTTTTTGTGGGGAGAGAAGAGGCAGGGAATCCGTTGCTGCATGGGGGAGCGCTCCAGAGGAGCTGGTGGCCTTGGGGGAAGCAGGACATTAGCTTGCCCATCTAAAAATGTAAATTGCAATTAGTCCTTGCCCTCACTGGCTGTGCTGAGACTCCTGGTGTCCAGACAGCTGCCTGGGTCAAAAGAGCAAGTGAGGTCCACGGCCGTCTCTGTTTCCTGCTGCTCCTCATGCCTGCGACAGAGCTGGGAAACTGCCCCAGTTTCCAGTCCCCAGAGGTTAATTCATCAGCCCTTGAGTTAATTCCCCATAATCTGTTCATCAACCCTCGAGACTTTTTCCCTGCCCGACCCCTCCTCGATGGCAGCGAGCAGAGTGCAGCTCCCCATCACCTCCTCCAGCCTCGCCTGCCCCAAACCTAATCTGGTTTGCACCGATGCAAGAAAAAAGCTGCACAATGTTGTTTAGAAACAGGCCCCTCCAGTTATTTCCAGCTACTCCAAAGCCGTTTGAAACCATACACCAAGACCTCCCCGTGCTGCTTTTCCTCTCTACTCTGACTTTTTTGTCCTTGCCTCCACCCCGGTGGCCTGTTTCTCCAGCCCACCAGTGGAAGGAACCGCAGCTGCGCTGCACCCCAGCCATGCACCTGGAGCTGCTGGGAGGGGGCAGCACCCATGGCAGCCCCCAGTTGCCCACCCACCACCGCCTCAGCCGGGCTGCAGCGCAAAGAGCTAAGCCCTGTAGGAGCAGTGGCAGCGGGGTGGCAGCAGCAGCCACTGTGTTTGAGAAAAATTAGCAGATTCTCTTCTGAGAAGGAGAATTTGCTCCCCCTTGCTTGAATGCTTCAGTCAGCTATAATAATTATTATATATTACTGATAATTATTAATATTATATTATTATAAGTCTAAGAATAATGCCACTTTGCCAGTGCATCACTACCTGTCACCTCACAATGTCTTGGCATTGCGGGCACCTCCCTCGTGGACCACCTCTGCTGCAGCCGATGGGTGCTGGGAGCTGGGTTGGGGTGCCCGGCAGTGCCACTGGTGGGACATGCTGGACACAGCCTTCCTTGGGGACAGGCTGTTGCCTCCAGGGTCCCCACAGGCTGATACACCCATGTATGCAGGTGGGGGTTCAAGATGCTCCAGCGGCCACGACATGAGCGAGGCACCCAGAATGAAGCTTCACTGCTGGGTTTCTCTTTGGCTTTGAACAGCAGCAGCGAGGGTTTTGCCTCCTGTCCTGCTGTTGCATCTGAAAACTCAGCAAAAAAGCCCTAGCTCCTCACCAGCAGCTTGTGGCTCAGCGCTTAGCAAATTTGGGCACCGGTACAGCAGCGCTCGGGGCTTGCCTGTCTCTCGAGGAGTCCCAGCACCTCTGAGCAGGGAAACATTGCATAATATGATGTGCTGAGGGGTCCCCTTCCCTCACTGCAAAGTAGGAAAACACTTACAAAAGACATATGTCTGATGTCTTTCCTGTAGGCATAAATTCTCCAGATGCTCTGTTTGCTCCCTCTTTCTCATGTTCTTTTATTCTGGAGGTTAAGAAATATTATCTTTTTATCTTCTTTGCCATCTACTCCCCCTCCTTCTTGGCCCTGTGCCTAATATCAGTAGCCTGCTCTCATAAATAATGCAGCATCTGTCTGGGCAGTTGTTTGTGGTCTGATCTTACACGATGGATCGTGTTAGTGGAACGGTTGAGCCGAACCTGCTTCGCTCTGTCCTGTGTAGAAGAGCTACACCAGCATCCTCCATGAGAGATGCTCTGCTCGGGTATTGAGCCCCTGTCAGAGGTATAAGCTGGCTGAAGCAACATTTTCCCACCCTAAGCGTGAGCATCCCTGCTCAGCACCTGGAGAAAGCACACAGGGCTTAAAGGAATCAGACCTGGGAGATTTAAGTATATGCCTAAGGTTTAATGAGTGCTTAAGTGCATTCCTGACCCAGGGCCTGAGGGAATGATGTTATTATGTTACCTGGCCTTTATGGGATTGCCATGGCCCGGTGGGAGCAGCCAGGCAGGCGCGGAGGTTTCCTGGGGCACCAGGCACGGGCTCTCGTGAACCCCCTTCAGCATTAATTGGGTTGGGTTTGCCTCTCAGGACAAGGAAAGCCCAAGGAAACCTGCGTCGCGGATGCTTTCATGGCTGGATCTGGATGGCACACATTGACATCTTGCCTTATTTCCCAGTGTTCTCTCTTTGGTCTGGGGGAAAGGGGACTCTCGCCTGCATCAGAGCAACAAAAAGCATCTTTTGGGGGCTGTATACGAGGAGGTGCACAGGTGATCCTCTGGTAAAGGTGTATTTCCATATAGGTGGGGCTCCTTAAGTAGGCAGCTTTACGCAGAGCCTGGACACCACAGAGTGCTAAGAGCCCTGGGGCCAGGTGTAGGATTGAATCCCAAATTTCAGAAACCCTTTTTGCCAGTAAATCTTTCTGCTCACACAGGAAAGCAGCAAAGTGCCGTACAACGCGTGCAGGAGCACATGCCCAGGCGGGGGAAAGGAAGCCACGGGGGCCGGGGGGGCTGGGGGAGCAGGGCAAGCCCCCACCGAGCAGGGGCTCCCGGCGTAGGGCTCCCCAAAAACTCCTAATGCCTCCCCCCGGCGTTTCTGCCGCACAGCCGTGATAGAGGCCAGCTGAAATAGAAGTTTCAGGAAAAAAAATACAGTCAGGGTGAAACTCAGTATTCAGGAAATGGAATTGCATGGACAGCCACGGCCAGCACATAGTGCAAATGTGCAATGGGTGAAAAATCCCCAACTGATCAAAGTGTATCATTTTGACTTCTTTTCTGTGCTACATGGCTTATATGGATATTTTCTATAAGAAATGATTTTGAAAAAAAATGTTTTTAATATTAAACCAGTATTAAACAAAATATTTTTAAAATATTTTAAAATATCTTTGCTTTTGAAGTTATCTTTGCTTTTAAAAATTATTTTTGAGGAATTTTAAAAGGATTTTTAAAAATCCTAATTTAAAATTATAGAAAAGTTGGTTTTCAGGGGTTAAATGACTGAAGCAGAGTGAAATAATTGCTTCAAGTTATACACAAGTGCCTGAGCCAAAAGAAAAAAATGGGGGGGGGGGGGGGGGCGGGGTGTTTGCATCAAAAAAAAGTTAAACCAAGTCTGAGGTGAGGGTTGTGGGTTCTTTTCCTGCAGCACCAGAGGAAGAGGAGGAAGGAGAGTCTCTGAGCATCCCAAGAGCTTTTCTGCAGCCAGGGAGTTTTCCCCCAGCCACACGTGGCTGCTTTCCAGCACAATAAACTCCAGTGGCTGCTGTCTCAGCTCCACTCCGATCGCCTTTTAAGTGTTTTATCTGCTGCCCTGGCATGCACATTTTATTGCCAGAGCTCCCATAAAAACGCTGGGCAAGCGGGTCCCTGCTGAGTGGTTGCTGTCTTTGGCAAGGAGGGGCACATGCTTACGTGCCTGCCGAGCTCAGTGAGGAATGGCAGTCCTCTGCAGATACTCCTTTGAAATGGTTTCAGAGTCTTCAGCAAAGGCAGGAGCAATGGGAGAGTTGCCTTTGAAGAGGCGGCCGTCCCACAGCAGGGCAGATCTGCTTAAGGTCTATTAAGACTTAAGGGCAAGTGCAAAGTGCACCTTGATCCCCTCCCTCCCTCAGGGGAAGGATGAAAATGAATCACGCCCCCTCTACAGTGGAATGATGGGGAGCATCGAGGAGGCTGTGAGGGATAACTTTTCCTGTAAAAGTTATTTGGAACATCTCTCCTGCTATTGCAGGTAAGAGCAGCCCAGTGGCTTGAGCTGTAAATTCAGCGTTGGACTGGCAGCGAGTGACCCCCGAGGACCCACCAGCCTGAGCAGCCACCATCTGCCCGGGGCCATGGACATTTTTTTAAGTCTCATCTTTTATTACAGGGCTCTTCAATCCTCCCTCAGCAGCTGGGTTTGCTTCAGAACAGTTAAGTTTTCCTCTTCCCACCTGGTGAATCATTTTGGCGTTCACAGCCCTATTACTTTCTAGCTTTTGGTGGCCTCTGAGGAAATAGCCACCATCGCTGCTTTGCGAGTCCTTCCATGCTCTTTACATGTGTCACGCTTTTTTCTTCATGCAATATTACCAGGTCTGCCTGGTCTCCAGGTATTTGTGTGCACTGATGTGTACAAAGAGGTCTCCTTGCTTTGAGAAGAAAGTGCAGCAATAAATACCTGTCCTGGCAACCTGCGCATCTGTCCCAGCACACGCCTGAGCTGTTGCAAGGGATGCACACAAGGCGGCACCGGCCTCTTCCTCTGGTTACTGCTGAGACTCTCTGTGTCTTTGTCAAGCAGGAAATATTTCAGAGGCATATGAAAATCATTCCTGAACTTCAGTACATGCTTGAAGCATGTGAATTTTCCTACTGACTGCTTCCCCCAAGCCACCTCCTCTTAAAATGCCAGCTAATCCTGTCTTCAGGCAAAGCAACCCCCTCCTGCTGCCTTTTGCAATGGGAAGCAGGTCCCCGTCTGCCCTCAGATTTCCCTCTATTACCATAACTCCTCCTCTCCCCACCAAAGCTGTTTGTTTTAAATACAGTGGAAAAAACACTTTATTTTTGGCTCACCCATCCCTCCTGCTCAATTTTACCCAAGTGCCTGTTCCTGGGCAGCAAGAGCCTCCTCTGTGCAGGGTACGGAGGCTGGGGGCAAGGGATGAGCCACATCCTTCCACGGAGCACCAGGGGGTCCCCAAGGCTTGTCTGAGGCTGGCCAATGGCTTTCCCCAGCAGGGTCATGGGCGAGGCTTTCAGAAACTGCCCAAAGACCCCCTTTTTGTTGAAATAAGTGAGTTCAGAGGCAAGGTGCTGGTGGCATCGGGAAGGAGTACACCCAAACGCTCTGCCCGCACGTTTTGTAGGTGGTGTTGAGATGAGGACGCGGAACTTGTTGAGCGATTCACATATGGAGGGGTTCATCCCTGGTATTGACAGGGAGTAACCCTGCCACAACATGTGTTTATGTGTGTGATATGTTTACGGCTTCTGTAAGCCATTTTCAGAGCCATAGAAGAAATTATTTGGGGATGATTTGCGCTGAAAGCTGCTTCTCCATGGTGATCATTTCATGTTCCTGCTGTGCTCGGTGATCCCAGCTTCAAAATAATTCCATTTTTCAGATCCAGGACCCCTGTGCTCGTATCTGTGATAGCTGGGTTGAGTGTCTCCTGGTGGTGCCGTCACCAGGTGTACAAAACTGAAAGATGTGTTGCACGCCCAGCGGCGATGCCGACCGGGTGCTGCCCTTTGGAGAAGGGCTTAGCTCGTGCTCAGCCTGGAGGGATTAAGGGAATTAGCTGGTGTGTTGTGTCATTCACCGAGAACAGCGTGTTCGGCATCACGCACAGTTCACAAGAAGCTGCAGACCAAGCCTCGAGGAGTTTCCACCCTGCAGCCCTAATTTTGCTTGGTCCCAGTGGCTACCTGCTGTAACTTGGCTGGCTCGCCCTTCTGGAAGGACACCAGCTTCTTGTTAACAGGCCAAGTCTTCAGGTCCCTCAGCCTCCGAAACCAAGCAGATCTGGCCCAGAGACATCTCTGGGTCAGCAAGGCAACTCCTCACCTTTGAAGCCCAGTGGTGGCTTGAGCACCACGTGTGCCAGCCCCAGCACCTCTGCTCTGGGACAGTCAGCAGCTGAGGGGCCACCAAAGGTCGATGTCCTCGGGTCACACTGGCGGAGGCTCAGATGTCAAGCCCCCTCAGGTGTCGCGTTGGCTGTGGTCCAGGCTGGAGGACAGGCTCCAGAAGGAAGCATGGCATTAGCGGTGCAGCCCCAAGTGGACACATCCAGCTCCCACCCCCTTCCAGCTTCTTGGCACTGCTTCAGTGCCTCTGCGTTTCCAACGAGGGGCTATGTCACGACTCCACAACCATCTGCACTGCCATCTGCCAAGCAAGGTGCTAACTAGCCTGACTAAAGGAATCCAAAGCCAGCCCTGGGATTGCCAAATCTCTGCATTTGGCTAGAAATGCATTGTGCTTTTCACTAGCCTCATGTGCCCATGGGAATTATCACCCAGGATCTAATACCTCAGTCCCCTCTTGCTCCTCCCTCACCTGCCTATGAGGGTTACAGCAGCTCTGGGCCTCAAAGGCAGCTGGTGAAACACCACGAGCATGACCTAAAGCACAGGCTGTGGGATGCCAGGGCTGTGCTTGCAGGTGCAGCACCATGAGGAGGGGGGAGAAGAAGCTGAAGAGGCCAAATTGCAAAGCAGAACCACTGCTGATGTGGTGAGCTGTGCAAGGCTGGCTGCCACACACCACCTGCTCATGCTGTGTGTTAACGGACAGGTCTCCTGCATCCATGCAAGAGCATCCAATTCACTTATGCATGATGGCCCAGCAAGTTTGTGCTTTCGCATCCAAAATAATTCATGCCCAAGTGCTCAATTGATTTACAAATGAGCACCTGAACAACTTACACAAAAGAGGCATTAACAAGCACTCTGTGCGGAAGGGAGGGCCTTGGTGGGCAGCAAGCAGCTCATAGCAGGGAGCTGGGGAGGGAAGAATGAAGCTGGTGACTTGAGAGAGAGGAGCTCAGGGGATGCAGACAGAAAAAAAGTGTTGCATTTGTGATGAGCGTGCATTCAAGCTGCCTCGATGACCTTGGCTGTGACGTTTGTAAGAAGTGCAAGGGGTGAGGTTTGCAATGGATGTATGTTCAGGCCGCTGTGGCTTTCCTGGCTCAGTGTTTTACAGGAGCAAGGTATGAAGTTTGCAGTTAAGTATCGCGTTCAGGTTTTTACAACGTTAATTCCTCCAGCCTGGTCCTCAGGGGCAAGGGGTGAAGTCATGAAAAGCACATCTATTTGGACTTTGATAATGTTGACCTTAATAATCTAGTCCATGGGGCAGTGAGTTGAGCTGGTAGCAGATAAAAGTTGGTGCTGTGATGCTGATAACCCCTGGACTCTGGTTCCTGGGGGCAAGGAGCGATGTTTTAGTGAGTGCATGCACACATTGCTTCGGTACTAATCCCTCCGTCTGGTCCACGGGAAGGAAGAGTGAAGCTTGTAATTGAT
The DNA here is from genome assembly GCF_963210335.1 of Falco punctatus. NCBI lineage: Eukaryota > Metazoa > Chordata > Aves > Falconiformes > Falconidae > Falco > Falco punctatus. Next base: position 90,163,464 of record NC_137584.1, read on the forward strand.
GTGTATTAAGATTATGATGATGTTGAAAGTAAAGTTGATGATGGATTTGTGTTCGAACAGCTTTTAAGGATGAGCTTCAAGGAGTCAAACGAGTTGGGCATGAACTGCCAGGATTACTGCATTCACCCATGGGCGCTAATTAGCTCACACAGGAGCACCCAATATGTTCATGCATAAGCAACCGACTAGTGCGCCCTATTAATTCCTGCACGAGCACCTAGTTAGTGCCAGCACAAGAACCCCTATAATCCTAGCCTGGGCAACAAATTAATGCACCCGTGAGTGCCTGATTAATTTACGCATGAGTCCTCTTTCTGTTCATGCATGAGTACCCAAATGACTCATGCAGGAGCACCCAATTAATTCATGCATGAGCACCCAATTGATTTATGCATGATCACCAAACCGATTCATGCTTGAGCACCCAAACAGTTCTATATCCAAAAGGATGATGAGAAGTTTGCGTTAACTGACAGCAAAATAAGCAAACCCCAGACTCCATGGGCTGAGACTGTCTGACCCGTGGGGCTACATCCCAGCATCCCAGGGAAGTGGGCTAGAAATGAGGAGGAGGGGGCAGGTTTTGTCCTGATGGTGATGCTGGGCTTATTGCCTGCCTTGCTGTGCAAGGGGGCTCCCGCAGCATGGCATGGGGCCGGGACCTTTGGGCACAACCCCTCCTTCATGCCTCACCCCCCCCCCCCCTCCTCTAAGCAGCGCCCGAGATGAGGTTTGTGGCACAGCCCATGGTCCGAAGGGCTTTCCGAGCCCCCTCAGCCTGGACTTTTGGGGGAAGTGCAAACTCCAGCTGCAGGGAAACATGTTCTTTCGACAGCAAGCTCTGGCTTTTTTGGCTGCCAACTATTAATTGCTTTGCAGGGAGCACATCGATACGAGAGAACCTGTCACTACCCGGCTGCTCAGAGACCAGCCACTGGACCAAGATCTGGGGTTTGGCTGCTGTGGTTCCTAACGCACAGGGGCCAGAGCACCACAGCCGCGACCGCCTCTGCTCCAGCGCATCACACGGGGGTCACTAGCCCACCTGGGGCTTTCTGCACGGCACAGCAAGGCCCAGGAGCCTCCTCCAAGCTTGCCGCTGGGTCAGGCCACCTTCTCATCATCTGCAGGCACACGGAGGATGAAACTGCTGGTCAGGCCAGCGGCAGCCCACAGCTAACCATCAGCAGTGGCTTCCATTCACCTGCCTGGGTGTCACTGCAGATGTTACTTATTTGGTTGCCCTTTTTGTTCTGTATTGCATGACCTAGCAAACATAAATAATTGACCGTGGCAGGGATGAAACGACAAGTAATAACCAGGTAAGCACAGGCAGATTTGCACAAGAAAGAGGCAAAGTAGGTGGGGCCGAGGTTGGAGGCATTAAAGCAGTTTAGGAGCAAACTCAGTGCAAAGCCCCGTTCATTCTTTTCTTCTTTTGGTGTAGACCCGATTCCAGCTATCTCAGGTAACTCAGAAATCCAGGCTAAGCTTAGCAAAACACTTACAGAGCTTTACAGGACCAATTTCAAAGCTCACACCTCCAAAACCAGGCAGCGTTCAATGCAGACCCAGACCCTGCAGGCCAAATCCTGCTTCAGGCTTTGCCGCTGATACTCCTGGACAGGGAAAACCAGTTTGATGTGGTTGAGCCTGTGAGTGTCTCCCTTTGCCAGAGCATCCACCTGAACCCAGTAAAGCAGTGGTGCGGCAGGGAGGGGACGTGTGCTTGGGTGCTCCTATGGGTGCTGAGCCACCCTGAGGTGTCCCCTGCCAGCCATCCCTGCCTGGCCATGGATGGAGCATCCTTGTCCTGGTGCGGTTGTTTTGGGACTGGGGCTCCAGGGGACGGTTCACTTGCCCCCTCAACCCACCTTACAGACGACGGCTATCCCTTTGGGGTGAGAGCTGCGCTCCTCACCCAGCTCAAATGATACATCTCGTCTTACAGTTAGGAAAGGATGCGGTGGTGTTCCACTTTCTCACATCTGCTGCCCACCTGGGATGTTGGGGAAAACCCCACCTTTTTCTCTCCCCTTTTCTAATCTTTGTTGTAGGAGAAAGACTGCGACTTCAAAGCAAAAAGGGATAGGGAAGCTCAACTTGAGGAAATGTTAAAAAATAAATTAAAAAAAGCTTTTTCTCTTCCCAAGGCCTAAATTAAAACGTTTTGTTGTGCTTTATGTGGTTGTTTTTTTTAAAGTTAGGCCACAGCTCTGCTGGCTCAGACAGATGTGAGTTGCCACAAGGGCTGACCAACGCTTTGCAACGATTGCCCAGCTCCAGGACGGAGCGTGGGGAGGCAGTGGGCGGGCGGCTCTGCTGGCAGAGCAAGCTTTGCCTCAGCACCCTGGGACCTGCTCAGCACCCTGGGACCTGCTAACCACCCTGCTTACAGCCGAGGCTGAGGACAGCTAACAGAAACCCTTTCTCTTCCCCAAGCCAGATCTGCAGTCGCTCTGCTCCAGATTTGCCAAGCACCGGCAGAGCTGGCAAGCCTTCCTTGAAACAAAAGCTCCATGGGACCATATGAAGCTGAGAAGGGTCCTAAATTAATAAACGTAATAGTAAAAGAAAGCCACACCAGGGCAGTGACTTTAATGGAAATAAGCTGCTTGCCTTTGCCCTTGAAAGTTTATGGCGTTTAAAACAATTGTAAACATGTCAGTGTACATGGATACGGTTTCTATAGCAGCACAGCAACAGTTAAGGGCTTGCTCCCAAACATACTCCAAAGGAAACTAAAAATAGTGTGTCTGTTGTATCAAAATCTGTATACATATTCGGGAAGATATACAGAAAGTAGGAGTTTGTGAGCCTTCATCAGCTTCCGCCCTGCCCCTCCCCCCCCCCCCGCCCCTTTTTTCCCCCTTTCTGGAGGAGGACTGGGAGGAGGATGCTGAATTAAGCAGCAGCGTGTGGGGAGGGATGAGCCTGATGCTGGCGGTCCCCTCCCTGGTCCTTCCTGGCCACAGGGATGCTGTGTCCTCTCCTCCCCACCCTGGCACAAACTGACCCTCCAGCCAGCAAAGAGAAATCCGGTTCCCTCCTCTCTGCTCTGTCCTCATCATCACCTGCTTGCAAGCCATGCCTGCACGTGCCCAACGCCCTGCCACCACCTCTGCCACAGCCTGCAGACCAGTACAGCTGCTGGTTTTCACTGGCAGCAGCACCAGAAGGCTGGAGTACATGGCGTACATTGTCTACATGGCATTGCCCGTCCCTTCCTGCAGCGTGGCAGGGGGCCAGGTGGGGTGCAGCCTTGCCCGTCACTGCAGCAGGGTGGGTAGCACGGTGGTAACGGGGTGCAGGTGCATGTGACTTTAGGATTCGGGGCAGTTTTGTTTTGCAGTGGAAGCAGCATTTAACTGTACAGCTGGTCGCCCTGCGAAGCAGGACCCTGCCGGGGGGCAGCAGTGCCTCCTCGCCGTGGCTTTTGCCCACCAGCGCTGCCACCAGCAGCATCTGCTCCGGCAGCCCAAGGTGGCCTTAGAAGCAGAGGGAACTGGGCTCCTGAGGTTTCGCAGCAGGAAAAAGGCAGTGAAGGGCCTTTCTGGGAAGGAGGGCCCCTCCCCAAAAGAAGCCTTCAGAAACACTCGTGCAGCTGCATGGGAAGGTTTGGCACTGCCAACGTCCTTCTCGATAAGAGTGCAAAAGTCCACTGCATTCCCAAGGGACCGTGTGTTACGTGTCACAGCAAAAACCAAGGCACACAACAGAGAAGCAGGCCAAAATACACAGCAGACACAGCACATCAGAGCCAGCACTGAGAAATGGAACCTGATGCAAAGCAAGGATTTTCAAGGTAGATACGGGCACTCAGGACCTGCCATGGGCTACCCCTTTCCCAAAGAACACAGTCTTAATGCCACCTTTTTTCCACGTGCTTTCACAGGCAGGAAAATGCCAATTATAAACGTTAAGTGAAACGCAGGAATACATAAATCCCATCCTTCACAGCAAAACCGTCTCACTTCTTCCTTTCTTTCTTTTTTTTTTCTAAAGCACCGCTCATTTCATGTCGAAGTACAAAAGATGCTGTTAGAGCTAAGCGCCCAGCTACCCCCCGGCAGCAGTGTCGTACCCAACGCATCCCTCAGAAACGCAGCATCCCACCAGGCGTTTGGGAGAGCCGCAGGCACAAAGATCATTGTTCGTGCCCGCTACCTTGACTGGCTCTACTCACGCTAAAACGATGCCACTTTTAAAACATAAATGCTTCATGCTTTTTATTTATTCTTGGCTATAAGCAGGTGCCTTCCTATGTTTTAAATAAGCTTTGCATGCCATAGCAGTTAATGAGTGACCAGTCCCTGCTAATAAAATCTGCATGAGTTGATTTATTGTGGGCATTAGCTTGCCAAATAATGCCTTAATAAAGAACTATTGCGGGGGAAGGCTTTTGGACTGTGGTCAGTATTGGGGGAAATCACTTACTAGCAAGGTGAAACATCATCCTCTTCAGCTTTTTGGGGGTTCTCACTGGGATCCCTCAGAGAAGAGTGGCGAACGGCACCTGGTGCTGCTGCAGCACCTCTAACTGCAAAGCAACGGCATCTCACCTCTCTGCCTGCTTCTCTTTTGCAGAGTGCCAGTTCCTCTGCTTTGACAAATGTCATTACTGAAAGTTTTGTATCTGTGTTCCCCGAGCAGCATACCCGGTAAAATGGGAATCACAAGCTGTAGATGGCACATTAAACCATAAGGAAGGGAAAATGAAGGAGCTGCATCCCAGCACCTCATTGCCTTTGCGATCTGCCTGGGATCTTGTGGTTTGTCTACATTTCATTCCAGTTTAAGGTGAGTGAAGCGTGCTGCTGGGAAGGGTGATGTGACTGCAGCGGTGGCCTTGGTGGCTCCCATGGGTGTGGGACGGGGTCCAGCTTTGCTATCTGGCCGTGCAGCCCTGTGCTCAGAGAGGTGGCTGTGGCACCACATGCCCTCCTGTCTCCTGCTCTGCCCTTCCAGCGGTCACATCCCTGCGCGGTGTGACTGCCACAGCGTGACCTGCATTCCTGTTTGTTTGGGGAAAACGGGTGCTGGGGCAAAAATACCCTTTGGCTGAAGCCTGGTTATGGCATCAGCTACGTGTTTATGCAAGAGGAGGTGTAGCAATGGCACCATTCCTGAGTCAGCTGGGAAGATGGTGCCATGGACTGAATATCTTGACTTCACCTGGTCCTCCCTGCACATCCTCTTCCCGCTTCCACTCAGTCATTACCCTCAGTGCCAAAGAGAAAAGCTCTCCCCACCCCAAGACATCCAGAAAAAGGTCATGCCCATGCTCAGCCAGGGTTAAACTGCAGTTTTGGCTTTGGTCTTGCATTCCCAGCCACCTCCGCGCAGGCTATGCCAGAGCAGAGCCCAGACACACTGTCTCCCAGCTGATTTTACTCATGGGTTATTTAAAGCAGACATTGATAGCTTTGAAGTCGAGGCAGCTGAGCGCGGCCGCTAGTGGCTAATGAAGGTGAATGTCAGGAGTCATCATCGAAGTGATTAGTATAATTAAACTGAGCCGTGAAATGCCAGCATGAGCAGCAGAGAAGTCCCTCTGATGGGAGATTTTGCTTCACTGGATTGAAAAGTAGGTGCTTCCCTTGGATCTCCTGATGCGCTGCCGATGGGTGTGCTGGTCTTCCTTCGGTCCTGACACCGTCACTGAGCGCTGCCTGCATCTTGGCAGCTGCTCTTGCTGTGACTGTGGACAAGCTGCTGCTTTTTTTTTTTTTTGGTCTCGCTTCCCCAAGCTGTAAAGCACGGATGAAAATATTTAGCTGCCTACCTGACAAGGCTGATGTGCAGATTAATTAATATTTCTCAAGTGCCTTGAAAATTGCCAAGTATTATTGCTACATAACAACTGTTGCTATGTAGGGAAAACGCCTGCCACCGGATCCAGGCACGGACGCCGCACCTACGTTTCCTGGCCTTGCAGAGGTCAAAGCCCGGCTTTGCTAAGAGCACGTCGCCAGAAAAATCCTCCTTTTGGCACCTCTGATGCTTTGCTTGTGTTGCCTCCGCAGCTTTTGTTATTCCCTTTGGTCGGGCGGTGCAGGACAATGCCATCAGATGCATCTGCGTGCCCCATCCCCCAGCAGCACAAGTGATGGTTTCTGCCAGCACCAGAGCCCAGGAGCAGCGGGTCTTGGCATGGCTGGGCTGCATGACAGCATGGCTCGCCCCCGTGGGGATCTGCTGGGCGGCCGCGGAGCAAGCCCACCTTCCCTGGGTGATGGGCTGTACCCAGAAACTGTGCCAACACCCAGCCCTGAAGAACTGTTTGGCTCCTGCTGGGAGGCAGTGAAGCAAGGGTGGACCCGCCAAGCTCCGCGGGCCGTGATACCACACCTTCACATCTGAGTGACTCACGAGGAGCTCCACGAGCAGATGACATCATTTCTCTTTCCCTTTCCACGCAACCAGGATATGAGTTCTTAAAAAATACCTTGTTTCCCTCTCCATTCCCTAGTTTTCCTTGCAGGAAAGCCTTGTTTCCCATAGGTGTGAGCATTGGCTTGGTGGACATCATGCTGGACGCTCCTGCCTCAGTGTTGGGGGCATGGAGGCAGCGGGGTGAGCATGGGTTACACCAGTGGCTCTGGGACCATCATCAAGCCTCCAAGACAAGATATATTAATAAATTAAGTGTTCCCCTGGTGGTTTCTTGGTCCTGAGGCCAGCTGGCAATGCACTACTGCTGTCAAAGTCTCCTGCAGCCCCAGACAGGGTGGCCCCATCCAAACTGCCTCCCCCGAGTGGTCCCCAGCTCACACAATTGCCTGGGCAATGCTTGGGCTTGTTGGCCTGGTCCAGAACGATGCCAAGGCTCCGGCATGGACCATTTTATTGCCATAGACACAGCCAATGTGTTTAGGGGCCATTTATCATCAAGCCATTACAGGCCATTTGGTGATGGGGTCCTGGCAAAGACCACCAGCGGTGGCTGGAACAGTGTTCCATTTTCCTCAGCATCACGCAGGACCCAGTGGAGGCACCAGAGCCTGGGCTGGTGGGCAGGCAGGGCTGAGTGTTTGCCGGGAGGGTGGAATGCTGGCTCCTGTTAGTGAGCCTGTGCTTTCACAGCTCTGATTCATTCTGGGTTGCAGCAAGCTGCCGTACCCTGAGCCTGCAGACACAAGCATGGGACGCGGTGTTCTTTGTCGTCTGGATAACATTCAGAGCAAGGCTTTTTCTTCACCAGTATCACAGTGACTTCTTTCAGGTGAGCCCAAGTAAAATGGAGGGGCTGCAGGAGAGGATTTTTCCCAGGTGCAAGGACCAGATCACATCAAATGACATTCAGTGATGGTAAATGCAAATTAAAGCACAGAGGCAGGAAACATTTTGATCTCTTCAGTGAAAGCAAGGGGATTTGGTATTGGCTTTATCAGCCCAGGATTGAAACGTGGCTATGAATGACAGAGTCTGGACTCTAAAATCCACCATTGCCCCTAAAAGCAATAAGAAATCCCAAACCAGTGGTAGGGTCCAGATGCAGACCCCAAGGAAGGGGCAAACACAGTGGCTACTGGCTGGTCTAGTGCAGCAAGACCAAGCGCTGCTGCTAGCCCTATCTCACAGGAGCCTGCAGTTAAATGGAGAAAAGCAGAGAACTGAAATGCTCGGCACACAGTCCTTGGAGCTCTCTTGTCTGGCGCCTCTGTGGTTGGTAGGAGCCTTCCAGTTCCTCCCCCAGAGATGTTACATGTGGCACCCATGGTCTGAGCCCCGCTGTGGGTAGTGCTGGAGAGACCAGAGGAGACCTGGTGGGTCCAGGCCCACCAAGCCACCATGAGTCTTGCCGGCGGCATCTTACCCGCCTCGAAATGGGTGGAAGGGTTGAAGGTGGCCGTGCTGACCTTAGCCCCGGCAGGGCTTTTGATCGGGTCCTGGCTGCAAATCCCCCTTGAGCAATGATTAAACAGACCTTGTTTTACAGAGCTCACGGTGGCCTCCTTCCCTTTAACTTCTCCCTTGGACTGCCAGCCTTCAACCAGCCAGAAGACACCATCTTCATCATAATTTTTTGAGTGGGAAAGCTGAGGGAAGAATATTACTCTGTTACCACGCAGCCAGCTCATGTGGCTTAAATCATAGCTACAACGGGCCTTCTGGCATATGGCTCCCAGGCAGAAAGCACAGGATTTTTTCCATAGCATGGGGGGGGGGGGGTAGGGAAAAAAAAAGAGCTTTGGCTGCCTATATTGAATGCAAACAAAAACACATAGACATCTGCGGTTTTGTGTGTTTTCATGGGATTTAAGGACTCAAAAGCTGCTTTGTTTCTTCAACCAACCTGTGGTTAGGCAGCGTGGACCTGGACGTGGCATAGGCTGGTCTCTAAGTGGTAAATCAGCAAGGGGATGGGGGTTGCTTTGCTCAGAGGAGGGTAGAAGAGGGGAGGATGAGTCGTCTGGATGGGAGATAGGTGCTATGGGTGTCCGCACTGCTTGCCAGTCTTTTTAATATATGGGTAAGGTACCGTCCCAGCATGTCCATCGCTCACGCTCCTGAGCTGGCCCTGATGCTGCCGATTCTCTGGGCCTAGCCCCTTCCTTTTTCGCTGCCTCAGTTTCCTCATGTGGAAAAGGAGCTGTGGAAGTCACCTGTGAAATGGACCTATCCTATGGGCACCGGCAGCACTGGCAAGCTGATGTTTATGTGCTGATTTTCTTATTACCTCACCCTCCAGACTGATACACCAGCTCTAACAAGTGACGCATGGTGTTTTCATTTCACCTAATTACACATTTAAATGTGCCTTGCTAAAATAACACCTGCCTCCTCCATTTTGCTGGTTGTGTCGAGGGTTGGATGAGAGGGAGATGTTAGCACATCCTCCTCTCTGGGAGAATGCATGGGGCTGATGTCCTTCTAGCCAGCAGCTTCAGAGATCATGCTTTAGAGAACAAAAGAAAAAGAAGAAAAAACAAAAAGTAAATTTTGGGACTGGGTGTCTAGAAAAGCTGAGATGTGTGCACAGTCCGTGGGAGGACCGCAGCAGCCGAGCACCTTCTGAGCCACCCACAAGATGCTCCTGGGGTGCTGCTGGTCAGGGGCTGACTGTACCTAGTGGGGTGCAGTCGGTGGAAAAATCACTGCAAATGCCCAACAAACTTTCCCTCTAGACCCACGTGTGAGGAAAAGCAATGAAATCCACACCAGAGCCCACAGGGCACAATCCTGTCCTCAGCAGAGGGGCGAGAGGCTTCACATGCTGCTTAAGCTCCTCTTTTGCAGTTGTCTTCAAGGGGAGGTCCTCTGAAAGGACTGCAGGTTTTGTCCCTCCTCATTAATTAATGTACATCAGCCAGATTGACCTGCATCCATCCGGGTGGATGGCTGGGATGAAAGCACCAGCATCCTTACTAAACACCGTGCTGGTGCAACAGCTCCATCCCTCCCTCACCTCTGCTGTTATGAAGTGCCTCTTGATTTTACATCTCTGCCAATATGCTTTGAGAAGGTAGATGTTTGCGTATTAACTTAACAAATTACATTTCTAAGAACCGGTGGAAAACCATGACTTACTCGGTGCACACAATGGGCCTGGCTGACGGTGAGCGATGGCACAGCCACCCCTTCACTCTGCCCAAGTGCTGGTGCGCGGCCCCACCGCTCTGCCTGAAAAAGGAGGGACCAGCTGCCGGGCTCAGGGGGGGTCAGTTTTTCTACCATCATTTGATGTTGAGTTCTGGATGGACCCAAGGCTGAGTTTGCAACGAGCTGGTGGATTCGGCACGTTCCTTTCAAAGAACTCAAAATTTGGTGATCAGGGCAATGCCTGCTTTCTGGGTTGCAGCATCGTGTCTTATGTGTGACAAACTCTGACCTCCTGTCATCCAGGGCTAAATATTAATTTGCTTAGCCCTTTCAAGAAGGAATTCAGCATTGACTTGTAATCTCAGATATTTTCACGCGACTGAAGCCTGACTAATGACTTAATCACAGCTCGTGGCACTGAGCCATGGTGATTACCCACGCAGACATGCACGGCAGCACGTTGTGCCATCAGCAGCTGCTCAGCACCTTGTCATCACACCCCATCCCAATGGCTTTGGTCCCTGATGAAGTCTGTTTGGGTGTAGGTTTGCATCCCTCCAAATGTTACAGACTGGATGGGAACGGCGATGCTAACCTCCAGCCTGGGGAGGCGGCTGGTTCAGAGGGGCACAAGGACACTCCTTGGGGACACAGGTTCTCCACTAAGAATGAGGGACCTCTCCAAGGTTTTGGAGAGGACTTGGTGAAGTATCCTGGCAGGCTGAACTTGGCAGCCCTGGTCTAGAAGATGACCTGGGCACAGCCAGGAGATGCACTGGAGCCAGAGGGGGAGTTTTGGACCAGACACATGTTTTGGGGGATGCAGGGTATTTAGCGGCATGACTGTGAGCCCGGCAAAGCCACCCCGGCTCAGGGTCATTTCATTTAATAACGTAGGCAGGAGCAGCACGGTGCAAACAAGCTGTTGCTGCTGGGGCCATGTGCAGCTCGGAGCAGGCACAAAGCTGGCCAAGAGCCTTTACTGTCTTTTGTCGCTGCAGTGATCTCACAGGACCATACGTGCTCTGGTGGGAACATTAGAGGGGACCATGTGTCATTTTATTTTGCATCTGACTCAGAAAGCCTGTTCGACACGAAGGCTGGAACAGTGTGTGGCTGTCAGAAAACAGAAAATCGTTTAAATATCAGAGATGATTTCAGAGCTGCACTTCACTGGGTGGCAGCTCCCAGTTTCAGTGCCATTTTTCCCCCTCCAAAAATGGTCTGAAATGAGGTGGCTCAGCAGAGGTGACGCTACCCACCTGCCCTCCCTTTGCCAACCGGTCACCCACGGTGCCAGGTCACCCCAGGACAGCCTGGCTGCCCCAGAACACCAAGCCCTTGATGTTTCGGGTCCCTGGTGTCTCACCGTGGAGGGGTACAGGCTAACAGGACAAGGGGACTCGAGGAGTCGGAGGGAGAAGCACCCCTGGGCTTGCCGCTGGAAGGTAGCTGAGTTAGGAAATCCAGTTTTAGCACCAGCTTCTCCAGACTTCAGGGCATGTCTCAGAAGACTGTAAGCCTCAAGCGTGGTTGCTCTTTTTCCATAGCAAGGGACGTGTGTTAAATATAAGGAAATGGCAAAAGCAGCCACCAAACTCAGCTGTTTCCTCCCCCTTATTTTTCTTTTTTTTCTTTTTTTCTTTTTTTTCTTTTTTTTTTTTTTCTTTAAGTGGGGAAGGAAAAGCTTTCTGAAAACCGTTCCTACAAGAGGAATGCTTCATAATGCTGGTTTGTCTTTTCATCTTCCTCTGAACTGTGTTTGAGAAAGAAATGAACCCCGAGGAAGGCTGGAGATGGGGAAGAAAACTGTGGGGACTGAGCCGGGGGGTTGCGCGAAGGATAAACGCCTGCACAGTTTACGAAGGTATCGGGGCAATAATGAACCAGCAGCCCATCAGAGGCTATTCATCTCGAAGATGCTAATTTGGAGTTAAATCAAAAAGGGTCAGCGATGGGACGTGAGCCCTGCTCCTGCTGTGGGTGCTGTGGATGCTCCCCTGGGACAGGAGCAGGCTTGGCTCCGGCTTTGGCACCCACGGGCAGCAGGGACACAGCTGCAGCAGGGGAGCTGGGAGACTGCACATCCCTCATCGGTGCTTTTGGCTTCTGCAGGAGGGCGGCACGGCTGGGCAAAATCTGGGAAAAGCATCAAAGGGGTCGAAGTGATAAACTCATGGGCTGCTACAGAGGAGCGCAGCAGGGGACAGCAGCCCAAAGCAGCTCTTGGGAGCCGACCGGGACCCACCCACCATGGCAAGAGGGACCCGTTGCCATGTCAGGGCACGAATGCTGTGGGTAAGGCTCTGTACCCTGAGTGCTGAGCTCGTCCTCTGCCCCCAGGCTTTCTTCAGCATCTTCCATGGGCTCTTCTGCCAGCTACACCTAATTCCTACAAGGCTTAGTAAGGTGAGCATGGGACAGTAGCATGAGGTCTTCTGCAACCTCACCCCTGTAAGCCCCAGGCACAATATTCACCACTCCGTGTCTCAGTTTCCCCAAGTAAATTGGTTAATAATGAGATCTATTAACACTGCCATGTTACATCACATGTGACAAGTGATTCATTACACACAAAGCTCCGAGCACGTAAGGCAGCACGCAGGTGTCAGGCAGCTTCGGGCTCATCCTGGCATGACGCCAGTGCATGATAGCAGTGGCTTTCCACCCACCCCACACCTCCTCCCCCATCTCAGCTCCCCCAGCTTTTGCTCCCCATCCCAGGGAAGGAAACACCTGGTCCCTGGCAGGAGAGATGTGGCTTTTTCCCAGGCAGGACCCGCCTTTGGTGCCGGGGTTCGTGCCAGCAGCTATGGGGAGATGTGGTGTGGGATCCTGCCCAAGAGTGAGGGTACCACTTGCCCAGTAGAGAGGAATTAGGGGATGCTGGTATCAACAGAGAGGAGATTAAAGGATGCCTCGACCAGAGGGCTGTAAATACCTAGGCTGGAAATAAAGCCGAGATAACGGGCTGCAGAGCGCGGGGAACAAAGCCTCAGCGGATCCAAAGGCAAACCAGTAAACGCTCCATGGAGGGCTCTGCTTCCACACTGGGCTTTGCCGGAGGCAGTCACCAGAGGCGGGGGTGGATTTATCATCGGGGCTGGTTTTATTGCAGGTGCCTACACTTCTTTGAAAGAAATAGTGCCTTTGAGGAAAAAGCTGGTTTTTGGATTCCCAGGGTTACACACTGGAGGTCAGAAGAGGTGATGGCCCTGACCCTTCTGTTCTTCTAAGCTGGGAGCTGCGCGTTTTAGCTCTTAATCTCTTTTAAGAATCCCAGGGCTGATGAAACTCAGGTTAAGGGCTGGTGGAGCCGTGCTTACACAGCCCAGCACCGCCACCATTTCCAACCCCTGCTAATCCTTCAGCAGCTCTCGGTGTGACAGCAACAAGAGCATCTCCACTGCATCATGCTGGGGCAGGACCGTGTTGTTTCCTGAGCGATGCCGTAGTAGAAACTCCCCTTTTCCCTTAAAAATCTCTTTATTTGTTTCGTGCTGTGTACAAGAGAACAAAACTGAGGTTGAAGGCCACAGCCGGGCTGTGATTTCCCTTAAGCTACAGAAAACATAGAGGAAAACCAATTGATGTGGTTCTTTCCATTGCTAGAAGGGTCTTTCAGCTGAAATAGGATTTCAGTTCCCCCATGAACATATTTTTGTCCAAACCGATGCTCCCACAACACCCCCAGAAGCAGCAGGGCCGCAGCACCCTGCCATACGGCGCGAGCTCCCTGCCGGGCTGGGATGCGGGTTCAGGTATTACCCGAGCCCCCCCGCCCCCAGCCAGCCGTACCCACGCAGGCCGGGGCAGCGCCCCGCGGGCTCCAGCAGCTGTTTCAGCCTGGCAGAGCAAGGTGCTAACACCCCCGGGGGGCAGGGCCGCCGGGCAGCCCCCCTGCTGCGGGGGGAGGGGGCTGCTGCAGAGCGGGGCCACTGCGCGGGGGGGCTGCGGGGCCAGTGCAGGACCCACCGGCTGAGGGGTGCTGGGGCACCCCGCCATATATAACGTGCCTCATGGGATATGCGCATGTGTGTATTTATGTGCAGGTGTGTGTGTGTGCGTACATAAATACACATAAACACATATCCACATGCATAGACATAGACATACATGTGTACTTATGTACACATATATGCATATACATACCTGTGTATATACACATATATATACATATATGTGTATACATATGCAGACATACATGTGTGATGTATAGACACATACATATTTATGTATAACTGTATGCATGTGCATAGACATCTAAACACGTACATAAGTGCATGCGCATACAGATATACACATGCATATATACCTATGCATGCATATATATGTACATATGCACACATATATGCATATACATGTGTGTGCATGCACACAGATATACACATATATGCATATATACATGTGTGTGATACACACGTGACATATGTATAAGTGTGTGCATGTGCTTACATATATACATAAATACATGCACATGCAGATGTATGCATATACATACACATATACACATATACACATATATACATATGTACATATACACATATATGGATATACATGTATGTGTGCACTTATACATCCGTGTGTGATATATACACACATGTATATTTGTCTAAATGTGTGCATGTGCATACATATCGATACACCTGAATATAGGCGATGCACAGACATATACACATGCGCAGCTATATACATATATGTATGCGTTTATACACTCATATATGCATATGTGTGTGCATTTATACGTATATGCGTGATAAATACATGCATGCATAGTTATGTATGGGTATGCATGTGCATATATATTCGCGTGTGTATACATGTATGCACATGCATAGAAATATGCATACGTAAACACAAATATATACACAGACACATACACACACATGTGCGCGGGAGCCACTACAAGTCCCGCCATGCCGCGCGGGGGGCGTGTCCGGGGCGAGGCCCCGCCCCTCCGCCCCGCCCCACCCCGGCGGTGGGGTGCGCGAGCGCGAGGCGGCAGAGGCAGAGGGCGGGCGGCGCGCTGAGGCGAGGCGGCGGAGGCGGCGGCGGCGGAGGAGGCGGAGGCCGCGGCTGTGGTGAGGGCGGCGGGGCCGGCGTCGATCGCGTTGTTCGCTCCGGTCGCTTCCCGGGCAGCTGCCGCCGCTGTTTTGGTGCCCGTGGGTCGTAGCGCCGGGGCCCGCGGGGGCGGAGGGAAGCGCTGCGGGGGCTCCTTCCCCACTGGGCCAGCCGCGGCTGCTGCCCGCCGTGGGGCCGTCAGGATAGGGAACGGCGGCCGGGGCCGGTGTCCCTGCCCTCCGCGTCCGGCCTCCCCCCCCCCCGCCTCGGCCGCTTGCGGCTGCCGGCGCGGGGTGCCTCTGCCGCCTGCTCCCTTCCTCCCTGGGGTGAGTATCGCGCCTGTCGCGACAGCCCCTCCGCGTGCCTGTATCGCGAGGGGGGCCGGGAGCCTGCCCGCTTCTCGGGCTGCTGCCCCCCCTCGCCGCCCTGCGCGCTTTGTGCTGCGCCTCGCCAGGGCTGCCTTTCTGGTGCTGTTCTTAAAACAATTATTTTTTCTCTGTTGTTTTTTTTTCCCGGGCGTTTGGGGAGCTTGTTACCTTTTTTTTGTTTCGTCCTTTTTTCTTTATTTTTTTCTTGTTCTTTTTTTTCCTTCCCACCCACCCGGAGTTGCCGAGCCCCGCTCTGGGGCTGGATGTGCTGGGGAAGCTCTTTGTCATGCCCAGCCGCCTGCCCTCGGGAAAAACAGCGCTTAGAAAAAAAAAAAGACAGAAAAAAACCCCAACAAAACTCGTTCAGTATTTGGACTCCCGGGTTCTGTTGAATTCGGGCGGTGGGTTTTTTCGGGCGGCAGTGGTGTTATATTTATTCTTTTAGGGGAAGAAGGAGCCCCATCCCCCCGCGAAAGTCCAGGCTCCATTGATCGCAGCCCCCCGTGCCGGAGCGCTGGCTGGGAGCAGCATGCAGGCGGGGGAAAACAAAACAAAGGGGGATTTTGTTTTGCTGTTGGTAACCTGCAGAACCTTGGTGGGAAAGCTTGCTTCTGTGTTTTTTGTTGGTTTTTTTTTTTTTCCCCTAGCTCTTTCAAATTTGATGTTGTTTTACTCTGGAAGAATCCAGACTGCCGGTAGGTAAGTTGGTGTCTTTTTTTAATTTTAGTCTTCTTGGGGGGAATCGCAAGTTTTCTTTCCCGTATCCTCAGCCTTGGTTCTTTTGTGAGCAGCCTGCCATCCAGTGCAACTTCAGTCGGGTTTTTTTCTTTTTTCTTCCCCCCCCCCCCCCCCCCCCGTAGTTAAATAATGCGGTTTCAGGAAGAGCTGATAGCAGGGGAACATTTCTGCTTGTAACAGCCGGGAGAAGATTTTTAAAAGGGAGGAAGAGGAGCAGTTGTGTTTTCAGTTGAATAATTTTTGTGTCTTGAAGGGGATATTTTAAAGCAATTATTACGTTTTTATACTGAAAGCTTGTTGGGTTTTTTACCCCCCTTTGTTTTTGTTTTAACTACCCCTCGAAAACTGCAGCTACTTCACCTCCGCAAAATGCAGCTTCTAGAATACATGCAAGCAAAACGCAGCCTAGCTGTAACGCTTGTGTTTCTACCCTTACCTTTCAAAGGCCACCCATTTGTTTTTGCTGGGACTCCTCTGCCTTGAAAACACACCACATGGCAAGTAAAATTATAAAGCATTTCAGCTAGACAGAGCTGGTGGTTCTGCATCCAAAGGACGATGGGTTTATTTTTTCCATTTTGAACACGCATAGGGGGTGGGGGGAGAGCCGGGGGAAAAAAGGCTGTTTCCGGTTTCTGTTCAGCAGCTTTTCATATTCTGTTTTTTACAAAGAAGCAGCCAGATGACCTGTTGATGATACATCTTCTGTCACTTTCTGGGCGGAAAGGCGCCGGTAGGTTAGTGGAGATGAAAGCTTCAGGCGAACAGGCTACCCAGATTTTCGTTTGCATGTGTCAGTGTGGCTTTGTAATGTTTTAGGCTGACAATTTTGGAGTGAGTAATGTAGTGCCAAAGTTCAGAGGACTGCACACTGCACGGGACACTTCTCCACTTCTCCCTCTTCTCCGGTGCGCCCCCCCCCCCCCCCCCCCCGAAGAAAAAGCCTGGTTTGTAGAAAATTGAGCACTTGTAGTTGGAAGATTAGACCTGTAAGTGTCCTAAATCTTTTTGAAGTCGCATGAATGGCCAGACAGGAAGCTTTAGGAATGCATTTGAGTTGTAGGTAGGCAACTACTGGGTACCTTAAGCTTAAATGTCTCCTATTTCAAATGAATTAAACCTGTAGGAACACCTACTTTATGCAGACTGTAGTCCTGTGAAGTGTGCCTAGTGAATGTTTCAGTTCTTACTAAACACTGAAATGTGTTTCGCAACGCCGCAGATCACCATGCTGGTATTCATCTTGGAAATTAAAGTTTTGAGCAACTGTTGGTATTTCAGTTAAAGCCGAATTTCGTGTAAAGTATGCCTGCCACAACCGTTTTGTATTTTGGTATCAGTACTGGTTTCTGTTAAGAAACTAGGCATGGAAAACAGGATCCTTTCACTTCAGGATTTGTAGTTAGCCGTTGCGTTCATAAATGCAAAATAGAACATCATCTGCTTGGAGCCAGTAGCATTTAAAACTCTTATTCATTTGGAAGGAACTAATTACAAGTATATTTCGATATGAAATGTCTTCTCAGACAGGAACTCTGGAACACAGGAAGGCAGAAAACTTGAAGCTGTTTATAGATGCTAATCCATGCCCTGAGCTAAAAAAGGAAGAATGAGGGTATTTCATGAGAAATCAGTCACCTTTAAGTGCATACTTGCAAGTGAAATTACACAGTTGATTAGGAATTCCTGCAGGATGCCAGTAATTGGAGGTACTTGTTGCTAGCTGGTCACTGTGCGCCTTGCTGGCTAGATCATAAAAGTTTTGACTGTACATCAAGAGGAAAAAGTCCAGCTCTTTTGCTTTCCAGACGTTCGTTCCTTAATCTCCAGATTCACAAGCATCCTGACAAACTGTCAAAGGAAGTGACAGCAAAGCGATGGTGTAGGAAGTAGGTCGAGCGTCGCTAAGTACTGCTGAGAGAGTTTCAGTGGAAAAAAGTAAGCGTGTTTCCATCTGATCTAGTTTCTGTTTCCTTTCAATCTACTGGTTAACAGGATGCACCAGTAAATCTCGTATTCCTACTGTAGTACCCCCATTCTACTGAAATTAATACTGCAGCCCTAATTGGGCCCAGTTAGTCTACCTGGATGGAAAGGTTCATGGAGGAGAAGGTAAAATAACAATTTATTTCTGATTCTGTGAGGTGCAAATCGTGTCACTTGGACAAAGCTGAAGTGACTCTGTGTCTCCCAGGAGGCTGTGGGCAGCTTGTGGGGTGGATTTCCCCTCTCCCTTTGCTGCTGTAGGCTCTCTGGTGGGTGGCTGGGGATGGGCTGGGGCAATAAGGTAGCATCACGGGGCGTTCTTTGTGGCCTTAACATTTTCCGGTGGATGTGGCAATTAATAGTCACAACCAATTGTGTTTCTTGTTTAAAATGTTTGAATTGACATACTGAAAAACCTGCCTTCCAGGTTAAAAAAGATGGAAGATTCTTTGGCGTGCTAGAAATCATCCTTAAACTAAAAATCCACCACCACCACCCAGTCCCCCAAGCTTTCAGTACGCTGTTGCCGCTTTCTGCTAAAAGCAGTAAAAACTACTGACAATAACTTGTTTTGCAGAAGAATTATAGCTTTGCACTATGAATATGTTCTTATATTTATATTGGTTTGAAAAGGAGATCTTGCTTCCAGTAGGAAGAGGTGCTTCCCTGCTTTGCATGGCTTATGGGCTACCTAGGTGAGCTCTGTGCCCTGGACTTCTTTTGCTGATCCATGTCATGTGATCTGGAGCACCAAATGTTGTTAGCTGCTCAAAATGACCTTTCTGGAATAACCCTGTAGTCATGAATTAATGTGAAATAGTTGACTGGAAACTACAGGCTTTACAGGAAAAGTCTGTTGTCCTCTCCTGGCACCCAGTGCTTGAAGGTAGGTGGTCATCCATTCCAGTCTTGCTCCAGCAGTGTCTACTGGCTGGCATACTAGGTGTAAATGCTGTCAGGTGATGTTGCAGGACATGGGCTCAAGCGTGAACTAGTTGGCAGCTGGTTTGATTCAGGCTGAACACAGCACCTGGGTGGAGGCATTTGGTTAAGGATTGCTGGTATCTTCTGGTCCCTGCCATGCAGGAGCACGGTTCAGTTCGTGAATAGGTAATAAAAGTTAATCTGCTGACCTTGTTTTTTAATCCATGCTGCTGAAGTCAATCTTAGTGACCTGACTGCCACCCGTGGTACATACTTATATAAATGCTGAATTTTTGGGCTTGAATCTCATGTACTCAAGAGCAGAGTGGACTGAACCTTGCAGTGCATTTCTGGCTGTGGTTTTGGGATTGGGAGTGTCCTATAATTTTACCCTTCTAGTTGAAGTTGTGGCAGTTGTTGGGAGTAGGAGTGATCAAAACCTCTTACTCTAGTCTCGCACTTGTATTCCTGTTGGGAATAGGATTTGTTTGATTCACACTCACATTGCAGTACATTCCTTGTTCACCAGTAGAGTACCTTTGTAGAAGATTTTGGGTATATGTCATGCTGGCTCAAAACGCTCTTGATGTCTCTTGATGTTAGCTATACAGCTATGTCAACCAGATGTTTTTGTGCGCCAGCCCCATTTGTAGTGGATTAATTGCGTAGTTGTGGTTTTAGAAGGGAGAAAAGCATTCCTTTCGGGAGAAAGTTCTTTAATAGCATAGAGATATTTGGGCTGGAGAGGTGCTGTCTGGCTATATTAGATATTATGGGCATGTATGTATTGGGGGGGGGGGGGGGGGGGAGCACCATCTAATTGATGAAAGTTAAAGTCCCAGGTGTAGGCAAGCTTTTGCTGATGGATTGGGTTTGTCAGCCTGTTAGTTTACATATTCAGTATTCAGGGAGGTAAGCATAGCTGTTATGGCAGAAAAGCTTTTGTCACTAAATGCTGCATTTCCATTTGTGGGTCTGTAACATTTGCTATAGTGGCTGAGGCTCTGCCTGGTAGACAAGTCTACAGTGCAGCACAGAAATGAACAGGTAGGAAAAAGCTGATGTTAAAAAGACTTAAACCTGAAGTGATATACAGAATATTTTTTTAAATTACTAGGATAGTTGATAATATGAATAGCTACTAGAGACTGCTGTTTTGTGGGTTGATTGAGCTTCTGAGTGGGATATTATCAAAATATTTTGTAGATGCTTGCAAGATATGGCATCGGGGCAAGTTGGTTGAGTAAGATTCTTTGAAGGATGGTTTATTGGAGCTAGGGCATGAAGAAAGGATAGGGGGAAAAAATCCCAAGCAAGCCCTCCCCTCCAAAACCAGAACAATAATAAAGCACAAACCTTACCTATCCAAAATGGTCTTTAGGTAGATCACCACCAATGTTTTTTTGCTTCCATTGCCAGTTGATTCTTCTGGGTGTACTTAGCTGCTTGTATTTCAAGTATGCAATGTTTCTGCAACTGTATAACCCCTTGGGCTTTATTAAAAATGCTTAAAAATACTCTTTCCTGAGCTAGGATACCTGTTTTCCTTCCTTCGTGGGCATGGTGGGGAGTAGAGAACATATTTGAAGGGACTGCTTTGTTTTATGTTAAGGTGACTGTTAAGAATTGCCATTGGCATCAGTGGAGGTCAAAGCCTGCAAGAGTTAATGGACACATGGCAAGAGCAAACTTAGTAATCTGGCTTCAGCATCTCACCCTGTCCTTCTTGCCTCTTCTGTGCTCCTACTTAATAGTCTGATGTTTTGCCTGAACAGAGTAGCGAGCAACTGGAAAGTAGCAGATGTTGAGTTAGTTTCTCCCTCCTGCCAGCTTGTCTTCTAGGATCGTAACCCCTTGACCGGGGTCAACAACTTGAATGTTTTAATTGTTCTTTGGGTCAGGGCAGCCAAACTGGCATCTCTGGGTTAGGTCTAGCTTGTAATGTTTCCACCCAGCTGGTCATCTTTGCCCAAGAAGTGATCAGTAACGGCTGGGGCAGCACACAAAGCACCTAGATGGAACTGTGGACTTCAGCTGTGGGAACTAGTGTGCCTGTGTAGCCTGCACATATGGCCCCCTTAACCATCAAGTCCATTGTGATATGCTGCAAGACAACATTAAACTATTAACAAAATTAGGCTTAGGGGTTTGTGTATTTGTAGCTCCTTTTCTTGTGTTAAGATCGTGCCTCTAACAGTTACAGATCTGCTCCAACGTGCCCACTTTCCCTGCACTCAGTTCTTCCAGCTTTCAATGGTCAAGCAGTACTAAGCAGTAAAGATTTGATTTTAAAAGTGTACAGACTTGAGTACTTCATCTGTATTTTCTTTGTCCCAAGACAAACTATTCATGTTAAGTGATTAAAGTGGTCCCTGAAGAATTCCTGCTGAGAAATCTCAAGGCTCCTTTTCTCTTAAGTGTTAATATGTATACTGAGATTTTTGTATGATGCTACCTTGATATCCTTTCCACTTATCTGAAGCAGTTGTAGTTCAGTACAATATTTTTACAAGAACAGATGTCGCCTTAATCATGGTTTAACACAAGGTTCAACTGGGAAGATAAGTAATGGTTCTTTTGTCATGTCATGTAGCTGAACTATTTATTTGGTATGAGGTTAGGGGAAAAAATCCAAAATGCATCACACAGGGAGGCTTACTATAAAGTAATTTGTTTCCTTTTAAAGAACTCGTTGCTCATTTTCCTTCTTTAATGCACCTCTTGGGATAAACTGCTAATTCTAAAAATATGTCAATTCCGCCATTTCCCACTAATACATTTTTTCTTTGTTTGGCTTGGTTTGCTTTTTCCCTAAGCCACTTTAAATACTCCAAGGAATGCTCAACATGGAAGCAAATAAATGCATGTAGGTAAGTGAGTTGCTGTATTTAGATTGCTGCTGTATTTCAAGGCTAGCGGAAGATGACTTTGAACTTCTGATTTACAGTGAGGGTACTTCAACCTGTAGCTAATGTTGTGGGTAGGGTATCTGCTTCCTCTTGGAGCTGGCTCCTTTCTGCTGGGTGAGCACTCAGTTTTGAATTTAGGAAAGAAAATGTAACATGCTCCTAAGGATGTCAAAAACGGGTAGAAACTGGGAGAGTTCCTCATGCGTAGGAAACCAGGGTTGTTGACTGTTTGCATGTGGGAAACCAGAGTTATGGACTGTTCAGCTCGTATTTGAGATATGCAGATCAAATTTTGATGGTAATTCAGTTTCAGATTTAGGAATGCTGCTTTCAGAACTCAAAAAAATGCTGCATGATGCCCACCAGTGGCATGAGTGCATTGGCTCTCCATGCACAGCTTCCTAGGAAATGTTTTTCCTTAAACCAGGTGTGCTCTGGTATAATCAGTCTCCTGTGCTTGAGTGGTAGGTGGCTCAGTGTCAGCTCTAGGACTCGACCTAGGCTGGAATGGTTGAGATAGATGAGACTGATAAGCTTGGGATGGAGAGGAGGAGGAATATCAGTTGCTGTACACTTGCTAACAATTTGGTATATTCAAGTGATGCACTGTTTTGTCCTTTTTTTTTTAATTTCTTCAACAGAATAAATTAAAGCCACATGTAAAGACTCTATTTTTACCCAGAAAATGTTTGCAGGTTGTTACCACATTGGATATTGGTTCTATTTAGTTGGCATTGTAATGTTAAAATATTTTAAACATTGATAGTGATGATTAGAAGTTGAATAGTTAGAGGGGAGAAGATAATAGTCAAACTGTAAAACAAGTCATTGCATTGTGATAACACCTGACTTTGACACCTGCTATTTGTGTGTGTTAAGGGGATATTTATTTAATATACCTTCCCCAAAGAGCTGGGAGAGAGCCAGCTCAAATTCCCTGAAGCTTTTGGGGGCAATCAATAAAAACTGCTTTTTAACAGGAAAAAGATCTAAACTTTATTTTCCCCCCAGTTTTTCAGATGGATAGTGTAGGGAACCAGAAGGCCCAAAAGCAGGCTCTTAAGAGTGTTTTGTTTGTTCTTTTTCTCATGTGATAGGTAATGTTGAGGCAAATTTGTGATGGTAGTGCTGACACCTTAGATAAGGATTGCTTCCTACTCCACTCTGCTGTCCCTGCACCTCTTCTGAGTTAAACCATTAGACGTGGTTTTATATACATATATATAGAAACCATAGATATATATATCTGTGCACTTCATACCCTGGGATTAGCAGACCAAGTTTAAGACAAATTATATTGTATGCACATTAGTCTGAAGACAGTTGATCACCCCTTTGTGCTTAGGTGACTTTCATGGCCAAGTCATTTTCTCTTGATTCCTGTGGTAGGTGGATCCATCATACTGGGTCTTCATTCTTTGGTATCTTTTGGGGTTTTTAATAGGGTAATTACCATGCTGCTCATAGTCCATGCCAATTCATTTGATGCTGTATGTCGTTGATTAGAAATACTCCAGTAGAGCTTTCCCTTTTGGTGCAGCATGAAGTGTTGGTTAAGGTTTCTGTAAACTAGGCAAGGTTGTTGCAGAGGGCTGGAGTGTACCAGTGTACCATGGCAAGGATAGCAGCTGGGTGATTTTCATTTTGTGTTTTTTTTGTTTTTTTTGTTTTTTAATGAAGTGATGTGTTATTCTGCTGAGGCAGTCAGCCACTTGCTGAAGTTGAGAAACTTGACCATGCAAATAGATAAATGCACGAGTAGTTTTAATTTTTCTCCTTTTATCTTCTTGCACATGTATATTTTTACAGTCAGTACTGTAGCCAGTGTATTAATTTTGTCTGAGGCTTTCTGAGCAACAGATGTGAACAAAAAGTAGGTCCATGTACCTCTCGCTGCTGGCTGAGAAAGACCAGGATGCTGTAGTAAAATGTGGGGGCTAAGCCACTTGTGACTTAGATAAAGCAACTGCTTTTGAATTTCTATGCCAACATGTATAGACTATTTAATTTTTTCCTCATTGAAATCACTATTCATATTTTACTGTTCTGAGACATGCATGGTTAGCAAGGGAAACTCCTACCTCTAGAGGGAAAGTGTTACAAGCATTTTTCCTGCAATCTTTCACTTACTGTAACTTTGGGGAGGAGCTCGTTTAAGTTGGCAATCTCTAAACAGGAGCAGAGATAGGAGCCTGATCTAAAAGATGAGGGAAGAGTTAACCTTTACCTTAAAGCAAAGAGGGACCAGTTGCAGGGAGAAGTGAGGAGCTTATTTACCATGTCAGTAATCATGTATAGCAAGCATCTGGTGTCTTTCAGTCTCTTAAGAGTCAGCAATAGCAAGTATTGTAGGCATGCTGCTATTAATGTATAGCTATTAACGAGGAGGATTAACAGTCAGATTTATCTGGCTGTATATACTACATAACCTCAGTCATCAAGAAGTAGCAGTTTTGAAGATCTAGGTAGTGCTTGGCTTATGTGTAGAGTGAGGAAGCATGAGAAGTTTCTTGCTTCATGCTGGGCAGATGTCAAGTGTAGCATCACCTGTGTTTTCTCTTCTCTTTCTCTCCAATTTTCCAAGGCAGGGCTGGAGCTGTGGTTCTTCTGTGCCAGCACCTTACACTGGCCTTAAAGACAGGAGGGGTCTTGAAGGGTGTGGGAGGATGTGGGGAATGATGTGTAAGCCCTCCCACACATAATAGCAGAAAGCCTTACAGAGCTAGAATTGCGCTCCACTCTCCTGTCCAACTGGCAGCTCAGTGTGTGGGAGGTGGTAGGGAGAGGAACCTGTGAGCTGGGATGATGGATGATGTCTCCAAAGCCCCAGATGAGTGTTAGGCTTGTCTTCTACTCCCCCCCCCCCCCCTTTTTTTTTTAAATTTGTCCTTATTTTAATAAAGGTAAGGAACCCACAGGTGTGTTGATGCTTAATTTGATAATGTTTGGAGGCTGCTACAGAAATGTGCATTAGTATTCAGTTACTAATCAAATCTTGCTCTGCTCTGAGGCATGTAAACTAATGAAGTACCAACAAATGTGAAGGTGGGGGAAAAAACTGATGGTGTAGTGTGAGTTCCTCAAGTTCACAGTTCCCATTTCTTCTGCCTCCACTGTCAGATGTGTAGAAGTGTCAGCATGAACAAGAAGCAGGTACAGAGCTTATGTGAGAGACAAGCTGGATGCTGAGGAGGAAAGCACAGTGATGTGGAATGTGGGGAGGTATAACAGCTGTTCGTAACCTTTGTCACAAGTGGAACGGATTATAAAATGATAAATACTGATTCTCTGCCAATTGGCATATACTCAATTCAGTATTGCACAAAGCACACCAATTAGATTTAATACAAATGTTCCCTCAGAAAGATCACCTTGATTTAATTCTTTTTCAGATGCATGGAGTAGAAATGGTCTGAGGCTTTCTGTTTGTTCTTTAAACACTAAGTGCTATATTTCTAGCTCTTGGCAGACATTGTCCACAAGTACTTCATGTTCCATTGGGCTTATGCCAAATCTAATGTACTGTGTGTACCGAAAGCATCAAAACCAGACTTACTTTAATTTTAGATTTTACAGCTACCATTATTGATTTTTCTTAGAGCTGTTCCATTCAGCCTGCTATTGTTTTAATTCCTTTTCCCTGCAGGAATTTGGGGAAGGATCTTGATAGTCTATTTGTGTGGCTAGGGACTGTTTATGTGAGTGAGAGCTGTAGATCAGGCTTGTCTGCAGTGGCCAAACTCTCCATTTATAGAAGCTAAATCAGCACACTGCATTATTTGTGAGCTCCTGTCTTTAATACTGACTGGTATGCTGTGACTAAGGATAGTGTTATAAACAGATTCCATCAACTGACTTTCAAGAAACTTGAATTTTATAAAAACCTGAGACGGGAAAGGACTGATACCATCAGCTAAACATACCAAAAATTGTGAACTTTAATTTTGCAGTGTTTGTATGCTGTATGACTAGAAGTCTGCCTGTAAGGCCTTGGACTCTGAAGAGACCAAAAAGGCAAGAGATGGGGGAGAGAAACAGCACAAATAGGGGTTACAGTAGGTAAACAAAGAGAGGAAGGAAATAATTGAGGGAGAGAAATAGGGTGTAGTGCAAAACAGCCAACCAGCATCGGCTGGAGCATTCATAACACTACAGTCAGGTCTGCTGTGATCCCTGCCTGACAGCTGTGTTTGCTGGCCTCATATTTTGGCTGTTCATCTTTTATTTTCAACCCTCAGGGCCAAGTAGCTGTGCATAAGCATGGCTTCTGGCCAGGTGGCTCAGAGCCCTCAGAGTGGAGCAGGATTCCCTTCCATTGTGCTGGTGTGGAAGAGCGTGGTACTCTGTGGAGCCTGGGTTTTCCCCCTCCTCTTCTTTTACTCCTATTAAATGACAAGTCTGGTTTGGTTTCTGCTTTGCAACTGTACCTTCTGGTGGTGTTGCTAGAGTAAAGTTGCTCAGCTCTTCAAAGACATGCATTTAAATGAGGAAGAGAGGTGTCCCTTGATACAGAGAGACATAAAATCCCAAGGAGTTCTACGCTCCTTATTAATAGTCATTATTGTAATTAGGATGTGTGGGAATTCCTAGTTAGCCTTTATTGCAGGCTTAACCATGGCACTTGGTGTTTCTTCTTAGGCCTAACTCTTAAGCTGAAGGTTTTGAGTGTGGTTTTGAATCTAACTTCAGTTGTTCAGTCCTCAGCCATAGTTTATAGATCAGACTTTACTCCGTCTTAAAGATGGTGATTAGTGTTCAGAAGCATTACTTAAGCTTTCACAGACTTCAGAAACGCTATTTTCTGCACCTGTTTTCTCATTCCACCTTAGCACACATGCTGGAGTCTGTTGAGGCCTGTTCAATTTGTGCCGTTTACCTTTGCCGAGCAATGTTAGAAGATGCTTTCCCAGTATGCAACCAAAAGACCAGTTTGGAAGAATTAACAGTAGAGGAGTTTTTGCAGCTGGACCCCAAGATGTGTTAATTTTATTGTAGCAGCTGGTTATGGAAGTAACTTGCATTAATGTTAGCAAACAAAACTGTGCCTCCTTTTTGCCTCACAAAAGTGTTTTGGTAATTTTTATCTTGGTGGTGTTCCTCACCAGAAGAATTGGTGCTACAGCATGCCACAGAACAGAGTAGAGGACTATGGTGCTTGTGTTCCTCTTGTCTCTTGAGTTGTTCCAAGTCCTAGAACCCCAAGCATAGCAAAAACTGTAATACAAAAATTGTCTTATGGGGAAATGCACAGGAAATTACTAAACTTGATCAAGACAGAATAAAGGGTTGTTACAAGTGTGCTTTTGTAACTGAGAATTTGAAATTTTTTTATTGCTGTTAATGTGCTTGTTTTCAAGCTTAATTTTCAAACATCCTTCATATAAGCTTAGTATTAACTCAATATGTACGCTAATAAGATTATTGCTGTACTAAGCTGTCTTTTGCTGATGAATATAGCTTTTGTTACCTAAAGGAACAAAATGAGTTGAATAGAAGAGCGAGTATAAAGAAAACAAAATTAGCTCCGAAGTTCAGAATAGCAGTAGTTTTGTTCCCTTGTTTTTCAAGATTAAACACAGCTTTTAAGTACTGCTTAGGAACAAACTCTTATTTCCTGTCATCTCACTGTTAATTAGTCCATGCATTTAAAAATACATCATTTTGCTCTTTCTGGAAATGAATATGAAGTCCGCTGTATGAAAGGTGGTCCCACCTCACTGTCTCTGTCCTGCGTTCAGATGTATGTGTGGAACCTGGTAAATCCACTGGAGGAACAGATTGGGGCAGGAATCTGGGCACCGTGGTGGTGCAGAAGCCTTGTGTCATCTAAATGGAGGGCAGCAGGCAGGGCTGCCCCTTTTGCAGGCCATGGTATCTTATGCTGCCTTAAAATTGCTTAACCACAGAATGTGCTCCTGCTATATGTTAGTGGTAACTGCTAAGTGCAGGCATTCCTGCAAGTCATGAAACTAGGTGCTAAATAATAGTTCTGTGATGCAGTAGTTCTTTGCATGCAAAGCTCGTGTCTCTGCACTAATGGCCAGGTTTGTCAATAAACAGAATAATACTTCTTGTGTGTGTGAATTGGGGATTGCCTGGTCCAGCTCACCCTACTCAAAGCAGTTTGAAGTTAAAGCCAGCTCCTGCATCCCTTTATTTTGCATGGTCTCAAATAGCGTACAGCCAGGTTGCCTGCTGACAATACTTGTCTAATG
The DNA here is from genome assembly GCF_963210335.1 of Falco punctatus. NCBI lineage: Eukaryota > Metazoa > Chordata > Aves > Falconiformes > Falconidae > Falco > Falco punctatus. The sequence goes on from NC_137584.1 coordinate 90,191,211, forward strand.
CTTACCTGCAACTGTCAGTCTTCTGTAAATGTAAAACTTAGGCTTATCCAGTATAATTCTGGAACATGTTCTTAAATTTCAGTAACTCTTGATCATGCTGAAACCAACTGATGGGTAACTGGATTCTTTGATTAATTCTGAACAGCTGAGTGTTTGAGTTGCTCTGCACTGGGAATACTGACTGGACACAAGGATATATGCTACGTTCAAAGATGTGTTAAATGGACTTTGAGAAAAGCACAAATATTCCAGTAGACACTGAGCCAACATTGATAAACCTCTACAAAATCATTCCTCAAAGAGGCTGTGAGCAACAGGTGGACTTCCCAGCTGACAGTTCTCAATTGCTGATGCTAGCCTTTTGGTGCTAATGTGGATGGGGCTTAACCATATGGTCTCACTCTGACTTTCTCTCACAGTGTTGAAAAATGTTGTCCTGTCTGCACTAGCAGCTAACTGATCTGAACCCATTGTTGACAGTCACCATCATCAACAGGTCATTTTCCCTCTGCGAGTGTGACTTTTGATTATGTATCGTAAATCGAAGTGGAAGTGCGGTTACAATCTCGTGGTTCTTGGACACGGTGAGTTTACATCTACACAGTTGCTCTAAGAACAGACTTTCCTACTTGCACCTGAACTGCTTCTCTAGATGAAAAATTTGAAGGGAAAACTCAGTAACAAGGGAACTTAAGAGTTAAAATGGACCTTTTATTTACCTCTAAGATTTTGATTCAGCTTAGTTGCTAGATGTACAAGTGTAGAACAATACAAAATACTCATACTCTCTTGCTGTTACTGTCCATAGTGGTATCTGTTCTTTAAACATTGTCTTTTTTAGTTAAGTGGGGAGAGAATGCTTTAAGTTGTTCATTAGACATCATCTCTCTACAGCAACCACCCCCAGCTTTTATAAAACTGCAAATGATTGTATTAGAGAGATGCCTCCTCAGCTGTACCACATTGTACTTTCTCATGCCCTAGTGTTGGGTTTCTACTGCAAATTATTCCCAGAAGCTCTGAGCTGATACAGGATTTAGTGCCTGCTGAGGGCTGTGCCTTTTCCCTCCCATCTCCCTGGGCTGCGCACACGCAGCTGCCCATCCCCAGATCCAGGTTGTACAGCCCTGCACCCTTCTTTGCTCCGGACCTGCTGACCAGAGTTTTTCCATGAGCTGACTTCTCTCACTAACTGGAGAAAAACAAATTCAATCACAGGAGTTTTCTGAGAGGTTCAGGGAGCGTGTCTTTAAGTTTTGTCATTACGCTGACTATATACCCTTCTGATGTGTTAAGCTTAAAAGTTCTTGCCTTGCTTTCCCTAGCTCTGTCTGTGTATGTATCTGTGGCTTGTTCTTTTTCCTTAGCCCTCTGGTTTGAGGATGACAGCTCCTGCCTCCTTTTCCTATTGCTTGCACCAAAGCAGTAATGTAGGGTTGTGAGAATATCAGCTGTTCCTTGCTTGAACCAGTTTTCATACCAAGTTAATGCAAGTGGAATTGAAAGTACAACCTCGGGTACAGCGGGTGTAATTAATAGTGAGAAGACTTTTAGCATGTAACTTTGAAAATGTTTACGGTTTTAGTTTGCATCTCAGGGGATTGGAGCAAGTAGGCATGAGATGCTAATCATAATAGTGTTTTTCATGATCAAAGGTATCAGTACTTCAATGGCTGCTATTTTTGTTTCAACTGGCAATGCCCTAAAACTGGTTATGAGCAGTCAGTATTGGTCGTTAACAGCCCAAAACTTTTTACGTACAGAAAACACCACTTCATTATTGATTTCCTGTGAGTTTGCTGACTTGAATTTATGCTGCATATTTATTTTAGTTTCTGATCAGCTGTATGTTCTGCTGCACCTCTCTACTTTCTGTCAAGTTTGTGTCATGAGTGAATTCTTATTTCAAAATCACTTTGCCATTGCATTTCAAGGTGAAGCTCAACAGATAGTAGAATATGGCTTTAACGGTAGTGTAGCTGTTAGAGATTTGTTTTACCAACTCAAGAGTCTCATCTGTTAGGAAGAAGGTTCTATCAAATGAAATATGGTGGATCAGAGAGGACTTGCTGTGTTCAAGTACTTGTGTATAAGCCAAAATGCTTGCAACAAACTTAGTGGGAGCGTCTTTCCTTAAGAGTTGTGGGATGCCATTGAAGCTGGTGGCTTGAGAAGCTGGAAGGTACCTGGCACTGGAGTGCTTCATCTCTTCAGACAAACAGTACGCAACTTAAATACTGTAACCGACATTGAGCATTGCTTCTGACGGCACTGCAATTATTCTGAAGGTCTGGACCTTATCCAAAATCAGAGCAGTGAGTTAAATTACACGTCCAGCCCAGATTGCTCTAGTACAGTCTTGCCTGTGTAGGCTGATAGTGATCTTGCTTATGCTGGTTAATTCAGTTGCCTTCGATGCAGTTGAATCCTTACTTGCACCTGCATAATTGGGCTCAGGTATCAGGGCTGATGGCGTGACCGGGTAGACAAACAAAAACAGAATTTGGACTTTACTTTCTTTTCCTTGCTAAGTATGCTTTTACTTTTTTTTAATGCATGCTATGTGTAGAAACAAAGTTCTGTTGCTCAATACAATTGATCATCTGTTAAACAGATGAGCTACAAACCTCAGTTTTATTTTTGCGAAACACTGAAGGCTTAATGTAATAATGAAAAGAGAGAGCGAACTCGGTCTGCTGCTACATTACTGTGCCAGGAAATAATCCTTCCTCCCTGACCAGTCCCTTAGCTGTTCCAGCCATGGTATGATGTAGTTTTATTTTTTTAACAATGGCTTTATTTAGATTATCCTTCTAACTAATGGTTTTGGCATGGTTTGAAAAGACTCTTAAGGAAGAGGATCTTGTTGCAGTATTCCAATCTGGGCTAAACTTACAGGCTGCAAGTATTTTTTTTTTTTATTTATTTATTAGAGATTCTTCATTTGTGCCACAGTATAAACCATCTTTGGAGCGTGTTTGCAAGCAGTTAGCCAAAAGGCTGAAGTTTTGTCAAAGGATGCAGTCTTCTGTAGGCTGGAGCTGTTTTAGATTACTCTGTGCATTTCTGGTTGGGAAGAGATTCCATGTAACAAGAAAGCTTTTCTTACGGTCTTTGATTTCAGTTGGCTGCCACTTCCCTGGGAGTTCCAATTGTAATATTTCAATGCCTCTTTGTGTTAGGTCTTCTGCTATCTTTGCTCAACTTTTGTGTCCTGGACCTCTATTTTTTGCAGGTAAGCAAGACAAATCTTGCTGCTTCAGTGTATACAATTATATAGGGTATTGTTTTGAGGGTGGAGATTGCAGCCTTTCTTTTCCTTCTTATCTGATTTTTACATTTTAAGTAGACTTCTGTATCAAAAGGTAAGGAGTAAGCACTGTGCTATACATTTGGGAAACACAGATATTTAAAACTGCTAATAAAAAAAAATGGTAAGTAGCATGTGAGGATGTTGGGACAGAAATCACATTTATTGTGATTGTAATAACCTTTAATTTTGCTGAATGAGGGAAGGTGACCTGGAAAATACAGGTCTAAGATGTTTAAAGAGGCCTAGTAATTCCTAAACTCACACCCCTTAATGTTAGGCTCAGCTGTGTTCTTAAAAGAAGGCCTTAGGACAAGTAAAACACAGTTACTCCCATAGTTGGGACTTTTGCAAATCCCAGCCCAGCAAATACAAGCATGCTTGCTTTTAGTACCAGAAGCAGAAAAAAAATAACTCTACATTGCAAAACTAGGATTTTAACTATTATGGTCACATGTAGGTTTTAAAGTGAACACTTTTTTTAGAAGATAGGCTTTTTGTATTTGCCTGGGTTTATAATTTTTTACTATTTCTGCAATTAAAATGAAGTGCCTCCCTTGTAACAAGGGAAAAGCCTCAGTCAGCTTGGAAGTGGTTACTGAAAGAAAAATGCTTCACATCAGAAACTAATGAAATTATTAATACACTCCATACACTGTCTTGGCTTGCTAATGTTCTATGGTGTTGATAGCATTTCAGAGTTGTTTGGTGCTGCTGACCTCACATCTTTTTGTCCTAGTGGTCATGTTTACAGACAAGCAAAAAGTATTATTAAAGAGCAGCTAGAGGAGGGCGAGTTTGTGATAGTGCTGTGTTTATTTGTATAGTTCAGAGTTTATTTTGGGTGATGTAATTCACTCGCTTCCATCAGTGAAATGCTAAAAGTACAGAATGACTTCAGAGTTCTGAAGAGTACAACAGTGGCTGTGGAGCCAGAGAAAGTCTTCCTTTTATGTTTGGAGAATATATATTGCTTCTGCAGCTGGTGTTGGAGTTGCTGAAGTGAGACTGAGTATGCTTGAAAACTTGTTCTTGAAATTCTAAATAAAATGTTTGCCAGTAAGTTGTATCAAGGCAATACTAATCAATGTATCAATGCTGCTAAAGGTAGCAACTTGCCTATTGTCTCAGCTGACAAGCCTGACAAACTTGTAGCTTTTCTCTTGCTCATCTGACAATTCATAAACTCATTCTGGTGGTTTAATATCAAATTGGCTACAATGATTTTGCTGTATGGTAGTTCTTTATTTAGTATGTCTGCTGCATAGTTTATTACTTGAATGTGCTTCCTTAAATGCTGGGGTTTTTTTTACTTTGAATTTGAATTGGTCCAGGAGCTTGAATGAGCCTCTGCTGAGGCTGGGTAGTAACTTCTTAATGTGTACCAGCTTGGTTGCCTGTGCCTGTTGGTACCCTCTGCAGCTGCATGGCCTTCTGCTCCACAGATGACTTGAGACATCCTTAAGCAGGAGGGTAACTAATGACAAATGGCAAACTGAATGTGAGGAGAACTGCAAACCTTTATGAAGGCGTGTGAATGAGGCACCACTGTGCTTAGTATGAGCAGCTGTTAGTAATTTGAAGAGATGTTCATAAACAATGTCAGTCCTGAGAGGGCTGGTCTACCCCTAAAAACTTGCAAAGATGACTTCTGAAGAGCCAGATTTCTTGGAATGAATCATTCTGCACGGAAGGGCTGACTAAAAAAGGGCAAGTGAAACAGCTCCTCTGTACCAGATTATTGCTGTTAGCTTTGCTATACTAGAAAAACAGGACTTAAGGTTTCTGTGGTATGCAGAGGTGCACTTCAAGATACCTGTACAGACTACCAATAGATGGTTATCTGGAGTGCACACCGTGGGTTAAAGTGCAGGCTGCTCTCAACCTCTTTCTCAAGATTCAGAAAAGTAGTCTGTGTTATGTTAACCACTCGCTTTGGTTAATAAGTAAGTGCACTGAATGCTGTAAATCAAACAAAATTGATTTCAAAACTGTGTGAAGTACTACTGTGTTTCAGATTGTCTGGTGCTGTTTAAAAATCACTTAGTTGTGGTGCTGTCAAAACTGCAACTCCTTGTGGCTAAATGCTCTTTTCAGTATATTTGCCCAATGGTGTTTCGTGTTTCCTGAATGGAAAAATTTTTCTTTGAGAGAAAATGAATGCTTCTTTACTGCTTAAAGCCTGCTTCTCGATGCATACAGGTACAAAGTGCAAAGCCAAAGTAATTGCTAGAGGTGAGTTTGCAAGTGTTGAGATACTTTTGCATTTATCTTTGCATGTTGGAGAAATATCTGAAATGGGAACGAAAGGCAGAATTTTCTTTCATGCATGTGCTAACGCCCGTCTAGCCCAGTCAGTAACTGCTCGCTACACTTGGTTTTGAGGATTTTTCAGGTAATTTTGGAATGTGAGCTGGTATGCACAGTGAACCAGAGTCCTAGCCAGGGTACAGCTTTAAGCATGTGTTTTTTCAGAAGAAATTACTGAGCTCTTTTGCTTGAGAACTTTGTGTGGGAAGTAAGTGAACTTGCATTGGATGATGAGAAATACATTGAACTCGTGTCCCCAAACCCCAATTTTAGGAATCGTATCAATTTCTAGGCCAAATCTCGAAGGTTTGTATTCACACAGAATTCTGAGTTTGGTGGATCAAGGAAGAACATAGGGGTGTTTTGTCTTCAGGAGCACTTTCCTCACTGGTAACGTTACTGAGAGTCAAATTGCTGTCTTGCTAATGTAGTTTCATTAGGGTTAATGATGTGTTCACATTATTGAAAATGTGAGGGCAGTCCATGAAACTAGCAGCTGAACATTACAATGCTGCCTGGCAGTGGGTGCACGCTTTGACTATTGCTGGATCAGTGTTCTGCCACAGTGACAAGTCAGTATCCACACACTCCACTGATTTAAAATTGCTTTTGTCTTCATATGCTAGATTGTTGTCTGATTCAGTGACATACTTTGAGAGGACAAAAAGCAATACAGATTCCAAAGTGCATGGCTGTTTTAAAAAACTGCTACTATCTTTGTGCAAAAATACCTTTTGGTGTTTTTCCAAAGATGATCCACATGCGTGAAAAGTATTTTTCCATCAGTTCTGGTTGCAACTGAAGACTACACTAACTTCAGAGTTGCCACATTCAGCTAGATACTTTCTCTTACTTGAAGGTAACATTTTTCTGTATACATAGCAAATTGAAAACTTGAAACTAGTGACACCTTGAAAACTTTCAACAAGAAGTCAAATGTTGATGATTTCCTTAGCTCTTAATTAAAACTAGGCCATATGGTCAGGCTAAAGTCCCTTGGGTCCCTATGGAAGTAGTACTGCTCCATCTCCATGGCTGAGGTATTCTGTCCTCGGTGCTTTTTTTGGTGAGAATATATTTGGCACAATACTGCCAGATGTCGTATACGACGAGAGCCAAGAGTACTGACCAGCTCTCTCCTTGTACCTGTAAACAACAAACTGGATTCTTGTCTCAACCAAGGAGTAAAATTTAGGGATGGCATCCCTACAACTGAATTCTTACTACTGTTTGGGAGTGACCTTTTTGGTGTTAGGTGCTAGTGCCTGCATAGAGGTGAAGTGCAACTGCCTGTTTATTTTTATAAGCAGCAACCCTCTTATCCAAATTGGATTAGACGTGCAGGAAGTAAAGTATTGGTCCACTCTAGGCATGCTAAATTATACATGGCCCATGGGATTATAAAGGGGGGGGGGGGGGAAAGGTAAATTGAATAGCATGGTTTTCTTTCTCTGAGCAGTAGCAAGCTGGGAGCAGGTAGGTGATGTAACACAAGGAGGTGGAAGAGATACCTGAACTTTGTCCTCCTTGAATTGCTGGCTGTAGAAGGCAATTAACATGGGAACTTAAGTGTGCCAAAAGTTAGTTTTGTGTTTATGTATAAATACAAGCTGTATTAGCATAAAAGCTGGTTCACCTCACTGGGTAAGAGATGGCTTTTCATGTATCTGGAGATATTTGAATATACCTCTTTTAGAAACCTATTGTACTTGCAAAGGAATCAATTCTTGTTCTCTTGAGTCATTGCCTGAAGTAACCTTTGTTCTGCAGCTGAGCTCATACAACACGATTTAAAATATTCCTAAAGAAACAGGCATGAATGTCAGAAATAAAGGAAACTGAGGTACCGACCAGCCATTTATGTGTAGGGCTGTAATATATCCTATCGGGCCACTATAAAAACCTGACACTTGGCTTGCAGAGAGTAGGCAGACCTCTGACAGCTATCCAGAGGTATGTAGGTCATACACTTTTATATGTAAATGCTGGAGGTGGTATGTTTAGAAAGGGCCAGGTTTTGTACCTTATATAAAGACTGTCCAGGAGGAGGAACATAGGAAGATGGTACATTTATTAGCAGCGATTTACAGAATATTCAGGTATGAACTACAGACTTGGGTCATTCACATGCAGAGGTGAGGAGAGCAGTGTGGAGGTTATCCAGCACTTTCTTTATTTTACGGGAATTGCAGATGAACTACGGTCAAAATGATGAATGTCAACAGTGTGGTGAGGAATTTAGGGTAAAGCAGAGGGAAACTATTGGATAAACTTGGCTTTAGTGTTTTACAACCTTTCCAAATGAAAAGGTACTTGCCTTATTTAAGATGCCCATTTGTGTGATGTGGGAGTCTAATAGAAACTGTGTACTGAATAGTTTTTAAACTTTGTCTCTCAAGATTTTCTTTCCCTCCTCACCTAGAGTGTGAGTGTGGGGAGTCAGCCAGTTACAGATTAATTTCTATAACTGAATACTCTTTCTGTCCTTTTTTTGCTAATCTATGTGAAATGTTTTTCGCTACTGAAAGTGATGTAAAGATGTGTTAATACTTCTAGTGACTGTCTTAACTTTCTCTGAGGAAGTCTGTGGTCAAACGATCTAGCTTTATGGGAATGAAAACTTTCAGGTAATGCAGGTTCAGCTAGTTCTGCTAGAAGGTACCCTGAAAGTTTTGCAAGCAGGAAAACTACATCTTGGAAATTAATTCAAATTGGGCTTCCCTTTCTTTATGTAGGGGAAGCCACAATACCTGAAGCTCAATGAATCTGAGTTTTGGTCTTCAAAGAACACAGAACTACAGCTAAAAAGTTCTTTGAGGAAGTGCTTGTGCATAGCCTAGGTTAAGTGAACTTGCAGATACAGTATTTGACTTGCAGAGTTTTCAAGATCCAGAAATGTTCCTGGAGAACTTTAAAAAAGTCACAATAGCTGTTTCCAGGTACCTGAGAAACTCAAGTTTACTCTCTTGGAAAGAAGCCTGGTGCAAGTACATCTGTGTGTTTCTGTCTTACCGGGTGGTTTACATCGGTTTGGCCTTTTGGGAAATTAATGTGTTTTCTTCAGAATGCCTTCCCTATCATCCTTTCAGTCTTAGGTTTTTTAGGAATCCAGCATGTCTGATGCTTCAGGCCATTCTTGAAAGCCAGGTGAAGGACCATCTTAGGAGCAGCTCAGTTCCTAAATGTCTGTCTTGGGTAATGATTGCTGTGAATAAGAGTGTTGTAGTGTCAGTGTTGAACTGCATATTGGGACACATTTGTTTTGTGAAGCTGTTGTAAAATACAGGGTATGCTGTGGGTCTCACCCTTTCAAGTGTTTAATCAGCCCAAACAATCTTTGGTGTGGCTACAGCAAGCTCACTGCAGTAATTTTTGCCAATTGTTTTATTTTAAGCAAATGTTGAATCAAACAGTCATAGGAAGGCTGTGAACAAATGCGAAGCTCCAGACTGGTCTGCAGGACTGCTTGTCGGCTGCAGTTGTCCAGTGTTCAGAACGCCTTTCCTGTCTCCTGAGGGAATGCGTGTCTTGACAGGCCATTTCATACATAACGCTTCCAGTCTGCTGCAGTAATAGCTTGATATCTGGGAAGCCAACTCCTGCTTTGAGCAGGCGGTTGGACTAAATGACCTCCTGAATTATCCTCTGATTCTGTGAAGCCCCTTATGAAGAAAGGAGTTGGCTCAGCCTCTTGGAAACGTGTTAAGCATGTAAGTCAGCAGTCCTGCTGTCCTGTAGGTTATTTCTTTATTCCTGCCTGAGGTTCCTTCAACTCATAGTAAGGTTAATGGTGAAATACGTTCTCAGTCCAAGGATCGGAAATCTTGCATGCACTTTTCATGATGGGATCTCTCCCCTAGGAGGCTGAAAATAGTTGGTACAGTGCTAAAAACCATGTGTGCCTACTAAACCAGAGATTAAACTAGAGACAGAGGGCCTGGGTTTTTTCAGTTTGGCTTTTTTCAGTCTGTAGGGTGGGATATGCATTGATGGTAACATGCTGTCCTTGAGTAGAAGGGCCTCCCTGGTGTACCTGAGGAGCAGGCACACAGAGATCTAAGGGTGGAATAAGACTTTGTAAGAAATGCTCATTAGGTTTGATGGCAAAGTATGACTCGTTGTGGGAAATGCCTCTCTGCAGCGTGGTGATTTGTTGCCTGTCTGTAACTAGGCTACTACAGCTTCAGTGACGAATTGCTCCACAGTTGCCTAAGGATCACCATGGTTGTTGGATGACAGACATTTTAGACTTGGCAAATCCCTTTGAAGGAGAATTTGCTGTCCCTTAAGAGCTTGAGATTCTACTTAGATCTTTTTGTCAGCTGTCCTGCAAATCTAATTAGCCTCTCCTACCCCTTCCAGAAGTGGTCAATGTGGAAGAGTTCATAAAGTACCATCTACCCTTCATGTTACAGAAACTTGAGATGCAGAAAAGTGTTATACTCTGAAAGCTGTAGCTATAACAATGGACCTTTGTTTGCTCAGCCCTTACGAGCATTTTCTTACTTCTTGCCACAAGGCAGCACACAGTAGTGCAGGGGATTAGGTCATTTCCTTCCCTCCTCCTCTTCCTGCAGATTTGATTAACGTTTCTGTTGTATACTCTAAATAGCATGTTCTTGGCTTCAGGCAGCTCACCCCCTGCCCCCAGTCTCCTTAAAACACTGTAGTAAGACTTCATTAACTGTATAACATAGGAACTCCTTGCACAGAGATTACGTGTGACATAGCAGAATGAAAGACTAATGGGGCTGGGAAGCCAGTAAACTTACTTCCTTTCTTCCTCCCCTGTGCACCTGGGGTTAGACTTCTGGGAACCCCCTAACAGTGTTAATGCTTTGTAGCACATCAAATGTTTGTCTCTTCTGGGTATCGTTGGCTTTGATCAGAGTTCAGCCACTGACTTTGTGGGAAGCAGAGGTAAGGTGGTGTATAGCACATGTTCAGCCTTCGGTACCTTCAGTAGTCAGTGTACAAATAGACTTCCCCTTTGGGATCGTTGACAGATCCTAGTCTTTCTTCTATGGTTTTGCTCTCTTTTCTCAGTGTTTCCTTCAGTCTCTGTTCCTTTGTACCCTTGTGTGCAGCCATTTCAAGCACTTACCCTGTGTGGGGTTTTTATCCGCTCCCTGCCTGTTTTGTTAAATAAAATTATCATCAGACATGTTTAAAATGTCTGTCCTGAAATCCAGTAGTAATATACTGATCAGGTTAACTCTGGGGTGAAGAGCTTGCCATTTGGGCTTCTGGGCTGTCTGCACACTAGAGGACATAACGTTTTCCTTTGCCTGTATCTGCAAGACTGTCTTTTTAACTGATACAGCTAGAAATGCATTCCTTTTCAAAGCTCATTTTGAATGTCATGTGAAATCATATAATTATATCAAACTGTACAGCATCTGCTCATGAGTCAGATAGAAGAACATGACGATACAGTCCTTTATTTCTTCAGCAACTTCAAGGAAAGAACCTCCCCTGCAGTTAAGCATCACTTCATGAAATTAGCAGTAATATCTTGGGCTACAGATTTTATTGTTGTAGTCTGGCATGGTCAGCAGCATCTCTGCTCCGGGAAAAATCCAATAGCTTGCCTAGCGACAGTGAGGCATTTGTTTCCAGTCCTCAAGGCAGAGCACAGTTCTTGTGTGGAGTGGGAATCATTCAACCCTCCTCTTAATAAAAGTGAGGGGCAGTGTTGACACAAGAACAGATGCGTAGAGCATGGCTGAGAGTAAACACAGGCAGGGAAACAAGGTGGTTCAAACTCTGTCTAGCAAGGTTCTGAGGCAGCCACGTAGCGGTGAGGCTAGGGGCAAAACAAGCCCTCAAAAAAAACCTGCTTTAACATGGGGCACAATTAGCTCCAAAAAGGGCATTATGGGGTGTATTTGCCTGATAGCAGAAGACTGCACTCCAGAATACCCACAGGGTCGCTAGTATAAAGGCAGGTGGGATGTAGAGATAAGGACTGTTATCTGCGGGAAGCTGGCTTGGGCCATAGAAGGTATAGCCACCGGCGTTTGCTCACCTGTGGCTTCTTATGGGGCTGCAGCATAAAGTAAATCCATAAGCATATTAACCTGGATGCTGAAGAGTGGCATCTGTAAAATAAGAAAGTAAAGGAGCTCTAGAAGCAAACTAGTCTGAAGTTCTGCTTTTTGGAATGAACACTTTTGAAACAGTACAACTCAAATGTTACGGCTTGTGTGTGAAAACTAACACAACCTAAAAGCGGTCATACCACTGCAGTTAAATACCTGGACACAGAGCACCTTTTGTACTCTTGTTGCTGTATCTGTGTGTTAAGTGATACTAATACAGGCCTGGTGTGGTCGTATTTTCTTTTTTAGAAAAAGCAAAAAATAACCAACCACAGGACAGTATTAAAACTGCCAACCTTGTATAGGCCACGACAAAGTATAACATAGTTGAAGGTGGTGGGAGAGATGGGGCTGGGCAACAGTTCCACCCCAGTAAAAAGTGCCGTTTTAAGGTTCTGCAAGTTACCAGTGGAAAAGCTGGCTTAATGTGCCAGTGGCGTGAGGCCGTTGATACTTGGCAGGGGGCAGGTCTCAACTTTAATCTCAAGATGTGGCTTGATGAGGCTGGTTTTACTGATGAGACTGATTCGGAGGGTTCTTATCCCCTCATTTGCATTGGTATAGTGGGTTTACAGAACAAATCCACAAACAGATAAGCAAAATTATTCGAGGTTTTAAAATAGTTGGGGTTTGAGTATTGTTTTGGGTTTTCCCTAAGCCCTTTACCAGTTTAATAATCTGATAGCTGTGATAATGACTACACCGTCTCACATCAGAGTTCAGTAGCATGGTGGTTTTAGTGGCCAAAAGAGTTGGGAACAAGGGACCAGGACCACTTGTACGTTGGAAGTTTCTCCAGGTACTTCTCAGTGTTCAGCAGTTGTGGCTTAGTCACTTCTGTGGAGCAATGTGATATCTTTGTGCTTAGTAATCTATGATAGGAGGAAAAAAAAAAGTATCTTGGAGCCTCTGTATAGTTTTGTTACCCAGAATATCCTATGGCAAGGTGTTCTGCAGTTGAGTTTTTCAGGTCAGTGACAAGATCCTCTAACAGGAGGACAGCCTTATGGTATTACTTAGGGAAGGGTGGCTGTGGAGTACAGGTTGAGGAGAGAAAACAGGTATGCATTCGCCTTGTTCTCAGCAATGAAACTGAGTTATGTGGAGTTGCAACTTCTGCTGTGTTATGGCACGATGAACAAAAAGCTGGTTTGACAGTGCTTAGCTTTGAGCACTGCTGAGTAATGCCCCTGCCCTTCCTGCCTTTGCTTTTGCTGGTATGACTGCACGGCCATGCTGTGAGCTGAACTGGGAACCAGATCCAACTGGAAAAAAAAAAAAAACAAACTCTAAAAACATGGACGGGTCAGGGAAACCATTCCATAAAGTTGCGCTTGCAAAATTGTGGTGGTAAGCCAGGGAAGGAGCAGCAGAAACGGAAGCAGTAGTCACCTGTAGAACTTGGAGGTCTCGGGTGTCAGCCTGCATATGTGCCGCTTGAGCCAGGCTAACGATGCACGTCCTCTTGGCCCACTACAACTGTGATGTAAAACTTGATGTGAAGGTTACGCTGTGTCATATCATGCTTGCAGCAGCCTCTGAGCATTTGCATGATCGATTCTAAGAGGCGGTAACTTGGAAGCTGCGATAACTTGATCACCATTATATGGCTCAGACATTAAAGTTATCCCACCCACTGGCTTGATGCAGTGATTTTGATGTTAGTGGAATAAGAAATGAGCTCAGAACCTGGTCTGGCATGTGCAGGTTTGCCTTTCTGAACGTGCATGCTACAGCAATGAGCTGTTACAGCATTGTTGGCTATGGGAGTCCGGTATACACGGGTGGTGTCTGCAGGTGTGTTGTGTGTCCAAATCTAAAACATTAGTGAAAACAGGGATAGCAATGCCTGAAGAGTTTCTGCTGGCTTAACTCTCACTGTATTAAGAAATCACTTTTTGTGTGGGAGGTGAGGAAAGCTATCTGGGCTAATAAATGATGATTTTAAAAAATAAATAAATAAAAAGAAGGTATAGCATGCATGGGTACAGTTATGTAAGAAAAGTGGGGAAGGAAATAGATCAGCATTTCTCAAAGAACCTCAGCCGCAGATCTGCTGGGGAATTGGGCTGCAGGATCGTTCTCAACACACCCTCTGCTTCCTTTTTTCCTTTTTGGGGCCAGAGATGGATGAATTTATAGAGTGGCAAGGAGGATGCAGGCTCTGACTCCAGCCAATGGTGCGTGGCACAGCGGTGTTTACCTAGCTTACGCAAGGCAGAGCCAGCCCCTCTTCAGTCAGAAGGCACTACCCACAGCTTAAGTAAAAGCACACAGAGCAGAGGCACTCAGTCTAGCAGTTGCTGAGGGTTTAAAGGAGTTGGTGGATTTCAGCTGGTTTTAAACAAGATCGAAGGGGTGGGTTTTTCTTCTCTACTGTGTAGAAATACTGAAAGGACAAAAAGATACTGGTAAGTGCTCTGCATGCTGTCATTTTTTCCTTTCTGGTGTTGTATTGTTGCAGTCTCTCTTACAAAAGCCTCCTCAGTTGCAGTGTTTTTGAGTGAGAAGCTAAAAGATAGTTCAGTGATATGGTCGAAAGGGAATCTGAGAACAGGCAGTGTTTGTGGGCTGCTCTTCCACCTAAAATAGGAAGAGACGTTCAAAGTGCATAGTATAATAGAGGCTTCTTGTTTGTAAGAAGTGTCAGTTGCTTCTCATTTTTAGGGTGCAAGAGCAAGATGCCTAGAAACTGTCATTGTTAATGAACAAAATCATACTGAGGGGAGTTTTTCACAGAGCTGTTAAGTGTTGTCTAAACCAAGAAAAGTAATGTATTTGTAATAGGAACTCCTGTTTTTGCAAGTTTCTGTAGTATGCTATGTGAACAGGCTTTGGTGTGATACAAACGCCTATTTAGCTGATACTTTGGTACGTGAACTGCCTCATCAGGAGTTCAGAGGCTCATAAAAAGCAAAACGGTAATGTTCAGATCGGTAGAACAAGAAGTCATTGTGGTTTTCTGTAAGCACAGGGTCCTCGACTGTGTATTCTGGTTCAGGTGCACCAGACAGTAGGTCTCCCTGGGCTCAGACATCAAAGCGTAAAAAGCTCCATCTATTTGTGTATCTGCCCTTTGAAAAATAAAATGCCTCTGTTTTGGTATAAACCCTTAATCTGTATAGGGAAGTTGTGTTTCTGTCACCAACTTGCAGTGAAAGTTGGGACTGCTTATTTTTAAAGTAATACTGTGTAATTTGCTTGAAGGCAGTAAAGACAGTGATTTTAAAGGATCTGACTGCAGAGTTCTCTGTATCAGAACTGCACTTTTGCCACATTGTGCCAGTATTCTACAGAGTTTGATGTTTTCCTGCTTACACCTTTGCAAGGCACTCCCTGAAGATAAAATAGGTAGTGCTTTACTAGCATGCCTCTGTCATGTTGTTTTGTGGCTTCATACTTTACGGGCTATATAAATAATCTTCATTTGATAATCTGAGTATGAAATCAAAACTGTCCCTTTTAACAAAACAGTTTGTAGGAACAGCTGAAGTGCATGTACAGCCAAAATCTCATGTAGAAAGCTGCAAATTAATCTTAAGTAGCTCATGTGACTAACATTCACAGGTAGTTCAGCTGATGGAGCAAGCAGAACCTGTAGAGTTTGGCCCTCGTGCTGCAGGGGTGTTCAGCAGTGGAGCTTTGCCTCGTGCAAGGTTGTGTGCATTGGTACTGGTATACCCAAAAGCTGACGTGGAGGACATGGGTGGTAAGGGGGTGTAGACTGCATGTAAATGTAGCGGTTTAACTGGTGAAGAACTTTTCAGCTAATTAAGGTTACAGATAATATTGCAGTGACAGCTTTAAAATAGACACCTTGTGCTAAAAGACAAATGTTTTCAGCTTCCCACACGCAGCCTGAATTACATCATTTAGAACCTGTAGGAGGCTATCGTGGTTTCCTCAGGGGAGGATCAGCTGTTACTTTTTGTAGCTGAAAAAAATGCTGGATATTATTTTTTCCAGGGGAGTATTTTCAGAATTGATATTTGTCAGTCTGTTGGAGTGGATGATTAGCAGTTACATGAATCTTACAGGTTTAGTACGCCCAGCCACGTTCTCATCCCATCGATGGCAGTTCAGAATAACAGGTCTGAAGTTAGCAGAGGTCTGATTGAAATCAGGCTCCTGTGCTTAGATGTTATTTTCCATCTTCTGAATAGGAATGCTATTTTTGAGTACTGTCACAAAGTGCAGATTTTTCTATAGGTGCCTATAATAGAAGTCTTGTTCTGAACCACTTCCCTTGTTCATTGAACAAGGTTGCCTGTCCTTACAGCGCTGTTCCTGACTTCCCTAAAATTGCTGAGAACTACTCAGACTTGCTACTGCGGCTGGAACAGAACTTGAAGGAGCACACTGGATGCCAATTCAACTAAATCTGCTGTTTCTTAGACTGGAAAGATAGGTGTAGCCTTGGTGCAAAGCAGTAGGTCTGCTCTTGTGTATCAAGTTAATGCTTCTTTTAAAGTGTCTACATGCAACGTGCTTTTTGTGTGTTTGTGCTGTGACTCTTGCATGACTTGTTTCCTGGATGATGAGCCTACTAATGGCAGATGTCTGTGATAAAAAGACGCTTTCATTCTGTTCATGAGCATGAAAACCTCCTCCACTGAGATTTTACAGATGTTCGCAAGGCGCAGCAGCAGATAGTTGTTTGCATTGTTTTATGCTTGGTGTCCTGTGCAGGAGAGACTGCTCATTTCAGAGCTTGGCTTTTTCTTATTTTCACTGCTTTCATATCATAAGACACTTGTCTGTGTATAGTGGATGACTAAGCTTATTCAGAGGTTATAAAATAAAAGGTGAAAAGTATAGACAAAGGAAAGAGTAAGCCACACAAAAGCAAAAGGCTGGACTGATTTTCCACACTATCAAGGCTTTTTTTTTGTTTTGGTACTGAAAAAGTCCGTTTTCTGGAAAGGAGAAAATTAATTAACTGTCCTTAGAAAGGTAAAGTAGGGCTACTATCTAAAGTGCTAATGCAACTTGAATACCTAACAGCTGCATTACTATACCTTTCCTGTGCGTATGTGGAGACAGAATCTGGCTGATCTCGCAAGTGGAAGATAAAATCTGCTGAATTTACAGTTCTGAGTATGTGTGTGAAGGAAATGTGAAGTTGGTTGTAAGTGGAAACTGGGAGAACTATGGTTGACAAACACACACTCTTGTGCATGCTCTTTGACCCAGGTGATTGCTTCAGTAAAAACTATTTTACTAAAAGTTTCCAGAAAGATTGCTAGGAAAAACAGTTAAGGGAGAGTAACTTTCCAGTGGTGATTTAACCATCATGTAGAAGAAAGTGATTTCTCAATCTTTGTCTCAGTTTTCAGAAACGTAGTGATGCAAGCAGCTGATTCCCTATTGCTCGCATCAGTGGAGATCAGCAGTAACATCACTGATATTGTGAAATGTGGCAACCTGGACTTGACAGGGACTCGTAATCAAACAAGAAGTCGGTCTGCCTGGAATTACTTTTTTTTTTCCCCCTTCTCTGCCATTACTTACTGCCTTTTCCTTCTTCCATGCTTGCAGATATCTTCACCTCGAGAAACTAATATTCTTCATGGATCCTTTTTGTCTCTTGGTGACTTTAACTTTGATACTCTGGTCCTTTAAATCTGGAAGTCAAGATTTTGCCTTTGAAGGGATGAGATGTAACCGTAGAATAGAATATGCAGCACTGAAATACTGTGCATGCATTCAGAGGAGCTTGGTTCCTGATCTTGCAGTCATGAGATTGTCTAATAGAAATCAGAGTGCTAAAGAGCATGTATAAATGGATTTTGGCAAACTCGGGTCCTACTTGTGTCTTGTCAGGTAACTGCACTGTTCAGTGTGAATTCTTTGTTTGAAGAACAGTGCGGGGATTTAAATCCAAATAAAGCTATAGACAGTAATGTGTAAATCCCAGGAGGATTAAGATAAATTTTGTTTCATTGGTAATGGAGTTGCTCATTTTGGGTTTGGCTTCCCAAAATTAATTATTCCTACAACAGTTTAGGTTGTGAGGGGTCTGGTCCAGTCCCCCTTCTCAGAGGCGGACTGAACTGCCTTAAATCAGGTTGTTCAGGGCCATGTGCAGCTGAGGTTTAAATATCTCCAAGGTTGGAGATCCCGCAGCCTCTCTGGATTGTTTTTTGTCCCCTAGTAGCTGATCAGGATTTTCTGTGGTGCAGCTTGTTTGTTGACTCTTGTCCTGTCACTGCGTATTTGTCATAAGGACTGGGTTCTATCTTGTCTGTATGCCCCCTAATTTAGCACAGAATTGCTGAGGGAAGAGCTGGATATGAGAATTGCAAGGATAGTAAATGGAGAGCAAATTGTATAAAAATAAAAACATCAGTAGAGACAAGCAGTCTTGTGCTTTATTTCTAAAAGCCAATAAAAATTTCCGAACCTTAGAATATGAAGATGTAGAACATAAAGAAGATAATATTACAAATGGGGGGAAATCCAATTTTTGCATCTGAGTCAGCATATTTTTATTTTAATATACTCATTGACAGAGGACTTCTTTTTATACTGTGAAAGTGGTTTTTTTCATGCAGTATTTTAGAAAAGGGCTAGTCTGGCACTAGCTACAGTTGCTAGCAGCCTATAATGCTGGCTCTGTGTTTAGAAAATGATGGTAATTTATTACAAAGAGACTTTTATTTTAGTATTTTTAGCTCACAGCAGAGTGTTTAATGAATCTCAGCTTGGGCTCATTGAATTTATGTTCTCCCCTCCCCCTGCCCCATTTTAACCATTAAGATACTGCCGCTATTGCTGCAATTCCAAAAGCTGCACTTGGTCTACTAAATAGCACACTTATTCATGAGGTGCTGTGCCTTAGTGCAAACAAGAACTGAAGACTTTCTGCAGAAGCCACCAAAGGCTAGTTGTGTAGAAGTCTCATGATCAGAAAAGGCAGCTGAATGATTGAGAATGGCTGGTAAGCTAGAGCTGATAGTTCAAAACCAACCAAAATTGGTTATATTTCTACGCACACACACACACCCCACACACACCCCCCGAAAATGGCATGTTCAGTGAAAATGGGCAGGCTCTTAAACTCTTCATCTACTCTGAAGCATGGGTTGTGAGGCGGTCTTCCCAGAAAACAGTCTGCCTCTAGATTCAGACTGGTGTGTGAATGTGACAGGAGAGACTACGATGATACAGCTTTTCCTTCTGCTTGAACATAATCAGAAATCTGTGTCTTGCTTTCTGCCATAGCAATCCTTGCCCTCTGACTCGAATACTGAAGAGCAAGAAGGCTTGTAAGAAACTGGATTTCCATTCCTAAAACAAACTTTAAATACTTTTTTCAGTTTAGATGTCATCTCTTTCCTGTCCCTCAAAACAGTTGCACATGACAGTATTGTACAACTTACCTTCATTGAGCTTTCCCCTGCCTCTAGAGGAACCAGTGTTAAGAATAAAAAGGTAATACCTGTTCAGGGGTAGTTCCTGTCCTGGTTTCCTATTTTTGCGACTGAAAAATGCTAACTGGTACCCGTTGTGGTTTTGTGCTAACTGTAAATGGTCGTACTCGCCTCTTGCCCAACCAAGTAATGCCTTCCTAAAGCAAGTTTTTTCTGTGTGCAAGTGGCTTTACTCACAAAATCTTTTAAATTTTATGAAACAGGACTGTGTACAGTTAGAGTTTTTCAGGGTTTGGTCTCTTCTCTGTAGCAGAAGCAGAGATCTCAATATGAAAAAATGTTGCTGCCAGTTCTATGATTTTTGGAAAAATGTTCATAGAATCACAGAGTAGTTTGGGTTGGAAGGGACCTTAAAGATCATCTAGTTCCACCACCCCCAGTCCATAGGCTGGGACACCTTCCACAAGACCACCAGGTTGCTCAGAGCCCTGTCCAGCCTGGCCCTGAACACTTGAAGGAATGGGGGTGTCTACAGCTTCTCTGGGCAGCCTGTTCCAGTGCCTCACCACCCTCACATATAAATCTATCCTCTTTTAGCTTAAAGCCATTCCCCCTCATCCTATCATGACGTGCCCTTCTAAAAAATCTCTCTCCAGCTTTCTTGTCAGCCCCTTTAGGCACCCCCAGAGCCTCCTCTTCTCCAGGCTGAGCCAACCCAACTCTCTCAGCCTGCACAGGAGAGGTGCTTCAGCCCTCTGATCAATCTTCATGGCCCTCCTCAGCTTGCTGCAACAGGTCCGTGTCCTTCTTACGCTGGGGACCCCAGAGCTGGATGTTGGATGGGGTGGAATCTTGTAATTGACACCTTGTTCCTCATCAATGCTGAAAGTTCTTGGAGGAGTTTAGAAAAGTCTGTTGCTCAGAGCCTATTCCAATGAAGCCTGTTCCACCAGTGTATGGAGATGCTGCTGCAAAAAACAGTAAAAACCTAATTTGTGCATATTTTGGTCAGTCAAGTCACTTCCCTAGTGGTATATGGCACCTCAGGGCCAAGTTGTCTTTAATGTATTTAATTAGCCTTTCCTAACGCTTCCAAGAAGTGTCCTGTGTAGGAATAAAAACTGGTCAGGTTGTACTACAAGAGAAGGCTTGTTCTGTAAGTTAGTGGATCCTTCCTCTCAACTCAGGAGCACTCCCTCCCATAAGTTCAAAATGCTTTATCCAGCTTTAAGTGGTCTGTAAACCTGCTCTGCTTCTGGGGTGGAGATGTTATCCCATGGCCTATTAGACTCATCTCCAGTGTAGCAACACTGGAGTTTTATTTGCAGATGTCAAATTTCACTTGGACTAGTCTTCAGGACTTCACTGGAAGAATATAATTAAACTTTCTTATTTCTGGGGAAATAAGTAAAGTCGTCTTTTTGGGTACAGTGTATCAGGCAGATCATACCGGGTGAGAAGTAGTGTCCATGTTGCACTGATTATTTTTTTAGGGGTGTTGAATTTTGTATGTGCTTGAGTTGAAATTAACTAGGTGTTAGTAGTTGTGAAAGTGGTGTGTGCTGCTCATAAAGGTTCCAAGATGTATTTTTAAAAAAGATCAAGTTCAAACATTCAAGCCATGCTTTGGAAAATGTACAAGCAAGCCGTTCTATGAATGATAGCTCTAGTTTTCTAACTCGTAAACCTTCCTTAAGTCAAAGAAGTGGGTTTCCATCATATGTGCTGGTCCCAAAATAAACTTAGCTGGATTTCTTTAAATGTGAGACAAAAAAGGTATTAAGGGGGAGCTGAGTGTTAGATGTTGGACACTTTTATACAAAGATTTTCTGGTTAACTTCTTGCATTGCTGAAGTCTGTCACTTGGAACTGCCATGCCTTTTTATGGTTTCTGCTCAGTTGTCTCTTAAGAGGAGGTTACTGGCCACCTGTTCAGGTTACTTTTTAAAGTCAAGTCTCCTTTAACTGTAATTACTTTTAATGAGGCTCAGAAGCTGACTTTGTGGCTGGAGATGTATTTGGTAGCTTTCCATGAAATTGTTCATATGGGCAAACGGAAGAGAAGTTAGACCAAACCTTTTCTTGTACTAATGGGGAAAGTTAAAGTTATTTCTAGCACTTGCCTTCCCACCTTCTCTAAGTGAATGGAGTAGCGCTGTAGCAACCACCGTAGTGTTGGGTGGATACTATTAAAATCTTCTTTTACCTTGTCATGGTATTTACTAGTCCTGTGCTATTTCCCAACGGGCGGTGCTGTAGATTTCACAGTGGTATTTTTTCCGCGTTGTTAAATGTCAATCCAAAGGACAACCATTATGTATTCTAGCAAAGAAATGTGAAGCCTTGCATGCAAAATGCAACGGCAGAGATAAGAGTTGAATGTGGAGAAGACTGAATTGCAGAGGAGAGGCTCCTGAGGCGATCAGTATTCAAGCATAAAATAGGTCAATCATTTGGGGAGGCGATTAAAACCCGAGGAGCTGTTTTGAGAAGACAATATATAAATAACTATAATGCTAGAAGATTATAAAGCAAAACAAGAAATTATGACCTTGATAGTAAAGATACTTTATAGAAAATATTTTTATATACAGATAAGTACTTCAGATTTATACTCAGTTCTTAAGTAGAAGGACTTCAGAAAGGTGATGTGGCTGGAGAACCAAGCACTACTAAACTCCTAAGAGCTATATAGTTGTCCTGGTTCGGGTGGGATAGAGTTAATTTTCTTCCTAGTAGTTGCTTCCTAGGAGTGCTGTGTTTTTTGATTTGGTATGAGAATAATGTCGATAACACACTGATGTTTTAGTTGTTGCTAAGTATTGTGTACAGTGAATGAAGGACTTTCCAGGTTCCCATGCTCTGCCAACAAGGAGGTGCACCAGAAGCTGGTAGGGAGCAGAGCCAGGATAGCTGACCCGAGCTAGCCAAAGGGCTACTCCATACCACGGAGCATCATGCTCGGTGTATGAACTGGGGGGAGCTGGCTGGGAGGCATGGGTTGCTGCTTGGGGGCGGGCTGGGCATCCAGCCTGTGGGTGGTGAGCAATTGTATTGTACATCACTTGTCTGTAC
The DNA here is from genome assembly GCF_963210335.1 of Falco punctatus. Taxonomy (NCBI): domain Eukaryota; kingdom Metazoa; phylum Chordata; class Aves; order Falconiformes; family Falconidae; genus Falco; species Falco punctatus. The sequence goes on from NC_137584.1 coordinate 90,213,380, forward strand.
TAGGTTTTATTTCTCTCTCTTTTTGTCATCTCCCTTTTCATTATTATTACTACTACTATTATAATACTTTAATTCAGTTATTAAACCGGTCTTGTCTCAACCCACGGGTTTTACCTTGTTTTCCTGATGCTCCTCCCCATCCTGCTGGGGCTGGGGGGAGCAGTGAGTGAGTGGCTGCATGGTACTTAATTGCTGGCTGGGGTTGGTCATGACCCATGACGACAGCTCAGTATCAATGTCAGTAAACCACCCCTGCAGTGTTTTCAAAGGCATGTGGTTTGAGAGAATTGCTGGTGTGGTGCTCCAAGGCGTAGGGTTGTGATCCCAGGAGGCAAGGAAGACCCCAGGTGGCTACAGCAAACATGAAAATTGTGAACACAGTTAATGTTGTTGTTAACCTTGTTATTAACTGTCTATCAAATGGGACAATCTCCACTTTGATGTGTGATGATAGGAGTTCAAGGTCAGATCTGCATATAAGTTGGCTTTAAATTCTTCATTTTGGAATTCTAGAGGCAAAATCTTGGGCCCCACCTATAACACTAAGTACCTTCACCATCCCAGTGAAGTTACTGCTACATGTGGGTCAGCAAACTAGAAATGCTTCAGAGCAACCCACTCTGCTTTGCTCTCTTCTGTGCCGCTGTTGCTGTTCCTGTGTGACAGATGGGGACTGCTGCATCAGTAAAAGGCACTTTCTGCACCAGCTAAATGATGGATATCCGAAGGCGTGAAGCAGGGTAGCTGGGCTGCCTGGTGAAAACGTGCAGTGCCTCCTATGCAACAAAAACGTGTTGGTGTAACTGTCATGTAGATGGGACAGACACTTCAAGGTAAATGTTGTGCAGATCAGGTTTGCTGCAATGCGCTCACACATCTAGCGGTGGAGTCAGGATACTGTTGTGATAATGCTACGTGTGTGCTAACCACAGTCTTCAGTTAACTTCTTCTTTCAAGCATTATGAAATCCACAGTACCCAGATGTGAGAGTAAAAGAGAAGAGATTTGGAAAATAATGAGAAATGAAAGGAAAAAGTAAGGTTTTGCTTTAGCCTCCTGATTGTGTTCATAAGGCATCACAGAAAGTTTGTAGGACAGCAAGATGGGAGGGTCTCACACAAATATGTGGGGTAGCATGTAAGAAAGCATGAAGGAGCACACAGAGTTTTCAGAGAGCACTGTGAGCTGATTGCAGGTGGGGATGAACATATTTATGCTGTAAGTATAAGTATATTGAGAAGAGACCGTGAAGCTAAGCTTCTCTGTGAAGAAGCAGAGAGGACTGGGAGAGGGTAGCCCTCAGGCTGGTAAAGGGATCTTTGCATCAGCTTCTGAATGAACGTGAGCAGGGCATCAAGCCCTGCCACATCCTTTTCTCTGTTGTTAGGACATAAGATGCGGGTATATCACATCTGCACGGTGATGTCTCTTCTGCTAATATCTACGGTGTGGTTGAGGCAGAAGAAAATGGGGATAGAGCATTGTAGTTGTGATCAGTTGATGACAGGATTGAAGAAGTACATGAGCCAATACATGTATTTGCACAGAAGGCAGCATGTTAACCACCAGTACTAAAACAGCTTAATAGCCTTTTGAGTTGATATGAAAACTTCCCTGGAAGGACCAAGGGAATGTTCCTGTTAAAGAAAGCCTCCAACAAGCTACCATCAGCTTTATTCTTTATCGAGCATGTGCTCTGCTGGGTAGGCTTTCTCTGCAGGATGGTCAGAGGTAGGTTGGATAGGTCAGAGGTGTCTGGAAATGTTACTAATGAGAAGCTGTAAAAAACATCAGTGTGAACTGTTCCTCAAAGCAGAAGTACGAAAAATTGCGCTTCAAGAGATGGTTCTCATTAACAGTTACGTGGGAAGCCCTTGGGAAATGTTCGGACAGCTGTTTGTGTCATTTGTGTCTGGTTAAACATGAGAGATGACAATGGACACCCCAAACTTGTAGGGTAGACTCAACATCAAATTGTCATACAACTTCTATCTGCAAATCCAGACGTTTCTTGGAAAGCTGAGCTAGATGCTTTCCGAGAAAACTTACTTCGAGCTGATGGACTGCTCTTGCTTTGGGTTTTGGTTTTTTTTAAATTTAATCCCTATCAGGCTCTACTTGATAGTTGAACTGAACATACTAAATGAAGCTATATACCATTTATCCTAAAAACTAGCATGGAGGAAAACAACTGTGGCTGTTTTATCAAGGCCATACTGGAATTTGCTAAATGCACTTGTGGTTTTCTTGTAATCTGGTAGTTCTTCCAGGCAATTCAACCATAATTGATGTGGTTTTATATGTATGTTCTTAAAATTATTTCAGGCAAGACCAAAATATGGAACGCAAAATAGTGTACTGATCATAGCAGATGTGCAGGTTTGTGTAATTGTTGGATTTGAGTCTTTTTTTCTTACACTTAATTTTATCTTTGTTTTTACAGGAAATAATGAAAAAAGTGTGCCACAACTCTTGATCAGAGACCTGAAGTTTGAGAAGAAGTCATTAGCTAAGCTCATGTTTTCTCCTGATCAAGAAAATCATCCATCAAAAGCACCAGTGAAATATGGTGAATTGATTGTATTAGGGTAAGTGCTTGTGTCTTGGTTGGAAGGGAGAATGAAGGTAGAACTTCAGGGTGCACTTAAAGCAGACAGAATGCAAGTTGCTGTGAGATGGTGCAACAACCTACCGCTTGAACTTCCTTTTTTGCATTCTGTCTGGGGAGTGTGCAGCTGAACGGTGAGCTGACCTCATGTAAGGGGGTGTGGAGGGCAGGCTGCCGTTTTCTGTGGCAGCCAGGCGTTACACATAATGTGATAGATTGGAAGGCTGTGCCGCAGTGTGCATACTTTTTTGTGATGGCATGAGCATGGAGGTAGGGCTCTAAACACTTGAGTAGATGCAAGGTGATTTTCAGCTCTTGCGTTCTTCCCAGGTAAGCGTTTTGTGACACAGGCAGCCAGTTTTGAAGGTTTCCCAGTTGGTTCCAGATTGGGCCAAGACAGATGACTAACATGATAATGTGGAAGAGTTCCCTAGGACTTTTAAGTAAAATAAAGAGTTCTGTAAGAACATGGTAGCTGACTATAGTATCCAAGTGCAAATGGAAGATTTTAATAAAGCAGGTTTGCCGCCTGGCCTGTTTATGTTGATGTGTTCAAAGTGAGAGTCTGAGGGTTTTCCAGCTGATTAAATTGGAGTCTTGGAGGAGCTGTTTCTTACGGGTTTTATTTCAGTCCAAGTTCTCTAAAATACGAGCTCTCCACCAGGGTTGATGAGTTTTTAGTCTTTCATTTCCAGTATGAACACATCATTTAGAGATAAAGCTACAGATAGGATCTTACTTGATTTCATGTTTGGGACCTGGGTCTTTTTCGATTGTCAATAGTAGCTTTGAGATTAATCTGGGTAGCATTCCTTGTCCTACAAGCTTTGTCTGTATTTGCTGTGGTTCTGTGGGCATGTTTCAATATTGTGTTTATAAATTCTTGGATTTAAATGTTATTAATTGGAAATCTGTAATTATGAATACCATACAAGAAGATTTTTGCTTAGAATGAAAGTTCTTGTGGGTCTGTATCTCAGCAGAAGCTAAGTCATATGGGAAGATGGACATTGTTCTTTTTCTGTGCTTTTTGATAGGTACAATGGGTCTCTCCCAAATGGAGATAGAGGAAGAAGAAAAAGTAGGTTTGCTTTATTTAAAAGGCCGAAGGCAAATGGGGTGAAACCTAGCACTGTGCATATTGCCTGTACCCCTCAAGCAGCAAAGGTAAGCTTGACTTGTCTGGTTAAGTCTTATTTCGCCTGGTGCAGAAATGTTCAGTGAAGTCAGTGCTGTTATGCTGAGATGAAATGATGTAAAAAGCATGAGGTTCTGGCAGCAAAAAGAATGGTTCATGTTTATCCAAGGTTTTTTGGTACGTGTCAGGGTTAGCAAGCAGCCATTCAGCAAAATAAATCTGGTGCCCAGTCCTTGCCGTGTCCAGAAAGAAAAATGTTTATTTTTGAAACATGAATGTTCAAGGCACAGGCTAGTCATGTAAAACACTTCTTATTTTGTTTTGCTTCCAAACTCACTAGACATCTGTTCTAGACTTCCTGTTTTCGCACTCACTCATGCTTTAGGGCTAACTTCGCTTCACGTGAAGCTGACTCTTAAATGATCCTTTGGCAAAGCTCGGCATGCACTTGCTGCTCCGTCCAATGGGTAGGAGTTCCCCAGGGGTGAGGACAGGTGGTTTTTGCAGGGCATGTTTTATAGAGCCTGTAATCAGTTTCAGAGTTCCCATTAAGAAGCAGTAAAGGCAGGGCTTAGCTCCTGAAGCGAATTGTGTTTCGTGTCGAAACTAACATAGCTAAGGCATTACCCTGAAGTACTTCTGTGTTGTTGTTCAGGTGTATCTGCAGTTATGTTCAATAATACGGAGCATTTCCACTAAAACTAATGGAAATTGAGAATGCTCAGTGGTGGTTTAGAGATTGCCAGTGTCAAGATTAGGCCCTTAAACAAATACAGTAGTGTCAAGTGTCTCACCCCTGAATAATTACGAATATTAATTTACACTTAAGAATATCAATTCCCAAATTCTGGGAATGGCATCACATATTCTGAAATCAAAAGCATTTTCCTGACCAAAGTTCTTGTAATAGGATTACATCTATAGGGTATCTGTGAAAAGAACGTTTATTTTTACCAATTCTTTATGGTCTTCAAGTGCTATTTAGAAGCACTTCTAGAAGAATGTTTGTTCAGTTCCTAGCAGGTAGTTGCAGAATGAAGATCTAGACTAACCAACTGAAACCTAGATTACTTTGCTACAGTTTCTGCAACCTGCGCTGAGTTTCTTCATTTTGCCATTTACCAGCACTACTTCTTATGTTTTTTGTCTATGTAATTTATTAGTCATCACTGAATTTAGCAGGAGCTCAGATCCTTGTCACTTTGCTGTTGGAGAAGTTCAGGCAGAGAAGGCCATGAAGGTGTTACATTCAGTTTTAGCCTTTCTGCTCGGTTGTTCTGTTCTTTTGTGTTAAGGCCGCTGTTGCTTTAACATGAAGCTTGACTAATAATAGGTCTCGGTTACACGTATTTTGTTGCAGCATGCGGTGAAGAGACCAGTTTGGTCTGTTGCTGAATCAATCCTGCAGTTTCTTTTAATGGCCAGGACTGGTTTTTGTGAAGTTTAACTACAGGTGTGTCACTAATAACCATCTGCCTTAATGCATTAATTGAGCAGAACAAGAGCCTGGTTATATATGTTGTCTCCTTTTGCTGCTGTATTCATGAGAGTTACTGTTTACTGGTTCAATAATACTTGGCATTTTTTTCCATAGGCAATAAGTAACAAGGACCAACACAGCATATCTTACACTTTGTCTCGGGCCCAGACAGTAGTAGTTGAATATACACATGACAGCAACACAGATATGTTCCAGGTATGTGAAACAAATGTGATGTATACATGTATTCTCGCTTTTTGGGTAGTTTCTAACAAGGTACTTTCTCAGGCTTTTTCCCTCAGAGCCAAAAGTTGCCCTGCGACACTTTCTGCACTTTACTATATTCACAGACGTTTTAATTCTGTTCGTTCCCCAGGCCATCACATGAACAAAGCTGTATATCTGTGCATCTGTTAGGCTTGGGCAGAGGTGAAAGTTGGGTTTTTTGTGACTAACACACAAGATTATGGTTTTGACTTTGATTGCTGGTCTGCAACTCACATAACCTGTCTCCTAGTCAGTCCTTGCAAAATGAAGAATAAAGTGCACAGTTCTCCTTTTGCACTTGGAACTTTGCTTCTAGCATTTATGAAGGGATTTGGGATCAGCTAGTTGGAGGCAGGTTAGAAAAAATACATGAAAACACAGGAAAGCTTTTGACGCAACCAATACAAAAAATACCCCTAACATCTTTAAGCAAACCCAGAAATTGTCAAGCGCTGGGAAATGTGGAGAGAGGAGGCCCAGTTCTGACGTGCTGGCAGTTCAGAGCTACTTTGCTGCGGTTCCTGTATGTATGAGAACGAACCACAAACACATTTGCAGCTGTGGTGTGCGCTTAAATCTTATAATTGTTTCCTGTTTTTCTCAGAAGGAAGGGGTTTGTTTTGGGGTTTTTTGGTGTGCTTTGTTCCTTCTGGTTCCCAGACTGATCTCGCGTTGAATTATTTTTTTTTTGTTGTTGTTGATGTCGTCACTAATTTATGGCAAGGAGTTTTGCTGTCACAGCATTTAGCTGTGATGCCACTGCAGGATCTAAGGAGGTGGGAGGTGTGGGTAAGTGGTGGAGGAAGCTGCTGTGCAACTGCAGATACCTGCAACACGGGGCAAAAGGGCTGTGACGAACTAACTGCAGCATAAGCTATTGTTTGTGTAAGTGTTCTCTCTTCAGGCGTGCTGTGGCGTGTTTGCTGCTCTAAGATCGCCAGTGGCAATCCCTGTGTACTGATGGGTTATCCTGCCTAAGCAGCAGTAGAAAAATACACTCTGACAAAGCAGTTTCAGTCTCATGAAAGCTCTCCAGCCTTCACCAAAAAGCACCTCAGGCTTTTAGGTCTCTTGCCCAGCAGTTGATCAGTCTTAATATAACCAACTATTTTATAAGCTGAGAGCTCTGGAAGTGAGTGAAAAGTAGTAGTGTGTAAGTGGGCCTTAAACCTGGCTATGTGGATGTTTGGGAGAGGGATATAATTTCTCATCATACTTCATAAGGAAAAGGACAAGATGAGTGGACTGGAGGAGCCCGGAAACCCATGTGGTTCTATCAAACCCAGTACACTTGTGTGGGACTGCAAAACTCATTCTTCCACGCAGTCAGAAAAGAAGGCACAGCTACAAGAAAAATGTGATTGTAGTCAGATGTTGTGTTCTGTGCGGGTTAATGTAACCCCTCCCCACCACAAATACTTCGTACCTGGTCTTTCCTGACAGATTTGCTATTCCTCAGTGCCCCACTAGAGCAGGAGAGTCAGCTCACATAACCAAATTTTCCTATATCTACACCTCTACCTAGTCTGGCATCGTTCAGAATATTCTGGGCATGCAAAGTGGCTGAATGTCACACTCCTGCCTAACTGCTGTGTGCTGGCTGTGCTGGTGCTGCTGCAGCTGCTCTGGCTGACCTGAACGTAACCTTTCTGATGAGGCGGCCTTCAATGGGAAATTGTCTGGGAATTGACTTAATTATATCACTTTATTTCCCCTTCCTTCAGTAGGCTGTAGTCAGCCTTCAGAATAACTTCGGTCACATGGAGGTGGAATAACTCATCAGTTCAGATTAGGCTTTAGAAACCTAAATTGAGGTTGGTGCAAAAAGGAATGCTTCAAACTGGAATGTCATGGTTTTTTCTTGATCGCTTTTAAATGTTTTGAGTTTGGATGTTCCTAGACCCGAGTGCAAACTTCTAAACAGTTGTGTGTTTTGTTTTGTTTTTTTAATCCCTTTCCAGATTGGTCGGTCAACGGAGAGTCCTATAGACTTTGTAGTGACAGATACAGTGCCTGGGAGCCAGAGTAATTCGGATACGCAGTCTGTGCAGAGCACTATATCAAGGTTTGCCTGCCGGATCATATGTGAACGTAACCCTCCTTTTACAGCAAGAATATATGCTGCAGGATTTGACTCCTCAAAAAACATCTTTCTTGGGGTAAGGGAACTCTTTTCTTTTTTTTTTCCCCCAGAGTTCAGTGCCGGCTTATTTTTAAACTGACGCACAGCTCTGCTTCAACCAAATTGGAAGCTTTCATTGATGTGATTTCTCTTAGGAGAAAGCTGCAAAGTGGAAGACGTCAGATGGCCAAATGGATGGACTAACCACCAATGGGGTTCTTGTTATGCATCCTCGAAATGGATTTACAGAAGACTCCAAGCCAGGGGTGTGGAGAGAGATATCTGTGTGCGGGAATGTGTTCAGCCTCCGTGAGACCAGATCAGCTCAGCAGAGGGGGAAAATGGTAAGAGTAGTGCCCGACGTTTTATGCGACCTGTTAAAATGGGGACGGCTGTAGGTGGTCAAGCTTGGGTATAAACAGGGGCTGGGATCGGCCTCATTCAGTGTAGATGTTGCCTCTGTAATTAGTTACACTGATGACTTTATATGTCTGTCTTCATACGCGAAGGTGTCTTGCTCAACCTGAATAACTGACAGTTTATCTGCAAACTAGTACTTAATTGCAGATCTAGACTGTTCTCCTGGCTTGAGTTGCCAGTCGACTGTGCTCTTCTGCAAACTGTCAGTCACGCACATTTTAAACAGTATTTTCTGATTCTCCCTCTTGATTTCATGCTTGTAAGATTTTTTTTCCCCAGTTTTTTTAATGGAATAATAAAGAGGAATTACAGTTTTATTGACACATGACTTTATACCTGGATATCCTTTTCTACCTTGGTATTCTGAGTTTTCCTCTTCCTCTCGATGCCAAAGCATTGGCGACATTTCCAGGGGATAATTGTTTTTGATAGACTTGGGATCTCTTAGCAAAAAGAGATTCAACATGAACACTTCAGTAAGTGATACGTTTAGCTGGGAATGCCAACAGCTGACTTTGTGGAGGAGAGGAGAGCCATGTGTAAAGGTGTCTTTGAAGAAAACAGTCTAAAAATGTGATGGAGGACTAAAACAAGACTTGTGCCATTCCTCCTTGATGCATTTCAAGTAACGTGGTTGGGAGTGCGATAGGGATGGAGTTGAGAGAAGTTGTTAAGGTCAGAGAGGAGCTTTTTGTGCTTTTTTTTTTTTTTTTTTTAATGGACACAATCTCCTTTTTTAAAAAAAAGAAAAAAAGAGGGGGGGGGGGGGGGGAAGGGAGGAGTTGACCCTGGGCTCTCCATGGATATCTTGTATGCAACGTTCAGGAGCTGCTTGGAACTTCTTGGCTGTACGTTTGAGGCAGATTAGTGTTATGAAAGTGCATTACGTTACTCTTCAGGTAACCATAGGTGACACCTCTCCTTCCCTTTGTCTGTCCCAAGGTTGAGAACGAAACGAACCAGCTCCAGGATGGCTCTCTGATCGACCTGTGCGGAGCAACGCTGCTGTGGCGCACTGCGGAGGGGCTTTCCCGCACTCCTACTGTCAAGCACCTGGAGGCGCTGAGACAGGAAATAAACGCAGCAAGGCCCCAGTGTCCCGTGGGGTTTAACACCTTGGCATTCCCCAGCATGAAGAGAAAAGATGTTGTAGACGAAAAGCAGCCATGGGTGTATCTGAACTGTGGCCACGTCCACGGCTATCACAACTGGGGAAACAAAGAGGAGAGAGACGGCAAGGATCGCGAGTGTCCCATGTGCCGCTCCGTTGGCCCCTACGTGCCTCTGTGGCTTGGATGTGAAGCGGGATTTTATGTGGATGCAGGACCTCCAACTCACGCGTTCAGCCCGTGTGGACACGTGTGCTCAGAAAAGACAACTGCATATTGGTCCCAAATCCCTCTTCCTCACGGTACTCACACTTTTCACGCAGCCTGTCCGTTCTGTGCGCATCAGCTGGCTGGTGAGCAGGGTTACATCAGACTCATTTTCCAAGGACCTCTCGACTAACACATGTGTTACCAAGGACTGCAGTAAACTGATAAGCTAAGCAATTCTGATTTTTAAACCAACTGTTTTTCGTATTCTCTGGGCTTTGCTGGTTTGCATTAAGATGAAGAATTTTGGGGTTTTTGTTACAACAGCTATATTGCTCTCTATTGAGAAAAGTCTGGAAATGGAAGAAATGGGGGGAGGGGGAAAGGGGAAACTGCTTTTTTTTTTTTTAGTTAATAATTACTTCTGAAGAGGTGAAGGAAGTGTTGTAGAGTGAACTTCGATGCCTTCCGTTTAATGCTTTCGAATCACATGCCCACAGTGTTTTGAAAGTTGTTTCATTCTATTTGTACATGGAGGGTAAATAGTTCAAAGAACATTAGTTTACAGCTTGGATGCAAACATTGTAAAATATAACATGTATATTAACTCTTTTCTATTTATCTTTATTATTGAAAATACATAGAATGTTTAGTGAGTAGCATGGTCATAGCGTGTTACATCCAGCAATCGGATGTGTACAGTAGTTCTGGATGGAGAAGGACGTGAGATGGAAATGGTAGAAAAATCTTTTAATCTAAAATACTGAGTTCTTAGAATAGTTAAAATGCTTTTTGAACAGAGCTAATGCAGATTACAGTGGCCTAACGGTGTGCTTTTAACCGTGTTGAAAGGTAGCTGAGGAGGACTTCTTAAAATGTCTTTTTGGTAGGACTGTACTTAAGATCTGGTTATGAGGAGAATATTTACCAGACTCTTTGAATATGCAACTTAGTCTAGATTAAGGATTTTTTTCTCCCTTTATGCTAACACATCTCTTTATTTAGCATTAGTGGCATTTGTGAGGGTTTTTCCAGTGTTAAACTTTAACGAACCTGAAAGAGGAGGCTCGGTTTGTTCCTTGCTGTTTGGGGGTGGGGGGACACAGGTGGGGAGGGGAGAGGTGGGGGCACCCGTGCCCCCCACATGTGGGGAGTGGGGAGCAATCTGCGTGTGACAGGCTTGTCGGTGGGACGTGCTGCCCGGTGCCTGGGGGCCATGGGCTCCGCGCTCGCCTTCACCTCGGCTGGGCCGCGCGGAGCAGAGCTGGAGCCTGTACCCCAGGGTGCACGCCCGCGCCCTGGCCTCCTGGTGCAGCCTGATGGCAGTCGGCTGGGGGGAGCCCGAGGTGGGTGCGGGCTGCGTGTGTGACACTGCTCCCTGCTCGTGCTGCCCTGGGCTCCCAGTAACGTCCTCTCTACTCTCCCCTCTCTACCCTCCTTCTCCCTCTGTATCCACCAGAAAAGGCCAGTGCACTACATCCAGCTTTGCTGCTAACCCACTGTGCTTCATTGCAAATACACAACCGGACCTTTTTAGGATTGAGTTGAGCTTTTTTTTTGGCCAGCTTCATACTTTTTTTGTTTTCCAAAATACGTACTGTATAATTGACAATAGCAAATTTCTGTACTTTATAGCATAGCTTTAATTTTTTCTTGTCAAAGCTGTTCTAAAATTTTCTTGGTTTGAGAGAGACCTATGTTGCTTAGATGTCATGAATTGTGTCAATTGTTTCTCCATTTAAAAAAAAAAAATATATATATTGTTTGGTTCACTCAGGAAATGCATGTGTCAGGAAACCTGTATTATAAGTTCAGTTAGCTGTCATGTACAAGTAACTGCTGTTACTCCCTTTCCATAGAAATATAACTGATTTATACATTTTCCAGATTATATGCATTAAGTAACAAAAATTATGCAGCAAGAAATCCCTGTATTGTAGTTGTTCTAATCATCTTATTCAAACTATAGTATACTGTAGTTTAATTTTTATTTGCAAATTAATTTATTCAAACTACGTGAGTAAACACTTTTCAAAAATAGAAGTTCTGGGATTGTCTGTTGCTTTGCTTCCAAGAGATGGGACAAGAGGCTGGAGATGGCCCTTCACCATCAGGTGAGGTGTCTGCTCTGCACATGTGGCTTAACACAAACTTTACGGTTGCTTTTCTTTTTGTGCTCTTATCCTGGTCCTGGATTGGAATGGTTCCTTTCAGGTGTCGCCTCTCAGTGTGTTCTGTATTTAACTCCACATTCACAAAGGCAAGATTGTTGTTCAAAAGAAGCAGTTAAATGATCTCTTCCCTGAGAAAGTTACAAATAATGGGATGTAAGCAAAAACTCTTGAGTAAATGGCTGGGCTATTTGCAAATGTTGAGAGCTCTTGATTCCTTCTTCCACAAAATCGGATTGGTGCTGCTTCTGATTGAGATCTCGCTGGCTACGAGGATATGAAATACCAGAAAAGGACACGGTGAAAGCTACAAAGCGGTGTGAGTAACACAAACAGTGAAAACAGGTTGAGAAGGGGAGGGTAGTGGACAGGTGACCGCAGTGCATGGCCCCGTGCTGGAGGCATGGCTGGGTGCTGGCCTGGAGCCAGTCGCAGGCGGGAACATGCACAACTGACACCTGGAGAGGGGAAGAAGAGGTTCATGCCCAACACACAGACCATCATTAAGCCTCTGCCCCATTAAGATGATACGTTAGGCTTTCATTATACTACTTTGCCCCCACCCCCGAAAAAAATACAAAGAAACTCCCCAGGAGAAGGTGCTGCCTTAGCAGAACTGGCGTTTCCCTGGGTACAGTATGCTATGGCAGCCCTTAGGAGCGTGCCCTGTGCGCTCTGCCTGTTGCATGCTTTTCTGGACCCAAGCTGGGCTTAATCCGGTTTTTACAAGGGCAGAATGTGGGCATTGGAGTGCCTGCGACACGGAAATCCCGCTGTCACGAGCAGGACGGTGGCAGCTGGGTAGTTGGAGGAACACTTCCCGTGCGCCGCACAGGCTGACTAGGAGCAGTGGCTGCGGTTCCCTGTCTGAGTTCCGCCTGGGCTTCTGTGCCTTAATGAATAATTTAAATAGAAGGTCTTGTAGTCTGTAAACTGTGAAATGAATGTTGGAGTAAAATGATCCCTTTGAGTGCAGCCAGCTGATGTAAGTGCCCTGCACCTTGAAGCCTTTGCAGCGCTGGGTGGTGACGCGCTGGCATTGGGGCTGTTGACCGTGTGCAGCCGGACCAGCCCCCGGGGACCCACGGACCGAACCCCCTTGCAGAGGCGTGGAAAGAGGCGTCGGTGGTGCCAGCAGCAGAGGGAGAGCGCAGCTCTGGGGGGCTCCCTGCAGGTATGTGGTGCTGGCGGGGGTTGCACGTGGGTGTAAGCGGAGGCCCTTTGGCCCCAAGAGCTTGGGGATGCTGCACGTCGGGGCTGAGCGGGCAGTGTCCCGCTGTCGGCTGGCACGAACGGCCGCGCTGTTCTGCATGGTACCTGGTGAGGTGTGTAATGCAGGTGATTTAATGAGCTAATTTGCTTTTCAGCTGTAGGAAATTGCACGGATTTAAGGCTGGTAAAAGGCAGCAGCTTGGCCCAGCAGCTGGCTCATGAAAGCTTCATTCCCTGAGCAGAAGCGGAGCAGCTGGGCGCACTGGCTCACCGCAGGGCAGGAGGCTGGTGCTGGGGGCTTGCTGGGGGCTTTCCCCAGGAAGGCCTGGGGAGCCTGGCCGCTTCCCTTTGCTGACTCAGCCGCTGGGTTCCAGCAACACCGCAAGCGTGTGGGATGAGGGTTTCTAATCCCATCCGCGCGAGGCTTGTTACACCCATGGGAATGAGGCTGGTATCCCAGGAGATTTAATGACATAACAAAGTCACTCAAGCAGCCATCCCCTGTTTGGAGGTACTCTGCAAATCCCATAATGACCCTGCTGTGGCATACTTGATCTCTTTCTGAAGAGAAGCTTTCCGGGATGGATTCTAAAAATACAGTTTGAGTTCTGCAATGTAAATCATGACTACAGCTGCCTACCTGCCCGCCGCCTTTCAGACTGGGTTAAGCCTGGCTGCTGTTAAATTAGACCAGACTTCCTGGTCCCAGCCTGGGCTCCTGCAAATCCCTCCTTCCTTTTCTGTAAAAACACCGGCAAAGCTTGTCTAATTCCAGCGCTCAGTTTTTAACACCAGGGTTGTGGTGATCCTGGAAATGCATCTCCCAAGGTTCTGGTGGCTGTAGGAGATCGCTCATGCACACCTTGTTGTGCATCCTGTGTAAAAGATGTGGAGAAGCATCTTGGTGGGAGCCACGATGGTTGCTGTGACTCGGGGGCCCACACAGGTGGCAGCGAGCCTGTCCCTCCCCTGGTGCCTCTTCCAGGGCAGCAGCAGCAAGAGCTCAGGACCCCATTTTCTTGCCGAGAACAGCCCCGCATCGAGCTGCTGTTCTGGTGCAGTATCCCCTGGTGACAACGATCCCAGTGACACCAGCTGAGCTGGGGAATGTCAGTGGGTGCTACTGCACAAGGAACAGCCGTGCTGGGTGGTCCTGCTTGTCCCTCTGGTCCTGCCTCCCTCCTGACAGCAAAAGATTTAAAAGAGCAGGGGAAAAGTTCCTTTGATTCCCTCAAGTCGAAGCTGTCGCTGTGGGAGCAGCTGTCCCATCCCGGCCTCGGGGACCGCAGCACTTGGAGTGGGACCGGTGGTTTTGGGCACGTCAGAGGCTGTGCATCAGTAGGGAACAGCGTTGGCCTAAGCCCCAGTGCCAGAATCTTTGTGTTCCTGCCCTGGTTCCCCTGCGAGCTGCTGCCCGTCCTCCTCCCTACAGCCCTGGCAGATACGGCCCTTTCTGCAGGCGACTTTGCAGGCGCAGGCCCGGTTTGCCCTGCCTGGTGCAGGCACAAGCCTGTGTGGGATCAGGTTAGGTGCGGGGGGGGGAGGATTAGTAACTGGGGGCAAAGTGCCAGCTCTGGCAGTCAGGAGCTGCCGGCCTGCTCCCTGCCACTTGATTTGGCTGCTGGCACAGCCGGCTCTCCATCCTGGTCCGGCTGCCCCTCACAGGGCTGGCAATAGGAACCAGCACCAATGCCGGCGAGGTTTGCCCGGCTCTGCTGCAGTGAAGGCACCAGCAAAGACTCGGTTCTGCCACCTCCACTGAGCACCCATCGCTCCTGTGCAGGGGCTGGGACCTCTCCCATCCTCTGTGTGGGCACAAGTGATTTGATGGATCCACTAGAGAAGCACTTTCCTGCTGGCAGAGGCAACTCCTCTGTGATTTGGCAACACCTGCGATACTGCGATGTTTTTATTTTGAATGCTTTTTTGCTGATTTAGTGTCACTAAAGAGCTCTGAGGCAGGAGTGAATTAATCTGCTCCTTTGCCTGCGTGCATAAGGACAGCTCTGCACTGAGCTCGGTGCTGCGGATCCGCTGCCTTTCAAAAATACAGTGAGGGAAGAGCCCTTTGGACTTACAACTCAGCCAGGATTGTCTGGTTTTCCTCTTCCTAGTGGGAAGGCCTCATTAAAAGTCTTCCCCCCCACCCCACCCCACCCCAGCATGTGCCAGGCTCCGCAGGATTCCCCACGAGAGCGTGAGCGGCAGGAGGGCACGGAGGGGCAGGTAGGAAATGCCAGAACAGCGGAGGAAGGCGCAGCGCACGGTTACATCACTCGGGGGTGGGAGGTGTAGCTTCCTTACGCGTATTCTTCACTAACAACTCCCAAGATCATTCTGTCTGCTTCTTTATAACTCATTGTCTTTGTCCTTGGATTTGTTTCTGCTTCAACTCTCCTCTCCCACCCCCCCACTCCCACCCCCCCCAAAAAAAAAGATAATATATTAAATCAGATCAACTTTTCGCTGAGCTGTTTTATCTGACAGCTTCTCAGTCATGTTCACTGGGGTTATGACTATTTCTCTGTGTGTTTCTATTGAAATACGTGACTTTTAATGCACTGAACCACGTTGGCTGGACTGGGGCCCTGCAAAATGTGTTTGGGAGGGGTTTTCAGTCATTATCCTTCAGTCTAGGTAGGGTTTCCCTTTAGTCTCTCCTGGAAAATGCTGGAAATGTGAGCTGGTCAAGGATAAGGGAGAGCAATGGCTTTCCTGCAAAACAGCCACATGAAGGATGAGTCGTGGTAAGCCCAGTGTTTCATCTCTGGGCTGAGGGGATCCGCTTTGTCCCCAGTGCCCCCCATGTCCCAGCCCTCTGACACCTGTGAAATAACTTTTTGATACGACCACCTTGCAAATGGGATTTACCCACGCTATTCCCTTTGGTCGGTGGCAATTTAGGAGAAGCTGCATGAAGACAAAGCCTTTAGTGCTTCCATATCCTCTTCTCTCCAAAATAATATTTTTAACTGATCCCAGAAGATTTGAAACAAAACAAATGCATGCAGCAATATTCTAAACTTGCCTGGATGCAAGCTAAAAACTGCAGCTTGCTGTCATATGCTGTAGGAAAGGAATTGAGTCAACTCATCCTTTCCAAAAAAACCAGGCTTTTTTTTTTTTTTTTCCCTGTCGTGTGGGAGGAGGAGAGAATTAGTTATTCAGTGGAACGAGGACAATTAAAGGCAAACGCAGCTTCCAGCGATGCCATCATCTGTTCTGTTAGCCCTGAGCAATGCGGAGACAACCTGGCTTTTTAATTGGCCTCTTTTTTTTCTCTCTGGCCTGTGCTTCCAGTTGGCACAGTGGCTGGCATTTTCAAAAGACTCCTCTGCAGGACTGGGATGCAGGCGTGCCCACTTCCATTTTGCCAGGACAACCCCCTACAATAGGACTTCCAAGGGATTAAGGGCCTTTAACTGTGGATTGAGGGGTCGTGGTCTCACCTGCCCGGTTTGCCTTTCCATGGAGTGTTGCCCTGTGATGGGGACATGTCCATGGGTCCCATCACGGGATGAACCTGTGGTGCCACCCTCCACCATTGCTGGAGAATAAACATTGTCCGAGATGGGTCGCAGGGATGCGGCACCTCTCCCATCTCCTGCCCCTTCCCCACAGCCTGTAGTCACGGCAGCCGGCTGGGCAAAGCCAGTCCCAGGCTCTGCAGAGCAAAGTGGCCAGGCCCTCGGTTCGTTTAATTAGCTTGCTTGACTTCTGTAGGGAAGCTGAATCAATCAGCAGTTCTTTTAAATGCTGCATAACATTAGAAGAGCACGGATATCCAATGCTTTTCCACTTATTCATATTACAAGTGGTTTCAGAGCAGCTTTCCTGAAAGGCAGGGTAAGCAATGCCGGAGACCTCGGCTCCACCATCGCTCCGGGTGTTTGCAGTGTTACTCAGCGTTTCTGCCAGCGTCACTCTTTATCGCTTGGAAATCTCACCCCGCCTGTTCCTGAGCAGGAGAAGCAGAAGGTGTGTGCGAGCGCCTTTGGGCGTCGATGAATCAGGGCTCATGTCACACTCCTTGGCAGCTCCTGGCAGGTGCCTGCCAGGCAAAGCTGGGGCCGAGTGCCTTGGCAAAAGGGGGGGCTTGGCTAGCGGCTGTGCCAGCCCTAAAGGAAAAACACCCCCCGCCCCCCAATCCTTAAAACAATATTGCTGATCATGCAGTATTTACACAGTGGAGTGTTTTTCATACCATGGAGGCCTGGGACTAGCGTTCCTCACAACAGCATAAATGTATTTATAGACCATGTGTGTCTGCATTTTGTTATATTTTTATCTTTATAGGCTAACGGTTAATAAAGCCAGGCTGTATTTCTGTTTCTGCAGCAAAAAATATGCTGAATACTATCACGCAAGAGGCTGTGTTGGCCCCAAATAATCTTTCAGACTGTAATTTTGGTGTGAATTCATGCTGCAGAAGCATAAAGGTGGGATGTCAGAGGTGTCTTCCCCAGGACGCAGCAGAGGAAGAGAGGAGCAGCTGTGGGAGTCCCCAGGGTGGGGGTATTTAACCCACCTTTGCTCTTAGTACTCAAAAAAAATTATATATATATATAAAAAAGCAATGCATCCAGTGTGTTCTGCACAGCAGCAGTTTCCAGATTACTTTCCTTAGCCCAGCTTGCTGCTTGGCAGATCCTTACAGCCCGTACACACACTGTCAGTGGTCCTCTTACATTTGCCCCCAGACCCTGAGCAGCGATGCCGAGCAGGGTCAGGGCCAGGTACCTCTGGGCTGAGTGTCCCATCTGTGGCAGAGCCTCCATGGGAGAGCTGTCAGCTAAGCCGTTCAACGTGGGCTCTTTCTGATAGGGGAGAGTGCTAATCTTTTAATCATAATGTCACTCCATACTGAGTCAAATATCTTCCAAAACACCATTATGACTTGGCCTTTTATCCGCCAAACTTGTTATCTCAAAGGAGGCAAGCAGGCTTGCCAGATGTGAGTTTTTCTTTTTTTAAAAAAAACAACCAATCAAACTTGATTGGCATGTTATTTTCCTTTATGTGTGAGCTCTGATCAGCTTTCCCTTTATTTTGCTCAGTATGGATGTCAGATGAGCTAGTCTAACACTACAGTTCTTGCTCTTTTTTGAGTACCAGATCTCGGTGTCTCTGGAATTTCCTTACTATTTCAAGGAGGGAGGGAAACAAACCAAAAAAACCCAGGAAGAGTTCCTAGGTTCCATCAAACAGGATTTTTTCCCACAAATTTTAGATGTGCGCTTCTTTGTATCAGCTGGTTTTAAAATGCATTGTTCATAAGATAATCGTGGACCCATGGGAAGCTCCTCCCTGTGTTGGCCTGCCCCATGGCAGGGTCAGTTCTACCCAAATCCCGCTCGTAAGCATTCAGCTCGCTTACCCTTTCCAAATCTGCGGTAACGGAGACTCCACAACCTCTCTAGGCAGCCTGTTCCTCTGTTCAACTATCCTTCCAGTGAAAAATTGCTCCTCATGGTGAACCTAAAGCCCCCCCGAAGGAAAGCTTTAGCACATTACTGCTTGTTCCCCCCTGAGGATGTGGAGCCAATAGTTTTTTCTCCCTCCTTCCAGCAGGCTTTTACACAGCTGAAGGCTATAAGTGTGTCTCTTCTCAGCCTTGCATTCTCCACGATAAAGAGTCCTTTTGATGTTTTTTCGTAGGCTGTGTTTGCCAGATGGCCAGAGTTCTTGCTCCTGTTTCCTGAATGGTGTCTTCAGCTTCGCGATGTCCTCCTCCCCGAAGCCCTCCACTTCCTGAGTGAAGCGAGTAGGTCCCTGCCTGTGTCCTCATGCTGTATGCCCCTCCAAAGGGTCCTACCCGCCTCCTCCACTGAGGAAAAATATCCTGGTGGTTCTTTGTTTCAGTACGTTTCTGCCCATTGAGAAGCATCTCAGTTCTCCTGGAGCACCACTAATTCACTGCTCCTCAGGGGACAGACCCTGCTCAGGACCAGTCCTACGCAGCCCAACGGTCCTACACAGCCAAGCTGCTCCCATCTTCCCTGGGAAACCAACTCACTAATGGAGCTAGAATTCATCAGCTCCCACTCTAATGAAGTAAACTGAAGAGCAAGTTGAGACTGAAGACTTACAGGCTCTTTGAGTTTGGGGTTTTTTTTGTTTACTTCTAGAAAAAAAAAATCAAAGCAAAAGCTTTTGTATTCCAAGCACTTCCGCAGTCTGGAGATAAAGGTGCTACAACTTTCTGCAAAAGGTATGCCTGTTACCGCCCGGCAGCTTCCCCTGCATGACACTGAATGAGCTCACCCAACAAGTGTATCTGGAAGAAAAAAAGGGTGGAATGGCGCCTAACGAGCCTTAAACCTCTGATACTCCATTTATTAAAATTTAATGATGAGCTATTAATAATGAATGCAGCCGGGAAGATGGGAGAACCGCAGTATAATGTCCTCGAGATTTTTAGTTAGCCAGATTTCTCTGACAGCTGGGGAAGAAGAGGGCAGCTTTCAAGAGGATGAAAAGGCTCCTCAGAGGGACAGATGTAAGCAGCGGTCTGCAGCAGCCTCTGCGGGCTGGGTAGGTTGCTGGAAGAGTATTTTATGTGTTTCTTTAACAGCTGAACTGGGGGTGAGTGGCACATGTGTCTTGTAAGGAAAAGATGCTCATGAATGCCAAGACCTTGAGTATAAGGTAGGAAACTGGGGTCATTGCGGCACTGATGGTGGTTTCCTGTGTGAAATGAACTTTCCCCCACATCTCCCATCCCTCGCAGTACGCACAGAGAAATACAGCCTCCTGCCTCTTCGGCCAGACTTGGGGAGCCAACATTCCCATGGCAGCAGCTGTCAGGGTCATACAGAACCAGGGGCGCGATGAACGTTACACCCTGAGCATGAACAACTTGCCTGTTCACCTCGTAGTAATGTTGTCTGGACCGTTTCCTTTGGCGGCCGCGCGAGCCGGTGGTGTTCAAGGGAAGATGCAGCACTTTGGTGGCTTCCCTTTCCCAGCTGCCGACCCAGCTGCCTTCTCAAAGAGAGAAACGGGCTTGGTTAGTCATGGCTTGGTTTTGTAAGCCCGTAACGGTTGCTTTGGGATTGTGTGGGCCGTTAAGATTAACTAATGCTGTATTTGGGTGTCCCCCTAGGTATTGATAATAGGCTTTCCGCTCCTGTGGGACCTCCTCCCCCATCCCCTAGAGTTTTTATAAAGGTTTTCGCTGACAACCATCTGATTAGTTTCTTGAAGGCCCCAGAGTAAATGTTACTTGGCCCTGCTGACTCTGAATCTGTCTCATCTCTCTTAACTATTGTTCAGGCTGTTATGTGCCTCATCTGGCCTGTATTTCCTGTCTCTGGTTGTTATGTGGGACGTGTTAATAAGCATCTGGATGCCATTAACATACTTTGTGAGAACAGAAGCAGGATAAAAAGTAGGAATCGAAGGCAGAGGCTACACAGAAGTAAATCTGTCGTCTTTTGCATTTGCACCAGGAGCACCTTCCCAGGAGATGGCATCTTTGCCCCTTTCTGATGCTTGTGAAACAGACCACTAGGAATGAGTAACACCGGTCGGTAGGTGTAACGTCACGATACGGACAAGGGAGTTTTCACACGGTACTGAGAAATGCTTCCACGGGATCCAGAGGGTATCAGGAAGAGCCTGGTGTGGCTCTGGTCATCTCAAAAACCCCCGTCCCAATAAACATCCCTGTTCTGGCTCTCGGAGCAGGGAATAAGAAGGGGCAGGATGGAAGACTGATGGTGGCTTTGCTCCTTGCTTTCCAGGCCAGGTAAATCCGCAGCGCGTATCTGAGGCTCTTTTGAGCAGTCACGGGCAGATGAAGTAACGCGAGGCCTCTCCCAGCACGGCTCACGCGGCCAGCCGCGGCAGGCCTGTGAAGCTGCTCTTCAGTACAGCACGAATGTCTCAGGCGCTGAAAAATGTCACTTTGATTTTGACGTACTACTCACAAAGCGTGATGTGTTTTCTGTTATGGGTTGCTGTCAAGGTGAGGGAATGAATTAGCATGGATTTTTAATTACTTTGCGTTTGAGCCCTTGTCGTAAGTTGTAAGGGAAACGTTGTCCTAGATGAGTAGAGAGGTGGTGCGAGAGCTGATCCGGCCCCCGGTGAGGAGCCAAGCCCTGCAAGAGGTGGCTGCGGTCCTGTTTCTGTCTCCAGTGGCTGGGTTCACACGGAGCCTTCTACCGGGGAGAGCAGACGCCGCTGCCAAGAGCAGACCCGCGGTGCCTGAAGTCCCGGCCGCGCTCCGCCGCGGAGCCTGGGGACAGGCTGCCACCTGCTGTGGCGCAGAGCGCTCGCGGGGCGTGCTCTGAGCTGACTCAAGCGGCGGCAGCCGCGTTCAGCGGGGGTGAGCTCAGGGCAGAAGCAAGGTAAGACACGAGAAGAGGAACCGTGTGCTTAAAGGCATGTCGATGCTTTCCGCACAGATCACTCTCCTGATAACAGCTATTACCTATTCCTACAGAATCACGCCCGTAGAGGGAAGGAACCATCCTTGTGGTCTCCACGTGCTTTAAACCCCTGGGATTTCCAGCCGAGGGCAGGGACGGGCGGAGGGGGACCGAGGCACCGGTCAGAGAGCTGCTGGTGGGGGACCGTGCGCTGCTCCCTCGGCTTAATCCAGGCACTCATGTACTTCCACAGCCTCTCAGCTGTCGAATTCTAAAGCACACAAAGGTGTGTGCTTTTCCTCAGCGCTATGTGCGTGATACCGAAGATAACACCAAGTTAGCTCGACTGCCTGTACGTTACTCGGTTGGGATTCCTGTGGCCATACCATCTACCAGTGGACCTTGCAGCCCAGACCAGAGCAAAGCCGAAAAACATCTATCGTTCAGGGCCTTTATCTCTGATCTTTAAAATAAGATCTGTACTGAACTCCATGCTAAAACCAGAATCAAATTCATATCTCTAAAACTCTCTAAGATCCCAACCCTGCTTGCTTGACACCTTCTTTAGATACCACCAACTTGGTCTGTTTTTTCTGTACTTTTTTCTGTTTCTCACTCCACATCATCACTTGCTTTGAAACTGCACAACCTGACTCACAAGTAGTCTTAGAAACAAGAGATTTTCGTTTGCCTGAGTTAAAGAAAGAATTGTTCCAAAATGAGCAAGTTAGCACAGGAAAAGGTGGGAATAAAGGACAGGAGGTCCTGATCCCCTGTTCATTTTGCAAAAAAAACGAATTTACTGCATGGCTGTGGGGTGGCAACTCTAGCAGGCACTTGTTCCTGGAGTTCAAACACCTCCTCTCATGCGTGCTCAGATGAAAAGGATGCACTCAGGAGAAGTCATTTTTAAAACAGTTGGGTTGTATATTGTCTGCCTGCTTGTAGGCATGTGTATGGCCCTCTGCCAGACAGTGCCCAACACACGAAAATCCAGTAAAGTCAAGATGTTTTGCTGCTTTTGGGATACCAGAATGGTTGGAAACAGTGAGGTCTAGGAAGGAAAATAATTGATTTTTGGCTGTGTTGTGTTACAGTGGCCAGGACGTCTAACATCAAATATTGCTGAGGAGATGGTCAGCTCGAGGTGGTAGGTCCTCAAGCCTAAATGGTGGAGGCAAACAGAGAGAGGCCAATAAAAGAGAGGTAAATATTAGTCAGCAGTAAAACCGTGTGTGTCATACTGGTGAAAACTCCCAGGGTGTGATGTAGACAGAAGAAACAAATGAGAGAGAGAGAGGGAGGAACTTCTTCAGGAGTATCTCAAAGGGCAGGAGGACTAGAGAGTCTATGGGCTGGAAGAGAAGTCTTAACAGACCCAGCAAAGCTGGGGGGCTTGATAAAGCATCTTAATCCCTGGGGATGATTTAGGTGCTGTAAATGCTATAGGTGAATTCCATGTGCATTGGACGCACCTGGTCTGTACACAGTGATTCCTTGTTGCCAAACAGGAGACTCTCCGGCTGTGTTTTCCAGCAGTTCCCATGTCACCATTTAATTGAAAAGCGAAGCCCTGTTTGAGTCCATGGCTGATGACACTGGAGTTGCCGCTCAGACCAGACTGTTTCCCATTACACTTCCCTGAAAGCATCCCACCAGAATCCCTCCTTTTGTAGTGTCGGGGTGGCAGTGGCCGAATTCAAAGGGAGTGCTGCACATAACAAAGCTAGCCTGGAAAGCTGACATAAAAAAACCCAGAGCCCCTGATGACTCAGGTATTAATGTACTCCACTTCACCAGAATAAGCTGCTATCTGATAAAATGTGCTCACTCCAGATACAGAAGCAAGAGCTTTTAATTTTACACAGCCTTTTTACTGGATACTGACAGCACCAAGAAGAAACTGGGTTAAACGCAGATACATCTGCGGCATGTCTAATGTGCTGAGAAATGTCTTAGAGCCAGGAGAAGCTCTGCTACCGTGGCAGACATGGAGGAATAAATGCCGTATCATTTAGGAGCAACGGGAGAGATCTGACGTCCCTGTTTTATGGGTTGTCCTTATGCTGGGACAGTGTCTTGATGGAGTCTATTAAGAAACTGGCCCAGACGGAGCCATTGACCTCCGCTACCCTGATCCAGCCACTTTTCCTTCCTGCAGGCCCCTTCCCGCAGGCCCCTTCCGGCACTCAGTTGTGGCCCAGCTCATTCTCATCTCTGAAGGAAAATGTGGGTATTGCCCTGCAGGGTCAGAGCAGGCGCCCGTCCTGCCCTGCGTCTTGCCTCTAGCGAGGATACAGCGTGTCAGGGGTGGCCCATGAGTGCAGAGGTGGGCCAGTCATCTGTCTTCTCTACATATGGATCTGATCCTGAGTTCTGACAGTTGGCATTTGGTTGACATGAAAAAATTAATCTTCAAAATTGTTGTATGAGTTAATTTTGAAAGCTGCTAATGTTGCCCTATAAAACTGCCATCCCATTCTGCATCTTTCTAAGTTCCTGTCTTGAAAGGTTTCTTGTGGCATTGAGCACCACGCTCCACTTACACAAGGCACAGAAACATTTCTCCCGCTATTGGCATGAAAAATTCAGGTTTAATATCCCTTCACATCACTAAAGACAGGAAGAGCAGAAACTCTCCATCTGCTTTCTCTGTGGTGTTCATAATTTTACATATTTCTTTTATAGCTCTTGCTTCCTCCAAGGAGAGCTTTTCCTTGATGTTTGGTTGTTCCTATCACTGTTTAATGCTGCTCTTTTAGAGACAAGATTACCCACCACACTCGGGGTTCCTGGGGGACCTGCCCCTCTACTTACATTTAATCATTATTTTCCCTCATATTCCTTATGGATCCCAATACCTTGTTCATTTTTTTTACTTGCAGTACAAGCTGAGCAAGGGTTTTCTGTGAAGGTTTCTGAAAGCCAGCGGTACCAGGACCCTGCAAGTAAGGACCTTCTAGGCCACTACAACATCCCCTGAAAAACAGGAGCCCAGATATTACTGGAGATAACCCAGCTTTTACAATAGTTCGCTACTAGTCCTGCCACAAGCAATAATACGCATTTCCTTGCTTTTTATTGTCTCTTGCACTCTCTCGCATCTGGGAAAACATCAAGCTACTTTGTTCTTTTTGCTGTTTATTTTCTACATCACAAAACCCACTGTTTCCCCTGTTTCTTTTCCAGGAAGGCTCCATAAAAGACTCCTGAACCAGAGTGAGCATAGGAAAAATCCCCTGTCATACTTCTGTTGTTTTTCAAGAATGCCAATTTAACTCGCATATCTGAAAAAGTAGCAGCAGAAAAAATTTCCTGGCTAGAACTACTGGGGACTGGAGTTGTTTACGCAGGAGACACTTTGCAGGACTATGTCCCACATGCACAGGAATAAGGATGTTTGTCATTCTATATCACCGGGGCACTGTAACACACTGGCAGTGCTGCGTCACGTTCTCCTGCGAAGCCAGCGTGGCCCTTGGCAATCAGTAGAGAGCAGAGATAACTGAAACGCTAGTCAGAAGACTTACCGTAAAAGCATACTTTACGGGCAGAAGTTGTGCTCGAAGAGGCAGGTAGACAACACATCAAGTGAACTACGGTTGCCTGACTCACAGTTTCCTCCCCTAACTCTGCTGGTAAAGCCCTGGCAGTTCCTATCTGCAGAGAACCATCAGCACGTTCAGGCTGCAAATACCAGAGTTCACAAGACCATGATGCGTGTGCCCTGGGGAAGTTTGTTAGGGTTTAAACCAGCCTCTCTTCTCAAAGTCACGCGAAATCACCCACTGAGTATCCTACCATCCAGGTGGCAAGAGATATCTCAGGTGGGACTGGCGTTGTCACTGCCACCGCGGTGTTCAGCCACAAGATGACAGCCAGCAAAGCAAGCCGCAGGAGGGAACCGCACATCTGTCACCCCTTCCTTCTGGTCCGCAAATGTTACGTGGGATTCGTTTATTCTCCCCGAGGGGAACAGAGAGCTTTGCTGTTAATACAAAATGCAGCAGAACAGTAACAACATTTAACTCTGAGATAACATCAATGAAGTGTAAGGTAGAAAATCAAACAATTTGTTACTTTCCCTGTGCGAGCAGACAAGACGCCTCTCTTCATCACAACCAAAAAATATTAAAGGCCGTGGAAGGGCGTGTGGCTGAAAAAGGCACTCTGAGGGTACGGCTTTCCCCTGTGTCTCTGGCACAATTAATCACTGGGGATTTGAATGTACCTCTCTGGTGAAAGAGAAACACAGACCTGAGGGTTTCAGCCAGATCAGTCCTTCCTGGGCAAATGTCAACTGAGGGGTAAATCCAACGTTAGCTACATAAAGGTCATTTCATGCTGAGTGAGTGATGCAAAATTTCTTTTTAAAGCAGCTCTGAGCGATTGACTAAGATTAACCTGGCAGAACGTCCCCCTGACTTGGGTGAAGATGCTTCAAAATCAGCGATCTGAACCTCACCAGCTGGACACTGAGGTCAGTCCCGCACAGCTGGACTTGGCTCTGGCTTAGTTTGCAGACCAGGACCGGACACATGGCAGTGGTGAGGGCATTGGCCCATGGTTCAGCCAAGGGAGGCACAGAAAACGGTATCCACGCTGCAGCACTCACTTTCAGCCTCGGGTTGACCCATAGGGCTGGAAAGGGGAAACCTGGTTTACCACCAAGGCTGTGGGAAGGGCTTTCCCTTCAAAAACAGCAGCTGTAGTTAATAACCACCCACAGCTGCTCCTCTGCTGGGGATTCCCTTTCTTTTTGCCTTTCCCCTCCCTTCCCATCTGTCTCTCTGCCAGTGGAAAGTGGTTATGTAGATACTCCCAGGTCCCTTTCCAGAAAGTCAGACTACTGAAAGCAAACAATGAACACGGTGTCCCTGCCCATGACAAGGGGGCCAGAACTAGATGATCTTTAAAGGTCCCTTCCAACCCAAACCATTCTGTGATGTGGGCAAACCCAAACTTTCCATCTCACTTGTGAGCGCTTGCAGGAGCCATGGGGACATCCTCAGCCAGCTGGCAGCAGTGACGAGGCAGCAAGGCAGGAATGCCATCCTCAACCCACACAGCTGAGGACGTTAATCTGAGACAACAGTGAGTAACACAAAGCAGAACTGCAATGGAGGACAGGGCTAACACGGCCTCTGTGCCTCCCACTGCCTCTCTGATTTCATTGACTTTATGCACGTGAGTAAATTCTGCAAACTCAGTCTTTCTGCAGTCTGGATCTATACACAGTGATCAGTTTTACGTTATGCTTGTGACCTCTCACTTCATTGCAACTGTGTCATGTTTTAGGGATTAGAAGGCAGACAGACTCCAACTAATGTGACCCGCAAGTGAGAAGAAAAAAAAAAACCAAACCCTTCACATTTTGCCTACGAGGAGCACCTCACATGTGCCTGTAGTCTGAACATGGCTGAGGCTGTTAGGAACAAGGAGATTTCTGCCAGGCAGTGCAAAAGATGCTATGAAAATATTGTGAGTGACGTTTGCAGGTTGCTGTAGAGAAATTCCCACTGGCTTCCTAACAAGCATTTAATATTTAGCACAGGGTTTTTTACTGCTTTTGCTGTTCTAGCTTCCAATAAAGCCTGTTTGATCTGAACTGAGCTGATATTAATTCCAGCACTTCAGAAAGCCAAGGATGGTATTTTGAAGCATGAGAAGGTACGTCTTTGTTTTCTAAAGCATGTCTAGGAAAGGTATAATGAACTTAAAGAGAGTGCAGCAGGGGTGGTGATGACCACTGACACTGAGGCCAACAGTTATGAAGTAACAGTAACATTAAACTAGTATTTCTTTCCTGTAGTGCCACATTTTCTACTCCTTAAACTCATGGTATACACCAGTTATTTCCTGCAGGCTAAGACAAGAGATCAGATTTCATTGCAATTTTGCATGCAAAGCAGCAAACGGTGCTATTTCAGCTCACGTGAGTATCTCCCAGACCGTCACGTACACATGAGTGGCGATCTGTGGGCCAGACTGAGTAGCCACCACTTCAGTAGCAGGTTAAGCTGTGCTTTCAATAAGCTCTGCGATGACAATTTTGGCGCTGTGTGAGTTGTGAGCTACAAAGACATTGTAAAAACTGCCAGGAGTATTCTGATGCAAAAAGCTTGGGAACCACAGCAGCGGTTTTTACTCTCTAGTCATTGCAGCTTTAAGGTGTTAACATGAATCAGGGAAAGCAATGAGGACACAAGCACCCAAACCTCCATCTGGGCATGAAATGACCGTTTCCAAACAGGGCTGGAATGTTCTGCTTGTTGGTAAACAGGCACACCCATACTGTAAATGCAAGGGAGTCGAAGGTGTCCCCCATGCCCTCAATAAACGGTGATGTTGCACAACTAGGGCTGCAAGGTGTACGGGCTGAGGCTGTGATTCTCTCAGGGAAGGGTCCTGGGCTGATCTCCACGATGTTCACATGCTTCCACGTGGACCGTGGGTGAGTTTATTCGGCTCTGTATTATCTGGCCAATCTGGGGCCTTGCAGACAGTGAAGCGACAGGGCAGTAATTGCAAGGTAGGCATCTTAAGATCCTTCTTTGTGCTCCATGGCATTACTCAGTATTTCACAATCTGAAACCTGAGGACCCATAGGTGGGTACATAGGAAAGTAAAATTAAGCAGTGAAGGCAGGAAAATTGCAGCCACAAACTTCCAAAGGTCTCTGAGGGTAAATGCTAATGAAATCTTCCCACCTAGTTCTCTTGGGTGTTCCTTTCCACCGTTCCTAAGGTCTGCAGAGCTAACAGCTGACTCGAGCTCCCCACAAGAAGATACCTGCAGGTTGGGTGGGACAGCAGGTCCCACAAATAGTTGTGACCCAGGGGGTTCCATGCCTGGGTCTAAAAGCGATGACTCGGCCTAATGCTCACGTCCACGCTATTGCGAGGTGGGAGAGTGGTCCCACTGGGAATGGCAGCCCAGGTGTGCGACACCAGCAGCAGTACACAGGTGTGACTACTTGTGGCAGCCTTGCTGCTGGAGGCAAAGCAGCAGCAAAACACAGCCTTGAAGTGAGACAGAGGCGTGGAGTTCACCCTCTGAGCACAACATCCACGTGCCTGAAACCGCAGCCTCTGTGTGGGATGTACCCCAGCTTGCTTACTGATGGGTCTGTGCTTTAAATGTACTGACTCTGGTTATCCTTTCGGATAAACTTTTCAGAACCTGTGGTAGTGATGCTAGTGCATATTTTTAGTCTGATGCAGCCTTTTGCCATGTTGCAAACTAAGTCTGATGGGAGGAATGAAATGGGATACTGCAGCCACAACATGCAGCCTCCCCAAGACTGTGTCTAGAACAAAGCACATAATGTCCTTAGTGCAGGGCTGTATGGGGAACAAAGTGCCCCCACAATTCTCATGTATTTTCTTCCTGCTATTTATCTTATGTGTGTATGTATGTATTTCTCTCTTCTGCATCTGCAACTCATTCCTCCTCTTGCAAAAAAGCCCAGCCTGCTGCACCAGCAACTAGCACACGGTCGTTAGAGGTGTCAGCAGCTTTCTGTTGCTGTTAGTACATTAGCAACAAGAGAAAAGCTGAAGACAGGAGTCCACTATCTGACGAAGGAGCATCCCAAGCCACATGGTGGACACGGGTCAGGTCAGATACATCTCCCAGGGAAGCCACAGAAGAGTCCCTGTGAATGCCAGGCACGTGATCCTACTGGTATTTATTGGTCCAGATTCCACAAAACAAATTGTACCTAACAAATGTCTGTCAACATTGACTACTGAGGAGCAAAACACCATCTTCAGCCCAGCTGGAGCGATGCTAGTCTGACTGGTGTCAGTGCCGGGGCAGGCACAGGAATGAGTTAGCGAGCTGCAAGCCCGGGTGTGAATTTGTGGGTTTCCACATACGTGCATTTATGTGGCCCATAGCCATGTGCTCACGTGCCTCTGCTTGTTAACACAAATGGAATTACTGCTATTAATTAATCAGCGCCTCCCTGTGTTTTGATACCTTTTGTTGACTGCTGCAGGACTACGGCTGAGAATTTAAGCATGTTTTAAGACATGGTCAGGCAGGAGGCTGTTATTGCTTAATCAGGACCTAATGTGTCTCCGTATCTTTTGTGACCTGATGAAGAATTACAGCCTAAAATGTAAGGCTGGATCAGGCATTACCAGCCAGGTGATCGCTGGGTCTGACACCTGGTTGAAGCCTCGGAGCGTGACAACCTGCAAGGATTTCCCCATTGCTGTGCAGCGTGGCCACCGCAGCCACAACGCCCGTGGGAGCCGCCCCCGTCACAGTCTGGCTGCTGTGGCTCCTGTCCTCTGCTCACGGCTGGCACGGAGGGGAGCTGCAAGACCTCCACGGTGCCAAGGTTACCCCGTTCCCCTGGCTGGGGCCCACCAGTGGGAGCCCCTGCGTTCCAGGGGCACTCGGCTGTGGGGCACTCGTGGGAGCCCTCAAATGGCAGCGCCTTGTCCGTGGGGCGTGTTGGATGGTGGCACTTCAGCCACGGGGCACTTGTGGGGCCTGTCAGACCCTGGTGGAGCTGCGCTGTAGCTGAGGGGCACTTGTGGGGCCTGTCAGACCCTGGTGGAGCTGCGCTGTAGCTGCGGGGCACTTGTGGGAGCCCTCAGATAGCAGCACCTTGTCTGTGGGGCCTGTGGCGCTTGGCTGTGGTGCACTGGTGGGTCCTCAGACCCTGGCGGGGCCCTGCTGTAGCTGTGGGGCACTCGTGGGGCCTCCCCGGCGGCTGCGCGTCCCTCACGGGGCTTCTCCCTCCCCGGGGTGGCGGCGCTGTAGCCACGGAGTCTTTGTGGGGCCCCTCAACTGGCGGCGCCTGGGCCGCAGAGCCTCCCGCCCCCTCCCCGGCCCGGCGGTTCACCCCTCTGCCCGCCGACTTCCCCCCGGGCGGGGAGGGCCGGGCAGCGCAGCCCCCGGCGGGGCAAGGGCAGCCCCTTCCGCCGGCCGCGGCGGCGGCTCCTCCCCCGGGCGGCGGGCTGAGGCGGTGCCTCGGCCCCTCCCGCCGCCGCTGCCGCCGCCGCCCGGGCCGCTTCCTGCGCGGGGGGGAGCGACGTGTCGCCGCCGCGGCGCCGCGCTAGGCCCCGCCGCCCGCCCGGCGCCGCAGGTAGGCAAGCGCGGGGAGCTGCCGCGCCGCCCGCCGCGGGGCCGCCGGCGCAGGTGCCTGCCCTCCTCCGCCCGGGCCTGCCCGAGAGCGGCCGGGAAAGTTGAATTTTGCCGGGTGCCCTTTGTCTTTGCGGCCCGGGGCCTCCGCGGGGTGAGGGCCGGGGCGGTGCGGGGGGAGGCGGTGTGAGGGAAGGGGCGCCAACTTCGAGGCGCGGGGCGGCGGAGGGGGGGCTGCCCGCGTTCCTGCAGATTTTCGTTTTCCATTTCCATGGTAACCCGCGGTGGGGAGCGGGCGGTGTCTGACGGGGTGCCGGTGCCTGGCGGGGAGGCACCGAGCCCGTGGCGGGGCCAGCCTCCAGCCGGGCGCTGCGGGCCGCCCCGGCGCGGCCCTCCCTCAGGCGGGCTCTTCCCCGCAGGCCGCCGGTGGGCCCCCAGCCAGAGACCCGGCGCTTCTCCGTGCGATGCGACGGGGCGAGATATGACGACGGCCTCCCTGAGGTACTGCCGGCGTGTTCCCGCTGAGGTAGGGCCGGCCCGCACGCACGGCTTCCCTGGGCGCCCGGCGCGGGACCGGGGGCGGCGGGGACCGGGAGGGGGCCGGGAGGCGACGGCTGGGGGTGCCTCCGTGGTGCTGGGCATCGCACCCGTGTGAATGGTGGCTGGCATGTGGGGCGCTGAAGGATTTGTTGGTTCCAAAACCAGTTTGGGCTTGAAGTGGTTCCTGGGTTTATACGTGATCCAAAAATTGTGCGCGTTTCTTACCTTTGCTTACCATAAAAAGCATCGTTTCTTACCTTTCCTTACCGTAATTTTGCAAGCGCAGCATGTCCCGCTGAGAGAAATGCCCATATGTGTTTGTCAAATACTGACTTCCTGCGCTCTCAACAAAATAATGAACTTGCTCTTTGACTGTCTGGTTTTGGCCTTAGTATCTTATTGATTCTCTTTTCCTTCTCTGTTTTTCTTATATTCCCTAAATACTTAGGATTTCTGTTACAGAACATTAGGCGATCTCAGACGTGTAAAGTACCTGCTTTAAAGTACATCAAAATACTTGACTACCGATTTGCATGTGTGGGGTTTTTGAGAGTTTTCAAGTGCAGGTGGCGAGTTGACTGTACTGTCTCACCAGTGCCCTCTCTGATGGAGTCCTGAAGGAGAAGAGGTTCTCCGGACTTGTGTGCAGCTGTGGCCCTGTGTGTCCACAGCTGCTTTGCAGCCCTGTGAAAAAATGCTCTTACTGAAAAACCTGACTGCAGTACGTTAATTGTTGTAGTGGCTGCAGTAATTACTACTTTAGCCTGAGAGCCAGTGTGACTCTTTCCCAAACTGTAGTGTAGACAAAAGCTATAGTTCCCTTGAAATCCTCTGGGCACAGGATGGTGCTTCTGTTGGGTAGGAGAACAATGCCTAAAATGAACTAATTGACAGGAGATCTACGGCTGTCTAAGCAAAAGCTGCTGTGTGTCGCGTGGGCAGCCTCACCAGTGAGGTCTGGAGGCTGCATGCTGAGAAGCAGCTCTACCTCTCCCATCCCATTTGCCAGTAATAGTATCTGCCCTGGGTCTCTGTGTCTCCAGTACTGTCTTTCTCCGTAGTTAGCAGTCCGGAGCATGTGTGGAGGGATTGTGCCTTTGGGGAGAAGGGGATGTACATTTCCAAGGTTGCACAGGAATATTGTTTGCTTGAGAAGTATCAGGAGCCACTAGAGAGAGCGGAGGAAGCAGGCCGCAGGCTTGCTCTTTGGCAGTTTAAGTGGGAAGAAGTTGGGAAATGGAATCGTGTAGGTATTGTTTCTTCATTTGAGGCAGTGGCTCTGTGTAGAAACCACTTCTGCTTTCCTTCTTCAGACTTCTGGGGAAATGAGGAGCTGTGAGTTTCTCAAGAAGAGCGAAGGGCCACAAGCATCTTTCCATGCTTCTAGTTGAGAGGCTTCATTTTCTTTTGGTTTCTATTTCTCTCTTTTTTTTTTTTTTTTTTTCCCTTTCCACTTAATTGTGTTTATTCCTCGTCTTATTTTATGAATGTAGCATAAAGAGAGAAAGGGTGAGCATGAATGATGTTCTACATATATATTTCTGGGGCCTCATGTGATCAAGTCCAAAGAAGTATTTACCAGCACATCTTGTCTTTCCCATTTTTTAAAAAACTTTTTGCTTTTTGCACCTACTTCACCTAGGTGCTAGGTTTAAAAAAAAAAAAAGGTTCCGAGAGTTCTTTTCCAAAGGTAAAGAATCCTTAATATATTTCCCTGGTAGTCAAAAACAGTGGATCTATTTACTGAGCAGATGTTCCAAAATACTCATCTCTGGATAGAGAAAAAGGTACGATATTTCAACTGTCAATCTGGTTCTTAAAACAAGAAAAGGAGCCACTTTGGACATGGGAGTGTTTAAGATAGGTTATTAGAGTTGGAGTAGCGTATCTGGTGGTTTGCAATATGGCAGAGAGCTCCCATCATTTTTACACAGTTGTTGTTAGCAGCCATGCAAGACCTTCCTTTTATTTTTTGGCATTCTAAATGTAGCATAACCATGCCAGTTTTTATGTTTGTAGCAATCTTTATTCTTCTTGTAAATGGAGGCTGTTTGAGGGATGAAAAGGAAGTGCTGAGAGTAGATGTGATCAGTTTTGTTTGATATTCTGTTGGGCAGGCGTTAACAAAACACCACAAGAACTCTCAACAGACACACGGGTGGCATTCTCTGTTGCTCACCGAGGTACAGTTTGGATGGTGGTGTTTGCTGAGTACTTGCCCTGCAGAGTGATTTACTGCCTCCCGCTAGTGGACTGGCATCCTGTGTCAAGACCGCTTGATAAGACTTGCTGAGAGGTCTGCGGTGTCTGCTTTTGGATAATCCCTGGTCTCAGCTTTTTGCATGATGTCAAAACTTAAATATTTTTATGTGGCTCTTTTGTAGCTGCTTGCAGTTGTTCAGGACTTTGGTAAGGCTTTGGAAAGACGTGATTGTCATGAAAATCACATTTTTAGAAAACTAGTTTCAGATTAACAAATTGAGCTCAACTCTGCTGAAGATAGCAAGCGGAGAGCCTGCACAGGGAAACTTGTGGTTGATGCAAGTGGCTGTGAGCTTTCTGTCAAACTCCTTTCGTGAAGTCAGGACCTTGGTCTTAATTTTTGCTCTGGCTGGTGCAGTTCTGCCTTCCCTCAAAATGCCACTGCTTTCCAGTCTCTGCCTTTTGACAGATTTC
This sequence comes from Falco punctatus, assembly GCF_963210335.1. NCBI lineage: Eukaryota > Metazoa > Chordata > Aves > Falconiformes > Falconidae > Falco > Falco punctatus. The sequence continues at coordinate 90,246,804 of NC_137584.1, forward strand.
TAGCTGGAATGCCTGCTGGGGCTTCTTGATCTTTTTTCAACTCCATCTACCTCTGTGAGATGCTCATATTTCACCATTTTCCAAGAGGATAATGCACACTGTAATGCTGATGCCTGAAAAAAAAAAAAAAGACTACAAAGAGATTTTGCTCTCATCTTGTGCGATAGTGTGGGCAGCTAACCACAAGGCCTTTTCTTTTCTGACATATATCTTTACTGCTTTGTTAATTGTTTCTGAATGTTTCTGCTACCCCTGGCATGGAAGAACCTGGTGCATAATGACCTAAGTAGCTGTAGGAAGGTCTGTTCCTCCAGCGCAGAGCATGCCTTCCAATTCTAAATTAGTGTTTAGCATTGGGAAGTTAGGTTTCCAGATGGGAGGAAGTGCATTTGATGCGTTGGGCATATCACAGGTGTTTCATTTAATTGTTTTATTCAGTACCTGAATAAAATTGAAATATTAATTTTAAAGTATTTTGTCTGTAGGGAGGTAAATTGCTTTCTGATTTTTGACAAAATGTTTACACTTGTGTATTATTCTAAATAACTTGTGTGTACATGCATTCAAATAACTATGTTATTCAGTGATGGGGCTTTTTGGGTTAATTTTTTTCAGAGGAGCTTATTCTTGTATTTAAAGAAGTGAAGGTCAACTGAAATTTGGTGTGGGTTTTTTTCCAGCGTTTTATTTTTTGTAGGTTTTATATTTTTTTAAAAATCTGCTCTTCAGGTGGCTTCAGCTGGGGAGGGCAAAAGAAACCAGTACAAAATATAATAATATGAAAGTCAGATGCTGTTTTACCCTGGCCTCATAGTCTGCCCACAGTGCTTCGCAGTGGGGTTGCAGCTGTCCTGTTCCTTCTTTGTAGTCAGATTATTTACTTTCTCGCCTGTTTCTTAGTCTGGGGAGAGCATTTTGAGATGGCGTTATGAAAGAGACGATTTAAGGGAAGTGGTAGCATTACTCTTAAAGCTGTTCCAGTGCTTTTGCTTTTCCACAGTTCCCATTATGCAGTTTGCTGAGAAAGTTGCACAGTCTGGTTCAGCTCGGCGCCATCCAAGGAATTACAAAGTATGCTGGATCGTAACAGCACATGTGGCTAAGGAGGGCTGATGAGAAATGCAGATAACTTCTGTATAGGTTCCTGTTCAGGTTGCTTTTATCCCAGCAAGGCTAATCTGGATGGTCATCACACATGCTAACTTTGCAGAGAAGGTATACGCTCAGTGTGGGAACGTGGGATTTGAGGTACTGTTAAAAGATGTGCAGAAGGCCCTGAAATACACACGTGTTCATGAATGTGACGATTTGTATACTTGTTAGGCTTTCAGCAGGGCTGGGCTGACACAGGCCCCTCTCCAAGTTGTGTAAGGAGGTTTGATGTTGGACTGTGCACTGAATGTCAATGGCTTGCCATGGGGACAAGTCATAGGTCTCCTCCGACTCTTGCCTCATTGTCCCCCGACACTCATCTGCTTCCTACTCTAAAACCCCCAGGGTGGAAATAGGTGTTCAGAAAGAGCTTGCGTTAGCAGAACAGCTTCCACAGCCTCCACCTCATTCTCTGAAACCACTTAAACATTTCTGCTGAAAGCTAAGCTTGACTTCCCCACTGAAAGAGTCTGTCTTGGGGCACAGGCAAACATGGAAATTTTGGCCCAAGGAATTAGGCAGTTGAAAGAAACTGAAAGCTTACGTTAGTCCTGGCTGGTTCACATTGTCTTGCAAAGGTAGTGTACTTTGCTCATACTATGATTTCCTTGTTACAGGGTTAAATCCTGCTGATTTAGCAAAAAGAGCTGTAAAATAGTAGAGTGGGAAACCTAAAGTTTTGAGGACGGAGTAAGTGTATTAGACCATTAACAGGTACATGTTGGCCATTGAGGTCCTGGAAGAAAACCTTTGTGTATGTTTCCCTTTTAGTTGTGTTTCAGGTACTCTTCCCCTTAATAGGTTATCTTAGGTATTTATCACTCATAGGAATGGTGAAATATTTTGCTTTAGCATGACTTATGGGTGGCTTCTGGTGGGTTTCTGTTCTAAAGGGTGTTGAGTAACCATAACACAGTACTTTAAAATGTTTTGATTTCACTCCGCTGTTGCCAGACAAAGCCAAGAAAAGCAGCAGGGCCTCTAGCACGCTACTTGTGTTCACAGAGAGACTTCTCCTTGCCCCCGCCTTTGGGATGCCCTGTGTACCTCTTGAAAAGTACCAAGTGGTGTCCAAGTGTGGCTCGTCGTGGACAACAGGGAGTACTTAAAGGAGAACTTGCTCGGTGGTGTGTGGTCAGTGGAAGCCCTGGGCTCTTTCCCCTGGGTCCTTGGTGTCTCTTCTCAGATGTCACCATTTTGGAAGCCAAATTTGGAGAGCAGATTCTATGAATCATGTGAAGAGCTGGAGCTAAGAAGCTCCATGTTCCTGGGTGCCCCTTGTAGTACTAGCTAACTTATCAAAACTACCCATTTAAGTTGAAGGTATTACTAGTAGGTTGTAGATTTATTTTACTTTGGGAGGGAGAGCACAGAGAAAGGAGAAATAGGGGTTTCTTTAGTGCATAAATTGAGACTTACTTCAGGCACCTTGTTGTGGAGGGGTTGTGCTCATTTCCTAAATTCTAATTTGTATTGTTAATACAAATTACGGCTTTACAAGCTGAAATGTGCTCACATGAAAATTCCCAGTAAAAATTATTAACTTGTGTAAAGCTGTTACCTTAAGTAGGAAACGGAAAATTGGTTGATAATGCTAATGGAAAATTGCCCAAAAATGAGAAAATACAAAGTTAATATCCATAAATAGGCGAGGTTTAGTTTGCACCTTCTCTAATACTGTGTTTAAGTAGAGAGATAATACCGGATGTTTCAGCAGCGAAGGCTTACCATCTGAAAAACAAAGTGTGCAAATAACACAGAATACGGAAGGGTAGTTTCTGAAGAACTTCATGCAGGTCTTAGTAATTACACAAAAACAAGCACATGCTGAAGAGTTATAGCCGACCTGTGCAATTACTTCTGAGTAATAAGCTTTGTTGTTTGTTGTGGTGCTCTTCTAACTGCTGAAACCTCAGGTGAGAAACTCAGGAGTCATAGCATAGTCATCACAGTTTATAAAATTAATGTGATTAATACATTACTAACTACACAGATCTTCTACTTTGCTGACTGTACAGTATCCAGGCGTGTGGTTATTACATTTGTCATCACAGTAGTTTTATTCCATGCTGGACTTTGTACAGCTGTGTCATGTCATAGTTGCTGAGTGTGTTACTGAACAAGAATTTTTTTTTAAAGAGGAAGCTGTAAGATTGGTGGATATGAAACATTAATCTTTTTGTGTTCAGACTGTGAGAATACTGTAAATTCAAATTGCTGAAGCTATTTTGATTGTTGTGATGGTTGATTTTTTTTTTTTAAATGTTTAACGTCAATGATATTAAGTCATTACAGTGATAGTGTAATTTAATGTCATTTTTTAAACTAAGGAAATTAATGTAGTGTGTACAAAATAGATTTAATATATTGAAGGCATATTGCAAATATAGCTGTAATCCTGGGTTCCAGATTCCATCATTACTCTTGTACCTAACCTCTAAAGTTTTGGGTTTTTTATCGTGTTAGTTTAATATACATTGCTAGACAAAATGTGAGTAAATTATGGTGATTATTGGGGAGAACAGACTTAGTCTAACCCAGTTTTAATTGTATATAATTTAAATATTGATGTCATTAAGTTACACAGTTGCATATTCTCAGTGCTGCACATATGGCCTTCTGAGTAGAGGCTCAGGGGACTCACCATTTCATAATTCATTCTGCACAGCTTGTGCACTTAACTACATTTACCTGCGTTTCACTTGCATTTTAAGTTGAATGGCTTGAAATATTCTGCAGCAGTTTTGTTCTGTGTTAACACTGAGTTTCATTTTTTGGTATGTTTAAATCGGCAGATTTATATGTTGTTGCATATTTAAAAATGCTGACTCAGAAGGCTAGTTGTAGATCCATTTGTCTATAAAATGTTCAGTAGCGTCGCATGAGGAACGGCCGTTCTGTTGGTGAACGAATGACACTGTTTTTTAGTTGCGCACAAGGTTAGCGTAGCCAGAAGGGCTCAGGTGTAGGGAGGTTTTTTGTCTTCACATAGACTTTTCACATACTCCTTTGTAATTAAAATTTAATTTGGGTAATATTGTCCAGTTTTCTTTCTTTCTCTGAAGCTATACTTACTTGGCTAATTTAAAGACTGCAGTTAGAGGAATGTCTGGTTTTGGGCAGTACACATGGGGTTTATTCCCGTGCAAATGTGGCTGTTCATTGAGGTTAATTATCCATAAGTTCCTGACTTATGAGGCTACTAGAATAGCTGTTAACTATGAATAATTTAGTACAGCATCATATTGTGTGCCACTTAAGAAGGCCCCTGTCTGTGAATCCTTATATCTTGTTGAAATCCACTCAACAGTATGAAGGTTACTGCTTGCATCGATATTTTATTGTACTCTTTTCATTCTATTTTAAGATGTGTCAGTGAACGAAGGTAATGTGAATATTTTATTGTGATAAGTAATGCAAATACCTGTGCAAGGATTTTTTAAAAGCTGAGGTATGGAGCTAGTATTCAGTGTTAAATTGTCTTTTAAACTTATTTTAAATCTTGGACTGGCATCATGCAGTTAGTGTTTTCTCCACTGGGATTTATGTAATTAGACAATCCACGTCTTGGAATATACTTTTATGCAACACTTTGTTATAAGGGAAGGAGGGAGGCTTAGTGAAAGACTTGCTAGCAAGAGTACAAGGTTTGAGTGCTTTCTACACATTGCCTTAGTTGCTCGTACATCTGGCTAGAGCAGACTGTGTCTCGTATTACAGAGGCTTTTTCAGGTGAAAACCTGCAAATACAGAACTTTGAAGCAGTTCCAAGTGCAGACAAATTTACCGTATGCCTTCAGGAGACTTGATCGTTATAACATAGCACTGGATGTGTTTTTTAAGAATGCTAAAATGATAGTGTTTCATCATTATAATATACTAGATTTTTCACAAAACCACGCCAAAACATTAGGGATGAGCTTCATGAGGAAAGAAGTTGCTTTGGAAGTGTCAAGGGAAGAACATAAGAATATGAACATGAATAGGAGTAATAGAGAAAAGATTTTCTTTGGGGCTTTTTGGGGAGAGAAACTGATGCTTTATGATACTTAAGGAAGATCTATCAGATGTCTGGAGAGGCTTTTTCCTTTCTGACTACTTCCAGATTTCCATTAGTTCTCCCATTCTCTATCTTGACTACTAAGTTTTCCTGGTATAAGAAAGAAGAGAAAAGGCCCTCCAAAGAAAACCTGAGAGACAGATGCTCAGTCCTTGTGCAGCATTTTTAGAAAGGGTGCTGCCAGTCTGTTTTCACCTCTTCTATTAAAAGTCACTTTTAAAAATTACAGTGGAAGCGTGTTATCCTCCTTGTCTTGCTGTGTTGTCAGATAGAAAGGGGGAGGCACAAGTGAACAGCAGGAATGGTACCCAGCAGACAAGAGTTTTGGCTAGAATACCTGTTTGTTAGTCACTATGGTCTCATTCATTGGGATGCATATATATATCTATCTCATAGTACATATCTTAACTCGTCTTTAGAACCGTTTTGTAGGACACTTCCAACCTTGTTTTAAAAGTAGAACTTTTTTTTCTTTCCCAAATGAGATTTGCTGTAATATATGTGATGCTGTTAGAAGTTGACACAGTGACGTACAGTCATCCCTTGGTGCCTGCTTCAGCGATTGAAGATAAAATAGGCCTTTTATCTTTTTGTGCTCCTTCACAGGCTAGTAAGTAATTTAGGTGTCCATTAAGGGTAGTAGTTAAATGCTAACATCTTGCTAGATGTGTTTATTTCTCCTTAAAGCAAGGATGCAGATTGGTCCCTTTGAACGGGCACTCTTTGAGCTGTACGTTATGGGGATGTTTTAATAAATCCGCAAACCTCTACTAGTTCTGCAGCTGACTACTGACTCAGCTGATACTTTGATGGAAATGCAGCTTTGTTTACAGATGGAAAGAACTCATTATGTTGTTCAGCCCTGGTGTAAAACTTTTAAGGCTGTTTATTTTCAAATTGGGAGCTTGAAATTCAACTGAAAATTAGAGGGACTTTCCTTACTCCAGAACTTTTTGATCTATGTTTTAATTGTCTTCTCTCTGTGAATAGTTTTTATGCTGAAATAAACTATACTTTAGTTTACTAGGCAGCCATGAAAAGCTGAATACTCAGTTTTCTTGATTCAAGTGATAAAAGACGTCTGTGTTCTGCGTGTAGTATGTGTGTGTGCTTTTCTGGTATGCTTGTATTCTGTAAGTCGTTAATGGTTTATTGTATCTGTGGGTAGCTGTTGTTGGGCTGGTCTGAATCACAAACATAGGTTGCAGTTCTCCTCCTTTGCAATAACAGTGGACCTCCTGTTGCTGGGGTTCTAACATCAAGGCAGTGCAACAGTCAACAGAATATCCCATCCCTTTTTCACTGCAGCATTCACAGTGGTTAAACCTCACTGAGGGTGGTGGGCCTTTGCAGGCATCTCGCAGGATGCTCTGCCGTGTCTCGAGTAGAGCAGCTGCAGGAAGCCTCATGGAGGTGAGCACGGGCTCGGCTGTGGTCATACACCAAGTTGTCAGGCTGTCAATCCTGACCTAAGCCCAGCATGCAGATGGGGTGGTTTTTCTGAGGGCTGTCTTACTGCCACTAGTTGTTGGTCTACGAAACAGTTTCTTGAAGACGGAGATCATTTGTCTCTCCTTGTGCCCTGCCTGGGCTGTTGTGGTTGTGGAGTGCAGCCCCCAGGACAGCAGAAGCACTGTAGGGACGAGACGAAAAGGTGATCTCCCCGTGGTCACTGAGGGTAGTAGGTGGGAGGGCAGAGCAGGTGGAAGGCTCTGCGTTTGTCTTCCCAAGCTTCCCGGTATCATCTGTGAGGAGGTTCTGTTGTGAAAGTATGCAGTATGGCTGCAATAGTTATCGCAATAGAAAGAAAGAAGTGCCTGAAAGACTTTTTTTTTTAAATGTACGGTTGCTGTGTGCAGGAACAAGCTATCCTCTGAACCTAGAGGTGTGGGAGGAAACAGACTATGAAGTTACATTCTGCCTTTAAGTTTTGTGTTTAAAATAAACTTTCCTCTGTTCCTGTTGAAATGTGTCAGCTAAAGTGTTTCGGTTAAAAAAATACTATGTAGCTGATGGGGTGACATTGTTTTGGTACAATCTGTAACCAGAAATTCAATATTAAAGTCTTGATATATATTGTTTCTTATTTAGCTTTTATCAAGTGGTGATTTTATGCAATGGCATCAAGCCACAGTTCTTCACCAGTGCCTCAGTCAAACAGCAGTGATGCTTTCTTTAAAAAGGAAATGGACGCCACGAAACACTTTAGACCTGTGCAGTCACTGCCTGATGTGTGTCCCAAGGAACCTACAGGTAATGTTGGTGTGTAGAGAGTGAAAATGCAGTTAATTTTTTTAGCCCATTTCCAATTGTTCAGTCAAGTTTTCTCGTATGCTGGGTGTAGTGTAACTAAGCTGTAGTCTTATTTCAAAGTATGCTGTAATTCCGCTTCATACCTCCCAGTGTCCCTTCGGAGCCATGGGACAGCCTTCCTATTTGCAGCTTGTTTTCAGTTGTCCACGTTATATAGGTGGGATCTTGCTTGTGTGATTTCGCATTATACCTATGATCCATGTCACGTGCAAGAAGAGGGTATATTCTGTCAGAGCCTGTAACAGACCTGTCCGGCGTGCTTGGAGTCTAGCTGCACTGCTTCTGAGACACCCCAGCTGTCTTGCAGTAGGAAGCAAGAGACCAAGACCTGTCTCTAGCGCTGTCTTAAGTCTCTAGTGCCATCATAAAACCAGGCTTTGGTCACAGTTACAGCTGCTGTGGTATCCTAAAGCTTAGTTTATAAAAAGGATTAGGTGGGGTCGAATCTTCAGTATTGCAAAATATAATGCTAATGAGTGTCAGTTGTTATTCCGATCAAGTTCAGATTATTAAAAATATGTTTGTGGTTAGAATTTTTTTCTCTTCAGTAGAAGCTAATGTTGTTGAGCTAAACATATTTAATGAGTGAGTATACTACCGTGTTCAAAACTTGTATTGGTTAATCTGATAGAAGAAGTGCAAGTTGAAGTGTTATACAGAGTGAGAGTATCGGGTGTCTTTTGCATAGGTAATTCTGATCCATTGTGTAATTGTGCAAACATTGTTTGCTTAAGAACCACATTTTAGCAAAAATATACCTTGTGGTTTCTCACCTTAACAAACTGTCTTGTCTTTTGTGCTGCAGGTGATCCCAATAATTTATGTGACAGCCCATCTCTAGTTGCGGATCAGCACCGATGGACTATTTATCATTCCAAAGTCAATCTCCCAGCAGCACTAAATGATCCTAGGTTAGCAAAAAGGGAATCTGATTTCTTTACAAAAACATGGGGAGTGGACTTTGTGGACACTGAAGTCACGCCTTCATTCTACCTCCCACAGATCACCAAGGAACATTTTGCATTATACCAACAGGAAATTACTCCGGTAAGAACCCAAAATTAGGTGTATGTAGTACTAGGGGCCAGAAAGAAATTTGAGATCCTTCTTGTAATTGGAGATTGTCCCTGCTAGTAGTCCATCATACAGTTAGCTGAAAATTAATTTGCTCTTCAGTGCTTGTTGACTCTTAATTAGGCATTTCTTGTTTTATAATCTCAGTATCTGTAGTGTGGAAAATGCTGTCTGAATTCTCTCTAGGCAATTTAATATTTTTTTCATTTGCGTTTCTGAATACTGAACCTGCACCAGGGCTTACGTTCATATTTGTTCGTTCTGATTATGAATTCTTTTTCTGTAAGGGTTGCTTGATGATCGGGCTCCACACTGCAACATAGCATTTTCAGACCTTTGGATCAAATATAAAACATGACTATGTGCTGCAAGGATTGGAGATTTTTATTAAGAGCGTCTAATTTAAACATTTATATGTGAAGTTCTTAAACTATAAATAGGCCTATTATCTCAATGATTTCTTTCGTAACAGGGAAGTTTAAGCTACATCTAAGGACAGCAGGACCAGTAGGAGACTTCTACAAACTCTTAAAATACAGGTGTCAGTAAGTATGTAGTATTATTGTATTTTTTTTTAACTGAAAGAACATGTAGAAGTCTCCCACTGTTTTCTGCTTCCTTGGTTTGTAACTTACTTTTTTTTTTCTGGTACAGAATTGGCTGCAGGAAATGTTACTTGTGTAAGTCATAGTTAAAGAATGTGAGAGTAAATTATCTGTAACTGAACTATTACCATTAGTTCACATATTCAACATTTAAAATGTTTTAAGAGCTCATCCATTAAAATTTGTGTGTAATGCAGTGACTGCTAAATGAAAGATTTTTGGGAAGAGAGAACTGACTGACATGTAGCTTCTAACAGAGATTTAGTTAACATCGGTGTTCTTTAATTCTCACCACTACAGTCTCTGGTGGTGTTTACACCTGTAGATAAAATTTGAAGCTCAGCATGGTGAAAAGATGGTTTCAGCAAGGTACTCATTAGTATGATGTGGAAGCAGTTTCTACCTTGTTCCAATTTAATTTAGCAATGAAAGAGTGCTCGTTGTGTGGTAGTGTGATTTCTGGATTAGACAGCAAATAAATGTTTGGATATGTAATTATGATTGATCTGTGATTATACCTTATTATGTAGAGAAGTTATTACACTTCTTCAATAACTTCTGTGTTCATTTTCTCTTGTGGTGTAAAGATACAGAAAACCCCCAACATATCAAATACAGGGTGAAATTTTTGGTGTCTTTCACCTGTAAAAACATCATCTGAGCTTTTAAGAGGAAAAAAACCCCACTGTTGTGAATTTGTCAGAATTATTTGGCATAATGCAGTTAGGTTTCACTGAAAATGTTCTGAATGTTCTGTTTGAAATAAAAAATTCTTTTTTTTTTTTTAAGCCTCAGAATAATTCTTTAATATATTTTCTCTTTTACAGAGAGAGAAGGTTCACGAAAGATGCAAGAATATTTGTTATCCTAAAGATACCTTCGACAGGACTCTATTACACACCCATGGTACAGCCACAGCCTTCCTTTAGTCGTTAAAAAGTAATTTCTTCTTGTATCGGTATGTTATAGCATTCAATAATGAATGCTATAGCATACTGATCTTCTCCTTTACTTGCTTGAGGGCTTCATGTGCCATAATAGCTGCTGATGATTTCTTTGTAACAATAATTGAAAACCCAGGCATGGTTAACTGGAAGTATTGTTGACTACTGCTGATATTTTATAGGTCAGAATGCTTGTGATACCTACTCTTAAACTTTTCCTCGGCGTGTTTGCATTCATGGCAGGTCATTATGTCCCTGGCAGTGTTTTCTTTAACTTCCTTTTATTTAAGATCCATTGAGACTGTTGCATCAAATTTCTGGCAGCTGTTGACTTTGCAATGAAGAATGGCAGCGCTGGGCCATTACTGTCTCACTGCCATGAGGATCATGGAATGGCTGAGGTGGGAAGTGACATCTCAAGACAGTCTAGTCCAAACTGCTGGCTCTGTTAGGGTCGCCTGTGGTAGAATAATGTCTGGTTGGGTTTTGTACTTATCCACAGATGGAGATTACCCGACTACTTTGAGCAACCTGTTTCTGTGTTAGACCACCCTCACAGTAAAAGTGTTTCCTTATGTTAAGATGGAATTTTTGATGTATCAGTTTTTGCCGGTTGCCTCTTGTCCTGTCACTGGGCAGCACTGAGAAGGGCCTGCTCTGTCATCTTTACACCCCCTCGTTAGATATTTAAAAACAGTGATATCTCCTGCTGAGCTTTTTCAGGCTGGACAATCTTGGTGCTCTCAGCCTCTAGACCTGTGAAAAATGCCCTGGTCTCTTAGTCATCTTTGTGGCCCTTCACTGGACTCACACCAGTATGCCTAGGTCTCTTGTACTGGGGAGCTCAGGACTGGGCATACTGCTCTGCATGTCTCACCAGTGCCGAGTAGAGAGGGAGAAGCACCTTCCCTCAGCTTGCTGGCAGTGCTCGGCCTAAAGCAGCCCAGGGTGCTTTGCCACAACAGTGCACCGCTGCTGGCTCCTGGTCAGTTGGTCACCTGCCAGGACCCCAGGTTCCTCTCTGCAGAGGTTCTAGCCGCTAGACCCTATCGTGTAATGGTACCTGGGGTTATTCCTCTCCAGGGGAGGACTTTGCCTTTTCCTGTGTTGAACTTCATGAGTTTCCACTCTGGCCAGTTCTCTGATTACTGTTAGCAAAGACTACCTGGTAAATTCTTTTGGTGTTGACAGCTGTAGCAAGACTGAATTTCAAGATTTTATGGAAATGGATCAGCTAATATGAAACTGGACAAAGGAAGACAAGAGCTCTTGCAAAAGGAAAAAGATAAGACAAGGAGAAGGAAAAGAAACAGTCATAGTCTGGAGCAAACTTTTAATATTTATTTTCTCAAAAATGTTAGCGTAAAAGGGTTCATTTGCCAATCACTGTTTGATCAGGCTTGTCTATATGGCTACAGGTAATGCAGCAAGAAGCATTCAGTAGTTTACTTTTGATCTGAGTTCTTTCAGTCAGCTTTCTTCCTCTCTGTGCAAAAGGAAGCCCTTCTGTAGGTTTTCTCTGTGATTGGTGTTATTTTGGAATAGCTGTTCCTGAATGAGTCTGTTTGTCATGCATACTGCAAAACAGAAGTTCCTTCTTCAGACTTAGCTTAATCCATTTTGAAAGAGTCTTTTGTTTTCAAAAATTGAATTTCTGTGTCACCAAAGTAACTGGGAGCTTCTTGGGTAGATGAACAGTTTCTAGTAGAAGCTTCATTTGGTAAACTGAAACTCTTTGTTTTCTGTAGTTTCTTTTGCTGATGTGCCTGTTTTCCTCTTGACTCCAGCCAACAAGACTTGGCCTTTTACTTCTGTAGGAGCTGGTCTGTCCAAAGACTGAGGACAGCAGGATGATTCCTAGGTTGCCTTTTGTATTTCAGTACAAATAAAGTAAAAACTAAATAAAATAAGAACGAGGGAAGTGAGAGAAATGTGGGAGATAATGCTGATGTAGCACTTAGCATTTTTGTCACGGACAAGTACAGTGTCCGCATAAGGTATGGGCTTGTTGCTTTTAAATTCCTCACCTTTTTTGGCCTCCAATGTGGCCCCTCTTTATAATGCACACTAAGTTAATGAGTAGGGGAGGAAAAAGGGATTCTGGCTAAATCTCAAAATTCCGAATTTGCCTTTTTTTCCAGTTCTGCTGGGGTACAGTGATGCATCTCTTTTTCCCAGCTCAGCTCTCTCACCCAATGCAATTGTCAGGTCAGCTTACTTCAGAAGCAGCGCTTCACTTGTGCTACTTGCTCAGTGTGCTGGGGACTGTCCTGAGCCCTTGTTCATCCTTCTTGCCAGCCTTTGCATATCTGTTCTCCAAGTGCTGTGCAGAAGTGATTATATGGACAACTTCTGTCTGGAACATTAAAACTGGGGTGATGTTAGAGGGACCTTACCAGCCCTTGCCAATTGTTTGAACAGCGCATTAAGGAATGTGAAGCACTAAGTAGATTGCTTAGTGTGACTGATGTTTTTGCTGTCAAAGCAGCCAGGTGCGAGCACCTTTGAATACTCTGAGCGTGAGACCTAAACTACAAAGGGCAATGGAGTGTTTCAAAGAATCAGAATATTTCATATTTTAGATTGGAAGGGACTTCAGAAGGTCTTTACTGCAACTGCCATCTCAAAGCCAGTTCAGCTGTGAGGTCAGGCCAAGCCGTTTAGGGCTTTATCCAGTTGGGCCTTGAAAACCTCCAAGAGTGGAGAGTACCTAGCCCCTCTGGGCAGCCTGCTCCAATGCTTGATTGTCCTCATGGTGAAAAAGGTTTTCCTTGTCTTCAGTCAGAACATTTTGTTTCCATTTATAACCTTGTTTGCCCCCTGTGAGGAACCTGGCGTCTTGTCTTGAAAACTTCCTCATAGGGTTTAATAGTGTTCAAGGTAATTGGTTTTCTGTTGTTTGCCCATGAATGACTGCTTGTGTTTTGTTTAATTGTAGATAAATCCAGGACAGATCTGGAACAAGTACCTAAGGTATGATTCCTGTGCACTTTAAACTTCTATAAGGATTTCTCTCATGTAGTCTTGTATATATGAATGTACTCTCTTCTCTGTAGAAATTTTGTCCAAGCCGATTACTTGAGCTGATTCTCAAGAGGATCTGCAGTGCTCAGAATTTAAAAAGACTTAAGAACAATGTGCTTTTTCGTTCTTTTGTTGTTGTTGTTTCCCATGGTCTTGATTTTTCTCTTAAAGTAGAATACAAATGCCATTAGTTTTTTAGTCTTTAACAGTTATAACCTCAGAGCTGGGTAAAATGAGCTACCCTGTTTTCCAGGAGGAAAGGGAGACTGAAGAGTTTGATAGAAGCTTGAATATTGCATAGTGTACAACTTAGCGTTAGGTTTAACTCCTTGAATCCTTGGGCATAGCCCTCTTGCGTATGTGTTTGCAGCATATATGATGTGGGTTTTTTTGTAACAGGTTGACAAAATGACACAACTCCAGATTTCATTTTAGTCTGAACAGTTTATTCTAGGTACATTAAGAAGTCAGAGTGTTAATGTGGGTCAGCATCTCTGTGCCAGTCATGTGGGCTGTTACTTGAATAGCTGTCACTGCAACGTTTAAAGGCCAGGAAACAAGAATGTTTGAGTGTGGTGAGATGCTATAGCCTATGTTGAACCTTTTAAAAGTGCACTTCATAAATACAGGGAAATGGGTACTATTGTGTGCCTGGAAGCTCAAGTTTTGTACCATTTTTTTGTCAAGTAAAAATAATGTTATCAGAGAGAATTTTTTATTAATAGTTCTCTGAGATGTATAGTTAAAGTTACATGTTACTGACTGTCTGTGACCAGCACATTTGCTGTGTTGCGCTGAAGCAGATCAGCTTGAGGCTGTGTTGGCTCCCACTTGCTGCACCCTTGCAGCTGGCTGGATCCTCAGTCTGGTAGAAGCCGTGGCCCCAGAAATGAGCAGGTTGGCAGTAGGATGCCCCTGCTATTGAAGAACGTTTGCTCTGCTCCTTTAGGGGACCCACCTGCAGTTTAATGCTGCCTGTGTTTTCACACTCAGGATGTTTAGATCATCTTGAGTGCTCAATAACTTAGGTAATTTTGGAGCTGTGCTTTCCACTTTTAGGAAGATCATATAAACTTGTAAGGTGTAAAGTAAATTGGTTGTAAGGTCTCGAATTAATTTGTTTGCCTAGATAAATGAAAATTTGGGTTTTGAAAATCAACAAATAAGGTTCCTGTTTAGTTTCATGGGACAGGATGTGTGTCTAACTGGGGAGGAAGATGTAGGGGTGAGGGAGGCCCATTTATTTCTTTTGTTTTTCTGTTTCAGATTTTTATGAAACCAGATTTTGCCTTGGAAGATTCCTTAACATTTAATGCCGTTTTACCATGGTCTCATTTTAGTACTGCTGGTGGAAAAGGAAATCGTGACGCAGCTTCCTCAAAGTTACTTCAAGAAAAGGTACAACTTTGATAGAAGGTATTGGTACCCATCGCAGCTGTTAGTTATTACAAAGAAACTTCACTGCTGCTGTTCTGTATTTGTCGAGACATCACTCTTGTGGGCTTTATCTTTCATTTTACGTCAGGCTGCAGATTGTTAGTAATCAATGCAGGAAGCATCTTACTGAAAGAGAACTTTTTTTCCCCTGCTAAATAAATCTGTCAAATCTGGAAAAAAAGAATCTGTATATGGCATAATAACTGGTTCTTCAGGACCACTAAAACTTAGTGGAGCAGGAATATATTGAGAACTTTAGAGATTTGGAGCTGATGTTAAGGAGGAAGAGCAATTCAATGAGAAGGGAAAGCTAGAGGTTGTACACTGTTTAAGACTATTGCTTTATCACATCTCAGGAAAACTCCAGATTCAAGGCACTGTGGTTTCTGGGCTAAAAGAAATACTAAATCCTAAGGTTTTTGTATGTCAGGAGCTTCCTCTTTTGTTGTCGTGTCATCTGCACTGATCCACTTCTGGATTTCACAAAGGACTTGAGTACATTGCAGAGCAAGAAAGCAGAGCTTTTTCTTTCATATTGGAAACAGAAGTCTTTACTTAGTCTTTTTTAAGTATTTTGTTAGTTGTACTGTAGAAAATCTCATAGTGATCATTTTTACAGTACAGATACCCATAACATGCTTCTAAAACATCTACATGATTTCAGAGTCTGTTTTCTGACCTTAATTTTCTTTTCTATTAAACCTACTGAAGCCTCTGGGAGCTAGCAGTGGTGTGTGGGGAAATTAAAAAAGAAAGTGGTGAGGTGCCTTAAGAAAAATTAAGATGAGATCCTCCAGAAGGTGTTTTCAAATTTCCAGGAATTAGTCTTCCTGCTCTCCTGCCAGGTCAGGAGGAAGAGGCAGGCTCTGTGGGAGGCTAACTGGATTGTTCATTGGGTTGTCCTCCACACGTAAAGTTGGAGGAGTACTTCCTTGGAGTTTGTGGCAGTTGCTGTCTGAAGATGAAAAAGCATTGTCTGGCGTATGCTTTGAACTGACAAAGTGTGCCCGGCAGCAGCAGAACGGGCACTCAACATAGACTTCGAGCGAAGGAGACCCAGAGCCCCCTTCAATGCAGTGGAATGAAAATAAAGCTTCAAATATCCGTGAGCTATGCTTCTTTGGAGGGGTCGTACAAATACCTAAGTAGTATAAAACAGTTCTGTTGCCTCCAAAGCCACATGTATGACAAATTATTATACTGAATCATATTACTGAAATGGGCCCAAACTTTTTCTTTTACTCTTTAAAGGCTCTGAACTGCATGAGGTTTACACTTAGCACGTGTAAATAGGAACCCTGCTGCCATAATTATCCTTAGCTCCAGGCATCATTTTTCAACAGGATTTTGAAAACCCTGCCTTAAGCACACATACTTAGGCTGTTAGTGCTTTTGGACTGCTGCTGATCTACTTGAACAATTTCCCCCTAATGTTTTTCTCTTCCTTACCTCCTTCCATGTCTTGCCCTACATTGGGACTGTAAGCTCTTTGAGGCAGGTACTATCATTTTGTTCTGTTTGTTCTACCTCACTTAGCATAGTGAAGGGACCCAGGGCATCTGGTCGGTACAATCACATAAGAAAATGATCATCATAACCCTTTTTCTGATCCCTGTGTCACAGTCTGCCTCAGCTTTTCCTGTGGGCTAGGTGTATGGAGGATGTTTTTGATTAAATGTATTGCAAACAAGATGCGTTTGCATATTGTATAAATCCCCAGTGTTAAATACATGCAGGATGAAAATAACTATAAGAAGGAAATGTTCTCCTGCTGATTCTCTTTCCATCTCTGGATGGGCCTTTTGAAATTCAGCATGAGGTTTGAGTGCTTGGCACCTCTTAGAAACCAGGTCAACTGAGTATTAGCATTCAGATGAGCATCCTAATGCCTCAGTCCTTTGAGTTTGCATATTCAGCATAAGCCAGAACACAGAGCTTTTTACAGCTCAAATAATCAGGCCAACCCAGTGGTCTGGTAACTGTTCGACATAGAACCTAAAATTCAAATTCTCTAAACATGCAGGCATATTCCACCTCTGGGAATCCCACAGTGCCGGCGCACGTGGAATACGCTTAATAGGAACTCCAGCTGGTTGACAAAAAAGCCAACTGCAGCCAGAGATATCCTGAGGATTTATCTACAAAGAAGATGCTACAGCATTTTAAATGATGACATGGCTTTGGAATGTCTCTCTTCAAGTATAGTTGGGCTGCATCTTTAGCAGCTTCAGTGACCCGAAGTACATAGAGTATTTGCATGTGTATACTGTTCTTATTTGCAAGCCAGTGTCCAGAGCTGTCTCCTGGTTAAAGGCCAGTGTGCAGCCATGGGATACAAAAGCTTGGGTATTTTAAAATTATTTGCTTTTCTACCTTGTAGTTTTCAAGCAGGAGTGGCACCAAGTCAGCCTTCCCAGAGTGACTTGGAGTTCATTTGAAATCAGATGATCAAACCGCAATGAGCAGTTATTTGTTTGCTAATCTGACAAAGGATTTTAATTTTTATTAGCAAAATTTCCCTGTGATACAATAAGACAAATACCCTGCAAGTGTATTTGCGTGAGGATAAACTTGCTAAGTCATAACAACACTGTTCATTTTTCCTCCTTCCTCCTTTTTCTAGCTGAGCCATTATCTGGACATTGTGGAAGTCAATATTGCTCATCAGATTTCTCTGCGCTCAGAAGCATTTTTTCATGCAATGACCTCTCAGCATGAGTTGCAGGACTACCTCAGGAAAACTTCCCAGGCTGTAAAATTACTTAGAGAGAAAATCTCCAAAATTGATAAAGTGATGTGTGAAGGATCGCTTCGAGTTTTAAGACTGTCGCTCACCAGAAATAACTGTATAAAAGCATACAATAAACTGAAATTAATGGCTACTGTACACCAAACACAGCCCACAGTACAGTTGCTGCTATCCACTTCTGAGTTTGTTGGAGCTTTGGACTTAATAGCCACAACACAGGAGGTGTTACAGCAAGAGCTTCAAGGCATTCACAGTTTCCGGTACGTAACCATCTGGGAAATTAGTAAAATGCAAGTAGAGCTAGAATGTGCTGGGCACGTTATGTTGGCTGAAGGAGTTTGTTTTACCTTTGTTCATTCTTAGAGGGCGTAGTGCAAAAGTTACAAAATGTAAGTTGTGGCGTAAGCAGTGTGACTCATGCATGTGCCAGAGACAGGGGTTTTTTTGCAGTGGGAGGACATGAACTTTTAATGTCTAGATGCTTCATACTCCATTCTTGTTTACAGGTGTTTTAGGGGTGCAGAGGTGAAAGCCAAACAGTGGCTGGACCTCCACCTTGCAGGGCTTGTAGCCTGGAGCTGGGAGCTGGTTTCCAACTGGTGGTCTGCAATCCTCATGTATGCAGCACCGCAGAGACCCAGTTCTTGCTATACAGCTCCACTCTGGGCCTGTGTCTTTAGTGACTGACCTAGGCTTGTGGTGTTACAGGAATATGCACCATGTGTCAAATAAGTCAGCCTCCAACCTGTGCTTGTGCTGGAAGAAGCTTTGCAAGCAAAAGCCAGTGCAAAGTTACTAAATGTGGTCTGAGGTTGACAGTTGGTCAGATGGAATGTGTTCAGCCAGGTCTGCCCTTGTGGAGAGCTGTATTGACAGCGGCCAGGGGGTGCTGCCTCTTGCTCCATCCAACTGAGAAGTGAAGTTCTGTGAACTGCTGAAGTCGGGAAGGGAAGGAATAAAGGGAAGGTGCTGCCCAATCTGCTGTTGCTGTTGGGTTTTTTGCCCGTGTTTGCTACAGTGATGGGAATTGGTGAGTCCAAGGTCCTGCACTGGCTGCTTCTGTTAGCAGTGGATGCTTAGAGCTCCACATGGGAGATGCCACTGCACTGGACAAGATCCTCTGTGATATGGAAGAGTATTAATACAGTGGAACCCTTTTAGCTGATGTAAAATAAGCTATCATAACTGTCATATACAGTTTAAAAGTGTTGTATGCAAAGCTGCAGCTGTGGAATGTTGCTAGCAGAAGTAATATATGTTAAATCAGCTCCAAGACTTGCATCAGCTACATGAGGAGCTGTATACTTAGTTTTATAAGTTGGTGCTGGGAGAGGGGTTGGTTTTTTGGAGGTTATGTGGTTCCTGCAACCTGGTGGTTCTCAGCTTGCGTAATAAAAGCATGGTTGTTACTCAGGAACTGTAACATGAGTGTTCAGAACTTTATACAGATGCCGTGTGTCTGTTCTGATGAGCTCCCTTTCTAACACCCCTTCCAGCTGGCTTGGGAAAAACCTCACAAATTTTGTAGAAAAGATTTCAGAAAAAGTATTCTAAAAAAATACCTCAAAATTATTTTTTCTTTAAAAAGAGCTAATAATCTACTGGGAGGAAAGTTGTTAGAGCATGTTAAGTCTTTTTCTTTTAGCTTAGATGGTCCATCTTCAGGCGCTTCAGCACACTTCCTTTCTTCTTTACTGTTCCTACTCTCAACCACTTGAATGTGGTGCACAGCGCTTGACTGAGTCACATTTGTATTTAACTGGATGATAATGAGTGTACTTCTACAACTCTGTGACAGCATCAGTCAGAATTACTTGTGTTTTGCAATCAAGTGACCTACGTACAATGTCAGTAGAGTGCAGTTCTGTTGTCGTGCTTGGTATATGTGATGTCCTAAGAATGTGCCATTATTTTAAAACTACACTCAGATGTGGAACATCTTTGCAGGTAAATATTCATTTTGTCTCCAAAAAGTAATTTGTATGAATAATGCTTAGTTGGTTTCTATGGCAGAGTTAAAAATAACGATGTGAGTGGGGAATGTCTCCTCTGCTTTGGATATTAAGGGTTCAGAAAGGTGAGTTAAGTGTGACCAGAGTCACCGTCCCCACCAGAGATGCAAGCGCAGTTGAGAAGCCCAGTACAGTTGTTCCCGAGTCTCACAGTGGCCCCTGTGTATAGCATGTCTGGAGAAATAACGTGCAGTGGGAAGATGGAGATCTTGATAAAACTTCTGAGTAGAATGTTGTGTTTCTAAAAACAAACAATTTTAAAAAAAAAAATCTAAATTGATGGCATACACAAATAAGTCAGCTTTTTCCAAGAAATACCAAATGGACGTTCTTGCTTTGTTCTGAACAAGAATGCCATAGTTGTCAAGTGAGTTAAGGAACTGATTTATTTTAAGATTATATTAACTTCTAAATCAGTATCACATTTTTCTAAATAATTAGTATGTCTCTTTTTAACTAAATAATTTGTATCTTATTTTTAAACCCAAATTTGTTACTTTGGTATTGTGCATGACAGCTGGTGGAATTTGCTTTTGAACAGATAACTTTAAATTGAGTCATGTCGCAGAATCGCTGAATCAATATAAAATAGCAAGAAAACTACTCAGATTACCCATATACAAAATTTTTCCTCATCTTGCTATGCTATATGCAGAAAACAATGTAATTTGATTCTAGTTACAGCAAGAAACGAAAGCACCTTAATGGTGCTGTGAAGTAATAAATTGGTGTCTTTAATCTAAGTCAGTATCCCCAGTGATTGTAGGTACAGTTGTAACGATACAGTTACTGCTTGCTACTATAGGATAGAATTGCAGTTTTAGAGCTCTTTAACATTTTCAAGTTCATACTTTTAATTTAAAAAAAAACACTTAACTTGTTAACTAAATTACAAACCTGTACTGCCAGGTTTTATATTGTTTTCATAGTCCTTGTTGGGGTGATGGAGATAAAGTGATTTTTTTGCACAGGTATGCTGGCAAACCATATTTTAGTACTTTTTTATACAGTAAAACATGGATACTTAGAAAAAAGAGTTTCACCTCTGTGTTTTAAAAGAATTTTTACCCTGCAGTCGTAATTTTACATCAGAGAGTTGTAGTATTCAGTCATTGAAAGGACATGAGGTGTGACTGGTACCTCTTAAAAGATGGTTGCCAAGGCATTTTGCTGGAGCATGAATTAAGGTTTGACTTGTTCTAGTGTGTTTCAGGGTAGAGGGATTTTTTATTTTTGTTTTGTTAGGGGCTAGAATATCTTGGGCAAAATGGTGGCAGCAAGTGCTGGGAACTCATGGCAGATGTTTCCATACCTGAGGTTTGAAAGGGCGGGTTACTTGTGTTTCAGTGCAGTTAAGCACAGTTGCAGAAATACTTGACTGAAGAGCATCTTTGTGCTTACCTAAGTAAACCTTTGTGTTGTGGGTATTAGTCCTGCAGTAAGTTTTGCAGCTCCAGTCGTTGTACTGCAAATAATAATCTTCAGGGTTTTTTCTGTTGGGTTTGTTTTGAAACGTCCACAGTGCAACTGGCTTGGATTTTCTAGAGACCATTTTTGCTTAAATTAGTTTTTTTAAATGTGTCCTCTTTGTCCATTCCAGCCAATTCTTGACCAACAGTTTCAAAGCAGGCACATCCCCCATCATCTTAAAATTAGAAAAAAATGAAGCTGCTTAACTGGGATCCAGCAAGACTCATTCAGTTCAGCTCAGTGCTGGCCACGTGGGCTTCTGCAGGGAGGAGCTACCCTGGCATCACGCTTCCTTGCGCCCTGGTGCTGACTTTGCCCACGGGGCTGTGAGGCTGGACCCTGTGGGCTTTGCACTGGTACAGCAGTGCTCCTACCAGGGAGTCCTAACATGTTTTTGCGGCTCCATGAAAGCTAACAGTCCGGCTACACCAGCACTGAATTAAAGCCAGTGAGCCGTGCAGGTTTATCTTCCCCATTTTGTGTCCGGGTTTTTCTAAAACCTCACCACTTCTGTTAATTCTCATTGGCAAAGTGTCTGTCTGTTTTTGTTTTTAAACAAGGAAAAAGCAGACTGATTTTTACAGATGTTTGGTGCTCCCAGCTGTCGGTGGAAGTTGGAAGGCCTGGAGTGTTTGACATCCCTGAAAGTATCACTTTTAATTTTACTCTGCTAAAAGTTTCTCTAGCTGCACAGTTTTTAAAGACTGGTTGACATTTCTGATGTGAGAAATTCCCTTGTGGTTCTATATGACAACAATCTGCAAAATATGGTTTAAAATCTGCAATACATGGAAAAAATATTTTGAAT
Organism: Falco punctatus; assembly: GCF_963210335.1. Lineage (NCBI taxonomy): Eukaryota > Metazoa > Chordata > Aves > Falconiformes > Falconidae > Falco > Falco punctatus. The sequence goes on from NC_137584.1 coordinate 90,268,452, forward strand.
GTAGAGTACCATAAAAATGGCAAACTTGAAAACTCTTCTGTGCTCTCTGAAAGCCATCCTCTCATGGAAAGCCGTTACTGTATCTCAGTCATGTAAAGTAAATCTGTGACCATGTTAAAAGCTCAAACACTTTTTTTTTTTAGTCACTTTCCTGCTGACAAGCACAGAATATTCTCAGTTCTGGTTCACTTCATTAGGAAGAAGTACTCAACACCTTAAAAAAAAAAAACAAACACAAAACCAACAACCAAAAAAACCCTAATTCCAGGTTTTACCCTCCATCAATATTCAAGACCATATGTTTGCTGCAAGGTGACAGTACCTCTGAAAAATGCATGGTTTCAGCTGCTCTAAGAAGTGAAAGATTTGAGCCCCCCATTAAGCCAGCATTGATTGCATGGAAATTACCTGCTGGGTGGTTATTTTCTTCAGCTGTGAAATAATGATTCATTTTCAGGTTGATTATATTGGCTCATATCTCAATGGCTGTTTTTCTTAGGCATCTTGGCTCACAGCTTTGTGAACTGGAAAAGCTGATAGATAAAATGATGATTGCGGAGTTTTCAACTTATGCTCGCAATGATTTAAATAGACCCTTAGAAGATGATTGCCAAATTCTAGAAGAGGTATGTCTGTTACTGAAATAAACTGTCTGATGAATATGTTTGCATTTTTAACATACTTAATTAGCACCAACTAATTCACTCAGGTCCCTAGTAGCAACATTATAATTCTACACTATTTCTCTTCTCATCCAAACTTCCACACACACACACCCTTTTTTTTTGTGCTTGATAAAATTAAGTAATTGTAACTAAACTCATGGAACTGCAATTCAGTCATACTTTATTTTTTCAAAATAATCAGTTTTATTTTCTCTGATTAAATGTATACTGAGTTTACTTCATGAGCCTCAACACTTTTAAGTCAAAAAGAACATGGACTCTCATATCTACTTGAGTGTATAATGTAAAAACTTCAGTTTTGCAATGGAAGATGACAGTTGCATGTTGTTCTCATTCTGCCTCCCTGTGCATTTGTGGGTGCTTATATCAACTGTATGGTCACCCTGAATACATGCTTCCTTTGCAGTATAGATAAATATATTTCTCATTCCTCTGAAGATCATAAACATCTAAAGATTAAGCTAGTGTGATTGCTTTCTAGCCAGGAAAAAACTTTTCTGGATTTTGCCTGTACTATTCTTCAGTAAATGCTGGACCCTATTAAGTGTTTAGTTTTATTTCATCCATGGGTTTCATTAAATACAGTGAACAGCAATAGCACTTAAAATGTTCCCATTTCTGCCCTATAGTTTCTTCCCACCTCTGCTCCACAATGGGATAGCCTCTCACTTGTGCTGGTGCAATTGTATTTAGTGTAATTCTTGCTTGGGGTAAGGAAACTAATTCATCTTTCAAATTATCCATGTTTTTTAAGCACAAGTGGATGAGCACAACTGAGAAACAGGCATGAAACAGGCTGGGAGGAAGGGACTCCGCTGGTATTGCTATAGGGAGCTTTGTATGGTCAAAGCATGGCATTAGTCTCAAGGCACTGCACTGATCTAAATACTGTTCACTGTGTTTGATACATGAACTTTCTTACTGCTGTGTAATTTCTTAAAATTGTTTCTTGTCCTCATCTTGATATTTTTATTATGGGATTTTTTATTTTTCTTTTTTTTTTTCTTGATAGGAGAGACTTGTATCTCTAGTATTTGGACTTTTAAAACAAAGAAAACTAAATTTTTATGAAATATATGGAGATGAAATGATTATTACTGCAAAGAACATAATTAAACAGGTAAGCCAAACACTTCTAACATACCTGACAAGCTTGCCTCAAGTCCTTAAAAATTATTTTCTAAAGTAGTTAAGAACAGCTCTAATGAAGTTTTGTGGTGGTTAATGGTCTCTCCTTTGGAGCAGCTGAGCTTTGCAGACACTAAGGATTTCCTGAAGCACAGAGGTCTGTTTGCAGAGAAGACCTTCTGGAAGGAGTAGGTAGCATAAGTATAGCAGATCACAGCTTTCTCTGTATAGGTACCATTGTTCTGAGTTCCTTGATTTCAGCTTAAGGGGTTTTTTTTCCTCTTAACAATGGCTTTCCCAAATAGTATAGCTGTGTCATAACAACTATGTTTAGAAACAAAAAAAACAAAACCACCCCCACCCCCCCCAAAAACCCACCACCAAAATCCAAAAATGCATCAACACTCACCGCCAACCCTCTAAAAACTAAACCCCTTAAGTTCTTGGTCTAAATACATAACAGAGAATCAAAAAACCTGCCAGCAGAAACAATCGAATTCCCAACAAATGCAACAGAAAACATTGCTTGCCTGAATATTAGCACAGACCTAGCATAGGCACATGATAAACGATGGGAAAATATCCATGTCTTTTTCTGACAGCAAAGTGAAGCAACGAAGAAGGTAGAAGTGCTTGTCTGTAAAAAAGAAAAAATTTTAAAAAAATTTAAAAAAATAAAAACGAACTTGTCGTGGTGGTGGTGTTTGCCGTTTAGAGTAGTGTGTCTGTCTTCTCAAACCAAAAATCTTTGTAGACTAAAACAACAAATGAACATTCTTTGGGGGAAAATGCATCAACTAGCGACACATGTGATGGCTTTTGTTTGCAAACAAAAACTTAGACTGAGCATGTGTTTAGTACTCTTAATTTTATTAATCTTGTTTGTTTGCCTGCATATGTGAGAATATTGTGTAAGGGGTGTTTTTCTCCCCTAAAGATACATGATTATTTCAAGTGTCACGTTCTGCTGTGGTAATGAGCTGCTTCTGATTTGTATCTCAAAGGCTGGGAGATAGCTGGGTGGTGGGTTTGCCATCAGATGAAGACAGTCTTTCCTGTCCTCATAGTATAGTACGATGTTCACAGCTGTGTTGTGAACCAAGTTGGGAACCCAGCTTTTAAAAGTTTGGATTTTCTTTTTTAATGTTATTGTAAGGTTTTTGTTTTAAGCTAGATTGGGATTTCCTAAATCACTTTATGTTGCAGCGCCACGGTTCTGTTCATCTCATTGTGCAGGGTGGGTATAGATAAAGCAGGCCAATGTTGCTAGTGAATATTGTGGGAGAATTAGAAAACAGACAGTCAATGTATGCAACAGTCCCACCACTTTTTGTAAGGACCTGGCGATGATGTGGGTCCTTTCCCACTTGACCCCAATGTAATTTACATCAGTTAAGCACTCGTGCCCCTAACTGCTTGTTCTCTCCCCACCTGAAGGTGGTGGGATGCTGGGCTGCATCATTTCCCTGCTCCCTAAAAGATCAGCAGAGGGTGTGAGTGAACACTACTTTCTAGTCATGCTGTGTTACTGTAAGCCTGGAAAAACAAAGGCATACAGATGTGTGCAGCTGCTCCAGGCCTTCACATTGTGCTTAACACCACCAAAAAAAACCCAAACAAACAAACAAAAAAGGCATGAATGAATAACACCAGCATAAAACTGTGCCATCTGCCCACTGGTCTGCCTTGGCTTTTCACTTGCCTCTATCAGCAGTCATGAGACTTTTTTTTCCTTTAAGTTCTTTGTTTAGTTGCGTAATAGGCAGGTAGTGCTCCCTGTTTTCCTGCTTGTTCTCAGTCATAAAGCGCTTCTCCCGTTCTGCTGGGAGTATCTGTCTTTAAGGTGTCACCTCTGCTCAGTAATAGACGAAGTTTAATCAGCTTCCAGTCTAAGTTTCTATTGAACAGGGAAAACAGACAGGATCAGATTATTTCTGGTTTGTGCAACAGGTTTGGATTGTAGCCTATTGTCTCAACTCTTAGGGATGTTTTTCCTTAATGAAGGAAACAGTTTCCTTCCCACATCTCAAATGTGCTTCCTGTTCAAATGCATCGCTGGGCTGTTTTGGTCAGTACTGTAGCAGCTCTTTATTGCCAGGCTGGTGAAAGAGCAGAGGTTTGTAATCACTGAACACACTGCACAGTTCAAGAATAAGGTGTGTTCTTACAAACTGCTGTACTGACCACCGTTACTCAAAATGCAGCTAAAATCCACATAGCTTGAGACGGCAGCCCTCAGTCACTATTTGGGTTGTACATATTCACTTAAAGGCAAGATGAGTTCATATGCTACTGACTTATTTGATCAAGTTATTGAATTAGTATTTGGGAGAAAACCCCTAATTCAATCTGAACGGAGTTGATTTGTACCTAGGGCTTACAAGTAACATGAAAAGAGATCGGTGAAATCACTGTGAAACGATAGATGTCTTTGGAATGAAAATCAATTGTTAGAGACTGAAGAACTGGCCGGTTTTGTGTGCACCAGTTGAGGACCAAGTGTCCTTTGAGGAAAGGCCACAGCGTAGCGATTAAGGTGTGGAGAAATCTTGGGACAGAGGCAGGCTGTGCCCTGGAGGGACGAGGAGGACAGACAGCAAATCCCATTTCTCCTGGGAGAGCAGTTTGAAACTGGCTCTGCCTTAACAGTTGAAAGCGCAGGACTGTAGGTGGCTGCTGTCACACTTTGCTGCTGCTGTTCTTTCCAACACAGGTTACTTTCCAAGTCCTGTATTTAAAGATTAAAAGAAGTCAACCAATATTGTCCAAAGTCAGGTGCTTTGGAAAGGGGAAGAATATAGCTTCTGTTCTCAAGCATCTGACCTGAGAGACATTTTTTAAATGTGCTTAGCATCCATGCTCAGAAAAGCAGGTCCCTTTGTGATGAAGTCGGTGTGCCCTCCAGAGCTTAGTATGCAGTTGGGAACTTTTTGATCATCTGTATTTTGCAAGTAGATGTTTGGTGGGTGGTTTGGGGGTTTTGTTTTGGGGGTTTTGTTTGTTTGTTTTTAGAGAAACAAGAGGTTAAATGATACAAATATGTCTTTCCTTTTGTTATTTTACTTTTCCTTATTTAACTTGAGGATTATTGTGTATGTTATGAAACTTAGCAGCGGTTAGAAAGAAGCTAAGATCTTTTTTTGTTTTGTTTTTTCCCCTTTAAATTTGACAGTGTGTGGTTAATACGGTATCGCAGATAGAAGAAATAGATACAGAAGTGGTTGTTAAGTAAGTATACAGCCAGATATTATTTTTTTTTTGGTGGTGGGTGGGGATAGGAGATGGATGGTTTTTAGCATAGATAAATTTGCCATTCTAATTTGTGCTTAAATTTCCATATAACAAAGGATTAGCCTTCTCTTTCACCTTGAGCCTCTGCTTCTGTCCACCTCCGTGAGAATATTGTGTATTCCCCTTCAGATTCTAACGTTACCTTAAATGTACTGTTAAAATAAATACTAAAATACTGTGAATCTCACTGCATGAAGCATAAACTACTGTATTTAGGCATATGTCTCTTAACTACTTGAAGGCATTCCCTGTTGTCGTAATCTGGGGTTACCTGTCAGTAGTTTCAGTACCTCCCACATGAACAAGAACAGGAGCTATGCAGAGAGACCAGGCAGCTTCAGACGCAAGAAAATGGTCCAGCAGGAGCTTTGCAAAGCCTAGCAAAGGCAAATGCCAAGTTCTGTATCTTGGAAGGAGCAACCCCTTTGCAAAAGGAGAGGCAGGAGCTGGCTGGCTTCAGGGCAGCTTTGCAGGGCAGGACCTGCGGATCTCTGGTGGAGAACTGGTTGGCCATAGACAGCAGCGTGTCCTTACAGCTGCAGCCTGGGCAATGTTAGCACAGCTGGCAGGTCAGGGGGCAAGAAAGACATCGAGATCCAGAAAAGGCCACTGGGTTGTCTGAGGGCCCAAAGCGCAGAGTGCAGGAGCAGCAGCCTGGGAAGGGGAAGGCTCAGGGGAGAGCGGCCCGCAGCTACCCCATAGAAGGGTTACAGGAGAGCTGCAGACAGAGCCAGGCTCCTCTCGGAGGTGTGCAGGGGAAGGATGAGGGGCAGCGGGCAAAAGGTGAAAGATGAGAAATGCTAGTTGAATCTTAGAAAAGATGTGTTCATGTGTTCCCAGTGAGGATGGTCAAACACTGGAACAGGGCCCTGAAGGAGCTGTGGGATATCCGTCCTGGGACGTAGTCAAGCCTTGACTGGGCAGGGCCCACAGCAACCCAAGCTGGTTGGACCCGAGTTGAGCAGGGGTTGGACAAGGCACCTCCGGAGGCCCCAGCTCCAGAGGCCCCTGCCAGCTTCTGTTTGTCTGTAGCTCTGTGATTCATTTGGCTCAGCAAAGGGTTACCCCAAGGGAATAAAACCAGACCAGCTGATAAAGCAAAGTGAGTGGCAGAATCTGCATGGGATTCTTACCCAGACTGGGAAGAGTCTGGGCACAGGGTCATTCTTAAACAGTAGATATTTGATCACTGTTCCCCAGTGTTTACTATTCTGCCGTTAGGTCCTAACTGTGTATTACAGGGTTTAACTTTTGTTCTATCAATGGCTTCTCTGCCCTTTGCCGCGAACAGCTGACTTGCACTTTAGTAGCAGAAGTGGTCTCGCTGCAGTGCAACAAAATGGGCTTAATAACACAGCTTTTGTAACACTTGCAAATTACTTTCATTTAAGTCTTTCTATATATATATTTTTTCCCCCCTTACATGATTCATGAAAATGCTATTAACCCCCCTCCCTTGTTCTAACATGTACTTATCCCAGGGAAAGAGAATTTGTGTCCTGGAAAAAACTAGATGGTAAATGTGAGGCTTTCATTTTTTAGCATGATCTGGTTTTATATACCTCCTTCCCCATTGCGCTTGCATACATTGTGTTGATAGTGACTGTTGGTCAGATGATGTTTGTTGTTATGCCAGATAAAAATCTACAGGGTTTTCCTTATATTTACGATTCCATTTAAAGCATGTTTTTTTTCTTTATGTGCCAGTAGGCATCATGGCCAGTAAGCACTTGTTGTTTACTGAATACTGCTCTTTTTTCAGGCTTGCAGACCAGATGAGGATGATGAATTTTCCTCAGTGGTTTGATTTACTGAAGAATATTTTTTCTAAGTTTACCACCTTCCTCAAGAGAATAAAGGTAAGACATTCATTTGCCAAGAGTTTCACCTAATTCAGACATGAAAGGGAATTAAGTTACTTTCCATTTGAAGTCTTAAGGTGTTGGTTTTGCTTATAGAGCTCAAACTTTTGATTGAAAGGATATGTGAATATTGGCATCCAGGGCAAAAATGATTAGTGTTAACAAAGAGAGCAGTGGGAAGGAGATAATACCTCTTGTTGCGTGATTGCATCCATTTCAGGCTGCTAGGGATTAGGACAGAACTTTTGTATGTGTTAGATTGCTCCAAATGAGGTTTCTTTCACCATTCTCAGAAACAGCTGATATTGGTTACCATCAGACGGACAGGTCTGCCTCCGAATGCTAATTATGCAATAGAAAATAAAGCCAGGATTTAGTTTAATTTCATGGGTAAAAGAAAATCCCTTTCTAGCACAAGTTTGTGGCACAGGGTTTTGTTTTTTTTTTTTGTAATAGAAGTTATATTTGATTCTAGGCAACGTTAAATACTATCCGTAGCGTGGTTTTCTTGGTTCTAGACAAGAACCAAAAAACCAGAGACCTGGCGGACACCTTACAAAAGAACTCTGCTAAAGACAGTACGGTGGACACAGAAGTGGCTTACCTGACTCATGAAGGCATGTTTATAAGTGATGCGTTCAACGAAGGAGACCTCCCGCCTGTAGCAGCTGACACTACCTCTCAACGAAACACTTCCCCAAACAGTGAGCCCTGTAGCAGTGACTCGGTCTCTGAACCAGAGTGCACTACCGATTCCTCATCCAGCAAAGAGCAAACATCGTCTTCTGTTACTCCAGGGGCAGTAGAGATGATGTAAGTAGACACACTACCTTGTCTTCACTTTGCAGTGTGCCGGAACCAGATGTTAGGTGCAGGCAGTTGTTTCTGATGATAGAGTACGAAAATTACTTTGAAGGAATGTGCTTTTCTAGGTAAGTGAAGTGCAGTGGCTCTCCCCCATCTCCCTTGGAGACTGCCATCAGACTGCACTATCCCCAGCTCACCTTTTTTTTTATTTGTCTTGTTTTCACCTCTATGCATAGTGGTACAGGGACTGATTGTGTCAGTTCTTACAGAAAAGGGCCCCTTCTCCATCTGTTCTGTTGGGGAGCCTGCTTCTGTAGAGAGCAGGAGAGATGCAAGCCTAGCCTCGTGAAAGATAGCTTGTCACGCCTTTAACAGGCAGAAGCATCTGTTTCCTGTCCATGTTTCCTATGGCTATTTTTTTCTGTTGTTTTCTTTTTTTAAGCTGGCTTCATGGAGTACACCTTGATAAATTCTAGAGAAAAATCTGCTATTCGTTGTCAACTGTTTGACTTGCATGGTTAAATAAATCCATCTCAGTGCTTTGCGAACATAGGCAGTGCTGCCCTGTGGTGCTCCAGACTCCAGAGCTGTAACATTTTGGCATCCTTTTATGCATATTATTTATGGCTGGAAGTCAGAGCTACCGTTTCAAAAGGACCAGGTATAGTGTGTGTGAGACTCGGGCGTGAGCCACTTAAAAAGGCAGCATGTCTGGATACAGGGTTCTATGAAGCAAAATTGAAATACTGCTTGTTACCATGCTGGAAGATGGAAGATAGCAAATGTCCTGCTTGCTCTAGCTGGTTGGTACTTAAACTACTGGTGTATTTAAGCAGCTGTCATTGTTGATAGAGACCTTACCCCTCAAATCACAGTGCTGGCTGAAGGAGATTGTTTTATGTGCAGCATAGTCTAATTAAATCTAATTCAGGCCTGTGTACGTCCAAGCATCCATCATGCGCTGAAGGAGAAATGCAATGTGAAGACGAGTCCAGGGTTACAGGGAGGAGCAGGGAAGGAGAAGGGAGCTGGATCTGAACTGGTCTTGAGCACTTTGCCAAGTTTGCTAAAAATATACCACTCAGCTGGGGGTCTGGAGCAATGAAGTTGTTTCCGAGGCTGGTTGCATAACTTCGTTCTAAAATGAACTCGCTTCATCCCTCTTCTGGTTTTCTTTGCACCTCTGCTCTGTGTCTGGAGCAGGCTAATAAAATTATACAGTTCTAACAATGTTAGCCCAGTTGCTGCTCTGTAGCATCCTGGGTTTTTGCTCTCCTCTTAAACTGCCAGTCCCTTCAGCAGCCACGCTGAACCAAGAGATTGTTATCTTAACTAATTACATGAATGGGCAGTGCTGTGCTAATGGCTAGCCTCAAACAGTAGGCAAATCACAAAAGGTTTTTTTAAAAGCACCAATTTAGGAGCCTGAAGTCTAAAGAGCAGATAGAATGACAGCCTATAGATTAAGGTGGCGGGGAGTGCAGAGTATGTATTTTAGGCTTAATGCTTGCATTGGAAGAAAAATACTGTGTTTTATCTGTCAGATGCTTGTGATGCTCAAGTGTTACCAAGCTAGGTAAATTTTAGTTCAGTAAATGTTAATAATATCTGTTGTATTAGTAATGGCTATATCATGTTTTGTCTTAGCCCATTAATAACAAATAGAACGTGGATTCAAAACAAAATATAAAGAAGTGCAATTGTACATTTACTTGTTACAGGGATTGACATGACTTTGACAGCAGCTTAGAACATCCCGTCTGTACAAAGTGACTTTGGTGATTAACTGACTGTCTGCATTTGACAGTTGCTGCAAGGCTCAGTCCTCCTTCAACCTATGAGCAAAAATACTGGGTTTTTTTATAAATTGATGCTCAACCAACTGGCTCTGTCATTTGTAGGATCAGTGATGACATGAAGCTGACTGACCTGGAACTGGTCAGGCTGGCAAACAATATTCAAGATTTACTTTATAATGCTTCTGATATCTGCCATGATCGTTCAGTCAAGTTCCTCATGGCAAGAGCAAAGGTAAGGAGCTTGGCTCAGACGGCTGTTGGCATCTCATCCTTAATGAGAATTTACTCCCAAGTTACTGGTTTAATGAGCGAGAGTTCTGAAATGGCATTCTCAATTGAAATTAAGTAACTGTTCCTGCTGCTACAGGCACTTGATGCTAATGCCCAGAGCACACAAGCATTAACATATCACATCATTGTAAGGCAATGTGGGTTTCTGCTACTTTTTTTCTTTTCTTTTTTCTTTTTTAATATTCTGACTTGCTGTCTTGGAAGCTCCATGCAGAGAATGCCTATCTATGACCAGGTACCAGCTTGCACTGCAATCTGCCTTCTCTGTCCCGTGTAGCGTTAAATAATGTTCTCCTTTGAAATACTCATAGCCCTCAGGCCTGCTGATTAGTCGTTTCTTTATGTCTCTGAATTTTTGTGCTGTTATGTTTCGTTACAATGGTTTTCTTTGCGTATAGGATGGCTTCCTAGAGAAGCTGAATTCCAACGAGTTTGTTGCTCTTTCTCGCTTGATGGAAGGCTTTATCTTAGATACTGAGCAGATCTGTGGCAGGAAAAGTATGTCCTTGCGAGGAGCACTTCAGAGTCAAGCTAATAGATTTGTGAATAGATTCCATGAGGAGAGGAAGACGAAACTAAGGTATCTCTGGGTAGAAGATTTTTGTGTTCTTACATGAATAATTTTATCAATCATATGCCAGGCAAACACGGTCTTTTGTTGCTTAGAATGCTGGTAAGCAAGTTGTACTTAAGAGCAGGGAGTGAAAAAACTGCATTAAAATCCAAATCTTTTCAATTGGTTTAGACTTCTAAGGTTTTCATAACTTAACTTCTTCAAAGTGGATTGTTCTACAGTTGCCTAAAGGAGGACATGATAGCTACAGGAAGTCCTCAAGACTGCCATCGAAGGGCAGGATTGCTGTGTCTCAGGGCTTGAGTAACTTTGGGATAATTCACTTCCAATTGTTTTTAAAAAAAAAAAAAACAGCGACACAAAAAAATAACAGAAAACCCAAAACAAAACCAACAAATAACCCAACCTAAAAACCTCCATCAAAAACAATAACAACAACAACAAAAAAAAAAACCCTTGGGGAACAGCCTTCCCAGTATCATACATCAAGTCATTTTGCTCTCATCCATCAAAAGCTCTTAAAATTCCAATGATTACTCATTGCTTCGGTGGCAGTGATCTCATAAGGATCTTTATTGCCTATTGTAGTCTTTTGTTCTCTATGATAGTTTGAATGAACAAATTGTGAGATCTCTAGGCCAAGATGGTGTTTACCTGTTTTGCTACTGCCAATTGTTGGGCACCTCTTTAAAATTAAGATGAATAACATAACATTTTGGGCCACTGGCTTTTTTTAAAATTACTGTAGTTTTGATTCTATACTGTTACAGGCAGGAAAAGCATCAAGACAAGGTGTTTCATTTTCTCAGTCTCCTCTCTTTTGTGTTTATAACTAGCCTGCTTTTGGACAACGAGCGCTGGAAGCAAGCTGAAGTTCCTGCTGAATTTCAGGATCTTGTTGATTCGGTCTCAGACGGCAGAATTTCTCTCCCTGAAAAAAAACCAGCAGGTGTGTATCTTTCCAGTCTGTGCTGGTTTTGGCTGGGATAGAGTTAATTTTCTTCTTAGTAGGTGATACAGTGCTGTGTCCTACTGTTAACTGAATTTATTATCAGCAAATGCTGCTATTGAAAGTTGACGGACATATTCCAATGTCATTCTTGATCTGTGTTTGCTCAGTGTCTTCTGGGGGAATCAGAAGGAAGTTGATGGCTTTTTTTTTTTCTTTTTTCTATTACCAGTGTTGAAACTTCTTGTGCTGACCTTAAAAACATGGATGTTTTTTTGAAAACCCGTTTAAGTGTTAGCACAGGGAGGGAGCTAATTTTTTTATACGTGTATTCACAGTGTAGAGGCTTGCAGTCTTTGCGCAAATTCAGTCTTTCCCCAGAACGTACCACTGAAGTGTTGCAAGGGCCCAAGGAGTGCGTGTGGGTGCTCAGCCCCCCTTAAACAAAGCTTGCTCCTTCCCCCTGCTTCATCTGCCACTTGTTCAAATGAAAGGCAGCATGCTGTGTGGCTGCTCATGGAAGTGAAAACTCATGTGCGCTCAATTATTTACCTTGCCACAGAAACCTCATTTGACCTCAGACAAGTCAGACTTTTCTCCTCGTGCCCCATTTCTGTCTGTGCAAATTGGAATGCATGATGCATTCTTACTTTGTGGGGATACTCATCCAGTATTGCAGCGGTGAATGCGTGTGAGCGGCAAGAAGAAGAGGAAAACGTACATAGGGGGGAAGGAAAATGGCAATAGATGAGAAGGAAGAAAATACGGTAATGTCGTGGTGGAGAAACCCTGGCCCCCCCAAAAGGAATACAGCAGAAACAGAGAGCGTGTTAGGCAATAATCACTCCGCTTACGGAACACCACACCAAGATATGCTCATCGACCATTGCTCTTAAAATAAGCTTTTGCAGCTTCCTTCAAGAAGACAGGAAACTGGCAGCATCAAGTTTAGCATGAAAAACTGCATCAGTAAGAGCTTCTACTCTGAAGCCTAAGGAAGAAGTGGTTTGAAGCTAAAATATTAATATACACAGCAAATCATTTGAGAATGTATAGTAGAAAACCTAATGGTGCTTTCTGCTTTTCTTCTTCTATTTGTAAACTGTTGTATTTGAAGTTTCTAAGTCTGTAATGACTGTGGGACTTTGGGGAATTTTTTGATCTAAAATCCCAGTGGATAATAAAGTAACTTTATGGGTTGTAGTAATTACGATGGGTGGCCAACTATGTAATAAATATTGTAAGAGAGCAGTGCTCCCAAGATTGATTGTTGTTTTTTCAAGCCTCAGCAAGTGAACACTAAGTTTTTAGAAATTTAGAAACTAGCAGTTTTTGTACTTGTTTTTAGTTCAACTCATCCCTTTTCCTTTCTTGCTAAAATATCTAGCTACTGAAGAAAGAAAGCCAACAGAATTTCTTATTGTTGAAGGACAAAAATATGCAACAGTTGGGTAAGATGCACTCTTTTCTCTTAGCAGTGGATTAGTTAGCAAGAACTTTTGAGTAGGACTGTGATAACAGCTTTAGCAATGTTACTTAAATAAAAAAAAAACCTCTCCTCTCACAGGCTAGTTTCTTTTTAGTTCTCAAACAGTTATAAAACATTGCAAGCTCTTCTGCACATTAAGATGCTGTCTCTTTTCTGAATGACTAGGCTAAATTTATGGTTTAATTTGAATGTGGGGTTTTCCAATTATTTCATGAAAACACATGGTCCTTAAAATACGGGTTTGTCTTTGTAGCACACTTGTTATTTCTTGCAATATAGATAATCTTTGGCAAAATCATAGAATCATAGAATGGTTTGGGTTGGAAGGGACCTTTTAAAGGTCATCTAGTCCAGCCCCCTGCAGTGAGCAGGGACATCTGCAACTGGGCCAGGTTGCTCAGAGCCCCCTCCAACCTGGCCTGGAGTGTTTCCGGGGATGGGGCATCTCCAGCCCCTCTGGGCAACCTCTGCCAGTGTTTTGCTGCCCACATTGTAAAAAACATCTTCCTTGTATCTAGTCTGAATTGACCCTCCTTTAGTTTACGACCATTACCCCTTGTCTTATCACTACAGGCCCTACTAAAAGGTCTGTCCCTATCTTTTGAACCCCCTTTAAGTACTGAAAGGCTGCAATAAGGTCTCCTTGGAGCCTTCTCTTCTCCAGGCTGAGCAATTCCAAAGTACATGAGTCTGCTGCTGAATGATTGCTTATCTCATTTAGTATAAGAAATAAGATACAGGCTATCTCAGAAGCTGCATACCCTGTATCCTGATTGCTTTGGATTGGAAAGTAGTTTCTTAAAGCTGGTTATATCAAAGGCATTTTAAAGTATATGATGCTCACATACTTCTTTCATTAAAAGCATGCTGTGTTTCCAAAGACTGTGAGGCTTTAGCATTAAATATGCATGAGAGTGTTTTTGGAGAGGGAGTAAAATCTGGAAAATCTCACTCCCCAGAGTCCTAACATTGATTTACCCCAAACTTAAAAGTTCTGTTTTACATAATGTCTTTGACCAGCTGTCTTTTTATGAGTTGCTTCATGATGATGCATCATTGTTCAATTAGAAACAGAAGCTGATGGCTCAGAACTACTGTGCCAGCCAACTGATATCACTGCAAAAGAGCATTTCAGGTCAAGTAGGAGCATTTGAACATGCTTTAAAGAATAAAATTTACCTAACAGATGAATGTCTTTGATAATCCATCTCAGCTCATTTGAAACTCATTTTACTTAGCTCTGTGAAGCAATTGTCAGCTTCATGTTGGTACAAATATTTGTTTCATTTCAACACACTTTTATGTACAGTTTCATTGTATTTAATCAAATAAAATGCATTCACGAAAAAAAGCCTAGATGTTCCCCCGAAAACCTCCAGCTCTTTATTTCCAGTTGGTTCTTCATCTTTCTGCACTCAACTGCCTAAAGGAAGAAAGAGATTTAACTTTTTGAAATGTTAGAGTATCAACTCTGAACATTTGATCTTGCCTTAGTTTTCCTGCCTTCTGTGTACCTGAATTCAAAGGAGAGTACCTGCTCTTTGTTGAGCCTTCTTAATTCCATCCAGTAGCTCCCAAATTCTCCAGTGCCTGCAGAATTCAAGGGAAATTACAGGTGTTGAGCACCTTTGAATTTTTGGTGCTGTTTCTTCACAGCTGCCTTCTCTGTTTGCAGCTCCTTAGCATTCATTACATCCGTTTCAGTGGTGGTTGTTGTCTACATTCTGTGGATTTTTATACTTGCTCAAAGTTGGCCAGAATTATATAGTATAAGAAAGGAGCTTTGGAATTTTTGTCCCCTGCCAACATCTGTGTGGAGACTTCCAGTTCCATAGTAGCTGTTTCGGAGATTAAAAAGTTACACCAATGAAGCTATGAGATTTTTCTCTCATATACATTAAGTACTTTGTCCGCATGCCACCCTGTGGAATGAGAATTCTTTATAACTGTCATTATGTATATCTTCTTTTATGTTTTACTTCTCCTTCAGATCAGTTGGTGAGTTTGTTTAATGCTATAATCTCTAGCATTAGGTAGCTTTCTATCAACATGACTGGCCTGTGTTTGATTTTTCAACATCATCTGTGCACTGAGATGACATATTTGGCTGTTTCCTCTCTTGTAGGACAGTATTGCTGTTAATAAGAATAATCCTTGAATACTGCCAGTGTGTGGATAACATTCCTTCCATCACCACTGACATGCTTACCCGCCTGTCTGATTTACTGAAGGTATGGCTCTAAATGTACTGTCTGCCCTAATCAAGGGTATTCAGGGCAGGCAACGTGTCTTACTGTCTATAATGCTTCACATGTGTGTTATGATTTCATATCAATTACAGAAAATGTATAGAAATTACTGCATTTGTTACTACACCATAAAGCGGCCTTTTAAGCTAAGTGCATTAAAGATGCAATTTATTGTGTGAATTAACTTCAGGAAGGCTGTCTTTCCTCTTGTTCACCTGGAATATTGGAAATCCCATCTAGTAGTGTTTGTCATAACTGCCTGTCCTTTAAGCTGGGTGTAGGATTCATGCTGCTGAAGAAAAAGCAATTTGATCCCAGGTGCCACAGAAATATATCTATATTCAGGAAGGAAATGAGGCCCTTGGTTTTTACAAGTCAGTAGAGGTATAGTCAGTAGAAGCATGAAAAATAGTATGGGATGAAGCTTCTGTTGTAAAATGTGAAGATGATGAAAGACCAGGACCTTTTTGTCATTTATTTCTCAATAGAGAAGAGGAGAGCCGGTAGAGCACAGATACTGCAAGGTGATATAAGTAAACAATAATAAAAGGAGCACAGGAATGCACTTTAAAGCTGTCACGTATATCTATATATCTATATATAATAATCTAGGCTCCAAAACCTAGCAGTTAATTTATTTCAAGGTTTTCACTTGTATCTTTGCCCACAAAGGTTATGTCAGGTATTAAGAGTTCTGAAGACAAGCATAATCGATAAAAGATTAATAGATTCTACTCTCCAAAAGTATATTTTACATAAGGTGGGGGATGGGGGAGGGGAAACACACCACAGAAGATGGACCTTTAAATAATCTTCATGTTGGTAGTTCTTGTCTGAATAACCAGATGCAGGAACACTCCTCCCTGCAGCCAATTCAGATTCATCCCCAGACCTTCCCGTCTGAAAGCACTATCGCACTATCCAAGCCCATCGGTCAGGCTGGGACTGGGGATGCCCCTCTTCACCTCTCTTTCTCCAGCTGCTGCTTCATTTAGGTCTCCCAGCCCCTTTTTGCAGGCGGGCAGGACAGCAGCAGATGCCTCAAACTCGGCCGGACTTGCATCTCTGTGTTAATTCTCTCTCCCTACCATATCTTGTTCTAGCTCTGTGTCATTTGTGTTTTACTCCTTGGTATCCAAACACTGTGTGCAGTCTCATTATTGTCTTTCCTGTCTGGCAGCAAGGTGCCATCAATTGGAGAGATGGCAAGAACAAGTAGCAAAAACGAAAGGTCACTTTGAACAAAATAAGACCACTCAAGGTGTCCTTGCAGGTCACTACGCTTTTTGTTTGACAACTGTCAGAGCCAGCAAGCTTTGAAGGTAGCCAGAGCTAGGCTTTATTGTGCTGGAAACTGCAGAGTGTTCCCAGGTCATGAAATTCCAGGCTGTTTTGAACTATGGCTGCAACCAGAGTGAAATGACACCTGTGTATGGGCAAAACCGGCACTGCGATGACTGGAGCTGCTCAGCTGGTGCCGAGGAGAAGGCTCCAGCCCCGGCGCCCGAGCTCCGCGGTGCTTTCCTCCAGGCAGTCACAAGGAGGGGGTGTTGCTCTTTTGATGTTTCAGCCGTGCTGCTGCCTCGCTGCTTTGTCTGCAACAGGCCATCCGGTAACTAGGGTGGATGAAAGGCAGGGGGAGAGTACCAGTGTCTTATCATCCTTTATAGAGCGTGTTTTTAATGGTCTGCCACGCAGTCATACCTCAGAGGAGCTTAGGCTGTGTAGGGTGTATCTGTCGTTGGCTCAGTGGATCTACTTCTGAAGTCCACCAGGAGGCAGAAGAAAAGGTCTTGCTTTTCAGGAGGAGGAGATGAAGGTGTGTCAGCCCGTCTCAGGCCTGACTTCTGTCTGAGCAGAGTAGATTGTGCCTCTTCCGGGTCAGGAGCCACACGTAGCTCAGGTTCGGTTGTGGCACTGCGTCTGGGTTGCTTTCCTGGTCCCAGATCCACCACTCTGGTGGCCCAGAGTGGGTGTGTGGGGTTCACCGTGTATCCTCTGTGGTCCTGAGTTTTGTGACTGACTGCAGGAAACAGCCAGAAAAATTGTTTCCTGATTTTACTCAAGGGGAGGGTTGAAATTTTAAGTTTGTTCATGCGTTATTCTGAAGCAAGACCTGTGAAGCAGGATTGTGGCCCACAAAAAAAAAGGAGCTGTATTGGGGGAAATCCTCTTGTATTGCAGACACAAGCTGCAGGGCAACCTTGTCACAATTCCCTGTGAATCCTTCAGGTGTGTGAGAAAGGGTCAGGTCTCTGTAGGTTTTGCCCCTCGGTCAACAGGGTTGGTTCTGTTCAAACGTGAGCCCTGGGTCTTCTGCTCTCCATTCAGTGCAGGAATCGGGGACAACAGCAATGCCTCCTCTGTCTCTGTTGCATCACCCAAGCCAGTCTAAAATATCTGATGCCTCAAGCTGGGTGGGTGATGGAGCAGAATGCCAAAATAAGGCAGAATATGCTAACAGGATCTGTCTTGCTGTCCAGATGCATTTAATGATAATTTCTTTTCTCCTGTAACTAAGTTAGGAAGATTAAGTCAGAAGGCAGCCACTATACCTGGAATTCTTACAGAACTGTTCTTTGATGTGGCTTAACATCTTCCGTGCATCATTTCTTAATCTCAGTATTTTGTAGTGTTGCAGATTCAGCCTGCTCGGCAGCAGTGAGTTTCAGTACTTTTAAAGTTTTCATTAACAGCAGCAGTGAGGAAGGTCTAGAGCCAGGGCAGAAACTTGTTCTTCAGGTATTTTCCATTCTGATATTACACTTGTCTACTCAGCAAAACTAGTGAGATCCTTCCCCTTCACTCCATCCAAGGTCCTGGTTTGAGAAGTATGTTTTACAGATTTCTAGTACAAAGTTGCTCTTGTGTACAGCTTTCAAAGCAAGGCTGAACATAGCTAGCTAGTTTTCACACTGAGAGAAGCCTCACCCAAAGTTCTCATAGAGAAGCAGAAGTTAGTCCCTGAATTGAAATCACTGAATAGCTGTTTTTAATAGCAGTATTTCTGCTTCCCTTTGCTGAAATGCTGCCTCGAGTGCTTTAGCTTAAGCCAAGTCAAAAAATACTACGGGCCAGAGACTACTGAGAGTGGTGAAAAAGTTCCCATTGTCTTACTAGTTAGCAGTCGTGGGCTCCTCTGTAGTGAGGAGTATGTGAAACTCTGGAGCTGGCCTTCATAATAATAGATTTAATCTTGCAAAGTTCTGTTGACGGTGTTTCTAAACTGTGGTTACGTGTAGTTGTTAGAAGAGCCAGCATGCGTTTTCACTATCTTTTTCTTTCTCACAGTATTTCAACTCTCGAAGTTGCCAACTAGTGCTTGGAGCTGGTGCATTACAAGTTGTTGGTTTGAAAACAATCACTACAAAAAACCTAGGTATGGATTTCTTTGTTTAAAATGTCAAAGCTTGTTCTCCTGCCTGTTAAAAAAAAAAAAAAAAAAAAAAACAAACACACACAAAAAACCACAAAAAAACCCTAAACATTTATGATAAGCTGTGTTTGTGTTGTGGTCCTGTGCACAGAACACAGGGTGGTAAGACCTTGCAAGTTAGGGGTTAAAATATGCATAAAAACTAGTGAGTTGTCTGATTACGGGGTGCACTAAAATCCATCAAATTCCTTTGCTGTTTACTGGGTCACTTTAAATACAAAGCTTCACTGTATTACATGAAGGGAAACGTAAGAACAAATATATAGGTGAGCAAGTTTTCCATGAAAACGTTTTGACTGTGGGAAGATGTAGTTTTTCAGTGGTGACTTTGGCATGCTTAGGAGCTGCTTAGTGTTCAGATCTTGAGACTGGAGGTACACAGGTAGAGGAGTGCAGCCAAACCCCTGGCTCCCCATGCATTTCGCTGAGCTGTGCTGTCCCGTCTGCCCTGGGGTGCTGTATTCTGTAATGTCGTGTCCACATACAGCTCTTGTGGGTTATAACTGCGCGTCAGTAATGCACAAAATCATTTCTGTGGGTGGCTCTGAATCGAATAGTTAGTCTTTATGTGGCTAGATGTCCCAGCGCAGTCAGGTCACTTACGGCTCTGTGACTGTGTGCTGAATCCAAACTATGATTTGGGCTTTAGTTTCTCATTTTCAGCATGTAGCTATTCAGCTGAGTTGCCAGCCCCGAGGTACCTGCCTGGACTGCTTCCCCTGCTCTGAAAAGCTGGGGAGAACTAGGTGCCTGGTTCCGTGCTACAGAACAGTCTGACAGGCTGGTTGAGACCCCTGTTTTTAAACTATCTCCAAATTTAGAGCCTTTGGTTGATGGGTTGAAGCAGGTATTTGAACTTGCGGTTCCCATGTTTCAGGGTGTCCTGATTACCAGCCTGCATTTCCCTTTTTGAAAGGGACTAGCTTGAGGAGGATGGGTTGGGAGGCTTCCCCCCAAGGAGCTGCGGCCATAGTGTTTGAGCAGGCACAAGTGAGCAGAGAAAAGTTGGGGTGGGTCCTTGCTCCAGAGGGCTTGGCCAGTGGGGTGACCATGCTGGCACCACCATGTGTCCTGCTGCCAGCCCAGGCCCTGTCAGCCACAGGAGAAGCCTGGTTGTGGGAATTGGGCCAGCACCGCAGGCAGGAGCAGACTGGGCAGCTGAGCACTGGCAGGGCAGGGTGCTGAGGTAAACCTGCAGAAGTAGTATTGATGCCTTGAGAATGTGGCTGCTGAGGTGAGGTAGCTGGTGAGTCAGGTCTTTTGAGATCTCTCCAATGTCTACATGTGCTCAGGGCTCAAAATGTCAAGTAGACACTTAAAGCCTCTTGTAAAATTAGTCCCTTGTCCCATATCTTACAGAAGCTGGGTGTGAATGGCCGGGTACCAGTCTGGTGTCTTCACTGGATGGGCTTTCCCAGTGGAAGCAAATGTTTACCTCCCCCCCCCCCCCTCCTTTTTATTTTTAAATTAAAAAAGGATGTTAAATTGTGTCAGATACGTTATTTATGTTAAAAGAGATACAGTCTATACAAAATGCCTCTTCTTGTGTAATAATTAAGTTATTTTTCTTTCCCTCTCGCTTCTGGATTTACAGCCCTTTCTTCACGTTGCCTACAGCTAATCGTACACTACATTCCTATTATCAGGGCTCATTTTGAAGCTCGACTGCAGCCGAAGCAGTTTAGCATGCTCAGGCATTTTGACCACATTACGAAGGTAATTCTTTTGGCATTTGCTAATTAAACACGAAGTTCTGCTTTTCAACTGTGCTCTGAAGAATATGAATGCCATTAGATAGTGAATAAAACCTGCTTTCTTCCATTACAGGATTATCACGACCACATAGCTGAAATTTCAGCAAAGCTTGTTGCCATAATGGATAGCTTATTTGACAAACTATTATCCAAGGTAATGATTTATGGAAATAATTATACATTCTCGAAATTGCAATTGGAGGTCTAATTATATACAGTCTAGATGTTTCAAATGGAGTCTTAACCTTTCCTAATCAGGACTTGTTTGAACTTCTTTAAACTGTATAAACACAAAGCTCTGTGCTGTACTTGTGAATGTGTTTTGTCTCTAACGTTTGCCACCTGGGTGTCATTCGCCTTCACCCACACAAAAAAGATTGTTCGTTTACTCCTTCAGCAGTAACAGAAACGTTTTGTCTGGCCAGATGCTCTGGTGTTTAGAAACTGAAGTGCTCTCCTACCCTCAGTAGTTTTATCCGCTGACAGCTCCTGTCTGCAGCCAGACTGAGCCAGTTCCTGTTCCCTGATTTTCCCGACTGTGTGTCTTTGGAAGTGGGGAGCATGTAATTTCCTGCAGCTGAGGAAACAGCAAAAAACTGCTGGGGAGAAAGAGTTTTTGGAGGGGAAGGACCAGCCCATCTGTTGGGCTGCAGGCCTGGGGACTAGAGCCCTGTGCTTAGCAGTTCCCGCTGTGTAGCAGCGTTAGTAGCCATCCTGTGCCGTGCTGGTAGCGTGTGTCCGAACACCGGGCAGTACAGCGGGTTGGTGCTGGGCTGATCCTCTCCCTGTGACCCAGCTCACGGCGAACCACGCTGCCAGAGCCTGCCCCACGGTGGGGCTTCTGGGCCCGCAGACCCCATGCATACAGTGCACGAGCTTTTAAAGCTTAGTGTTTTGCTTTGGATCTTATGCTCTTGGGAGGGGGGTGGAGAAGAAAAGCAGTTCCATGGTGGGAAAAATAAATTAATTCTTTAGTGACAGATTGGATGATTGGCCTGGACCAACCTCTTCCTTGTAGGAAGGACCTCGTGAGAAGCACAGGTTGTGGACACGCCAATGGGGGCTGTAGTGAGGCGGCTGCAACACGCAGCATTTATGTCTGTCTTGTTTCTATTATGTTATTGTTTATTTTATGTTGTGCTGCTTCTTTTCATCTGTTTCTTTGGGCTATCAAATGGTGTTACCTAAACTTAGGGGAGAAAAATACCAATGGTTTCCCCACCCCCTGTTGTGTTTATACTTTTGAAAACATGTTCATGCCTGTTTCTAAAGGTGTTCTTTTGGTGTTTTTTCCCCAAAGAAAAATACCTGTTCTATTAAGTAAGATGGCTTTTTGGTCACTTTGCCTCTTACCTCTTGAAAATAAATTAAAAAAAAATGCAAGAATTTAATTATTGATACTAAGCAAGTTAGCCCGCGACAAACAAGTAACAGTTTATGTTCTTGATGTTAGGAAGTATCCATCCCTTACTGTCCCTCCGTCTTTACATCCCATTCTCCCCTTAGCTGGCATGAGATACAAACTGAGAATATTCCTGTCCTTTAGAGCTCTGAAAGGCTGAGTGGGAGCGCCTGGCTCACGTGAATGCAACCCACAGGGTACAGGAGGGAAGGAGACCGTGTGTTGATTTGCCTTCATTCCTGACGGACCCTGTAACTGGGCTCATCTTGTTCCTGAAATAATGAAATCCTGGCACTGAAAGCTGTGAAGAACACAAACCCAGGATCTTTGCAAATGGGCATGTCAGTGCGACTGTGTCAGTGTGTTCTTTGGTTTCCATGGGTTTTGTGAGAGTCCAAATACTTCAGTGCTTTGTGGATAAAGTGGTCACCTGCTTTGAAGTGTGTAAATCTGAATGAGTAAGCAAGCGAGTTTCGTAGCAGTGGGTGTCCAGCGTGCTTTGAAAACAAACATTGCACAGTCTAGAAACCTGCTTTGTACGAGAGGCAGTTTGATCCCGTAGGTGGGACGTTGACCTGGCACCTGGGTAACGTGGGCAAGTTACTTGTGCGTTTCCAGGCTGTGCTTCCCTGTGGGAGCTCTGCGGAACAGGAGCTGTCTTGGTCTTCACACGGTGCCACTGTGATGAGGCTGTGCTCAGCAGGGCGTTTGACAGCAGCACGGACAGTTCCCAGCATCTGTCTGTTAACTTGGGCAGGGAGAGAAAACAGGAACAGGGGTATTTAACAGATATAATTAACAAGTGAAAAAGGCGTAGGTTTTTAAAAAGGAATACATGTTCATGGAAAAAAATCCAGTGTGATTCACTCCTGTGGGAGTTTCCCATCTTGTGACTGTTTGGACAGAGGAGCGGTAAATTTTTGTCTGATCCCTCACGGTGTTACAGGCCGTTGACCTTAGCTGGAGATAAAAATGGCCAGCACCTTGCAGGGCTGGAGCTCGTGTTTCTTTCTGGTGCTGTGACTTTTTCCCCATCACGATGAAGAGTTTGATTTGTCTGTAGTCGTGCAAGAGCCATTGCTGCAGCTTGCAAGATACTGGAAAATTGTAAATCACTGGTTGTCTAACTCGGATTGAGGCACAATCCTGTGCACTGTGCCGTTGTCCCACGCAGGAGGCAGCACTCCTGGAGTAGTAAGCACTGCTCTTCTGCTACTTCTCCTGTCAAAATTAGGTCACCGGTTTGGCTTTCCTGCAAAGACTTTCTCCAAACTCCCTGTTGCTTTTTTTTTTTTTTTTCTGTCACACTGAGGCAAGCTTTTTGTCTTTCACAATTCAGGCTAGCGTAAGAGAGAGCATCTCCTCCAGTGTGCTTGTCAATAATTTAGTTATAATGATTCAGCTTTTCCACTGAATTGTGCAAGGCTCTATGGGGAAGCATCACCCTGCCGAAGGTCACCCTGTGCTGGCGCAGCCTCTCCAGCAGGCACGGAAGAGCTGGCTTCCCTGGGCCTGGCACAGCTCTTCAAAGGGCTTTGGAAATCACATTCAGATCTTCCCTATACATGGTGAGGGCCTAAGAATTTTGTTCCCTTTGCAGCAAATCTCATGCCATCTGGTGGTTTCCAGTGTCTTGGTTCTTGGATTTCAGTCTACTTTGTTCTTCAAGGTATTTTTGCAGTGGTTTTGTGCATGGGTTTTTTGCTGGTTTTTTGAATAGCTAATATTGAGTTTTCAGGAAGTTCCATCTCCTTGTGCTTTCCTTCTCTCTTCAGAAATGCGGATGCATATGGTGTTAGAGAGGCAGTATTTTCTCATTTAGTACTTGAGGGGCACGTTCCTCGGAGGTAGAATTGCTCGTCTGTCATTGACTTGTGCAGATCTAAAGGAGAGGGCTAGCTAGCAGGCACCTGGCGGGCATCTGTGTGGCTGGCATGGTGGTTGTTCTCTGCAGCTGCAATTCATAGGGTAATGGAAACCGACTAAAAGTAACAAGCAAAGAGAAGAAGTAACAGAGATGAACAGATGAATTTGGGAAATCCGCAGATTTCATACTGCTTTGAATGTTACTGTTTGCTTATAAAGCAAAAGTGCTAAAAGATTGTGTGATGTGAGTCCTTGGCTGAGTCAGATCGTGCCCAGCAACCGTTTTAATTTGTGATAGGCTAAATGAACCTTGATTCCTGACATCATTAGCAACGCAGGGCTTCAGATGGCTGTTGGAGACTCTTATATAAACCGTTGTACAGTGGTGGAAAGGAGTAACTGGTTGTGGTTTTATTTCCAGTATGAAGTGAAAGCTCCTGTTCCTTCGGCATGCTTCAGGAATATCTGCAAGCAAATGGCAAAGATGCATGAAGCTATCTATGACCTCCTTCCTGAGGAGCAAACTCAGGTGAATGTTATTTTTGAGATTCATGTAATACCTCCTTTGCAAATGCACATGAACTCCGTAAGAAGAGACTTCTGCTTTATCGGGGGTGGGGGTGGGGTGGAATTCTTTTTTTGAGTCTTTGTGAAACTCACACATTAAAGGGGCTGGCAGCAGTCATGCAGACAGCTCGGTCTGAATCGAAGTGCAGGGATGTGCAGGGAGAGGGATGAGACGTGAAAAGAACTGACTGATTCCCGCATTTTGAGCTGCATTTTAATGTCTAGAGAGGAGAATCTGCCATCTGGGAATTGGTGCTGAAATTGTGCACCAATGGCAACGCTCTGGGGCTGGAGTGCAGCCCTTTTAGGGAATTCTGCAGCGCTGCTCAAACTTGGTGGCTTCCGGAGGTCCCTGGATGTATTATGCAGCCAGATTGTACCAGATGTGCCTTTTCAGTATTTTGCTGCAGTTGCTGCTGCTGCAGAGTTGTAAATCTAAGGACAGGAAGGACTGATCCAGTCACTGAATACACTAAGTTGTAGTTTTTCTTTGCACTAAATTAAATGGTCCCTTCAGACTGTTTTTCACGCTTCCTTTTGGACAAAATACTTTTAAGTGGTTATAGTACAGGGAAAAGATTTGTTAGCTTCTAGCCTTAATACAAGTTGCTAGATGTTTCAGATAACAAGAAAAATTCATGCTCCAAACAATGTGCCCTCTAAGTGCAACACATAACAACTAAGGGAGGGTGTACGCTGTCCTGTGTGTTATAAATTGTATATGGCCAGAAAGGTTAGGAGGCCGAAGGACTGGCAGAAGGCAAAAATCACATGAATTGCAAAAATAATGCTGAAGGTTAGTAATTTAAGGTGTTGGCAGTGTGTTTCCTCTCTGTAGGCAGTGATGGAAGCATGGGGATGGTTCCTTACTCTGTTCTGTGGTTTCTTCTAGATGTTGTTTTTACGAATTAACGCAAGCTACAAACTTCACCTGAAGAGGCAGCTGGCCCACCTAAACGTAGTCAATGATGGAGGGCCTCTGAACGGGTATGTTTAGGTACTATTTTTATAATGCTTAATTTAAATAAGCAGGTTTTGTCTTCTGCAAGAAAGTTGTGATGGCAGAAGGCAGCCACGCTCCGTGTTTGAGTATGTCCCATTTGGGGCTTTCTCATAGTAGAGGACGTGACTTGTGCCCTTCCATAGTAACCAGGAATGCCCTCGGCGTGGTGATAGATTGGGAGCTGGGCGTTGTCCTGCTGGAAACCTGATGCAGCTTTCCTTGGTTTGTGGATTGTTTTTTCTGCCTTGGTGTGACAGCAGTAGCCACAGTTTAATTCGCAAGAATTGCCTGATTCATGAAGCAGTTTTGAAACATGGATGATGACTCATAGGGCACTAGCAAAGGAAAAATGGGAAAAAGCGGTATTTCATCTGTGTGATGGGCAGCTCCTATACAGAAATTGTTTTTACAGCAGAACTAGATTTGAAAGGGAGATTATGCTCACGGAGCTTTTCCCCTTTCCTGCCCCAGCCCAGCCCTCCACCACCAGCCCAGGTCAGTGGTGCCTGTCCTGAGGGGGCGTTGCTGGCTGTGCCTGGCGTCCCACACCTCCCAGGAAGGCAGACGGCCTCTCGCAGGCCGAATGCTATTGTACGTTGGGTTGTCCCCTGAAATGGAGGGGGTTATGATCATTCTTATTGACCTGGGCTTGCTTGTTTGCAGCGTAGTAAGGCTGTAATTCGGCCAGCCTACCCACACGCAAGAAAGCATTGTCTCAGGTTGAAGAAGCCAGAGAGGGGAGTTTATACGTTTCAAATGTTGCTGGAATTAAGAAGAGTTCTGTTCCCGCCAGTTTATTCTTTTTTGTCCTGCCTAAGCTCATTCATCCTTGTACTCTGTGAAAGAGTTTATCTGAAATAGTTTTCTGTGCTCGTGGTGTTTCGCAAGATAACATCCAGTTACCTTTGGCACTTGGTAAGGTGTTTGTAAGCCAACAAGCTTACTGAATAGGAAGCAGGGCTGCAGCAGCCCCAGCCGGAATGAGAACGCCCAGGGCGTGTTTGGGAGTGTTCCGCGCTCGGGTTTCTACTCCTGAGCAGCGTGTGTGCCGGCTTCCCCTGCGCGTTTGGTTGTGGTTGATGCCTGTGGTTGGATGGCCTAAATGGATCTTTTGGGTGGGAGGGTGGGGGCCGGCGCTGCTGGTGACAGCGGTGGTGTATTTCCCAGCACAGCCGTCCTCCCTGTCAGAAGGGTCTCTCGGCTGCAGCTGGAAGCAGGAATGGCCCCGAGTCTGCTGCTTCCAGGGCAGCGGTTCCTTCCCTTGGACCGCAGCTCTCAGAGCGTGTGGCTGGGCTGGCTGGGAGGGGAAACATCAAACACTGCATTTTACTTGCTCCCGCTCCAGCGGTCTTCATTGACCTAGTTTTTAATGCACTTTTTTGATCTGTTTTTAAACTGTTTCTGTAATAGTAGTAAAAATCCAGGTCTGTGAATCCTGGTTAATTTTTTTTTTTACTATGAAAACACAACTTTTATGCCTACATCTTGCTGCTTTCCAGCTAGAAACGTGATTGTCTTTCTGTCATGCCCTGATAGGTTTCAACAGTCTGGGAGGGATTTTAACTCTTAGGAAGGATGGAACTGTTCTGCTGTTCCATTGCTTTTACAGTAACCTTCCAGAATACAGAAGTTAATGTTGCAGTAATTAATATACTAAGTTGCACTGTAGTCGGGGGGGGGGGGGGGGGGGTTAAGTCTAGAGAAACCTGGGATTACAGCAAGAGAGTGGAAGCTTTAGGTGCCTAATTCCTGAGTTTTCCAAACTCATCACTTGATCTCCCTTTACACCTAGTAGTAATCACATTATGTATGATCACTGCTGTAAAGTAAACCACATCCATAGGCGTTGAGTTTTGAACCGATACTTAAAATACCTAACCAAGGCATAGCGTTTGGACAGGCGTTGTTGTTGTTGCGTGCCCGAGTCATGAACAAACCCTGGCTGTCTTTCTGAGCGCCCTGGGTGGAGGGGAGGTTCACATGCTGACCTTGTGTGTTTCCCTGCAGACTGGTTACTTCAGATGTAGCTTTTTACACTGGAAACCTTCAAGCTCTGAAAGGCCTTAACAACTTAGACCTAAACATGGCTGAAATTTGGGAGCAGAAGAGGTGATAATCCACCGGGAGCAGTCACTTGGCTCTGACAACAGACCGACTTTCTTCTAAGCAGCGTAACGACTGTGAGGTGAATACTTAAGACCGGAGTCCAAGAAAGGACACTATTGATAGTCGGGGAAGCTAGGCTCAGAGCGAGCTGCAGGGAGTGATCTTTTCAGTGTCCTTCAGCAAGAAACAAGTGATCAGCTGTCTGTGCAATGTTTTTTCATTCTCTCTGGAAACAGACTCAGGTTTCTTTGGACCAAATCCAAAAGAACACATAGCTGTAACACAGCTGTAGTTGTCTAGAATGCTCTGTATATCTTTATATTAAAAAGATGCTTTGCATTTCTTCTAGTGCAATGAAATTCACATGGTGTCCCACCTTATTTAATGATGGTACAATATAAAAAAAACCTTGCAGTTGGAACTCTGTAGAAAATGTTTTTCTCTATGAAACTATGCTGTTCTAAAATTTATTTTTTTACAGAACTTTATATAAATAAATGTCTTTTGAGTGCTTGCATATAGGATTCGGATTTGTTAGGGAGCAGTCCTGTTTCAGGGCATTTCTCACAGCTGGGCTCTAAACTGCCATCCGAAGGTACGATTCTCTAACAGGTTGTTGGTTCGCTGAAGCCATTACCCTGCAGAGCTGGGACACGGTGGTCGTCAGCAGTGACAACGTTAACAGTGGGCTTCCACTGGAATCGGAAAGTAGGGAAAAGGCTGGTGTGGGGACGGTCTCCTGCGGTGCCCAGCCCCGGCGAGGCAGGGCCAGGCCAGGGAGCGTGTCAGGACTTACTTTAGAAGCGGGGAGCGAGCAGCAGAGACACAGAGCGGTGTGTACAAACTCAGAGGACACAGAAAATGGGGGGGGAGAATTCTAAAAGTTTTTAGGCTGCTTATAAAAGGTTGTGCCATTAAGGAAGGTGCGACTGAAATTAATTTATTTCAGAGTTTTTAATACTACCTTTTAAGACTGGACGCTGCCAGTACTAAGTAAAAGTGCCTGTGTATTTCACCTCACACCTCTTTACCTAACCGTAGTCCGAGTGCCTAACCCCGTGACAATGATGTACGATGGAATGGTCTGCAGTGTGTGTGTGTGCCTATGGTTTCTTCAGACAGGCATGCTTTTCTGTTACCGTAACAGCAGATGTCATTAATTGTCAGTCAAAATAAAGCTATAAAATCACCGTTGTTTTTAAAGACCAACTTCTTTAATGATACATACCAGTGTTATACTAAGCTTATAAAATAAAGTTGTCTGCATGTAAATACAAGAAAAACATTAAGAAATCAATAGTGATCAGGACAGGGATTTCGATTCCTGTACAAATTTAGAAATTACTCAGGAGAAGATAAATTAACATACATGGCTGTGACAATATGAACACAGGTGTAGTCAACGTGATCCATTTATTGAAAAAAGGGGGCAGATCAAGGATTAAGATATTAACAGGAGATCCAGTCTTAAATGGGATGTGAAAAAGCAAACACCACACGTGGATACTGAGGCATTTTTCTCAAGTATTAAATTCTTTGGGCGAGTTTGGAACACCAACGATTCCCGCTCTCACAATATGGAAATGGAGGTACTGGCAGCCTTACCCCAGTGCCTTGATGTACAACTGGGACAGGCCATCCCACTGTAGTCCAGGGGGGTTCACGAGGGCTATAGATCAGGAGAGTTGTGAGCACATGAAATACAGGGGTTTTAACAGCCCATTTAGCAGTAATGAAACTTTTGGTTTTCAACTGTGCCTTCATAAAAAGCCACATGAGTAGCTAACCGTGCTGTCCCGCATGTATTGCTTCACAGCTTTATTTCTGCAGTTACAAGCAATTCAAAACTACTAAATGTTAGAGGCAAGCCTCTTAACTTCTTATCAAAGAAGATCTGTCCATCTTACCGCAAGACAAACAGTATTGCACTTCAAGGTTATATTAACTGAGTTACAGAATCTCTTTAAGGACTGAAGCATTACTTACGCACATCCATTGCGCTATGTGTCTGCTTAACAAGATAAGCAAGAGAAATTAATTTTTAAATTAATACTGCAGGGTACTGTGAAGATGACGAAGCATAGGCCCTCTGTGTACTTATATTTCTAATGCTTAAAAGGGTCTTCCATTACGGGGCTGGGGTAGCACAGCCGCCTACAGCACTGACCGTGCCCTCACGCTGACTCAGTGGTCCAGGATCCGAAGGTTGCCGGACACGATTTTGTTCTCTAGTAGAGCTCCAGCTGGGATGTCAATCCTGTCACCGTGATTTGCAATGATGATAACTGTTCCCTGGAGTTACAGGAAAGAAAACAAGTGTTGAGAGACTTTCTATGACCTGCTGACTTGGGATGAGGGAGAGCAGCGTTGTCTGGAGGACCAGTTCGGTGTCAGCTGTAACAGAGCCAGATCCTGGATGCGTTTAGTTGCATTGTTTCTGCATAGACTTCTTTTTTTCCCCCCACAACAAAGGTTTTAAACAAGCAATACTGGAAACAGTATAATCACCAGCATAGTAGATACTATCAGTTTACAAGCAGAGCTGATGCCTTATTCGAAGACACACACTTGCTGTAAGCATTCTTAGTGTCTGCTTGCTTTTAAAGGTGGAAAAATGTTCCCTGCACCGGCGTGGCACAGCTCGCCGTCGCAGCTGGGCACAGAGACCTGTGCGTAAGCCTGGCTGCTGCAGCCACCCTGGCACTGATCCGTGTGAGCAGCTACCTGCCCTCGACTGTTAACAGGGCCACGAAAATGTTGTTCTTGAGCTCAAGTGAGAACTGGAGAGAAACTAACTTGCTCAGCCTCAGCATTTACTAACAAATCGAGGACCCCCAGCTGACGGGAAGGGGCTTGTGGCTGCAAGGCCGGCCTGGGAGGGGAGGTGGCAGGTGCTGTACAGCTGAAGGATGGGGGTGTAAGTGTTGTTCTGAACAGCGCCGTGTGGTCTGTGGTGTTCACAAGGTTCGCAGATAAACCTCATCTCTCCCTGGGACCGTACAGAGGCAGCTACCGCAGGAACACCCAGCGCTCCTTCGGAAGGGTCGCTCCTCAGCCTTGGCCCCCACGACCCTGGGGCCGGCTAAATCCCTAGGAGTGACTGCAGGAGCATCCTAGTTACACACTCACCTTTAATGAAACATTCTTCCCAAATGTAACATCACCTGAAACAGTGAGATGATCCAGCTCCAGCATATCTGGAATACTTTCAAACCTCCGCAGGTAATCTTGAACCTTTTGGAGAGAGGAAAGAATAGAGACAGTTTAAAATCCACCTGTGGATTAAAGACAAGTGTGGAAGCTTCCTGAAAACTCCTTTCAGGGACCTTTCAGGAAGCTACATCTGACTTAATACGAGTTGCTACTTTGAAAGCAACGTGGCATTGTCATTTCTTTCAGCAGTAACTATGAGAAGCAGTAAGGGCAGTATCCTGCCAAAGCTGGGTGAGCTCCAGAGCACGCACACAACCCCATTCACCTGCTGTTTCCTCAAGCAACGGGGTAAAAGAGCACCCAACAGCAGTATGACATCATGCACATTACGTAGTTTTATTCTAACAGCCTAGTAGTTATTTACTGGGAGCAAAAGGGAATTCCCAGATGGGCAGAGGTAGATAAACCTCACTTTAACTTATTTATTGCTATGGACTGCGTTTTTATTCAAAGAGGTAAAACCAAACTATAATTATAGGAGTTTACCTTTGTGAAAGAACTTCCCAGTTTCACAAGAGGCACTGTTGGAAATTCACGCTTCTCGCTCATGGTTAGAGATCCAGCATTAAGGCTATACAAATTGGACATCACAAGCAAGAGATCCGACGTGGTCTTAACAGGCAGAAAACGACTACGAGGTACGTTTATCCCCAGAGAGTTCTCAAAACTCTTAATAGCAGCACCAACTGCCGTCTCCAACTGGATAACATTCAAGCCTCCATCCAGAGTCTGGAAGAGAAAACTCAACATGAACACAACCAGCAGGTAAGGGCGCTCCGAACTAGAGCGTAAGTCAGCGCTCTGCATTTACAGACAGGCTGGCTCCTTTTTGAAGGCAGCAGTCCCTGTCTAGTTACCTAGAAACAAATGCTCTTTTGAGTCCGTTTCCTCTAAAACCTTCCTAGCTGATTACCTTTGGGTTAACGATGATCTCCATATCGATAGCGTTTTTCTCTTGCAGCCTTTTAATTGCAGACAGAGCAATCCACAAGTTATTGGTGTTGAATATTTTGAATTTTGACACGGACTTGAATTCATCCACGTGTGCTTTTGGGACCTGAGCTATCTCCACGAGCCTCAGCTTGTTTTCATATTGTGTAAGCGTGCCACCCTGCAAGGGTCGAAAGCAGCAGTTTTAAGTCCTGTTCATGAAATGCCAGAGAAACCCTCCCTCACCCGGACGCGCTGTTTTGTTGGCATTTAAAGTTGAACCACAGTGAAAACACGTTGCTTGTGTTCAGCTACCAGGTTACTAATTATAGAGCATGTTTGCAGTACAGTCAGAACTGTTGAACGATCATGTTTCAGCACTCTAAGACAGTTAATTCTTTTAATGAAAGTTGAGAATCTTTTGCAAGTGCTGCTGTTGTCAAAAATCACCTTCAGCAGTACTTTGCTAGGTTACAGAGCAAAATCTAAATTAAATCTTAGAGTTTTGTACTTGTGGCACTTACAGGAGAAACGAGCAGTACTTCAGTAACCTGAACTGTATTCCCACCATGCATTTTGGTGGCTTTGTAAGACCTTAATATCTAATGAATACAGAGAAAAATAGTGTCTCCTCCCCATCCTCACATTTAAAAGAGCAGAGGCAAAGTACAGTTACGGCACAAATCACTGCATGCCAGAAGTATTTGATAAGTGCCATAAATACCTGACAAGCTGTCAGACCTGGACTTTGAACAAAGGGGGGCGGGTGGGGCAGGAGCAGGGTGGCAGCCGTGCCAAGCGCCGCGGGCAGCGCACACCTCGGCAGCGCGGCAAGCAGCCTGCGCAGTGTTCAGGCAGCAGATACACAGTCGCTGCATCCCACCCCGCAGTGCTCTGCTTCTGCTATCCTCAAACTCCTCTGTGACAGGCTGGAGGAGCTATGGGGGCTGTGACCCGCACCCTGCGGAAATCACTGGTGTTTTCAGGAATCAGGCAAGCCCAGGCTGTCCTCTGCGGTTGCCCAGAACCTAGATCCAGTTTGTTCCATGAATCGGAACTTCAGAAACTCACTGATTTTGTGCATCTCGGATTAGATCACAGCTGATATGTTAAAAGGTGCCTAAAATAGCTATGGGAAGATTTAATGTCTCTCCTCCATGCTTGAATTCAGACATACAAGAAGCCGAGATCCCCACCAGCACGCCAGGCATTCAGACAGACTCACACAACTGTCTCCCTCTTTACCTTCACATCTGCCCTCGTTTTGTTGGTGACTTCCATGACAAATTCACAGCGTTTTCCATTGGGTGGGTTCATAAGGTGGTTAAGAATGTAAAGGTCCACAGTGGCACCCAAGTTATCTATATTGGACACGAAAATGTACTCCTTCCCCTCTCCGATAAGGTTATCCAGCAGACCAGAGTTATAGAAACTGGCATAGATATCTCCATGGCCGGGGGGGTACCAGCACTCCGTATTCTCTCCTGAGTAAGACACGTCCTTGGCTATCGGAAGCAGAGTTTCCTTGTTAATCCTAGGATACCTGGGAAGACAATGGGTTGTGTTAAGTCCTCACTAGTGCTGGACTAGCAAAAAGAAAAACACAATACAATAGTA
Source organism: Falco punctatus (assembly GCF_963210335.1). NCBI lineage: Eukaryota > Metazoa > Chordata > Aves > Falconiformes > Falconidae > Falco > Falco punctatus. The sequence goes on from NC_137584.1 coordinate 90,301,471, forward strand.
AAGGTGCAACTACACGTGCTTTTTCACACAGCTTTTGGAGGTAATGCCTTCTAGACGGGCATAAATTCCCTGAAATGAAAGACCCATCTACACACTGAGCTACTGCTGGGAAGGTACAGCATGCAACCTCTCAGTGAAGGATTTACAGCCATAGCTCTCGGACCATGCTGTAAACCAGCTTTCCTTGGACAGGCAGGTTCAGAGCATGCCAAGCGTGCCTCGGACATCATGAACCACTCGGTTTGTTCTTGGTAAGGAAGCCCACCTTCTCCCGCCCTCCCGAGCCCAGGGACCCCAAAGGCAAGTTCAGGAATGAAGTGGCCAGCACCCAGCACACCATTATTCACACGTTTCTCAGAAACTGCATCCCACACGCCCCCCTCTCCCTAGTTCTAATACATTGCCCTTGACTCTGCTTAACACCTTGATGTTTCGGTCTTTCAAAGAGCCCCAAAACAGAGACTGAACATGGGTACAGAAGACACTGTTGCTACCTCAGTGTCTCCAACTAAAACCTCACAGCACTGGAATATGGAGAAATGCAAGCTAGTTTTTCCTTTCACCCCAAGTGGAGAAGTGGCTTGATACCTGCTTTGATTAAAAGTATATATCTTCACACGGCTGTGACTGTATTTCTGCAAGATTTTCTTTGTGTCATCATCAGTGTTGAAAGAATTCATGAGAACAAGAGGAACATCGGTGTTGTAGGATTTGTTTAAATGCTGAGATGGGAAAGAAACGGTAAATTCAGCATGTATTATTAGCTTTAACTCCCAGCACCTAAAGATCTAGGAGAACGACATTAGATAAAAATGACTGGAAATAATAAATGCTGAGATAAAAGAGAGATGTGCCTATGTTGAGAGAAAAGATAATAAATAGGTAAAGGAAAACAAATCCCTGTAAGTAGTAAAGATACGGTCCACATTAATTAATGTATAATTCATCATTATTAAATCTGCATCAAGACTGAAAATTTGAAAAGCATGACACCACATAATAATTATTTTAGATTTTAGTCTACTGTTGATGCCAAAAGGCATGTTTTCCCTCAAATTACTGAAGGCTGTCAGGGTGAAGTTTGATAAGTGCCAAGCACTCTGGTAAGTGCTTTCAAGCTGCCTTGGCAGGCTGTGAGATGGACTACAGTCCCAGGAATACATAACAAATGACATGTCACCACATTAGTAATTCGAGAATCTATAGAATGGAGCTGAAATACACAAAAGCCCATGTGCACAGCAGAGCACAGGCAAAAATCAGAAAACACGATGGCATTCCACGACAAACCGAGTGCAGAAATCATAGATATTTCAGTGAGTTCTAAGCTTTGTGCATCAGATCATCCTCATCCACTGTGGAGTGTCTGGGATTGTTACCCTCTGGTGGAGTTTGAGACTTCCACAGTGACACTTCTGAGAAAGCGCCCGCAACACCAAAGGATTAGGACTGCATTAGGTGGATAGAAATTTCAGTCTGCTATAGAACTGTCTAACAGATAGGGCAGAGTCACTCCAAACAGCCCCCACACTGAGGCAAAAATTGTTGGAGCTCCAGAAACTCTGGAACAGGCGCACCCAATTTCCTACTCTGATGACCATTTTAATTATATGCTGTAAGAGAAATATTCTGCATTAAAAACATCAGCTGAAATGTCCTCTCTCAACACCAGCAGCTGTTATTTTATTTTACTTTTTTTTCTTCAGCAGAAAATGCCAGCAATCACTTCCAGCATGAGTTTTAATTTGACAAGGAGCTTGGAGCTGCTCGGAAGGACTTTGTTCTAATGCACGTTAAAAAAGCTTTTAAAAATCTAAACTTAAACTTGCAGCTGGAGGAGTTCAGAGACGAGCCCAGGAGTTAGCCGTGCCATGCCAGCTCCGATTTGATTGCTCGTGTTTCTGGACACCATCACCACCGTCCGGGTTGGTGTGCACAGGCTGGATTACACTTGTGCTAACGTGTGGAGTGGACCACCAATTGCTTCAACCCTTTCATGCCTATTCTTTCCAAATTCTCCACTCCAGACCTCCCTTCCCTCTCTTCTTCCTTTTGGCAAGTCTCCACTGTGATGTCTCCGAAAGGGTCACACAGGAGAGGCTCCAGGTGCTTCCTCCAGCATAGAAAGAAAAGCCCATCAGAAGTTACCTCAATCTGCTGAACCGTCAGATCCAAGAAGGTGTTCTCGTTCCGCACCCCGATAAGACTTTTGGGGCCTTTACAACCCATGCTTGTGCCCAAGCCACCATTTAGTTTCACAACCACCAGCTTGTTCAAGACAGAAGCGATGTTATCGGGCAGCCCTCTGGCCTTTATCTTCTCATAGGGCTGGATCTGTGAAAACAAACAAAAAACCCCAGCAGTCAGATATTTGGAAGGGAATTGCTTTCTCTTACAAATCTTCAAAACTCAAGATTTGGCAATAGCACCCACGCTTATTTATATGATTTATGACACTACAGAACATTTGCAGAACTGAGTCTACAGTAATCTGATTTGTTACAATACAAATAACTGAATTTGTTACTACAATAACCTCTTTTCTTGAGAATTTCTATAGACTTTGTGACACCAGTCACAATCGGCTCCATCCAGACGAAAAGCTGTCTCTGCTCCTCCAGGCAGGGGGAACTGACTCAATGGTGAAGGCGGTTAACGAAGAAGTCAGGCCAGTTACATCACTTACCACAACTCTCTCCTCTCACCCTGCCGAAGGAGAGGGGGTCTCCTTGTGAGCCACCCAGCGCTCCTCCCCAGTAAGGTGACCCCCTTCAGTCAGGCCCCAGTTTAAGGACACAGGCCCTGCATGCAGGACACGAAACTTTCCCCCCCCCCCAAGCAGCTTAAACTTGCAACAGATTATTATTTTTTAACATATATATATTTTCTCTGAGGTTATCAGAGGCAACATTCTTGGCAAAAGGTTGGTTCTTTGGCTCAGTCTAAACCAATTTTTATTCCAACTACTAGTCCAATTTAATAATTCCTCTCTCCCAATAATGTGCTACAAAGTGGAAGAAAGCTCCTAGTTCTTATCCCACAATTTTCAGGATGTGTTCATCCAGCTCACATTAAGCCTTGCAGAAGTCTTCCACCTCGCTGACAGCTACACCCTACAGGTTTGCAAACAGAGCATGGGCTGCACTAGGGGCTAGTGATGGAGAGCAAAATCAGGTTTGTAATGACAGCATGCCTTGCATTAGGCATTGCTTGTCCCCTCATCCAGAGCACCCAAATCAAAGAAACAAAGGTAACAATGCAAGAGTCACGTGAAAACTGTTAGAGCAAAATCAATACAGTTATCCTTTAGCCTGTCCTTCTAGAGATTTTCTTTTCAAGAAAAGCCTTGGTGTTTCAGTGCTGTGTGTATTCTAGCAGCAGGAAAATGATTTTCGTTCAGATAAGGGGTGTGTAAGATCCACAGCTGATTTCCAAAACCAAATACGTACAGAGTAGTTTCCAGAAATGTGTTTGCTTTGGGCAAGTCAGGCTGAGGTTCAAATGGAAATTCACACTGCACTGGAACAAGAGTCATATTTCTTACTCAGATGTGCGGGGGTAGAGAGCAGAGTTTGCGCAACTCCAGCATTCCGGTATGCCACAGGCAGTAGATTAGAGCAGATCCCTCACATTAGGGAAATTCTGCCTTACAGGATCCGGAAGGTTTACGGTATATATTTAAAGATAAGATCGCTCCATGTGCAGTTAGCATGGCTCAGGCAATAGCGCAATCACTGCCATTTCACACAGGACATACGCAGGAACTTCTAAAGCTCCTAGAACATTTCAGGAACAGAAGCGTGCAAAAAGCAGAATCTTGCTGTGTTTTGTCAGCAATAGAGATTGTGTTCAGGCTGGGCAGGCACCTTGAACAACCACCATTCTTCTCATTAACAAAGAGGTGATAAACACTGATTTTAACGTGCTGAAGGTACATCAGAAAGCTTAACGAACAATTCACTACCAGCAGGATCTACAGAGATGTACTCAAGAGATTTACTGCTTCCCATCCACTCCAAGGTCAGAAACACTCTGTATGAGACTGCAAACAGATTTAAAACATTCAGGTTTGAGCTTCAGCTGGGCCAGATGCGAGTCACACCCACAATGTTCAGACAGTCTGAACAGCCAAAAAATGATTTCAACTTTCAAGTCTCGCTGCGTTCTTCTTGCATCACTCAAAATACGGCTCTCCAAAAAGACAACAGTCTGCCACTCAGTCAGGGCCAGGCTGCCTCAAAATCAGTTGCTTCTGCTGAAGTGCCAACTACCTTTTCATGCCTTCACTATCATGCCTGAAACTAGCTTATGCAGAAAGCTCAGAGTGAAATCCTGATGAAGTTAAATGGTTCCATCCAGGCCCTCCATCAAGGACTTTGTCCAGTGGATGTTCAGCTACAACACAAAACTTGTAACTCAGCCTTGCTAAATATTTCAGTTTTTTCTGGCAAAGGCACTGGAAATGACAACTTGGCAACGAAGCCCTGGGTCTTGAAGGGTCCTTCATTCAGAGAATAACACATGTCAAGATCTCAAATCTGAGCAGGATTGTTGCAGCATCAGGACTGCTGGATGCCAGCGCTACCGTCTAGCAGTTCCAGTCACGTGTAGGCACTAACATCCAGAATCGCCTCATCACCTATGAGCGTACACACCAGCGTAAGAAGTGCTCCCCAGTAATAAAAATCAAACCTCGCTCTAAGGGTTTGGAGCAGTGGACTTGACAAGTGCGTGCTGATGGGGAAATACTTCAGGAACAGAAACAGGCAGGGTGATGTGCCTTACAGATGCATGACTACAGCGTTACTCATTTGAGACACATCTCAAAACTGTCATTTGGAATTCTGAGATGACATATCTCACTGCTTCTGGTTTTGTAGACAATGTCACAGAAGTGATTTTTCAGAACAGTTTGCATGAGGCAACGTTGGGAGTTTGACTAACAGATTTCAGAAGCATACTCCTACTGCAAGGAGGTTTGCAAGCGTTTGTCAGAGACAGACAAAGTGAGCATCAGGGCTGTCATCGTGGGTAGACTGGGAAGGAATACACCCATATTAGCCAGTTTGTACTTACAGAACAACAAGGAAAGACTCAGCACCAACGGACGGTTTTAGAAATGGCACCAAGTGAACCCTTAAAAGCTGTTTCCGGAGTTGAAGGTTAGGAAGACATTTTGCTTTTGAGGAAGAGCGTGACATTCATTTCTTTCCTTCACGATGCAGTTCACTGCGATGACAACCTGAGCTGCAGACAAGAATCTGGCCACTGGGGAAAAAAACCTTCCAACAAGCAAGCTCCTTTCACAACTCACGTTGTTTTGGATGCTCTCTTCACTTCCTAGATGAGGTTTTGTATTGCTGTTCTGAGGTTAACTTGATCACTTTGGTTCTCTCTGAGGCCTCCCAGCAGGGCGTTGCTATTGCTTCCAATTCAAACAAACAGATCACTGCAATCTACATCAACAGGGTTAAATTACACTTGCCGTGTCTACATGCTTTACCGCCTCTCTTTGTTAACCGGCACTCTGACTAAGTATACCTTCTCTGAAAACTGTAACCGTAACGGTCCCAACTATGCTAGGTATCGCTGTAAGCCTTTGGACGTATGGAAGCAAAGCATCAGGAAGGAAAAAACAAGACAGAGGTTTACCAATACGGCATGAAATGGGTTCAATCTTCTGATATTGGAGTCTGGAGCTTACAAATTGTTGGCCATTGGTATTAGCTGTTGCACTGAAAACACGGAGGTCAGTGATGAAACCTCCCATTGGAGAGAAAAATGAAGGAGTATTACAGAACAATAATTTCTGTTTCAGTGTACTCACAGGAGCCTTTACTTGTCAGCAGATGCTTCAGGGAAGAACAGAAAGTTACATTCAAAGAACAAGTACAGCGGATAACACATTAGAAGACCCAAAGAAGTCTGATCAGAAATTCTGTTCCTGCATAGCACGCTCCCATGGCACTGGGCAAAAGCCTGAAACACCTTTCCAACCTAATCTGAAAGTCAGAAGTAGCTTATGTAAAATAGAAAATTAAAAGACAAAGCCTATAAATGCAATAAACTATTAATGAACTTTGTTAAGCTGTTAATAAAAAAAACACCTCAACGACCCCACGCTTTGGCACATTTGAGTGTTTTTATTTTATTTATAGACACATACACACACACACACACGTCTGTATGTATATACATACACACACATATATATACCTAGACAGATCCTTTGAACTCTGCTAGGTACCAGCTGAAGATTACACTTGCCAGAATTCTCAGTGCTTTGGACTGATCAAGCAGCAAACCAATTCTCCGAAACAATCACAGGCAAATAAATTCACACCGGGGAGAGGAAGTCAATGTTTTCTAGGCTATGATCCTTGTAGTGTGGGATTCTCAAAAGCAGCCGAGCACCCCACCTCCATCACCACCTCCTCGTAAAACAAGGTCGTCCATACAGGCAGTTATAAATCAGTTCCAAGATTACCAACTTTCCCAACAAGTCTTGTGTGTACCAACCTCTGTGCCGGTCTAACAAGACCAGGAGGGGAGTGCACTGTGAGGTTTTATAGCTAGAAAAAAAAAAACAACTAGAACTGAAGCACTCAAACAATCTGTGTATACTCACAGATGGATACTTGTCCCAAAGAACTCAGTACTGCAGTCTTTATTCTGAAGCTCTTCTAAAATGATCACTCTTACACCCTCTAAAAGCTCATACTGTTTTCACCTATACTAGCTAGACTAGTAATTCTGGTCTTCAGGAAATCAACTTTTACCTAGTAATTCCACAAGTCATACCCCTCAGCAAAGAATAATTTGGCAGAAGTTGCCCTGCAGGTCACTTGAAAAGGGTTTCATGTAAGACACATTCCGCTTTCCACAGTACGTCCTCTACATGACTGACATATTAAAGGAGGTGGAGGCAGGATGAATACAAGCAGGGTTTGAGAAGGGTAGGGAGATGGAACTCTTATGGTAAGGAAAAAAAAGAAAAGAAAAATAAAGTTAAGCTTGCTCTCAGTTTTTGAGCATCCTCAACCCACCTCCGGTCAGATAAGGAAGCCTTAAGTATCATCCAAGTAATCCTAAAGAAAGAGATACTTACTATGAAGTAAAGAAGGCATGGAAGGAAGTTAGTTTGTGGTTATTTTTCCCTAGCTTGCTTTTGTGACATTTACCAAGTACGATTATTTATTTGGAGTTCATGCTAGGAAGCAAAATTTCATTTAAAATGATGCATGCATCTCACCTGACCCAAAGTGACTTGATTTTGCAGGATTCTCACTTTCTCTCTCTCTGTAAAAGCTGCGACATGGCTAAGGGGCACATTCAAGAACCAGCCAGGCCAGGCCATAAGGAAGCCGAGCGATACTCATTTTGATCTTGCCCTCCCCTTCCCACCCTCTGTGACCTTAAATTAGACCTTTGTCAAAGTTCTCTTTTAAGCACCCTGCCACGCCTGGGAATCTCCCATCGGTCTCTTTCAGTGTCTTACCATAATCCTCCCATTTGACATTTGCTCCTGATTTCCTACCCGGTAATTTTCAGTCCTTTACAGAACATGAAAGTTTTTCCATTGAAGGCGTGCAAAACTTTAAAAATAGACAATAGCTCTCCCTCTCCACAAAGCAGCCCATTCAGTCGCATCAAATTGCTGTCATTTAATCCCAGGCTTTATCTTGACACAGGGAACAGGTTATTTCTTTCATTGTTCCAACTACCTTTTTACGTATTTAACAGGCTTATCACTCCCCAGAGTCTCACCCCCTCTAGACTAAAAGCAATCCCCTTTTCTTCAGCCTTCCTTATAAGTCATGTTATCTAGAACTCCAGTTTCTCCCCCTGGCCTCTTTACTGAAGGTAGATTTTTATCCCCAAAGCAACACTTCATTCAGTGTTACAGTACAGAAGAGAGAGACATCACATGTTTTTGAAGTTAAAAGAAAACACTCAACCTTGGAAAAACCCTAGACTTGCTCTAAAACAGCATCATTCTTCCAACGCTTTAGAGAGCAGCACTGCATCTGTTCTGGAAGTAACTGGACAGCCTGCCTTTCAGTTGGAAACAGAGCCTCGATTGAATCACCACAGAGAGGCTAACAGGAACCACAAACGTGTGAGGACACAGAAGTCCTGCAATATGCCAAGATCACTACACTGGGAAATGCAAGAATTCGTACCACAACTACACCGTTAGATACACAAGAGTCAAAAGACAGCCTAAGGCCACAGATGAATCAATAGAATGAGGTTAGGTTTAATAGCAAGTATTTATTTCAGTACTAAACAGTGCTGAAAAAAATATTCAGCGCTTTTTCAGCAGCAGCTCAAGTGGCAGGTTATAAGTTATAACAACATAGATGACATTAGATGAAAATTACGCCCCCTCAGCCCCCCCTCAGTCAACTACTCAGATCCCTCGTTTTTACTGAGCTGCTGCAGGTTACAGAAATTGCTAAATGAGCTATGCAACACAGCCCACTTGCCATATGTCCATTTCAAATTATTCAGCGGAACGGATTGCTGGAAACAGTCTCATCTGAGACACGCAGCCTTCTTTCACGGGCAGGAGGGAAATGGGAACAACAAGGGCCCTCCCTCCCCTCTAACACAAGCTACCGTGGACTCCAGAGAAGGTACCAAATGGTAAGATGGAATCTGTCCCACTTTGCTGCCCTGCTCAAAGGCAGCTAACAAAACACCACCAAAGAACCTGACACATATGTTAAGAACCTGACACAATGCTGAGGAACACTACAACATATGTGTCAATAAATAATTTTTTTCCAGTTAGAACCCAAAGTGCTGTCCTACGTGATTTTATGAAAGCATGGCACAGATATCCATTCTGTGGGCAACTACATCATTTACTACAAGCAGCAATTATCAGTTCTATGTTCCCTCCAAGCTGTCGCTTCATCGGAACTTACCGAATCTTCTGGAGGTCTCTGAATCTTCCCCCAGTCCACAGATGGTCCCTTTTCTTGCAGGAATCTATGAAATAGCTTCTTAAATCCTTCCAGGTCCTTTTTAGTGTGCTACCAAGAAGAAATGCATTAGTTAAGGCTGGCGTTTAATGCATGCCTATTCAATCACAGACACATTTCTACAGACTTGATGTACAGTCTATTCACAAGAGTAATTTTATCAGCACTGACATGCTAAAATTTAAGTAAAACTCTAAAAGGTACCAAAAGCCCATTTCCACTAAAAGCTCAAAGGTGCAAAACCAACTCGGATACCTAAAAGACAAGTCTTTATAGTCAAAACCACAACCATCAGAATTTGGCCCAGTCTTTATGGTAACAGCTTTACCCTCCCCTTCTGTAATCCATTAAAGATTACATAAAACCTTTAATAACTAAAGATGATTAAACACTTCATAATAACTCTTGTCACCCAGTTTATATGGAACTGAAAGTCTCCTACTGACATTGTATCCAGGCTACTCTTCCACACAGGATCAGAGCACATCCTAAAAATAAAGATCATGGTATTCTGTGATTTGTTTCCCTGTATAGTATTTGCCTCAGTTTCCTGCATCTAACTTCTCACGCTCTGATTGAGTCAAACATCATGCTCCTTACCTCTAGCTCATTTGAAGTTGCAGTCGCAAGTATCTTATCAAGTTCTACTTTCATTGAATACTCCAGCTCTTGTCGAATGACTTCCTGAAACTGTGAAGAGCCAGCTTGAGACATTGCTTTGCTGAAATCTTAAATAAAAATAAACACAGGGGTTAAAGGAAAAAGAAGAAACCTAGCTTATTTAGACTACAAATAGTCTTCAATTTTCTTCTAAAAACTAATAAACTCCTATAATCTAGTCTCATTTTATTACTGTGCTAGCACTCCAGGAACCTTAAGTTTTTACTCTTGACGACTTGGGAGAAGAGACCTTAAACTGGGGCCAAAGCACAACTACCCTTCTCTCAAAACTCAAAAAACCCCAAACCAACGATACATCTCAAGAAGTGCCCAAAAAATCCACAGCAGGATGCTTTTTTGCTAGAGGGCCAAAGAATTCATATCCTACCGCATCAACATACTTTAGCAAGTAGAAGTGTGAAAAAGCTTCTCACTAAAAAAATTCTTTTATGTAGAACATTGTGATTGAGGGTATCCTTCTGTTCACACAAGCAAATAAAAACATATGTTTTCATTATTTATACAGTGCGTTTTCACACAATTTTTAGTTTGTTCCAGTAAATATTCCTCTACTTTATCACATGAGTATTTTCACACTACAGCATGCATTTCAGTTACTAAGCAACCTAGAAAATTAGTCTGTCTATCACTTCAGCATTTGTTTTGCTTTTGAAAGTGATAAGCTCCATAAATGTGAAAAAGAGTAAATACACAAATGTTCTACACAGTAAAGTCCACATCGCAGGAAGAAACGGGAGATAACATGACTTTATTCTCCAGCAGAAAGCACTTGAAGGGAGCGTGTTCTCAAAAGACATTCTGAGTATGTTCTCTAAAGACCTCAGTTAATTTAATTTCTGCCAAATCCCTTGAGTAATCATTTCTCTTAACACAGAGAGTGATGTACTGCCAAATATAGCTGGATTTTAGAAACACTCTGAATACTAGTGCAAAAAGGGACAGGAGGAAACTTTGCAAGTGAACAGAGCAATGCTGCCAGAAAATACTGTTAGAAGAGGAACCTGCGTTTGAAGTTTACTTATTTAGAACACGCACTAAAAGGCTATTCTATTGAGAATGTCTAAGAAAGCCAATGGCAGTGCATTTTAATACAATTTTTTTTTTTAAGCAAAGTATTCCACAGCCTCAGACTCAGTGACAGTATCTAATCCTTGCTTTGAAGCCCACAGAAGCCATTTTCCTGACTGCACTGTTTTGCAGGTAGGGGAGGGGAAAAAAAAAAAAAAAAAAAAAAAAAAAAAAAAAAAAAAAGGCAAGTGCTGCAGTGCACATACTGTGTGTGGTGCAACACGGGGAACGCCAGCTCAAGATGAACAGTACAGTGAACAATAGGTTCTCTTTTTTAATCAAATGCTTCATTTAGTAGTAAAAGCAGATAACGGTTGAAAGCCTGTTAGGCGTATCTTTCCAGGTCAAATACGTAAAAACACGGACAGCTCTTCATTAGGAAGCGCCTCCTCCTACAGAAAAAGGAGGAGGTCTATACCAGCTTAATACTTCCCTACCGAACTGCTACACGTACGGTCTTATCATTCGCACATTCTGGGTGGATGCATACCAAAACACTGTTTAAACTTCCAGAGAAACAACTGCTAGGAGCTACTTTCATATGTTTGCAATCCTCCCTGCAACATGTTGTAATACAGGACTTCTGTTACAGCAACAACAGTGGCCATTTCTCACAGTTCATCAGCCTGTAAAACAGCTGAACCTCCCCATATGATGCAACGTGTTTCAGAAGAAACTCTGCAAATACCAAGTATTCAACCGAGACCTTCATTCGTGCCGTGGAAACGCCGGGGCTGAGGAAGGCAGCGCCAGCTAGGCTCTTTCCCAGGCTGCCATGGAAGTAGGAAAATCTTGTTCGCTCCTATCAGCCCAAACACTTGTATGTACCAGATAAAAGCATTTAGAGATTTAAGTAACATCACAAACAAATCAAAAGAAAAAGGCACCATAAAAGTAAATGCATGATAATGTCCTAGTTTGTGGGGTTTTTTTAAATAATACTATAAATTCTCCACAACTTAATGAGCAAATGCTAAACACATGTGACCACCAATGTCCTCGCAGAGAAGCAAAGCAAACCTGTTGCTTTTTCCAAACGCCAAGTGTCAAGCACACAGACCAGCCAGCTAGATGGGACATTTCTTACCAAAACGCAGACCACCTAAGCCATCAGTGCTGTCAACTGCATCTTGCATTGGCAACACAGAATATTTAGGCTTCACATCGCCCATTTAACAACTGCTGCAACCACTCGGTCTCATCGAGATTCAACATGCCAGGGCACGGTTACTCAGGGAGAGCATTATTAGTGCTATTAGCACTATTACTATTTTGGGGAAAGGAAAGACATGGCTGGAGTCCATAAAAACATGTGTTTGCCTGGTGCAGGAAAAGCATCTATTCTGCATACCTAAGAATTTGGATACTGTTACTAAGCAGCCAAGGGAAATAACAACTCAAAAGATTGTCTGCTTTTAACATGCCACTGCAAGGCAGAGGCTTTTAAGCATTTCTCTTAAGAGACGTCCACCAGGATTCGGACTGGTCGGGGACCTACAGCACTCTCTAAAGGCTCCCCAAAGCCAGACAACAGCAGCAGCATCACTGCATCCACTCCAAACCAACAAACTCTGTACTGGTTGTTCCCAAGTTGCTGCCCCTCGGGGGTTTTGGGAAGAAGCTGGTTTTTATGCACCTCAGCCTACCACCAGCAGAAAGACAACTGCAGCCCTTTAACATGAGCTGCTGTTAAATTTAACAGCCCGGGTGAAGGCTGATTTCCCTGTTCCCCTAGCAGCAATGAGGAAGTAGAAAGGCCAGCGTGACCACGTATCTGAAAGCAGTTATTTCCTACAGGCATGTAAAATTTCCAAAGGCTATAATGAAAAGCAGTTATTGTGCCTCTAAAAATCACATGAGAGGCAGGGGTGTTGGATAATTGCAGGAAGAGATTTCCATGGTTTGTGCAGCCATAAACTCCCAAATTATTTTTTAAAAAGAAATGCCTCTTCCAAGCTGTTTTGCAACCAGCGCCTCAGATTCCAGCCTAAGTCCACTTTTACGGGACCAGTATTCTTGAATGCACATCTGAAGGAAGAAAAGGGTGGGATAAGGTAGTGGAAGACTCTTGCGGAACCGGCCCACGCAGGAAATTAGCACAGAAGCGCATGACTAAACAGCTACATTTCAGAAAACACTCTGCTTTGCAAAATGACCACCCAGGATATCTTACTTTAATGTCATCCATAGAAAGTACTTCCTTAAGTAGCGGAGAAAGGACAACTCTTTAATGGAGTTTGCAGTGGTGTCTGACGCGTGGAGATTTTCACTCAAGCCCTCCTGCCCCCACTGTTATTTCTAGCATGCTTTTGTGCTCTGCTTTCACTGCTAACGTGCCCCCTGCCCTCGCAGCATGAACTACAGCATAGGGCAGAGTACTTGCAGGTTTATGATACATAACTTTATAACAAACATACAAAAAAACAAAATATGACAAATCAGATTAATAAAAAAGTCTTCGTACACGATCAGAATCAAAATAAGGGACAGAAGCCCTCAGGAAAACTGCATGAGAACAGAAGAGCAGTGACCCTTACGCAGGGGCTTCCATGTGCTTCCTTTCTGGCCATCCCTCCTCTTATTCCACATTAAAAGCAGAAAATGTGTTAAGATCTATTAGTTTGGTTCATTAATTCACTCAGAAGAGAGCTTCACTGGCTTGGTACTCGGTACGTAAGGACCCAGTACAGGAGGGAGTCATGGGACAAGTCAAGCAAGAAGTCCCCTCTCTCATGAAAAAAATGGAAATCTTTTGGGCTAAGGGTTATGAACTGCAGCTACCTTCACAATCCCAGTAAGTATACAGAAAGACCTACAGCAGAAAGTTATTTAGGTCCCCTTGGAGCCAGACTACTTGCATAAAAATCTAGAAGGGTAGCCAGTAAGTTAAAAGCATGCAGCTGAACTTTAAACACTCCATCCTTGAACTCTGTGCTGAGGGTACAGGCTGAATGCCTCAACTTCCACCAACTCCGCTGAAAGTTCAAGGCAATTTTTATCCCCGACGAGCGCAAAACCCACTCTTTAAATACCCATACTATAATGTGCAACGCTAATAAATATTACTTCGTTTGATTTCTAAAATGGAACATACCCACTCAGCCTTTACGAACGTTTTTCTTTTCCTACTACTAGAGGCAAAATCTGTCAACATACATTGGACTGAAGCATACATGAAGTGAAACCTCTGCGCTCGCTCTCTCCTTAGTGGAACGAATGAGCATGTCAGCCTGTGCCAACGCACAAGTTTGCAACCTAGGAAGCCGTTCTTGCCAGCTGCATGCACCAGGAGTTCAGGTGTTATGGTCAGACACAGCTGGGTTTCTCAGTCTGAACAGCTGATCCTCACACTAAAAATATCACTTGACACTGGCAACATGTTTTAGTATGATCGGCGTGATAGGAGTACTTTAAATGACAGATAATTTTTTAAAAGCTTTTAGGATCGTCAAATCTTTGGTAATATTTTAAAAACTGGTTATGATCTTTACATAGGTTTCTTCAGCTTTCAGTTTCATAAACAATATCACTTGCATGCAAGATGGCTACCTTCAGCAGAAGGCTGAGATAAGCCAATACCATTTGAAAAGAACAATTCTGAATGTATTTTTGTAAGTATTTTCACAGCAAGAAGGGGATTATCTAGGTAACTTTCAGAGCAGCCTGCCGAGCAGCATGGCTGTAATACTTCCCTCCTTCAGCTCTCTGCATTTCGCCCAGGTGCCACAGGGCATTTGCAGACAGCTGATGCATTTACACAGCAAGTGTTGTGCAGTCCTACACATCCACGGGATGAGCGGCAGGCTTTCCCAAAGCCCGCCAAGGCCCTCGGTTGCCTGCAACGTCCAAGTTGACACAGCGAAAGACCTATTCGTGTTCTTCCTACAGGCAGCATCACGTTTGTCGATAGGCCTGCAGGGATTTACACTGAGGAAACCTACAGACACGGATTTCATTACAAAAAGCACACACACACACACACGCACCATTAGGAATACCGGATAGGAGAGAAAGAAAATTGCCACGGCAATGCACCAAAGTCGTTTTTCTTCCCAAAATGACCTCTTGTGGGCTGGTTCCCTGTTTTGCAATAAAGGAATCTGAAACTCAGACCACGTACGCATATGCTCACACATGCGGAGAGTAAAGGAAAGCGGCGGGAGCCCACCGGCATCGGAAAACGCCAAAATACACTGAAGACTCTGAAAAAAAGTGAAGACGTTCGACCTCAGCGCTCTTCCTCCCCCAACTTCACAGACGGCTTTAGCGGAGAGGGGAGATCTGCGCTTACAGGATCGCGCTGTAGACTCCAGATCCCGCCTGGATCCCTCCAGCCGTGGGGAGAAGCCCCGGCGCTACAGCCGCCCGGTTCCCCCGGTTCCCCCGTGCGGCCGGCAGCCGAGCCCCGGGAGCGCGGTGGGAGCCCCGGGAGCGCGGTGGGAGCCCCGGCACACTGCGCCTCGGGTGCCGGCGGGGCGCCTGCACCCACCGCTGCGCCGGGGAGAGGAAAAACGGGGGGATCATAAAAAAGGCAGCGCGTACACGCACAAGCGGAGCGTACGCACATCTGAAGGGGAAAAAATAAAATTCTAGAAAGCACGCCAAGCTTACCTTTCGCAAAGGACGACATTTTGGCTGCTTAATAAAACACACACTTTGCGCGTACAGACGCGGCGCGGCTGGAGCGCGGGGCTGGGGGCCGCCTCCCCGCGCCCCTGCGGAGCGAGGCCCGGCGGAGCGGCTGCGCGGCGGCAGCGAGCGGCGGCCCCGGCCCCTGGGAGCTGCCCGCCCGCCGCGCCTGGCCCCTCAGCCCAGCGGTGCCTCCCGGGCCGGCGGGCGGCAGGCAAACCCCCAGGAATTTAAATTTCATCAATGAAAGAGGCGGATCCGCCGCGCCCCAGGTTTCACCACCCCCAACCCTCCTCCTCCTCCTCCTCCTCCTCCTCCTCTCCCCTCCCCGCCCGGCTGGGCCGCACGCCCGCCCCGCCGGGGCGCCCCGCACGGCTCCTCCCCGCCGCCGGACCGGGCACAGGCCGGGCCGGCACCGCCGCCTGGGGCGCGCTGTGCGGCCGTTAGGCCTGAGGGCGGGCCCGCCTCTCCTCAGGCGGCGGGAGGGCCGGCAGGCGGCGGGAGGGGCGGCGAGAGGCACCTCCGGCCGCCCCAGGGGAGGCGGGGGGGGAGATGGGGGGTGGCGGTCCCGCCGTACCCACCTCGTCGCTGCCGGTACCGCGGGCGGCGGGGGGCGGGGAGGGGCGGGGCGGCAGCGCGGAGACCCACCGTCCCCCCCTTCCTCCTCCCTCCCCCGGCGGGGGCGGAGCCCCGCCACCTTCCCGGCGGGCCCTGCGCGGCAGCGGAAGCGGGAGGGGTCGCG
This sequence comes from Falco punctatus, assembly GCF_963210335.1. Classification (NCBI taxonomy): domain Eukaryota; kingdom Metazoa; phylum Chordata; class Aves; order Falconiformes; family Falconidae; genus Falco; species Falco punctatus. Next base: position 90,317,581 of record NC_137584.1, read on the forward strand.
CGCCGCCGCGCTGAGGTGATGGCGGGAGCTGCTCTCGCCCGCTTCACGGTCCGGTCCCGTCCCCGTCCCCCAAACCGGGTCCCGGCAGGTCCGCTTTCCCCCGTGCCCCGCCGGCGTGGGGTAGCCACCGGCGAGCGGCCTCGGCCCGGCAGGGGCTGCACGGGGAGCCGCCGCATGGGTGGCCCATTTGGGGCTTGCGAAGCATCTTCTCGCCGCCGCCGCCCGTCGTTCGCCCCGCGGCTCCCCTGAGGGGCCTCAGCTCCGCGGGAGCGCGGGGGGCACATCGCGACTGTGTTCTGTCGCGACACCCGGGGATCGAGGGGGGGAGCTTTGAAAAATGGGGCTTGAAGCAAAGACTGCACCAAATTCCATGCGAGATGCCTGGTGTATCTCAGATTTATCAAGTTTATCATGAATTTCAGTGGCTCCGCCCTGGCTGACAGGCCTTCAGCCCCGGGTGCCTGCAGCGCTTCGGGCACCATGCTGGCAAGGGCCGAGGTGCCAAGGCAGAGTGTTGATTCTCAGCTCACCCCAGCTCCCCTCGTTGTTTAATATTCTCCCAAGTTTTTGCTTGAGGGCACTTTCCAGCTGTGCCTGGGCTTCCCCCTCCAAGGCAGTGATGCCCCTTTACAGCCTGTGCCCCTGCCCGCCATACACCACCACCCCCCAGCAACAGCAGCAGCCTGTGGGGTTTTGCCAGTGGGCAGGAGCTGACAGCACAGATCCCACAGCCCAAGGGTGCAGGGAGCAGGCACCAGCTCAGGCTCAAGGGAGAGGAACCACCATCAGGCAAACGTTGGGATCAGTTGGGATCGGCAGCTTGGCTGGTGGGAGTTAAAGGGCAATAGGCCCAGGCTGCTCCGCACCAGAGCATCGTCAGAGCATCGTCCAGCGGCAGCACCTGCAGAGGGAGATGCTTCCCGTGCCCATCTGCAGACAACGTGTTGGCCCAAGCCCACCTTTGCCGGTGGTGTGGGTTGGTATGTCCAGTTTCGCTGTGTTTTTAGGAGGCAGGGGCGCTCCTTCCCTCCCACCATCTCTACATGGACTTTTATATTTATATATATACTTGTATATAAAAAGATGTGTCATATGGTTGACTCATTCAGCACAACACTTTACACCAATAATAAGGAACCAATACGTGCTTGGGCAGCCCCTTATACCCACACCAAGTAAAGCTGCAAACAAGGTTTTTTTTGTTGCTCCGTTGCCACGAGGAGAGCTGTGGGACTTGGCAGGGTACTGCTGAACCCCAGTTCCAAGAGGTGGGAGACACAGGCAGCCTTGCCTGGGACGGGAGGGTGGGCTTCATCTCTCCTGGCTGAAGATCCCTGTAGGTTCTGTGGCAAAAACTAGGCAACCCCCAGGATGAGCTGCTTAGTTCCTTTTGGGGTGAGACGACTCCTATCTGGATCTGCCTGTTTCTGCCTCTCGACTTTAAAGCAAAAACCAAAAATGCAAAGACCTAAAAGTGCTCCATGGATTTTATATCCCCATTCACTTGACCTGGGAGCATCCCTTTGCACTTTGCACCACCAGTTGGGTGCAGCGGCTCGCTGCATGCTGCCTTCTCCGCATTGGGGAAGACATTCTTCTTCTGCCCCCAGTCCACTGGCAGGGAAGTCCTGGATTCCCTCCAGGACTTCAGCAAAGCCCTGATCCTTCTCTCCAGACACTGATGGGAGCTTGCTGTTACCTTAAATGCCAGAGCAGAACCACTGCTGCCCTTGAGCTGTTAATTAAAACCCAGTGCTCCATTCCTACAGCTCAGCTTTGCTGCCATCCCACATCCAACAAGCCGAAAATGCCAGCTAGATGATCTCCAGATAGTACCAGCACAACTTTTTTCCAGCCATACTTTTACAGGATAATTACAGGCATAACTTACAGGGTAAAAAACCAGGGATAACTTTTCATCTGCCTGCAATAAAACTAATTCCAGTGCCCTGTCTCACTGCAGAAGAACTGGGAGAAAACCCTCCCTCCTTCACTGAGTTTTAGGGAAGTAAGGGAAAATCAAGACTGAGCACTGATGATGTTGGTCAGGTCACCGCATCACTTAGGATGGAAGTGAACAGAATCAACCGATCTGAAAACAGCAAATTTTGGTAAAACTCTGAGTGTCCAGAGCTCTGGTGGCATCTTTTTTACAAAGGTGAGGGAAGTTATTGGGGCTGACAAGGTCTGTCCATCCACCCCCAGCAATCCCTCCCGGCTCTTTTAGCAGGTTTCTGCTGGAGGAGCGGACAGAGGAAAGCGCATGCCCTTGGCTTTATTTTAGAGAACTTAATTACTCATAAGCTAGATTAAAATGAGAGAGCTAGAGAGGTTTTTCTCGCAGGATGCATGCAAGCTGATGCACACTGCCTGCCGATGCTGCTGCTCCCAAAAACACCAACCAGGGATGTGCAGGCAGCCTGTCTGTCTGAGCCAACATTTCAGGTTAAGTAGCCATAGAAACACCAGCAACAGGAGGTTGAAATGGCTCAAATAAAAAAAAAGCTTTTGCTCCCGATGTGTCTGATGTCACTGTCTCACCCAGGGTGGTGAGTTTCTTCCAGGAACATCGGGCTGGACCACGTTGCAAATGTAAGAATGGGTAACAATAGGAAAAAGGCACCAAACCCAAACTGCTGCGTGTTTTTTATGTCTCACAAATAAAGTGCCTCACAAATACACCTCATAAGTAAAATAAATAAATACCATAATAATGATTTGCTTTGGTTTCATCACCAATGTGAGATGCTGCCAAAAGAGCCGGTCCTGTCCTCCCCTTACTGTAGCCCTTCTCCCCATCCCACTTTTGGCTCAGCGCTGGCGGTTTTCGGCTGGGACAGCTGCCTCTCGGGTGGTCTCATGTCTGGTATGCAAGCAGGCAGTGGCACGGGGTCCTGGGTACCCAGCATCATCCCTTCATCTCTCTCTCATTTACTTCTTCCTTAGCTCTCCCTGTTAAGTTTCCCACCGAGGACATTTATTTTCCCTCTATCCTCTGCCTGTTTTGCTGCCACTTCATTTATCGCCAATTAACTGACTCGCTCGAGCTGAGCAGGATCAGCAGGTAATGGAAATCTGGGTGTTCATGGGGGGAAAAGACACAGTGCAAATGCCAGGGAAGTGTGGCCAGGAGGTGCTTGGGAAGCCAGGGTGTAAACATTTTTTTAATTTACTAACAAGGGAATAATAGAAAAAAAGCTTTATTTTTCTTCAAACAATATCAACAGTAACGCCGATTTTTATGGCCATTTCTCCCTTAAGCTGGAAGGTGATGTCCCAGCTAAGTTTCAGGGTTTTTTTCCTGCAAGGTGAAGCAGCATTCCCAGCCCCATTGGGCAGGGCAGGGGGAGACCCCATCCCCATCACGCCCAAGCCCTTGTCCCCAGGATCCCCCCAGGTCATTTTGGAGCAGGGGCTTGAGCCTAATTTGTGGCATAAGGGTAGAGCAGGAGCAGCCTGAGGGCCTGGCCCTGCCAAAAGTCCTGGCCACCCTGGCCACCCTGGGCTGTTGTGCAGCCCAGACGGTGAAAATAGGGGTGAAGGTCGCAGCATTTCATATTTTTCCTGATTTTTACAGGTCTGCCTTCCTCTGAAGTGGTCTGCTGCTGGTCTTGTTGCCCCTGGGTCTTGCACGTACTGAAAGCCCTGGTTAATATTCCTGGACATGTGTGTGTGTGTGTATTAAAATGTATCATGTTTATGGAATATATTATATTTCTCTATATGATATAAATATATACTTATATATTTATCTATAATATAAATATACATATATGAATCCAAAACCTTATATGTGTATTTATATTATATACGTGTAATCCCAGGAGATGCATTCAGGCATCCAGCAGAGCAGACACGCTACACACATGGATTTCCTAGGATGTGTGTACATACATTTTTATATAAATGTATATATTTGTCATACAAAGATACATTACTATATATAATTATAGATAACCTGTATTTTGTATAGATTTTTATATATTATATAAACATGTACCTAATCTAAATGTGCATATAGAAATATATATTTAATATATATGAATCTATAAGATATATATAAAATAGATAATAACTATAGTAATATGATTTTTTTTTCTTCTTTTTTTTTAAAATCAGGTTTTTGGCAGGAAAAGACAGTGAGTGGCTGGGAAACAATAAAAGTCAACCTCTCAGCCCCCTTGGCTGGGGCACACTCTGCCTGAGCTCTGCTGTCTCCTCTTTGTCCGGTGAGTGCAGACACCGGCCTGGCAAATTCCCGTGTTGCTCTGGAGGCTCCTTTCTGGTGACCAGCACCCATTTGCAATATTTCATAAACAAGAAGGGGCTCATCAGTGAGCACCATTTGTCCCACTCCAGTTTTCCTTTGAACCGCTTCTGCTGGTGGGGGAGCAGCTGAGTTAAAACAACACATGCTCAGGCATAAGTCCAGGAGGACGTAAAGCATCGCATTATCAAATTTAACAGCCCCAAACAGATCACAGCTGTCAAACTGCATCATTAAAATATATCCCTGTTGGCCATCAGTCCGTGATAACCCAGCACTCCAACATGGGGTGCAGAAACCTGCTATTACATTCTTCTTGAATCTTTCCCAAGCATTCAAAAAGGTATAAAAATTCACAATTTATGGCCAGCAGCATAAAGCTGCTCCAGTGCTGAACCAGGTGGTGCTGAGTGAGGGCTGTGCAAGCAGTTAACAGGGCCAAGCACCCCAGGCAAACTGTTGAGGTGCTTCAGCCAATTGTTGTGCAGGCTTTTCCTTTTAATTTTTTAAAAGGAAATTAAGATAAAATAAATAAAAATTAAAAAATAAAATAGATTGAAAATATAATAATATAATAATAATTTTAAAGTTATATGATTTTTTAATTCTGTGGCTTTCTCTCTTTCTTTTACATGTTTAAACCAAGGACACAGAGCACCCTTTGGGGCAACAGCTGAAAGCCAGTGGGTCAGAAAAAAGCCTGGTTGCACCTAAAAATCCCAGTTAACAACCTCAGGGGGAACCATCTGGAGGTTCTGGGCACTCCTGCTCGGTGGTGCAGCACCCTCAAAGGTGTTCTTGTAAAACCGGGAGCACAGCAGAGGCAGCAAAGCCTGATGGTGGGAATGGCTGGAGCTGCTCGGCGGTCACAAGGTGATGGGGATAATTATGTCCACAAATAGGCTTGACAGAAGCTCTGGAATAATTCAGCATCTATTTTTAACTCCCTTCTTGCAGTAATTTTGCATCGCCTGGTGCCTTCTGGCAGGTTGGCATGCAGACGGCACACACATCACTCCGCGTGCAAGGCTGTGGGAAGGCTCCGTTTGGAATTATCAAAGCCCCTCCTGGTCTGGGGATGCTGGCGTGGCAGAGGGGAAGGCAGGGTTTCTGTACATCCCGTCCCGTGAGCTGTTTTTCCGCATGCTCAGAAGTCTTTCTGCTGATTTTTCATAGGAAATAAATCCCTTATGGCAAACAACAGACCCGTCTTGTCCTTATCGCTGTCCGGTCGTCACCCTTTCACATTTGCCCCTGGGCATATTCCCACCGCTGTAATTAAGGGCAAATCAGGTGTCAGCTCATTCAGTTGGACACAGCCGTAGAAATTCTTGGCAGGGTGCTTTTCCTTTCAGGGCTGGAAGCCAAGTGCTGAAGAGATGGGAGGAAAACAGCTCATTACGGGCCGCGGTGGGGTGAGAGCCTTCCCCGTTTTCCCCTGCGTGCTCAAGGGTGGAGCCCAGCCCTAGCTCAGACCAGACGGCCATGGCTGGATCATCCGTGTGCCCCCCCAGAGACCGCGGGTGGGGAGAGCCTGGCGGTGCCGTGCCAGGCTCCCCCACCTCCATCAGACCTTGTAGGTGAAACCAGGAGGGCGAGGAGGCTCTGTCAAAGAGGCACTGAGACCAGGCTGTTGGCATTTACATGCCAGCAAGAGACATGCAACAGGGAAGCAAAACAGATGTCACGATCCCTTCAAGTATCAGGATGGGGAGGAGTGGAGGAGACGCCTTGAGTCCACACGTGATGGCTGTGGATCTCCCTCCACAGCGGCAGACCCACTCCAGGTGCACAGGAGGTACAGCAAGGAGGTCACACAGCTGTTCTACCAAGCACAGCTCATCCTGGAGCCACAGGTGGCCTGACCCAGCCCGAGGTCACACAGCTGTTCTACCAAGCACAGCTCATCCTGGAGCCACAGGTGGCCTGACCCAGCCCGAGGCTGGGCATCACACGCCATGGGCCACCACAACCACATCTGTGGGGTTACAGTGGCCCCACGGGTCCCCTACGTAACAAGCGATTTTATCAGCCCTGGTAGCCCGTCTCACAACCTACATCTTGTTCTTTCTAATGACGAACCACCCAGGGCTCTGTTTGGGCCCATTGGCTTAAATCAGGTCAGCACAGAAACTTTGATTGATGCCCCAGCCCAGAGGACTAGGAGTAGCCCTGCTGGCGACTCCTCCTGTGGGTTTGGTGAAACATCTCAGAATGATTCTGGTGACTGACCGGTAGCCAGAAGTGAGGGGAGAGAGGGTTACTCCGTCCTCCCTTGCCCCAGCTGGCCAAGCAGAGTATGAAGGGACGTTTGACTGGCAAGTAATTATGTCTTAATGTTGGACCTACAGAAAGGACATGCGCTGGGGCACGGTGAACCTGGCAGTGAACAACCAAACACGGTTAAGAGCAAGACTAAAGGAGTTGTCACAGCACCCTCCAGACTATCAAGCTGCAACAAGATCTTTTACCATCTCACCCAGCATACTCCTCATACAGTCCCTCTGCTGCCTTCTCCTCATCTCACCTCATCCAGGGCCCGCTCTCTCTTCTCTTGCTTCTTCTTCTCTCCACTTCTTCCTCGGCTGCTCTCTCTTCCTTGGCTCTCAACCACTTAACCAGCCACAGCTGCACCTTATCTACATCGGCCAACCCACCGCCCCTGAAGCCAGCCCACAGCTGTATGTTATCAATGCTAATTAACCCAGCTTCATTCCACTACAAGGAGTGATTACAACTTTTCTGGTTTCTCCACCAACCGACTGTGGGTTTTTCCCGATGAGTCACAGATCTACAGAAGAACAGAGGCCAGCAAGGACCTCTGGAGGTCCCTCCTCCAAGCCCTGCTAAATCAGGTTGCGCATGGTCAGGGTTTGCCTCTCACAAGACAGAAATCCCACAGCCTCACTGGGCTCCAGTGTTGGATCACCCTCACAGAAAACACATTTCTTCCTGCTATCCAGCTGGCATGCCCGTCACCCCTTGTTCTTCCCCTGTGCAGCCTCTGAGAGGAGCCTGGCTCTGTCTCCATCTCTGCTGTGGTGTTTGCCTCTACTGGGCTTTGCGAAGCTCCTGCTGGACCATTGTCTGAAGCTGCCTGGTCTCTCTGCATAGCTCCTGTTCTTGTTCATGTGGGAGGTACTGAAACTACTGACAGGTAACCCCAGATTACGACAACAGGGAATGCCTTCAAGTAGTTAAGAGACATATGCCTAAATACAGTAGTTTATGCTTCATGCACTGAGATTCACAGTATTTTAGTATTTATTTAGTGTTTAATTTTAAACTATTTAAATTTGAGGTAACATTAGAATCTGAAGGAGAAGGGGAATACACAATATTCTCATGGAATTGGACAGAAGCAGAGGCTCAAGGTGAAAGGGAAGGCTAATCCTTTGTTATAGGGAAATTTAAACACAAATTAGAACAGTAAATTCATCTGTGCTAAAAATGTCCATCTCCTATGCCCAACTATTACCAAAAAAAAAAAATGGCTGTATACTTACTTAACAACTACATTCTGCTGTCTGCAATACTGTGTTAACCATGCACTATCAAATTTAAAGAGGAAAAAAAAATCAAGAACAATCTTAGCTTCTTTCTAACCATTGCTGAGTTTCATACATACACAGTAATGTTCAAGTTAAATAAGGAAAAGAAAAACGGGAAAGTGCTACCTGCACCGCTCAACACCGGGTTTGTCTGGCAGTCCAAGCCCGCACAGCAGCCCTGCCCTTGGCCGTACTGGGGACTGTGCCCTGGGCTTCTGCACCAGCCCCAGCTCTGCACAAGTGTCTTTCCACCAAATGTCCCATCCAAAGAAATTACCATTTTCCCCTCCCCCTTAATTTTTCTTTTTTGCATGGTTACCCAAGCAGCTAGTTTCTGCCAAAAAGCAAAGCCTGTGCTCACAAGCCCATGCGCAGCAGTACAGTGGAGGTTGTCCCAGAAAGAGAACAGCACTCTTCAGCCAATTCCTAGTCCTGCAATTCTGCAAAGCCAACCAGAAGACCAACCCCAGTATGTCCAAGTGACCTTTCCCCCCCTGAAATGCATAAAATAAATGCAAATGGTTACATTTTATTTCTTGCAATGGTTGTGCCAAGCTAGTACCTTACTGACAGATCACCAGCCTCCTTCCCTGGCATCTGCAGGGTTACATGCACCACTGCTGGGATAAGGAACCAAATATCACCCATGCTCGAGCATATAACAAGTTCTTCAGGCCATCTGATCTTTTCTGGGCCCCTGTGGTTTGACCAGAGGAAGTGTATCCCATGGTGGGGGTGCTGCCAAGCTCCCAGGGGATGGAGCAGCCCAAAGGGCCGGCGGTGAGCTCCAGGTTCTCAGCTGTGCCATGTCCCCAGCACTGCCTTTGGAGGAGCCGGCAGAGAAACGCTGGACCCACTGGTTTGTTTTGTATTAGTGAGCTGCAGGTTGGGCTGACAGGATGGGGAAGATCCAACAGAAAGGCACGACCGAAGTTGCTGCATCCCAAAACTTCATGGGCTACGTGAGGCTTCCTGACAGCCACGCGCCTCTCTGCAGCTGCTTCTCATAGACAAACACGTGGTGTAAAAGCCGCTTCCATGAGGTCACGCTGCAGTAATTTCACAGAGGAGGGATGAGGTGTCCTGGCGGAGATTTGGCAGGCTCTTGCTGGACCAAAAGTCAGGATGGCCTCAAGCCTGGAGCCAGAGCTCCATGAGGATGTCCTGCCCCTGGGAGAAATTTGCCAAGAAGACGTGGTCCCGTTGGACTCCCAACATCCCTTCAGGTGTGTGTATTTAAGGAGGCGGAGGAGGAAGGCAGGGAATGCCAGCTGCTAACCCATTTCAAGTAATAGGTTGTTATCGTTGACGGGTTGCTTTTGTTTTAATTTTAGATCTTCTCCTTTTGGGGGCATTCCCCAACATGAAGTTTATAATAGAAAGATCTTGCATTTATTGCCACAAATGAGCATATTTTGCATTTCTATACAAGACATCCACTGCCAGGCAACCTCCCCGGAGCCCCTGGGACATGCTCACGAGGATTTTTGTGGTAGGGCAGTGACTCCCCACAAAGCCTGCCCTGGTCTTTTACCCCTTTCTGACAGAAACCAGTGGATTTCATCCTTTTAGTTCTTGCCTGCTCCACACCGGATTTTGCTGCTCCGTCTCTGCCAAAACAATCCTGTTTCACAGACTCTCCCTAGGAAAAGTGCTTAGTAAATCCTTTCAATTAAGTCCGTGTTTGCTTCCTTCCCATAGTAACAGAGGGAGGAAAGACGTCAGCTGGAACCCCTGCTAAAATGTTTTCTTCCCCGTACTAAATAGTCATGGAGAAGCCAGACAAAACGTCAGAAAACAATTTATTCCTAGTGTCTGCACCGCCACATATTGCCACTGTCATCTCATTTTGGTGGCAAAGGCAGAGTCTTAGATGCATTTGGACAACACGTCACAACTGCTCAGGCTTTGCTGGTGGCACCACAAATCACCTCGGAGCACCATCTGCCCCCATCCTTTCCACCCAGGGAAAAAGGGAGGGAGTTAACCTTTGCCTGCAGTACTGTTCCTTGAATATGGGATGATAAAACTGTTGGGTGATAAATCTGTCTGTTGATTATAAATCACATTTACTGTGTTTCAGCCATTTTCAAGGAGATGCTTGCCAAAGTACAGCCCGTGCCTTTGGTGAGGTGCTGGAGGCTTCCTGAGGCTATCGTGGTCTGTCCTGGTGGGCCAGGCAGTGGCTGTAGGACACAGCACCAGCAGGGAAAGGGACTGCAGAGGGGCCAGAGAGCATCTCTCACCACAGAGGGGTCTCTTCTCGGAACTAAAGCCCTATGGGAGGTCTGCAGCAAAAGCGGGTGAGACTGAGCCACAGTTGTACCTCAAAACATCTTGAGAAGACATGACAGCACCTCCCCAGAGAAGAGATTTTCCATTTCTTGATCAGGAATAGTGACTCCAAGGTTTGTGAGTCCCTCCCATGCTTGTCTGGGCTGCTGCACACAGGGCAGCCAGGGTGGGGGTGACATCTGCACCCTCTCTGCCAAGCGGCATCATATCCTGGGAGGGCATCAGCACTGCCGGAGGGGGCTCAGAGGGGAGCGGTGCAATATTTTTCCCATTAATCATTCATCACACAGTGACGTTTTCTTCAGCAGAAAGGGACGGTCCTGGTGCACACGTTTCGGTTTTCCACAGCACTCCCGAGTGATTTGCTGCCTAATGTAGCGTGTGAATAAGAGGTACTACAGCCCAGCCAGGCACACAGTAGGTTTGTGCTCCAGCCTGCATCCTCCTTGGTGGGTGAAGCCTGTCTCAAGCAAATCTTCCTCATCTGGCCGCAGCAGACCTTTGGCAGTTTGTAGGAAGCATTGCAAGAAGCAAGCTGTCCACACCTCCGTCACCCAGATTTGGGGGTGGGTGGCCACGAGGAAGTCCTTACAGTGGCTGTATTTGCAGGGGTAGCAACAAGGGCTAAATCCCGACATCCTGGGTAAGCTTCTTACCCAGCAGTGCTTTGTAGCTGTGGGGAATGAAACATCACAAACATAAAGCCAGAATTTTCTGTCTCAGGTACATTTTCATGGTGGGTCCTAAAATTTTCAATCCTGAGCAAGTTGCCACTGGGCTAGACACACAACAAGACCAGAAGAAGCATTCCTTGCCCCAAAAAGCCCCTTGTCAAGGGAAGGACAATGAGTGATTCCTAAGGATCATCACTCAGCACCTCTGAAATGGAGGGCAGGGTAGGAAATGAGGTCTCTGAATGTGTGACTTCTGGGCAAGATGGGGCCAGTGAGAAGCTTGGGTGAGCAACCTCATGCCGGGCAGCAGAGACAGCCACAACTACTGAAGGACAGGAGACCCGGATTGTCTCCGCTGCCTTGGACTACGCTTGGGATCATATAATGAATGCAGTGAGCTCCAAGAGCTGTATTTTGCCCCATCACCAGCTGCTAAAAGCCACCAGCATTTCCTATTCTGTAGTTGGGCCCTGATCATATGAAAGCACGTGCTTCAAAGCCAGGCTTCCCACCTCAACCGTACCTGATGTGTCCAAGAGCACTTTCCTTTGGTTTTTGCTCTGGTTTCCTTAAGCTACGGAGTGAAACATGAGTGGGTTTAATCTTCTACCACATGGCTATGCCAGAGAAATCCAGAAACAGCCAGAAATGTTTTACAAGCTTATCAAGGGCAATAAACTTTCTCCGCTTGAGCAGAGAGGCTTTTACAGAAGTTTGGTGATACTGGTGGAGGACTGGCTCCACAACATCAACAGTTTCTCCCTTATGGGTCCCCAGGCTTTATCCATAGCTGTGAGAAACGACCTCACATGCCACCAAGATCAGGCCGCAGAGGGACGGCAATGGGAGCCCCGCATCACGGGCAGCAAGGAGCAGGCGGGAGCCAGAGGCTCTCACCGAATACAAATTGCAGAGAGGAGCCAAATCCCACAGCTTTCAGTAAAACAGCTTGGAAACCAATTTGTTAGGAAGGGCAAACCATGAGGGCGGCGGGGTTGCCAGCTGGAAGCCTCAAATAAGGAAAGCAACAAGCTGATTTACTGCTATGGTGAATGTGTTGGGCCACGTTTCTGTGTTAGTGGGGAGGGGATGATGCTGTTGCCTTTGTCAGCCACACGGATTTGACCTGGTGCTGGGCCAGGCACAGCTGAAAGCTCTCTACACGGTCTATATGCGGAGTGTGACCAAGCTAGCCTGACCTTTGGCATCTCTTGTCCTTGCATCGCCATCCCGGGCTTTAAGGCAGTGCTTGCCATTCTGTCCCTTCTGGAAGTTTGGGCCTGAAAAAAAGAAGTTAAAAAAAGGTAGGTTTTTTTTTTCATTTAAAGAGAAATAGGCTGAAAAATATCAAGACCAAAAAGTCACATGGCCATGCAAGAGGTTAAACTGCAGGTGCTGCCTCTCCAGGAGAGCTGTCCCTGCCGAGCCCAGAGCTCCAGGGGCTGCTCCGTATCCCACTGGCTCCTCAGCTGGTGGCACCTCTGCCCAGCCCAGGTGCCAGCCTGTCCTTGAGCTCCGTCCCAGTGGCAACGCCAAGGTGGCTCCGCTCCAGCAGCCGCACAGCCTGGCCAAACCCTGCCTCTGGCTGCAGGGCCACCACCCTGCCTCGTCACAGCCACCGGCCCCTGCTGCGGGTGCTGGTCCTTTGCTGGCTCTGAGCACGCGGGAGCGCAGCAGGGTGCTGTGGTCCCCCAGCCTGCAAGGATCCGTACACCACATCCTTTGGGGGGGGTGTCCCCGAGGGAGAGAGGTAAAGCAAGAGCTGGTTAAAGCAGCCCACTGTGCTGCTGCAGCACCACCCCACGCATGCTCCTGTTTGGCTGGGGGTCCCTCTTTCAGGGGTCTCCCACAAGGACTGCAGTTATTAGCACGTTATTTATGGGAAGCGAGAGCATGCAGCCCCCACGAGCCCCCTGCAGCCGCAAGTCCCCCAAGGATGTTTTACATGGTGATGCCTGCGCACGGGGCTGAGCACAGCCACGTCTTCACTGTTACAGACCTTTTCTTATCTGCTCAGCATAGGGCCCAGCTGCAGAGGGCCTTGCAATGAGCATTAAAATGCTAAATACCCAAACGATCAACACCTCGAGGCTTGTGCTGCAGCTTATCAACCTCTCTGGTCTCTCCCAGCATCTCCATCAGCATGTGGTGGCTTCGGTTCCCTGGGACGGCAGATCTCACCTGAACGGCTGGGAGAGGGGGGACACAAAGCCACGCAGCTGGCAACGTGACAGTTTGTTGGGAAATAAGCGCAGGACTTTTCTCCTGGAGACAGGAGTTTGATGAGATGAGCTCATGAACTCAGCTGAAGGTGCAGAGTAACTTCTGCCTTTTTTAAAGGCCCGGAAGACTGGAAGCTCCCATAAACTTTAATGAGATACTTCTGCAAAACCATTAGTAGAAGCTGTTGAAAAGCAAATTATAGCCATTTATGGGGACTCAAGAAACTCCAGCAGCTATTCACTCAACGAGAGCTGGCAAAGCAGCCTTTCTTCCCTTCAAATTCCATAGTTACCTTTGTCGAGAATTTCTTCTTTTCTTCTGTCAGGTTTTAATTAAATTTGCCCAGGATGAGCATTATTTTCCTTCCCAAGGCACTTGTCCATGGACCAGCCTGGAGCTGGATCCAGCCAGGCAGGAGCCCAGATCACAGACAGGGTACTGGGCACTGTGGTCCCCTGAGGAATACTGTGCTCCTCAGCAAACCGAGACCTCGCTCGATGTGTCCCAATGGGCGATCTAACAGGTGGCCTCCGGGAAAGCCCGACCGCTTGGCAACTGGATCTTTTAACGCCGATTTAGAGAGGCTCCTGATCTGGTCAGGAGGGAGGTGGATACGGCTTTTGAACACAGCAAATGGCTTTTTAATGCCATTAATGAAACCTGGGGAGAAGGTAGATTTCTTAGCTGCTCAGGTCTCCTATAAAAAAAAGACACAATACATCTGAGCCTTTCCCAGACAGGAAAGCAACTCCAGCCTGTCACCCTTCACCTTCAAGCTTTTTCTACACGGCTGGGTCATTACTGCAGCTAATTAGAGACTTCAAGCTGATTATAAGGATTGCAATAAGTGGAGTTACAAAATCTCTGGGCCTGATACTCCTTAATACAAAAGCCACTTTACACTGGCCTTAAAATATCCCGGGATGATGTAAAGTGCTCTTACAGCAAATGGGATGAGTCTGTCTGCATTTGCAGGGACTGGCACACTTCGCAGACCACCAGCATCTGAGGCTGACGGGGCTTCCAAAGGCCCCATCTGCCCCATCAAGTGAGGTGAAAGCATTTTTCTGCTCACACAGAGTCAGGTCTTTCAGAACAAATACAAATATAAAATTCAGACAACTACCTGAAGAGCTGATCCAATAAAAGCAAAACAAAATCTTGCTGAGCCCGTGTGCAGGTGCCTCTGGGGTTACCTCCAGACCTGAACAAGTCAGTAAAACTCTGCTCTGGGTTGATTCTGCCAGCACTTCCATGGCTGGACGCTCCCTAAACTTTTGGTGTATTTTAAACTCGATACAAATGTAACAAGAAAAGCTCCACCTTTCCATATTAGTGATACAGGAAGAGGGAAAGAGCTTCCTGTGTTGTTTTAAAATGACACAAAGGAACAGGTATCAGCTCGCTGACCGCCGGACAGCTTTTGAACCGAAAGTGCCAGAGATGCACGAGGGTCTGGAGGTGACTGTGTGGGAACAAGGTGCCCCGTGCTTGCCTCAAACCCAGACGCACCACCCTCCCCCAAATGGGGAGGCCCCTGCCAGCCCCAGCAGCCTCACAGCTGCTCCAGCCTCACCCACCAGGTCCTCCCAGGAGCTGCCGGTGGTTCATCCTGGGATGGAGGACCACATGCCCATGGACGTAGCCTTGGCAGAGAAGGGAAGCTGCAAAGGGAACCCTTATCTCTGGGCTAAGCACAACTCCAAAAATATGACAATAGTCATGAGACCCGTGACCCCGGTCACCCGGTGTAAGGTTACTGCCGTGGTGACATTTGGATTACAGCATCATCTATCATGGCTTTGAGTCAGCAAATAAGCACAGCCAACGGTTTAGGTTTCCCTGGGAGTAAAATAATGCAGGAAAAGCATTTTGCTGGTGAGCATGCTCCATCCAACCCCAGCAGCTGTGGGCAGGGAGGGAGGGAGGGAGCTCGTGAGTTTGAACTGATGGAGGGACGCCTCTTGTCACCCCGGGCAAGGTCCTGGGCAGCAGCAGCAGCGGGTGCGCGTGGCAGATTAAGCAAGAAGCCAAAATGCTGCAGGTATTCCTCCCACTCACTTCCCAGGGCAGACCAGCCCTCTCGTGTGCAGAGGCAGCATTGCTGCTCCAAGGTAACCTGTGAGATGTCAAAGAACGTGAAAATCCAGCCAAACCAGTATGCCCAACTGGCTGAGAACAGCTCGACCCTGGCTGGTGGAAACTGAGACTCCATCTCCTTCAGCCCAGGTGTCCTGCCCTTCCCCAGCACCAGCGCTACGGGCAAAGGGCAGTGCAGGAAACATCTGCGGCCACCTTTGCTTGTCGGCAGCTTTGAGACCTTAGGAAGGACTTCTCTCCTGCAGTGGGAGGTTTTGCTGGGGAAGAGGGCCAAGCTGCGGGATAACGCAGCAGCAGCCCCACACCTGGTGGGTTGGTAGAGGGGATGGGTCAGCGTGGATCCCTCAGTCAACAGAACTACGGCTTGGATTGCTGCCATGGCTCTTTTTAGGGGAAATTATATGTCAAGCAGGATGAAGAACTGAGAAGCAACCTGCTTCTGCAGGGGGAAGGGATGCTTGTGCTAAATAAATGTATGTATGTATGTATGTATACAAGCATTTTCTGATTTAAAGAAAGATACACGTTTACACAGCTTTGCGATCTTGTATTAAAACAAATTAAAAAATGTAAAGATTTCTTCATGGCCTGAAAACTTCCTGCTGCCCTCACCTGTCCAAACGCCTGATCCAGAAGAGGTGCTGTGCCAGGACACAGAAAGGCAGAGGGAGGCAAAGAGCTGGCACAGCTGGAGCTCAAAACATGTTTGGGTCACCTCCTGATCACAGCCGGTATTAAAAAAAACACATCAACAGACCTTCCTGCGATCATTTCGGGGGCATGCGATTTCCCACGTTCTCTCATTCTTCCCTCACTTCTCCTTCTAGGGCTTCTCTCTGCAAACATTTCCCACTCCTAACCTGCTTTTCCCCCCAACCACTGTTTTCTGCCATGACACTTTTCCTCCCGCTTTCCTTCTCTGTTTCCCCCCAGTAGCTCCATCCCTTTCCAGCTGCAGTGCCGCTTCCCTCTCTGTTTCCCCTGGACCAGCTAACAGGAGGAGAGTCCTCAAGCCATCCCTTGTCCCACATGCATGAGGAGCATTTTGGAGCTCAGGGGGCACGTCCAGGTGCACAGAAGCTTTATTCCAAAGGCTGTCTCTAGCAAGCTGGACCTCAGCTCGGGGGATCTGCTCCTCTTACTTCATGAGCAGCAGTGCGCTTGGTCTTCAATGCCAGCCCTCTGGCATCAGTGTGTGTGAGCAGTGGACTCTATGTTTGCCACAGCTACGGTCCTCTGGGAAGCGCAATTTTAGGAAGAGCCAAAAAGCTTCCCTGGTTGTCCTTGTGCTGGCTGCGTTACACCACGTAGAAGACAGAAGCTACACCAGCCCCTGCAGTGGCAGCCGGAAGGTCAGAGAAAAACCAGAGCTGCAAAAGTGGTCATCTAAATCCAAATCCATGGTTTTCCCACACATGGGGTGCTCAGAGCCTGGTTGGGGGTTTCTTCTGAAATAAGGAGCCAGCTGCTTATTTCTGATCCAGCTCCTCTAAAGTTCAGGAGGGCTTAGATGGTTTGGAGACTCTGCACCAAACCAAACCGGAGACATACGTGAGTTAGGAAGCAGAAAACATGGAAACAGAATTTAAAATATCAGGGTTCTATCTGCCACCGTTGTAAATCCTGCAGTTCTGCCATGATTATGTCAGCAGCACAGGGTATGGATCACCCATGACTTCACTGCAGCCTTTCAAAGCATCCCAGCCCACGGCTTGGCTGGTGACCTTCCTCCAGGGCACCTTGGACACAGCCAGGGGGCAAGAGAGTTGAAGAATGTGGATCTAACCTGCTCTTTGCCACTTGGCTCCCAGTGCCAAAAAAAGTCTCAAATGCATGTTCCCGGCTTGGACAGGACAATTGTGAAGCAGTGTCTAACAAAAGCCTTAAGAAAAAGAGCTACAGAAATACTGCAGCAGCTTCGCGCTTCCCCAGGGGAAGAGATGTGGGCTGCCAGCTCCCTCGCCAAGAAAATGTGTTTGCAGAATGTTGGCCCAGCCTGGACCAAAATCCCAGGAGGAAAAGGTCCAGAACCTCTACCCTGGACCCACAGCTTGGTTTTACACCAGCACGCACTAACACCACAGAGGTGGCCAGGGACATTCCCAAGTGTGGGGTCTTGATCAGCTCTGTGAGTAAACCACCAGCGTAGCCCCAAGAGCCTTGGCCAAGCCAACCAGCCCCATCCCAAGCCGTTCCCCAGCACCTCCTCTAGCTCTGCGCTGGGCGAAGGGGTGGCTGAGCAGAGCAGGCATCTTGCATGCAGAAAAGCAATCTGGTGCCTTTGGTGGGGGCACCGAAAGAGAAAGGCAGACCTGACCAGGACTGCCATGGAGAGAGAAATGTGCTTTAAAAATACTCACCTGGAAGTGCCAAGGTGGAGCAGAAGCAAAGTGAGAAAAGAGGCATTTTTCTCTGGCTCATTTGTACATATGCATCTGCTCCCATAAGCGCACAGCACCTGGCTGAGCCGCCACGGAGGAGCCAGCGTGGAAGAAAACAAAGCAAAATGCTGCCCTCATAAACCCTGTATATAGCAGAGCTGCTCCTGTGAACGCACATAAATAATAGTAAACGAACACAGAAAAAAATATCTGTGGTTGCTAGGCAAATTAATGGTCCAGCATAAGCAGCAAATATAAATTAGCTCAGGGCACACACACGGGAGCGCAGCCTTTGCGGGGGCACGGGATGCTGAAGAGCTGAATGCTGGACAAGGCAGTAATGCTTGGTGGGAAGGGAAGTTCATGTCCTGATGTTAGAAAAACTGTGCTGGGGAGGAGTCTGGCAGCGCATCGCTCCCATTAAATCTTTCCCGTATGCGTTTGGGGGGAGCCCTGGCCAGCTGAACCTCTCTGTACCTTTTTTCAAGCATGTAATAAGGTAATGGCTTGTAATTCCTCACGCACGGCTTTCCACGGCTTCCAGGTCAATCCAGCGTCCCCATTTTGCTCTCCCAGAGCAGACCCTGGCCGTGTTCCTCCATGGCATTTTGAGGCCAAGCTGGTCACACGACGAGATGGTTAAAAGGCACCGAAAATAGCAGGGGCTATTGAAAAGGCAGCTCTGTGCCAGGAAGGCTGCAGACAGACCTCGGGAAGGGAGGGAAAGTCGCATTACAATCCCTGCATTGATAGCACCGCATGCTGGGAGTGATTTTCATCGCTCACTGCTGCGGAGAGGGACAGGGCAGGGTTACTGAGCCATGCCTCCAGCCGGTCCTGCCGGCTCCAGTGGCGCTGGTCTTCTTATACCCTTTTCAGATGGGGAGGAGAAGCCGATTCTGTGCTTTTTTCCCCTTAAAAATACATCTTTGTTGGGCTCAGCAGCATGCTAGGACTTCAGTGGAATATTTTCAGTGGCTGTGAGTCATCCTGTGGTTAAATAATAAACACAGCAATAAAACACTAGTACATTTTCCTAGTGCAGGAGACAGAGCATCTATTGTCATCAGTTTTGAAGAAGCACTATTCTTATATGCGGACCCCTTCCTCCTTTACCCAGTTGTCCGTTCCCCTAATGCTTTATTGGGAGCAGATGCTAAATATTAATTCTTACCATATATTGTTCTTTTGATATTCAGCAGTTGTCAACTTTTTCTGGAGTCTTGCTACAGAGAAATGAAAATTAGATGGCCAGGGCTATTTGGTTGAAGAGATTTCCTTTCCTGTTAATCCTCCAAACAAGGGCATATACAAGCAACTTTATTCATACGAGTGGCTACTTGGACTAAACCTGTGTCCTGCTCTGAAAGTGCATCCTTTATAATCAATTCTGCTTGTTAAGCATTTGCCATCTAAACATTAAATGGCGTAATGCAAGGAAAAAAATCTGAATGCTGGGAGTAATTTAGGTTTTAAGATGCCATAGTTTTAAAACTTCTCATTGCCTGAATTGTGCATTTCCTACCAATAATTCCACCAGGATTTTTTCCCGTTAAATACAATATTTTTTTCTAGACTGGCTTGTAAACCCAGACGACAATGAGACCTGCTGAGAGATGCACCATTTCCAGGGGAAATGAGGGGTGTGGGCACCCCCAGCCCACTCTGCAGGGGGCACATCCAGCTGGTGCTAAAGAGCCATACGGTGCCGCTGAGGAGCAGCGATCCCCGCAGGGGTGTATGACCCCGTCTGTGGTGTCCTGGGTCCCGGTTCAACGGCAGCACGTGTGTTTGGCTATGCAAAGGCAGAATTTGGCCTTACCCTGCCGTCACATGAAAAATGAGTGCAGTGTGATAGATGCGGTGATGCGACACCCAGCTGGAGTGCGGCTTGTGTTTGCTTTTCCCGGTATAACTCAGCAAACTTCTGTCCACGAGGCTCCACATGACTTTTTTCATTAAACTGTACAGCATGTACCAAGCCCCCTGTCTTTAAGGTGACATTTCAAACCCCCGTAGAGGAGGGATAGTTGTCAGAGCTGAGATTAAAATAGATCCTTGTTTGTTGCCGTGACTTTTACTCAGCGCCCAAGAAATGTGGCAGCGAGCCCTGCCACCTCTCCCAAAATAAGACATGCCCCAGATGGACACGCGTGGAACATCCCACTGGATGCGGTCAGCTCCCAGCCCACCCTTGCCTGCACCCACCTTGGTGGGCCCGACGGTGGCCTCCGAGCACTTCTCCATCACCCGGGCGTGAGGACGCGCGGGCTGTGTGCGGGAGCAGGGCTGGCACAGCCCTTCCCCAGGGATCCCTAGTGCCTGGAAGGTGAAGCTCAGTGGTTTGGCCAGAGAGCCAAGATCAAGAGTTCGAGGTGCTGAGGATGCATTTGCCCGTGCTTGTGCGGTTCCGTGGCTTTTAGGGGACCGCAAGGACCTGTAAGAAACCCCAGGGGCTGATGTCCTGTGGCACGTCCATCACTTTGCTCAGCCTTGCAGCCCTGGCGACCAGCTCAGCCCCCGCTAAAAATAGGGCTGAGCTGGTGCGACTGAGCCCACGTAAGCAGCTCTAATGCGACACCTGCTAACTGCTGGCTCCCGGGCGAGACAGGCGGGCAAAGCCCTGCCAGGGTGGGTTTCCAGAGCTAATGCTGGAAGGGAAACCGTTTTCTGACGTTACTCTCCCAAACAGAGCAGAAGGGATAAGGGGGAGCAGCTGTGGCTGCGCGTCAGGCTGGGCACCGAGACCTTGCAGGGTGCTCACGTGTTGGCAGAGGCAAGGCAGAAAAAACAGGAGCTCTGCAGGGGGAAATGAGACAATAACATGGTTTTGTGACTTTCACCATCTTCCTGTAAAAGCCCTATAAGAAGCTCCAGCAGCTCTTCGCTTGACGAGAGCTGGCAAAGCTGCCTGAATCCCCAAAATGCTACAACGCAGGATGCGACCACTTGTGTCCCCCGCCCTGGGGTGGCTTGTCCTGAGCCGCACGCCTGACACCCAGGTTTCGTCACCACTTTCCTCCAGACATGCCCTTCTCACTCAGGCTCACTCGGGCTTTGGTGGCCTCCCGACAGGGATGCGATAGCTGCCACGACCCAGCCCTCATGAGCCTATAGCTGTCCGAGTGCCTCAGACCTCCTCTTCCTTATCGCATCACGTATTCCAGCTGGCTCAGCAGCTTCCTTGGAAAAGAAACAACCTATAAAAATACCCTCTCCCTTCTAACAAAATGCCTTCCACTTGCCACCCCTCCTTCTCTAAATTCTGAAAAGTCAGGCTGGTGTGTCTGGCCGGGGCGCCGGCAGCGGTGGCTGGGGTCCCCTCTCCACGGTGAGCGCTGGCGAGGACTGGGGGCACACCGGCACCGGGCACCCCGGCTGGCTCAGCCCCGGCTGATCCACCTTTCCCAGCTGGCCAGGGATGACCACGGCTCCCTGTCACCTGGCAGCCCTGCAGAGGCCGGATGAAATAAATACAAAGCAGCTTAAATATTGCTTCAGAAACACACTAGGTGGTTAGGATCAGCAGGTTTTCTGCTCTCAGTAACCAGGAAAGTCCCCGGTTTGTCTTTGAGTCCAGCTCGACATCAAGTGGGGCTAGTGCAGAAAAGCAAAACCCACGTCTGCAATGCTTTTTTGATGACAGCAGCTCCTGAGTTGACTCAGTTCATCTTATCAAAGGGACTTTGATAAGTTTAAGGTTTCGTCCTTGGTATCAGCAGGGCAGTGTGTGCACACTGTGATCGGAGCACACGCTCCCAGGCTCTGCCTTCTGCCCATTGCGTGTGCTGGAGGGCTGGCAAACTCCGGGCATTTAAATATTAACATTTATTGCATTGCATCCACTTTGTTCTAAATCCAGCACAAGCTCTTTCTCCCAGGAATGGGGTGGTTGTGGTAAGCGGAACGATGTGGGAGCTCGCTTCTTATGCACAGTACTGATAGTGAATAAAGCCTTCAGTCAGGCTGATTCACCCTCCCATTTTGGGTAGGGTGAATAGCTACATAAATAACGAAATAACATCTAATCTATCCTTCCAGCTCTGGTTTAACTCCTTGAGATTGATTTGTATGCTTTTTTTAATTACGGTTCTTCTTTTCTGTCTGCTTTATGACTGCTTGGGAAAAGTTTTTACGTTCCTTTGAATGAAACTCTCCAGAGAGATAGACCCAAGCCATTCCCTTTTCTCCGGCTGGTGTAATTTCCCTTACAGCACTTACAATGCGCTTCACCAGAGCGTCACTGGCAGTTTCAGGTATAGCAAAGAAAATCTTGGCTCACCTCTGAAATGGGCACTTCTCAAATGAAGCAAATTTGAGATTGAGTCATAAAAAACAGATCTGGGGTCAAGTCATAAAAATCAAATTTGGGATCAAGTCATAAAAAGCAGAGGAGAAAGAGACACTGAAACAGGGAGGGCTGTGCTGAAAATCGGCCGTGCTGGTAGGCACTGGGTGCAGCCACAGCTAAGGCCTTTCTGTCTTCTATGTCGCCGCTCTGTTGAGAACTGATGGCTGCTTCAAGAGCTCGAATTTAGTGGCGATCATACAGCTACAGAGGGAGGATATTAAAATAGTTACTGAGAGAGAACAGACAGAACTGGATCGTGCCAATTCACCTCCCAGCCCCATCACACCCCCTGTGCACAGCTAGGCAGAGGTGGGCACAGTGTGGATTAACGATTTGTTCCCCCCCCGCCCCTCACATAAAAGCAATAAATCTCCGAAAAACCTGTGCTTGTGTACAAAAGCTGCCACGAAGGTGCCCGCCCCAGGGTGCCTGGGAGGGAAGCAGTAGTTTGGCCAAACAATTCGTCTTTATAATATCGATTCTGTCACAGCGGCGCAAATGGAAGCAAAGCCTTTAAGCCTGAGTACAAAGCGCTGCCTCCGTCTGCTGTAACGAGCCCGTGCCTTCGGGAGACGCGGGGTACCAGGGCTGCCGGCTTCCCAGGCTGCTGGCAGCTCGGCCCAGGGGCTCAAACACAACTGCTTCAATGATGGCGGCCTGAAAAGCATCACAGCCTTTTGCTTTTGCCTACTCAATTGCACGGCAGGATATGAGTCAGGAGAAAAGGCGAGGCATGTCCTCATTGCACAGAGTTGCTCAGGTGCTCAAGGACATGAGCTGTCTTAGAAAAGTGCTGCTAGAAAATCCGTGTGAGCAGCATGGGTGGCCTGATGCTGTTTTCTCCAGCTTGGACTCTTGTCACTCCTTGCATGGCTTTTTTGCTGCAGGTGGGGGTTCAGCTGAATGTCTGAGCAGGGCACTGCTCCGGGGGCAGCTGCAGGACACACGGCGCATCGCTGCCGGGAGAAGGAGCCGGCTGGCTGCTGCTCGCCTTTGGCACCCCCATGCACCCAGGAGAAATTGGCCGTTAGATACGGCTGGCTGGTTGTTGAAACTGTGCCCAGAAATGGAAGAAGCGACTGTCCTGTGCCCCTCCAGACCCTCACCGTGAGCCGTGCTGGATCCCTGCTCGGCCCAGGGAGGGATGCCGCTGCAGCGGGGTCAGGCTGGGGACAGGGACAAGACCCTTCTCCAGCACAGCAGGACCCTACACATGCTCCTGGCTGGGCCGGGTTGGCTCAGCAGTGATGAGAGGAACATCTTCCATGGAATTTGGGGGAAATTTGATGAGCCCTGTGCCAGCTCTGCACGCCGGGCCATTTCCAAGCATAGGATCTGCTGTTGCTGCCTTGGTCTTGATTTTTGACCAGCAGGATTTCCTCCTAAGCCTTTCCTGCAACCCCAGTTGCTGGCTTTTGCCCAGGCTTCGTCACAGCAGTGGCAATCGGAGTTGCCTGAGCAACATTTTTCCCTCTGCCTCTGCTCCTACGCTGGGATTCCAGCAGGCCAGATCACCCACGCCCCGCACCCCCAGCCACGCTGGCTGCCACCTGTGCGCTGCTTGTTCCCCAGTTAACCCCATTTGCCTTGCCAACGCCAAAGCAAACACAGCAGAGGCGCCACGTGGCACAGACGCTGCTCCTGCCACATGTTCTTGCAGCTGTCCCTCCGTGGCCTTCACTGGAGCTTGGTGGCCCGCCAGCTTCCTTCAAAGAAGCCCTGGGCTTGGCAGCGCTGCCGATCGTCTCACGCCTGCCCGAGCCGTGGGTTGGGTCATACGATGGATACCATCTGCCCAACACCTCCACATGTCAACCTCTTCTCCGACCTACTTTCACCTCCCACCAGCACCTTCTGCCCGGGCTCCTCACCTGCTTTCTCCTTACCACAGGCTGAGCCATCCTTCCTTCTCCAGTGCCCTGAATTCTCTCTATTTCTGCCCATGTTCCCCTTCTCCCAGGCTCAGTAGCTTTTGCGATTGTCCCTCAGACCAGCCCGGCCCTCTTCCCACTCCCCTCGTTTCCGCGTCATCAGCTCCTCCAAAGTTGAGGTGACCTCCTCATCCTCCTGGCCCTGTTGTCTTTCTGTTGGTGTGACCACATTTCCTTTCTGTGTCCCATGTCTTTGGGGTTCAGCCACCGGTTTTGTGGGCTTCAGGCTACTGGTTCCTTTGACTCATCTACTCGTTTTCTCCCGTCTCTTGACATGCATACCATTAACCACCATTTCTCACTAGCTTCCTTCACTTGGCTTTCAAAAAGTAGGTTAATCTGTGCTAGAGTCAGAAACACACCTTCTGTGGAGAGGAAAAACCCAGGAAAGCTCTTTTTCTCATTAAGCACACACAAAGAAGATTCTCAACCCAGTCTAAAATGAAACAAACAAACAAAAAAAAAAGACGACGACCTTTTATCGGATGTAAACAAAAGCCGGTGGCATGTAATGCAAGAATGCAAGAAGAAAAGGAAGGATGCTAAAACTGGAAATGAAGGATCTCAAGACAGATAAGTTGTCTGGACAGGTCAGCGTCCACCTACTAGACAGGCAGAAGGTACCTTAAGATGAAGCTTGTGGACTAACCCGGGAAGATAAAAACCTGTCCCGATGAGGAACAGTGGATGCTATCAATAGCATGCAATGGACTGCAAATGCGGGTGAGAAGCAGCATTGATTTTGTGCCGGGCCCCGCTTTTATCAAAGTCCATAACCAAACCCTAGTCAAAATCAATAGAAAAAGCAGCTGGGAAGCCACGAGATAGCTTTGATGAGGTTGCATCTCTGTGGCTTTGCGTTTCACTTTGAGGTTGCTCAGACTGTGTTGGTTGACCTTTTCCAGTTCAACCTTTGTAAAAAAATATCCAGGAGCTCTTTTGTGCCATGGTACCCCAACGTTTATGTTTCCAGAGGAAAAAAAAATAATAAAAGCCCAGGGTAAACTTTGAGTAACGATTTATTACTTCTTTTATTACTCCTTTTACCACTCTTCTGTTTGTTTAAGTGTGTGCCTGAGGATAGACATGGCTCTTTCGAAGTCACTTCCCTGACCTCTCCCTGCTGCCTCTGCATCCCAGCAGCACTGCCCACGTCATGGGCAGCGGAGCAGCGCGTAGGAGCACCGCGAGTCACGCAAGCATGTGTTTGCTCAGGTATCACTCCCATTGCCAATAGCAATGTCACCCCTGGGTAGGTGTGGGTTTCATCACCTCCTTTGTGGACATACCAGGAGCCAGGTGGCTCCCGACATGAAGAAAGGCTACGGCACGGGCAGCAAGGGTGCAGGGTGTGGTGGGCCTTCTCTCGCTGATGAAGCATCTGATGAAGCATTTTATGATTAGTGTTTTTGATGGAGATACATAGTAAGGTAAACTCTGTAGGCAAGGTACTTTTTTTTTTCCCCTTCAGAATTCAAGCAGTTTTTCCAAGATTATCCGTGTTGATGAATGTGTCCATGAAGGGTATTGCTTGGGTGCTTCAAGAGGGATGAGTGTCAGCTCCCAGAGTCTGGTGGTGCCATTGGTGGCTGGTGGCGAACTGGTCGGGGATTGGGAAGAGGAGCTGCAGTGACCCTTCAGCTCTGGGGTACCTCTGTCCTCCCTACAGCTGATATGGGAAGGCAATTACCCTGCGGACACCAGCCAGTGCCTGCTGAACGCATCGTCAGCGATATCCATGCCAAAAGCTGAGATAAGAGGTCACTCCCCACTCAGTGCATGGCCAAGGTCATGATCCAGGTTAAAAGACTCGGTTGAAAGACCAAGGGCTTTCAGCGCACGTTACTCTGAGCCGTGTCTCCAAGCAGGTAGCTTGTAGATTTGGAGAGACCCTCCAGCAGATATTTTTTGACCAGGTCTTTCCTCCTGTTGGCTTCTCTAGTCTGAAAGGGAAGACACTCAGTGCTGAAGAGCATCAGCTGGACCCTATATTATACTGTAGAACAACCTCATTCAATTAAGAGCAGTAAGGGTGGGAGGCCTGGTAGTGTAGAAGTGTAAATGTAGAAACTCTAAGCCACCTTTATTTCCCCACTCACCAAAAAGAAACGAAGTCGCTGGGGTTTTCTTCCATCATCAAGGTTTCTCTGTGAACCAAAATGAAGCATTTTGTTTCTGTGCTTGGCTGCAAAGGAAAGGAAAGGGAAGGCTTGTTTTACATCACCGGGGCGCTTGCGGTTGTGTCTGTCAGGTAGCTCAGAGCTTCACGACGAGCTATTGCTTCTGCTGCCTTGTCTGGGAGGATTTGAACTGCTCAGAAAAACGCCCAGACTCCTGCATATTTTGGGACACAAAGGGAACTTCTCCTAATCTCACCTCGTAGAAATAATCATACAGTGTCAGGAACTGGTACCCTCAAGACCCATTTGCTGTAATCTCCACGAGGAGTTAACAGACCTACACCACCCTTTTGCTCTCTAGCTCAAAAGACCAGGAACTAGGGTGGAAACTTTCTCCAGCAAAACGATCACTTTTTATGAAGTTACTGTTTGGCCAAGAAGCATCATTTCTCTCAGCCTAGATTTTGCATTGGTTTGGGGGCTGGGGCTGCCTGCAGGGAAGCAGCACCTCCTTGTTGCACTACGACCTCTGTGAAATATATAACTGCCAGTACGCCAGCTGGGAGGTGACACGTGAAATCAAATGTGAAGGTGGGAGCTAAAGGGGACAAGTCTAATCTGTAATTTCCATCAAATAACCCACTCTTCTCCTAATGATTTTTTAAGCAGCTATTGCCTGCCTGTTTCGAACAAAACCCAAAATGCTGCATGAGAGATTTGGTCTCCCTGAGCATCCGTCACTTTTAGAACAAGCTGACAGCCACTAGATTGAGGAAGCGATGGTTTCCCTTTACTTGGCACTCCTTAGTCCTCATCAGGATACTCACCCAGTCTGGGGACCCCCAGGACAATGGCAATGTGGAGAGAGAGCTTGGAGGAGACGACCAAGATGGTGTATGAAGAGCAGTGGAGGGACTGAGGCCAGTTCAGCACGGAGAAGAGGCTTCAGGGGAACCTAGATGTGGTCTTCCAAGACCTACCAGGAGGTTTCTGAGAGGGCAGAGCCAGCTCCTTCCGCTGGCCCACAGCAGTGGGACGTTACGGGACAAAATGAGAGAGGCAAGTTTCGTACTTGGTATTAGAAGGAAAAAATCCCAGTGAGGGTAAGCACCAGCGCGCATTTCCCAGAAAAGCTGTCCAGTGGCTGTCCTTGGTTTCAAGACCCACCAGGGTAAAGCCCTGAGCAACCTGATCTGGTCCCGCTGTCAGCCTTGCTCTGGGCAGGGGCTAGACACAGGACATCCCGAGGTCCCTTCCAACAAGGGGGGTTCTACAGCTACCAGGGGAACGGGCCCAGTGCTGGATGATACGTCCATGGACCCACTGTTCTCAAATCCCTGAGGTTTTAAAGCACACATCTTTGATAAATGGGCAATTAGACCAGAGAGAATCAAAACTAGAGAAGGACATGGGCTCTTCACTGACGAAAACTTGAAAATGAAGTTCATTGCTCCAACACCTGCCTATCAGGCACTGCTAGTATTAGGGGAAAACGTTATTTTTGCTTTCTTTTCCCCTTGCTGCATTGTGTTTAAAACTCCTGCCCAGCTCGAAGCTACTCCAGACACTCCTTTTATCTTTCTGGAAGACCAGCCCTCAGTACTCATCCTGCAACCCCCCCCCTTCCTTCAGGGGCTTCAGGGGACACTGGTCCCCCCAGCACCAGCACTCGCCTGTGGCTGCAGACATTTCTCCTCGCCTGGAGCTGTGCAGGCCCTGCCTCTGAGGCAAAGCCCGGCCTCTAACACAGAAAGGTCCTGCTCCTGCCAGCGGACTCGCCTGTTCCTGAGGTGGTAGCAGCCACAGGAGCCATGCTCTGCACCAGGGGCCTGTCTCTCTAAAATACCTGGTGGCAATGGCACAAGGGTTTGTTGCTGGCCAGCTGTGGGCAGGGGGGTGATGCCATCAGGGTGAAGACCTGTGAAAGATTCACTGTTGTCATGATGAGGATGAAGAAAAGTTGGGATGACCTACAGGAAGGAAAACCTGTTTATTTTTTATCCTGGAGAGAGGAGACATGCTATTTATTTCTGGTGCATTTGTCATGCTGGCCTCCTGGTGGAAAGCCCATCTGTGCAAACTCTTCTCACTGCTTTCTTTAACGTGAGAGAGACTAATCATCTGGGACCACGTGTTGTTTTTATGAGATGTCTCTGCTCCCTGCACAACACCTCTTTAACTGCAAATCCTTCACAGGCATTATTCTCGCGGGCATCACATTGCATGATGGAGCCAGTGCGGTGCAGGGCTCCTTACTGGCTTCATGTAGGACGGATGGGTCCAAGTAGATTCTGGAACCTCAGCGTGAGTCAACTAGAAGTGCTGTCTGTGATCAACCAAGGCATCAAGGGATCGTCATGCTCATAAGCTAATCTTCTGATGGTGGGAACCAGAGCAGCCACCCCCCCATCCCACCTTTGCAAAAGAGGTTCCTTTCCCTCTGTCTCGGCACGACCTCAAGTTCTTTCTGTTCCCATTGTTTCTTTCTCAAAGACTTGCATTTGCATTTTTGTTAAACCAAGTTATTTATTTGCAAAAAACCAAGGATTTCTTTGTTCTGCAAAGGCCTGTGTGCCCAACAGAGACTGATCTTCCCAAACACATCACTGGGTATAATACAAGGTGGTGTCCCTCCCTGCAGATTTTGCTTTGCCTGTAGACTCAGATGCTGCCTGGACACCCAGACATCCAAATAGAAAAATGGCAACTATTTCTGTCATTGTTTACTTTGGTTCTTACGCACGTTTGTAATGCATAAATAATTTAACTGAGTGCTTCTACAGGGACATCCAGAAATTACTTCCTCACCAAGGTGACCAGGTGGCCTCACAGCAAGAAAGGCTCAGAAAAGGCAAAAGCAGAGTGTGACAAGGGCCAGCTTCCCTCCATGTCCCGATGCAGCCTGAGGGCAAGCAGCCTGCGCCTCTTCTGTTCCACGAAGGCAACCTCCAGCAGACACCTAGTGAGGCAACAGGACAAGGGGTTTGTCCACACCTCGAGCCCCCCCACCTCTGCACACTACCCTCGCTTTTTTCTGCTTTCTCTCACCATGGGCATGAGAGCAGAACAGGTCAGCCCCGCGTTTGGCGCAGAGCACCACTGCATCACCTTTGGAGAGGGCAGGCGTCTCACCACGGCTGGACCCTGGGGTTCCCTGCACACCCCAGCACAGGAGGCACTGGCTGCCCGACCTCAGCCCATGGGTGTCCTGCCATTCTCGTTTGGTCCTAGAAACTCTTCAAACTGGCTTCTCAGCTTTCACCATTAGCACAATTCTTTTGTGGTAGAGGCATAGGCGGTGTGGGGACCTGGTGGTCAACAGCATGGCACAGCTAAAGCCTGTAGATTGCAGGTCTTTATCTCTCACATTCACCCTGACAGTGTCCTCACCACTCAAAGCAATTTCCAGCATTTCTAGGCGAGTCAAATAAATCATCGAGGTGATTGCATGATTGCTTCCATGCAGAATCAAACAGAGAGATGCAGTCACCACATCAGCGCGACACGCAGCTGGAAACCACAAGGCTCCTTCTCCTCCAGCTCCCATGCCCTGCAGTCCTCCAGGGTGCCTCGTAGCCCCGTGAAGTTCCCACAAAGTGCCAGTGAGCTGGGATATCTCCAGGAGATAAGTAGAACACATGATTTCTCCTGATCCACTGCTCCTCAGCTGAAAGGAGGGAGGCTGAAGAGGGCCCGAGGAACGAGAAGAGGAGCGCGAATCATCCAGCTGAGCCCTCTTTCCCACATGAGAGACACTGAAGGAGGCAGAGGGAATTGGAAGGGCTGAGAACCAGGCACGCTGGCCAAAGCAACACACCAGCCAAGTGGCAAAACCCCCAAGGTGACCCAAAAGCAGGGAGCAAGAAGTGACACCACCCAAGCAAGTGCCAGGGCAACAGCAAGGACCTGAGGGAGAAACTTGGTCTTTGTTGACTCTGATAACTCCACCGGTGTATAACACAGAAGCCCTGAGTGCCAGACCCACACATGTGGTAAGCAACGCAGAGCCAGAGCCAGGAGCACGCGTGGGATGACTGAAAGGCAGATGGCACTCTGCTGTTGACGCAAACAAAGCTCTGAGAGCAAGACCCTGGGAATCTGGTTGAGAGCAAGGGGATGGGAGGCTGGGGAGGGAGCAGAAGAAAGCCTTGACAAAGCCACCTTGATGCGCTGCTTTCCCAGGGGGCTGCAAATCAAAGAGGGTTTCTTCTCAGCAGGAGGGCGAGCTGACAGCCAGCTCCTCGTACCAAACTGCTGACACCACACCAGCAAAGTGTTGCCCCCCCAGCGGAGCGGCAGAGGCAACCCCAGCTGTCACAGCACTCTCAAAACTTGCTGTCTGCAACAAGGCTTTTACCAGCACATCCCAGGTTAACTTCAATAAGTAGTTCCCGTGCCTTGCCCTGGCACGGCCACCAATCCCCCACAAGGTTTGAACATCTACTGTTTGTGCTGTTTCTTCAGCCCCTTCAAGCCAGTCCACCCCGTTTCTTGCCTCTGCTGTGTCCTTCCCCTTGTCTCTCCTACCTCCAGGGCACTCCCACTCTCTTTCTCTCTCTCTCTGGAACCAGCCACAGCTGCACCTTACCCACACCAGCCAACCACCGCCCCTGAAGCCAGCCCACAGCTGTGTATTATCGATGTTAATTAACCCAGCTTCATTCCTCTACACCCAGCCAGTGACACCTTGTGCAGTTTTTTGTTTTCCCAAGCAGAGAAGCTGAACATGAGCAAAACCTGTTGACTTCTACCCCTATTTGCAGGTAAACAGGTGGTTCTCATTCATTACAAGATGTTACAGGCTGGAAAACAGGGGAAACATTGTGTGCGGCAGCTGCGGTGAAGCCTTCGGTCAGACAACCTGGAACCAGCTCCGTGGAACGGGGCTCGCCATGGCCACCTGGCTTGGATGCTGCCCAAGGTCACCCATACGCAGCCACACTCACACTTACCCGCTCGTGTGCTGACACAGTCTCCTCGGTGTTGCTGGTGGGCAGCCCCAGGAGCCGGAGTGGGAGAAAGAGATGAGCAGGTGATTAATTACTCAGCAATCAGTGCACACACAGAATGCCCGGAGCTAAGCCTGGGCAGCCCCGGAGGCTTTTGCTGTCTGCCCCACGCCGCTGGGTTGGGTCGGCCGCTGCCATTGATGGTTTTGGTACAAAGCTGCCTTCACTGGCCAAGCAGACAACAGGGGTGGGAAGCTCCAACACAAGCAGAAAACAGGAAAAGTGGGGGATAAGATCCCGCAGTGGTGGAGTTTAGTCCATCACCGTGGCTGCGAGAGCCTGGCGATGGCGAGGCACAGCTGCTGAGCATCGCCCCGCTCCGACATCTGCCCCATCTCAGGTTTGTCGCACGTTAAGCAGGCTAGGAAGAGCATTTGGGGTTTTAATATTTCATTAGCAACCTGGTTTATATTTTTGTTATTTTACATTTTATTAGGGTGTGCTCTGCTCTGTCAGGTGGGACTAGTCAGGGCAGGGCTTTGCCAAGGACCTCGGATGCTCTCCCCTGCTCTGAGCAGGCAGGTTGGCCAGGCAAGGGCAGGAGCAGGGAAACGCTCCCGGAGACCACCCAGCCCTGCCGCCCTGTGTTCAGCACCTCTGACCTCCGTCCCCCGTTCACCCTCTCTGCCCAGTACGATGCTGGTCCCCAGGAGATGTACCATGTGGTCGCTTTGCATGGAGCAGCTATCACACCGAGGAGCGCTGCTAGTCTTTAAGTAAGTCCAGCCTTACAAGCCCACAAAAGTAGCTCAGCTGCCTGCGCCCATATTTAACTTCTTCAGCTCAGAGAGGAGAAGCAGAAGGGTCAGGATTACTTGGTTTGTGGTTAGCTTGTTGATTAAGAGGTGGCTGGAGCTTTCCTGCTCCGCTTATCTCTCACGCCAGCGTCGCCTGGTCCGTGGCCACCCTGTCTTCTGCAAAGTGCTTGGAAGGAAACTCTGACCGTGCCCTTAACAGCATCCTCCAGCTGGGGCTTTCTGCTTATGTAGCAAATATGGGCTAAAAGCAGCTGAGGGGCAAAGACGGGCGAGCTGGCCACTGCTGGCCAGGATGGCTCCCGCACAGCCAGCAGCAGAACTCGTTTCCCCAATTTAGCTGGATCTCAAGAGCTGTTCCAGCTTGGGAATGGAGGAGAGGGTCACCAGCGCCGGTAGCACCAGGTGTCCAACACGGCGTGTGCCTGGAGCTGATTCTCCTTGCCGAGAGGCCACCTCTCGTGTAGACATGTCCTCCGCTGGATGGAGGCAGGTGTCTATCCCGGTGGGGACAAGGACCAGCCAGTACCTTCCCTCCCCTGCCTGACAGCTTCCTGGCCCCCAGCCTTGTAACTGCAGAGCTGAAAGGAGATTTGTCCGTTTTCTTTTGGTCAAGTATTTAAACTCTCTAGGCTCAGAGGTTAAGGGGAAAAAAATCCTCCCAGTGTGACTCCCTCTCTACTAGCTCCATCTGGAGGCTCCAAAAAAAACTAGTGTTGCCAAATTATTTTTATTTTTTTATTTATCTATTTATTTAGGATTTATGGCTGCCTTGGCATTGAAAACCACTAATGCTCAAAAGCATCGAGGCAGCTGTGAGTGCAGAAAGCCACCTCTGCTGCCGTCTGACCTGTGAAGCAGAGCCAAGAGCACTATTCACTGTTCAGCTCCATGGTCCATGTAAAAAACACTTCACTTGACAACGTCCTGGGATAAACACCAGCATCACAGATTATTCTTATACATATAGTCCCACCAGGGCTACACACGCTGCTCTCTTCCAAAGGAGGAGTTACGCAGGGCAGTCCTGGTGCACACACTTGGCAGCCCAAGATGAAGAAAGCTTCTCCAAACATCTTACACCACAAGCCTAATAAAGGTAGGTGGGGAGGGCAGGGGCTGTGGCAGCCCCGCGCTCCCTCCCCAGCTCTGCTGGGAGCTGGCCAGCCAGGACAGCCGCAGCCCCTTCCCCACCAGCCCCCAGCCCGGGGAAGGCTGCCTGGCACCAGCAGTGCCATTTGCAGGCTTAAAATGCATCATGACTGTTGGCCAGGGATGGGCCAGGGAGGGTGACACGGAGAGAATTTGGAAGGGACCCCCTGCTAAAGGATGGTATTTTTGCAGGGGATAATTACCCCCAAAGCTGGATGTGACCGCCCAGCTAGCGCAGCACCAGGGTGGTGCTGAGCGTGCCCAGGGCGCTGCGAAGGCAGATGTCCTCCTGCCTGACGGCGGTTCAGCGGGGGGCAGGACACTGACAAATCTATTTTTTCCTCCCCCAGCTGATAGCGAGCCGGTGCTGGAAGCTCTTGTCAAACGGGGCTGCTGCTCTTGAACTCTGAGTCTGCAAACAGCCGGGAGGTGACATGTCTGTTAGTTGGAACTATTTTAGGAAACTGCTCTTTTTCAGTCATGAAACACATGAAAGGCCCAATGGCAAAATTTGGATATGGCGAAATTCCATTTTAAAACCATCCAGACCTGCCTGCCTTATCTTTTCCTATAATGGTGCAGTTACTGCGTGCGACTGGGACCGTCCCCCCCATCCCCCGCTGCCTGGCCCTTGCTCCAGCACGGACTGCGGGCTGTCCCCGCTGCCCGCCTGGCCCCCCCGTGCCACTCGGCTTGTGGGGGTTATGCTGGAACTGGCCACTCTTTGTACAGCTGCTGCACAGCCACCGGCCGCAGGTGAGCTCCTTGCTGGGACCCTCGCTCCCGGCCCACCGCGGCCGCTGGAACACGTGTGTATCTGCCAGATGGGCATTTGCAGCTGTGGGAAAGGAGAAACTTCACAGCCTCTCACCTCTTGCTCCCTGCTGAGCTGGTTTCCCTGGTTTCCAGCCGCACAGACCCGTCTATCTCACTCGTGTGACATGTGCCGCCCTTCTCCAGCTCTGACCCGTCCGGGCGCGACGGGCATTGCTCGTGCACATCCCTGTGCCGCCACGGATGTCTGCACACACAGCTGTCTCCTTTGGAGTCTGTCTCCCTTTTAATATCAGAAAGAAATATTAACATTGCCTTTTAGGACCGGGGTTTTTTTAATATAGAAAACAGAGATCATTTGAGGGGTTAAGTCTCTCCTACAACCTCTTTGCTGGGGAATAAACCTCATCCTTCCCCAGCTCCCCTGGCTCTTCACCTTTTTGGACTCCCTCTGAGTTCAGCTTCACAGAGCTCTTCCAGGAGCCTGCCCTCAATAAAGCGCTGGGGTCTTTTCCCCGGAACTGGAGGTCTGGGTGGGAACCCGCCTGACATGGCTTCACTTGTGCTGAGGAAGTGCCTCATCCTCTGCTCCAAACACTGCCGAGAGCCCGCTGGCCCTGGGGCTCGCTCACCCGCTGGCCCTGGGGCTCACTCAGCCGCTGCACTGGCGTAAGCAGCCGCCGCTGTGCTCTCCCCGGTCAGGCAGCCTCGCATGCGACAGGCACATCTGTTGTCAGCTCAGCAGGCAGGAGAGATATAGCTAAAAATCCTGACTGCTCCTCCCTTCAGGCAGAAAGCCCAGTGCCTTCCTGCCCCTCCAAGGAGCGTGCAAGCGCGAAGGTGCGGGCAGAGAGCTGCCACCGCCATGTCCCCAGCCGTGAGCCACGCTGCCTGCGGGAGGGACTCGCTGGGCCACACGCAGCTTGCTGCTTTGCCCGAAACCCCTCCACTGCTGTTGCTCTGTTTGGTTTCTTACACAGCCAGACTATTAAGCCTCTGTCAGTGGGCTTTCAGCAGGGGTTCGGTTTGCTTCCGAAATAACTCCCATGCTGGTTTGTTAGTGGCTTCCTAAATCCTCCATCTCAAGCTTGAAAGGATTCTCATCCCACTGGCTTACGAAATAATGATGTAATAATATTTTTCATTAGGGTCACATCAACCAAGGTGTATTGTTGGTCCCATTTTAAAACTACTCAAGCCACTTGTGTTTGTTGAGAAACAGTCATGAATGCAAAAGCCAAACTGAATGCATGAGTGTACCCATGAAATTTCCCCATAGAGGGCTACACTGGATCTCTGGACAGCACAAATCTGTGGCTTTACAGATGCTGATTTCATTTAAAAAACAGACCCCAAAGTCTAGCAAACTGAAATGCCTATTTTCTCAGCCTTTGCCTTAGCTTTGGTCCATGGCCCGTGGCAGGTACGTGCGCACGGCTGCTGCCAGCCAGCCCGGCGCTGGAGGGTGCCCAGCTCAGCCCAGCAGCGCAGTGAAGCCACCCTGGGCTGCTGGGCTGCTCAGGTACAACCTGGCCGCTCCGCTGCTGCTAACAGATGGAAGCTCACCTTCATCCCAAGGATTATCACTTGCCTGCTACAATAAAATCTCGCACAGCTGATGTGTGAAGCTTAACGCTAGCCACAAAGGTCTTGGCTGGCAAGAAGGGTCAGGTGGCTCCTTTGAACTCCAGAGAGGTTTTCCATCATGCCCGAGCACGCGTGTGGGTGCACACACTGCATGTATCAGTGTTATCTGCCAGGAGGGCAGCAGTCACCTCCTCCCGTCACTGAGATCCTCTGTCCCAGCGTTGCTTTTCAGCTGCAGCACGGATCAAGAGGGAGCAGGACCACAGGAGTGCCATAGCCTGAATTCGGGGCTCTCAGCCACAGAAAAGTCCTGAGTGGCCACGGATTTGTTCATGCAGCGTCCCTTGGGAGTCAACAAATGCTCGGAGCCTCAAATATGAGTTGGCTTGAGTTGAGCTTTTAATGCATTTAAACATCAAATCGCTCCCGAGCGAGCGATGATCATGTTTCCTGAGAGGAAGCAGGCAAAGGTCTCTGCACAAATTCTTTGTATCATCTAGCTACAGACCCCTTGGTGGTTGTGGTTAGCTGACTCAAAAAACACAAAAGCACCTGTGCAATTAAACCTTTAATGAATTAATATGCACAATTAAAGATCCAGTAGAACCAAAACAATGGGATTGTTTCTGGCCAAGATGAAGACTGCATCTCTGCCTATTAATTTCTCATTTACCTGCAGTTACAGTATTTCATTTTAAGCAGCTGGCTGCTCAGCCTCTGTTCAGGTACAATAGAGCATTTGTCACGTTCCTCTCCAAAGCTGCCGCTCAAGAAGTTGTTGGAATGTTTTTTTAAAAATACCTTTGTATTTGAAAACAAAGTATCTGCATTTTCAGTTGTAAGTAGTTTTATTTATGTAAGTTCCTCTTTCATTACAACTAGTTATCCTCTAGGATTTGCTATTTGGAATTAAAAATGTGTCTATAAGTGTAAAAAAGTCCCCAAACTACAGGAAATAAGGAGGGGGAAAAGTAGAAAGAAAAAAATAAAGTAATTCTAATAAGCTCTTCCAGGACAACTTTTCAGTGTTCTGTACATCTGGTGCTCCGAAAGCATGCTGCAGCTGCTTTGCTCGCCAGAGAAGTTCTCCTGACTTCCCTCGTGCAAAGTGAGATTCAAATCCTGTTGATTCGATACGACATGATGCCTTATAAACATGCCCAGGGGGCAGAGCTCTGTGGTGAGCATCAGCATAATGTTGATTTAGACTCATTTGCAAGAGCTGGAGTTTCCAGCTTCACCTGCAGTCACTGTGAAAAACAACAAACAGTCACAGTAGGAGAACAACAAGGCGAGACAAACTTGAAATCAGTTTGTTGTTCATTTGGGGAAAAGCTTTGTTTCTTCTCTCCCTCAGAAGAGCTCTTGCTGGGAATGGAAAGCTGTCAAGAAAGCACGAAGAGATCAGCTTAGCAGCCCGCCTTGCACAGCTTTCACTGGCATGACAGGAGGATATGACATCTGCGATTTCCAGGCGCTCTATGACAGAGCATGCCAGTCACACTGAACAGGTCCCAGTCATCCCTGGGAGCCTTTCCACCGACAGACCCAGCCAGGAACCCTGATGTTCTCAGCTGCTCCATCTCAAAGCTTTACAGAAGCGGATCTGATGATACACATCTTAATTTCCCCCAGGATTCATTTCTCAAAGAATGCTTGTATGTATGTAGTCACACAGGAGCTGCTGTTTGAAGTCCTTCTGTTCTCTTGGGGATGTGACCAGCAAGTAAAAAGTGATGTGAAATTCCTTCCTGCGCAGAAAGTTTGTATGTGCTGAAAGTACACTCATCACTAACTGCAGCGCAGCGTTTCATAGGTATGTATGGAGAGTTGGTCAAAAGATGCAGTTGGTGCGAACACATCCCATGGCTTTCAGTCACCTAGGTCAGAAATCTGTCAGTGCAAACTCCTGCAGGGCTGACCTGGCCCAGGGATGGAGCTTCCACAACCTCTCCCGTTGCTTCAGATCACCCTCGGATGTGATAAATCAGTTTTTGGTGTTCCAACTTGTGTCTGTCACCTCCTGACCTTCCACTGCGTGCCACTGAGCCTGGCGCTGCTTCTTCTGTGCCCTCCCCTTAGGCAACCATGGACAAGAAGGTCTCTCCCGTGCATTTCCTTTTCCAGGACAAAGAAACGCAGCTCAGAGCCTCAGCTAGCACACCCCAGCCCATGAACACTCAAAATCACAGAGCAGACATTTCAGTGAAAAGCAAAGTACTCAATACCAAAAGTTTGGGTAGTAACGTGCAAGTTTCCTTGAGCACTAGAAAACCGTAAGCCTGCAAGGAAAAGCAGGTGGCTACTCCTTTTGCTTTGCTGTCCTTTTCATATACCACCCACTAAGGGAAGTGCAAAGCACCCTGCAAAACCCACGCAGAATGTACAAAGTAACACAAGCTGCAGTGGAAGCTACCTGACTGCAGCAGGAGGGAATCTCCCAGAAATACAAAAGCCAGAGAAAACAGAGCAGAGGACAGAACAGTTCAGAACCATGGATACAAAGAAAATCCACCGCTGGCTAGTTAGAGTTTGCGAGTAGTGGGGTAGTAGTTGAGCAGATGGGAGATTTCCTGTTAATTGCTTCATGGAAGTCTGGAGGAAATACAGCACTTAAACCTCATCATCTGAGGAGTCAAATGTAGATTCAAGTGTTAACGTGAGGAGTTAAATAGATCCGTTAATTGTGCAATCATTCTGATGCACTGTTACAAGCATCACTTTGCAAGAAGAGAGTCGCCTCCTGGAGAAAGCGGCTTTCAAGCCAACATCAAAGAACCCTATCTTCCACATTTTCTAAAATCTTTTTTAAAGCTTCTTCCCTACATTGTGATGTTCCTGTAGGTATGCCACAAAACCTACTGCACACCAGCGGGATTTATCATAGCTTATCTATGGCTTTCAGGCACAGATGTGTGCACTGTAGCTCTCACGTAGCGTTCACAGTAAAATACATTGTTTTATAATAAGCTGTAGCATGGTAATTACTGGAATGAATTCTTTTGGTCCCTTGGTTCACGCTGGAATGAGATATTACTGACTTTGTGTGGAACACCAGAAGGCAGCCACCACATCAGCAGCTTTCCTTACCTCCCTAATTTCTGCAGAAGTTCCAAAACTGTTGTGAAAAGACACAGGAAATCATCTTCTTACCATTTCTCCATAGCTAAACTCCAAGGGGTTTACAGTAATGAGAAAAACAGTGAGAAGATATGGTGTATATACTTCTTGTTTACTCTTAAGACTGCAAGAACGTGTAAATTCTTGCTACAGCTGCTTCATAAACTTTCAAGGCATTCGCCTTCTGTGCCCTGCCTCCAGCTGGCCTGTGCTGCAGCAGACATTCTCATTTTCTGAGATGCTCGTTTTCCCTTCCAACTAATTATGTATAGTAAGTCTTTGCTGCATTTCTCTCGCTGTATTTAATAGCTACGGTAACGTTCTGAGAGCAGACTTATTTTTAAGGATAAGCTTACTTAAGTTTGCCTATGTATTTTATATTCTATTTGATAAATCCTCAAAGAAACAATGCAATTTCCTTAGAATTCAGTTTAAGCTTTTTTTTTTTTTTTTTTTTTTGTCTTCCCAAAAGTTCTACTTTTTGGAATCCTCATTTAATGACAACAAACCAAAACAGGGAAATGAGATCACTCCGTTATGACAGACCCAAGATTTCCTTTAGTACAAGGCAGAAGCGCTTATGTTAGAATGGACAGACAACTTAGCACTGACATTGTGTATGACAAAAATCCCGTTACCATGAGTGCACACTCTGCAAAGGGAGCAGGAAGTATTTAAGGTGCTTCGAAAACAAACAGAACAGGTAGTACATGACGGAAGTTCCCAGAACAACAAACCCAGTCTAAATCCCTTCAGTCTACATGAGGTAGGTTACTTCAGTAGGAACAGACAAAACAGGAGTCTTAGAAGAGTTACAGCAACACTCACCCGTGTGTTTGCAAAGGAATAATTACAGTACGATGTATCTGAACCTTTCTGAAGCTAAAGCATTTGTAGGCTGCACTACAAAAATTCTCAAACAAGTATATTAACCTCACTTGGTCTTAACCAAGCGAGTCCTTGTCTCCTGGGACAAAAGGCTTGGAAGCTAACAATCAATTTAGTACTGAATGACCAACACTGCTTTCGGACTGTGCCCGTCTGCCTTGAGGCTTCTTTTGTCTGATGTCAACATAAAGCAATTCTGCCTGGGAAAGACAAATGGAAGTGCTGGTCACCAATAAAGCTTCTTAAAACTAGTTTCCCTCAGTTCCTTAAAACAGGCCTTCAGGGCTTGTTTGGTTTTTTTTTTTTTTTTTTTTAATGTTGTACTATCAAATCCTGCCAGCTACATAACTAAACCCATGCAAATAAAGTGCAACAGACTACTCTTAGCCATTATGTGATTAAGCATCTTTTAATATTTCTATTGACAAACATTGTAAGCATAACCAGAGTCAACAGTATATACTTGGGAGTCTGTCCGGTGACAGACTTGAGTCGCTGAACTACTAGTTCACAAACTACTGGCATTCTAATTCCATTTTCAGTGGAGCCATAGGGTGCTGAAATGATCACGGACTAGGATGTGTACTGATAGTGCCAAATTCTAATCAAAACCCATTGATTGTGCGTTAGTAGCCAAGGTAAACAGTTATTCCGTATCATACATAGAAAGCAACTGGTATTGAACAGACAAAAGGTTTGGTCAACAAACTAGTTTTACTTTAATAATCTTTTTGCTAATAACTCAATAGGCACAAGAGTACCAGTAAGCATATGAACTTTAAAATGCACAATTGCCACAGACAGTTGACTTGAATACAGTAATAGTGTTTGGTAGCAGACTTAGAGACGACTCTTAGATTCTTCCACTCTCACATGACTTTGTATTTCCTCATCACCTAGTCATGCACTGGAGAGGAATTCCACAGCAGTCTCCTTCTCTTCAGCTAACTCCTTTGCAGTCAGATCCATCTTCTCACGAGAAAAATCATTAATAGGAAGACCCTCAACAAACTTCCAGGTCTTGTCCTGTTTGAAAACAAACAAATAAAAAGCCATTCCCCATAAGAACAAGTTTCATTCGGTCTGCATGAAGGAAACTTTGCAGCATAAGAAATAAACTTTATGGCCTTAAAAGCCACATCAGGCAGAAGTTAAGTTTTGTTTTCAGATAAAGAATGCAGCCGGCACCGCCTAGTCATGTCAGATTCTATTTGTCTATCAGTACTTGCTTGGCAACCACTACAAAATGGTTAATAATGGTCCCCTCTGTGAAAGGCTGCTGAAGTCCCAGCAACTGCAGTCCCATACCAAAAGCACTGCTGTTAACAAGCTCACACGACAGATTAGCTAGGTCTTGCAGAAGATGCCTCGATTGATACAGTCTAGTTACCTTGATCACAACAGGGAATGAATACAGCAAGTCTTCAGGTACACCGTAAGAATTGCCATCAGAAATTACTCCCATGGAAACAAATTCCCCCTGAAACCAGAAAAGTTAAATATATTTTTCACTGCTAGAAGAAAGCAAAATTTTAATCTTTTATATACTGCATCTCCTATGACACGCTTTATTCCACAAAAAAATCAGAAATTCTTCCTCTTCTGAACACACATACACACTTTGGGTCAAAGACACTGGCATGTAACAAAGCATTAGACAAACAAGCACTTACTCAAGAGCAACATCTTACCGCTGGAGTGCCAAACCAGATGTCCCTCACATGATCACAGATAGCTTTGGCAGCTGACATTGCACTGGACAGCTTCCTAGCTTTAATAACGGCTGCTCCACGTTGCTGAACAGTCTGCAATTAAGAAAAAAAGCCTCTAAATTGTAAAGCAGCAAAATCATGGTTTGGTCCAAACGCTGTCAGTAAACACCATGAGGAAAGACCGTCTTTTGTTAGTCAAGATACAGTTCTATCACTAAATGAACATGGCACACAATCCAGAAATACAGTCTAGGAGAGTTCTGCCAAGCCAAGAACATAAGGGAACATTTCAGAGGCTGTCTCGTTTCTCAGTACCTGCTTTACAGCTAGCAGGCCGCTGACTTCTCTCACACTAACCAGATGTTTCAAGCTTTTACCACCAAGACACTTCATGTATGTCAATACTAACGGATGCCTCAGAGCAACACTGGCAATTAAGGTTTTTTGCCGAACACCAATATTAACTACTTGCTGGTCTCAATCTACAATATTTAATGCATAAAATTCATTTATTTCCTGAAGACAGTTGAACCTACCTCCCTATACTTATGTTTATATTTAGAAATTTTGTACTTAAGAATTGCACTTCTCAGA
Source organism: Falco punctatus (assembly GCF_963210335.1). NCBI lineage: Eukaryota > Metazoa > Chordata > Aves > Falconiformes > Falconidae > Falco > Falco punctatus. The sequence goes on from NC_137584.1 coordinate 90,359,065, forward strand.
ATTAGCATAGCTTCTTAAACCATACCTATTTTTTCTTTTGGTAGGTTTTGGTAAAGCTTTATGCCAACCGTACCCCAGTCTAGAAAGCAAGAATTATGCAATCTCCTGATCTCAGGCAAAACATTCTAGCACAGACCAGCATTACAATGTAACTAGAAGGCCAAAACAGTATCCTGCCTTGGCCACCTAAGATACAGCAGGATCAAAGACACAGACAGGTTTCTGCTTATACTCTGGCTCAGGAACTTCAGTTGCCAACACACAATCGTTTATTCTGCGGCAACAAGCATGTACTGGAATAAGCTATATCCAAAACTAAGACAAGACAGAGCACGGTCATATGACAAAACACACCCTCAGTACCAAAGATATGATACCTGGCTGTCAGCATGCCAGTAACACTGCAATACCAAGCCAAGTACAGCTACTTGGAGTCACGTTCGTCAAGAGTTTTGGTAATCCTTGTTTCACTTTACATTGCGTTTAGGTTAGCCGGTGCTCTTGATCAATCAATACCATTATTTTGTTTTACTACCCTACATTATTATTTATTACCACCCTACATTAAGACATTTGCAGGTGTTTTCTAGGTATTTCAGCTTACTTTTCAGAAAGGCTGCTGACAAGGTCAAAGATTTAGATCTGGAATGCATGTGTGCATGTGGCATGCGCATGCATGTGCAGGGGGAGGGTTACTGGGCCTTTTTTTGGTGGGTGGGGAGCTGCAAACAGAAGATCATCCTACTTCATCTACAAAGCCGCTAAAATAAGTTACCACAGTGAAATGTCAATGGTGCTTGTGTGTCAGATGAGAAACCATGACCAAACTCTTTTTTGTTGAATCATTTCAGCACTCCAAATGGATTTTTTTCCCAGTAGTATTTACATAAGTTTTCATAATGCCTTAAATTTTTCAAGAGCAAATAACTGATAGAGACAAGCTATCTGAGGATCACTTACTCTATTGGGACAGGAAAAGCTGCTTCACTAAGTCAGTTACATAGTTTACAATTTCATACAATGTTACAAGAAAGGGGAGACACAGAGTGACCATGGAAAAAAAATCCAAGAAGATCTTACCAGGATAAAGTCTCCCTTCAGCCAGCTGTCATCTTTTATAGCTTCATAAACTCCAACCTCCTTTCCTTTCACATTTACCTTCGCATGGTTAACATCTGGATATTGAGTGGAGGAGTGGTTGCCCCAGATGATGACATTCTTCACATCATTAGCAGTCACACCAAGTTTCAGAGCAATCTAATTGGAAATTAAAGATGACCACTGTATTAATTTTAGCTTCTCAATTCAGAGGCTTCTTTGAAAGCACTGCTATTTAGCAGAGACAACAGAAAGCATTCTACTTTGAAGAGGCCCTTTTTACCTGAGATTTAGCTCTGTTGTGATCCAAACGAGTTAAACAGCTGAAATTTTCCTTTGGTATTGACGGGGCTGACTTTGATGCAATCAGGCAGTTAGTATTTGCTGGATTCCCAACTACCACAACCTAAAACCAAAAAAGGAGAAGAGAAATGTGGAAAGATGAAGAAGCTGTTTCTGCGAAATAACTCCCTCAAGTTAAATACATGGCTTTGCCTTCAAAGAAGCTATCAGAAAGTTAAGTTTTCTAAATCTCTTGGTTGTCTTCAACAATACTGTTTTATATGTGCATTGTTCATGGTCACCGAGTCTTCTATAAATGTACAGAAAAATATTTTCTAGCTAGGTATTTTCTTTATAATTTGATACTCAAACATGAAAGAGAATAAGACTTCTAGGGAGATCTGCACACTGACTCACAGCCTGGCTTCAAACCTCATGCAACTAGACCCAGGGAAAGCAAGATACACACTAGTCAGCCCACAATGAATTCACCATCCCCTTTTAAATGCTTTCTAGACTGGATGCCACTGATTTATATAATTGCTTTATAATTAGGAAAGCCAGAACAGTTACTTATCTCAATGTTCATAGGCAGTTAGAACTATAATATTGCCTGAACTTGGATCAATTTATTACTATGGAAAACTGATTTTTATTCATCCCTCATCTACTAATGTGTCTCAAATGATTAACGTCAAGCTCCATATACTCTCAGTCACACAAACTAATCTGCAAACCTCCCTTTGTATTTCCCCTTTTGAAATTGAGTTCAGTAAATTTTCCATTACTCTGCAATAGTTACATTGATAGTTTTTATTCCAACTGTATAAAGAAGCAAACAAGTCTTTAGAAGCAGTAGGAAGTTCATCAGCAGAGGAAGTAGACATTAAAAAGTCAGTTACAAAGCACAGTTGGAGTCTGGGTCTGAGATTAAGAGCAGTAGGAGAGCAGCCACATGATCCCATTAACTGTGCTGAAGGAATCTGAGAGAGAACAATTAAAAGCTTCCAATGCTCCAAAGACCAAGACACAAATAACCTAAATAAAGCCGATTCTTTGTGCAACTGTAATTCTATATTGATACTGAAGTTAAGGGTCATTATGTTAAAGTCACAGATGGATATGAAGTAGGCAGCTGCACATAGATAATTTAGTTACCCCAGAGAAGAGAGATAACGAGCAGAAGACTGCTTTTTCTTCTTTTATATAGATTTGTGTATTTATTTCTTTTTAGAACTGGTGGTAACCAGTTCAAAATATGTGCGGAATACGGCAATACAATGTAAAACCTACCTTTTTCACCAAATAAATTATGGACTAAGTCATCTACCTATTTAACATACTATGTCTCATTTAACCTTCACTGTGGTCTGTTTTCCAGGGCTTCAGGAAGGGAATGCCTGTACTGTATAGGCTCCTGCTTGCGCAATATTGTTTTACAATGTATTTAGAACTCTACATAACTCAGAGTTAATTTTTTAAATTCAGTTTCTATATTCACCTTGACAGTCTTTTTGGCATACTTGTCCAAAGCTGCACCTTGAGACTTGAAAATTTTCACATTTGCTTTGAGTAAATCCTTCCTCTCCATGCCCTCTCTCCTTGGCATGGAGCCAACCAGAATTGCTATGTCAAGGTCTTTGAATGCAACTTCCTCCTTGTCTGTTGGAATGACCTCTGAAAAAAGGAAAGGAGAAAAAAAAATATCTATGTAAGATAAATACTCATGGCAAAGTGTTAACGGGAATATTCTTTGGTTCATGAATAGTATATAGTCTGATCTGACAACACAACCACCTTCCCCTTCCAAAAATACAAGTATGGTTATTTGGCCCTAACTCCACAGATTGAATACTTGCCAGTAAACTGTTTATATATACAGATATTTACCTAAATCTTTAGATACGAATTCTAAAAACACAGGAAAAAATCTATGTAAAAAGATAGCTTTTGCCTGTCTCTCTCTAAATATATATACACACCTAGCTACATATGCTGTTCCTCACTTGTACAAAAAATTTTCAGTGGTGGGGACAAACACAAATGAAGTTTTCCTCTCCCTTTGACCATTCAAGCAGAAGGTCGTTCGATTTGTACAAGAGTCAGTAGCTACACGCCTGATTTTTTTGTTTGTTTGTTTTTTTTTTAAAGTACTGTAATAATGACAGTAGCGTTTAGTTGCTCCTTTTCTTCTGTTTGTTTAAACTATCAGAACTTGTTTACATGACTTGATGAGCGATTTTTCAATTTGTGTCTTTACGCAAAAGATATTTCTAAAGACTATAGATATTTTTTTAAACTCAATAAAAGTATCTAATCATTCAATGTTATTCCACTAGGCCAAAATACAATGCATAAACGCACAAGTATCCAACAACTTGTTGTGCATGCTGACAGCACAGGATTGGATGATACCAGCCAAAACCCCAGGTATCTGCATAGTCAATTCCTTACACAAAAACCGATTTGATGGCATTCTTCCTTGCTTACAGCCTAAGTTAAATTAACTTATCTTCCACAAAATATAAAACCGAGAAAGGATCATTATCATTTTCTTCTGCTTAACTTCCTGCCAGGTACAGGAACTCAAAAATGCAATAGTTGTGCTATAGAATCTTGTAGGTGTAAGAAAAATTTCTTTTGGCCACCTCTTAGCAGTGGTAGAGCACAGTCCTGCAGCTCCATCACTACACCTTCCAGTACAGTCATCATGGGGGTGATATCCAGCAGCACAAGAATAAGAGGCTGTAAAGAAAGAAATGGTTTAGCGCAAGATGGGCATGATCTGTTTTGAAAATGAATTTGTCTTGTTATCTGCTAGAAACTGCTGTCTTATGCAAGCCTTAAATTCATTTACAGAAAACTGAGAAACTTGAGCGTGCCCAACAACTGAAAGCTTGTGTTAACAAAGCAGGACTCCATTTTCCCCACTTACAAAGAACACATTACTTGCACATTGGTAAGCCACTCTGAGTGTCTACAAGGAAACAAGTCTCAGGGACTGCAGTTCTAACATTAGCTTATTCATTACAGCACAAGAGAGGCAGGTGATAATTCAACATAAGAGCTACCTGTTCTTTGCCGAAGACATCTCCCTTGGCAATGCTGTAGAGCAGCGAGTAAGCAATCTGCCCAGCAGCTCCAGTCACCAGGACTCTGATAGGCTCACCCTGCAAGAAAATTAGAGGCTTACCCACAGCTACACAGTGCAGGCTCACACCATCTGACAGTGGTAAAAGTTAAGTTACTACAGAAAGAACGTTACGATTATTTAACCTGGATGAAAGCTTGTGCTTAAATGTGGATCAGGCCCAGCTCCTGGGATCATACTTCTGTTCTGCTAGAACCACCAGAAATTTCTCTACTTGCTTTTACAGAAACAGAGCACACTTGCAAAAATATCCTTATGCATTGCTCCTGGAAAAGCTTCCAAAATGCCAGGAATAAAATGTATTTGAAAAACTTTTTGTTCCTTTTAACAACGCTGCCCTTTTAACATAAGGCGTTACAACACGTAGCACCCACTCATTACGTTACCCGTCCACACTTCAAATTTACTGCAGAAGTTTTATGAGCTGTGACACTTTATCAATTTTCAGATTCTTTCAATTTTGAGGGCTGTTTCCATTAAGCATTTTGAATGCTTACTTGCAACCAAAGACTTACTGAACGCCAGGAAGTAAGGAATCTAGTGGACTTAAAACTACTGCCTCACTTAACTGCTAGGTAGCAATTTAACAAATCCACAGACAAAAGCTACATTATGGACAAATACAGACACTAATATCCATAATACAACTGTCCATTGTCAAACTGACCCAAAACTCCAAAAGACTGGGAGAAAACTGCCAAGACGTTGCCAATTGCAAATGGGGAGGGGGAAACAGCTTAGCTTACAGCAAGAGTCCATTTTGTTAAGCAGAACCAGGACTTGGAAAGATTACTTAATATTGAAAACATATGGCTGAGAGAGTTGGGGTTGTTCAGCCTGGAGAAGAGAAGGCTCCAAGGAGACCTTATTGCGGCCTTTTTAAAGGGGGCTCAAAAGATGGGGACAGACCTTTTAGTAGGGCCTGTAGTGATAAGACAAGGGGTAATGGTTGTAAACTAAAGGAGGGTCGATTCAGACTAGATACAAGGAAGATGTTTTTTACAATGTGGGCAGCAAAACACTGGCAGAGGTTGCCCAGAGGGGCTGGAGATGCCCCATCCCCGGAAACACTCCAGGCCAGGTTGGAGGGGGCTCTGAGCAACCTGGCCCAGTTGCAGATGTCCCTGCTCACTGCAGGGGGCTGGACTGGACGACCTTTAAAGGTCCCTTCAACGCAAACCGTTCTATGATTCCATGAAACGGGAAAACATGCCAAAAGACATTCATAACCTAGTATTTTGTAAGCCTGGTTTTTAAATCTCCCTGTTTTCCCTAGAGGCAACAGGGCTGGGGCAGATTGTGCTAGGACAGGAACAAGCAGACTCTGACCAGCCTGCTGGAATGCCATGCCTGCTTTTTCAAATAATTAAAAGATGATCATTTGAGTTATGGACAAAACACTTTCCACATTCAATTATGTCTGAAGCGATTTAATTGCATACTGAGCTACATCATGAAGAGTGTAGCTTGCAGAGCAAAGGCAGGCATTTCACCTGGTGCTGGTGAGGTTGCCACTGGAAGACAGTGCAGCTTTGGGACCCCGAGTTCCTGTCCTCTAAGGTCAGGCTGAGGGCACTGGACATAGCCTGGAAAGGCAGAGGATAGGCGTGATGTAACAGCAGCCCACTACAACTTCAAGGAACGTTACAAAAATAACACTGCCAAACACCTCTCAGTAGTGGCAGATGGCAGAACAGGGGCCAACAGATAGAAATAAAGAGAAAAATGCTTGATTAGGGTGGTACGGCTGCATTGGAACAGGGTACCGAGACAGCCTGTGCAACCTTCATCACTGGTGTTTTCAAGACCCAGATGAGAAAAACATGTATAACATTATAGAGCAGCATCAAAAGTCAAAAAGTGAACAACCTCCAGACTCGGTGCAAGAAAGAGGTCAGACTGGATGACCTCTAGAGATCCTTTCCAACCAACGTTCTTGTCACTGATATTTATAGGAAAACCATTTTGGGATTTGAGTGTATTCTCTCTGCAGAAGTGACCAGCCAAATACAGCTGCACCAAGCTAACATTAGGTAATTATAAAAATGAGGCCACCTACCCCATTTTACCACATACTAGATAAAATCAGAGTGTTAAGTGATGGAAGTTAAACTACTGAACTTGCAAATTTAGACCTCAACACAATTCTGCCTTCATTATGGGAATGATTCTTTAAACATTTGGCTAAATGGCTACCCATTACAGTGTTGAACTGCATTATTTTATTTTGAACCTGTCCTACTACGAGTCTCATTGCTCAAACCTCATCAAAACTCCACAAGGAAGTGGAAGGAGAGCAGACAATAGATTCTTGCTGGTTTAAATCTCAAAACTAGTTTTGTTACATTACTCCCAATTAGGGAAGTTGTAGCCTACAAATGTACATAATGTACAAGTGATGACAGACAGCACCATTAAGATGCATATCAGATTTTCAAGCGAACTTTTCAGCATGGTTTTAAGGAGAATCTACATTTTATTTACACACAGGGAACAATGGACACTTTTAAGGTAGTTAATCATATTAGTTAGGAAAATAAATGCTGAAAAATTACTGTGCTGTAAAACCTTGGCCTGGCAAAATCCTGTATCAGCAGCATATAAAAAGTGACCCTATGCTAACCATTCTACTCCAGTACTCACACAGCTTAACAGTGGAACACGTTTTCTTTGCATTACATGGTATCTGAAATCAATGGTGAATTGATTTCTGGATTTCTAGTGAATGGAAAAGGTATTTTTAGAAGTTAGGCTCCTTCTCCTTTGCACCCTGTGAGCCAGTCTAAAGTACTGTCACAAAAGGGGGAAAGTCAACAAGAATTTTTCCCACTATATGCACTTTATATGCTAATCTGATTTAAACATTAAAAATGTCGATCTATCGACCAGTGTGATGCCATTTAGCACAACAAAAGCAGAGGGAAGGAGCAGAAGATAAAAAGGCAAGAGGTAGGACTGTTTTGGAGGTTTGGTGGTTTTTTGCTGGTTGGTTTGGTGGTTTTTTTTCCCTGTTTCATTGGTTGTTTTTTTTACTGAGACAGACTTAACATTTTGCCTTAAAATAAAAATCCTTCAGTCATGACCCAGCTCCACCATCTCTTAAGTAATTTCGCTTATTACCACCCTTCCTGTTCTCACCCCATTTTGGGCTGGAGGAGGGAGGAATATAAAGTGAGTATAAAGTTTTATATAAATAAAAACAAAGTGAGAAGTACTGCCCACTTGTTTTTTTCCTTTCCTAACTTCTGGTACATTGGATTCACATACAAGGTTTCCCCAACCCCCCCCGCCCCTGCAGCGATTGTGCAAAGAAACTTTCATGCTCTCTCTTGATTCTAGAAGCTAGATTAACAAGCAAAAAATGTTGTGCTTCTTACAAAATATAGTTAACTCTCCCCGGAAATCTTACGTTGCATATAAAAATCAGTATCACTGAACACCTGAGGCTATTTTTGGAGGATGTATGTTTCAGAGAAATGAGTAGCTCCGCAATGCAAGTTGTAGGCTCCACACATTCATGTTTGGGTACTTTAATCCGTGACTTGGCCTCCTGCACTGGACTTCGATAAGAATATTTTCATGCTGTGGTAACTACAGAGGTGACCTTTACTCACTCTCAGGTACTGAAGAACTGGAGGACAAATTAAACGACATCTAACTGAACTATTTAGTTCCAAAGCCCTCACCAGCTGATGTATAGTTAAACATTTTAGGAAAATGAAAGAGTAGTAAAGGTAATCGTAAAAGTGAGAAAAAAAATCCCACTGAACATTGCATCCCCAGATACCCTCCTCCCTCTAATTCAGAAAACATGTAGGATATTCATCCCCCTCCTAAATTATCAGAGGTAGAAGTAACACTTCCAGTATCAAATGAGGAAACTGTGGGCTTAATGCCGTCCCCCTGCGCTCACTTTGGCTCAAAAACTCGGTGCCTAAATTATTTCTGCAATTACTGCTGATAGCAGCAGGTCTAAAATAATAATACCATACATCAAAATAGCACTACACTGCAAAATCGATTCAGGAGGTTACAAAGGTAAGTAAAAGACTAATATTAAATAACTCTCAGTCTATCAAATACAGTAATAAGAAAATGATGCCCTGTCTACACAAGTGACGGACTTTGCATTACTAATTACAGTTATAAAAGACCTCTATAAACATGACTGCTATAAACTTGTCTGTAAAATACCATCAACTGAATGTTATTCCTGAAGGTTAAATCCAACTAAGTTATCCCACCTTTATTGACAAGAATGATTTAAGCATTATATTAAAATCTACCTTTTCAGAAGTTTAGACTCCACCTAACAAACCTTCCCTTTGCTCTTAAAAAAGAGATGCAATGACAATAATTTATTTGGAAATGTGTTAGAGGTGGCAAGACTTGCTGCGCATGTTAGCAACCCCAGCAGTGCTGTGGTTCATAGACTGAATTTCAAAGGAATTCTTTCCTCAAGAGATGACCTTGAGACAGGTGCCCTTAAAAACTTTTTCCATTTCATTTAGCTAATAGTGGTTGCATCAGTAGAGAGATGATTTTATTTCAGAAGTTTAAAGCTTCTGCCCAACACCAAATGGATAATTAGAATAATGAATGTCAGATAAGAACAGTGATATTCTGAAAACTGGACATCAAAGTCAGTTTCAACCAGCTGTTCTTTTGGACACCAACAAATTCATAGCAGTCAATGTTTTGAAAGCTCAAGTGCGAACTAAAACTTGCCGTCTTGCAGTCACTCCTGAGAATCCACAATCTGAATGGAAGGAATGGAAAAGTAGGATCAATAAGGTTTACAGACTAGTCTTTTTTTAGGGCATAGCTGAAATAATAAATCAGGTTTCAGAGCACACAGCATCTTTTCTATAGCAAAGCAGTAAGGAAAGTATTAAGTGTAGAAAAACAGGGAGATGTTCATGGTTATAAAGGCAAGCAAGGTCTCTGTGCAAGTTTGTGTGTGTGCATATGTATCTGTACAACGCCACAGAAAAGCCAAGCACTGCACTGTGTAAGCACAGGGCAGAGCTGGAAGGACACCTTGCCCATCGGGAGACCCCAGCCAAACAGCCGGGTTTCTGACAGCACTGCACCCCAACCTTTAGCACCCCAGCAAGTTAAGGAGCAGGCATCCCCATCTTCTCGAATGCGCCGCCGCCAGCCACGGGGCTTGCAGGAGAAGGTGCAATGGAAGGGCTGGGGGCCAGCACCAGGCCGGGGCCAGCACCAGCACCAGGCCGGGGCCAGCCCGGCGGGCCCACCAGCCGCCCCCCCCGCACGCCGGTGAAGAACAGGCAGGACCGACGCCGGCCGGCACTGCGGGGGCCCGCGCCGACCCCCAGCTCTCCGGGCTGGAAGGTCACCCCGGCGCGGCCTCCGCGGGGGCTGAGGCGAGCCCCGCGAACCCCCCGGTGCCCAGCGCACCGTCAGGCCACCCCCCGGGGCTTGCAGCGGCACCGCGGGCCGCCCGGCAGCAGGAGGCGGCGGGGGGAGGCGAGCCGGCGCCATTTCGCGGCCACTCCCGCCCGACGAGAGCCCCCTGCCCCAACCGCCCCGGTGACAGGGCGCAGCGCGCCATCGCCTCGCCCCAACCGCCACCTGAAGGAAGGGCCGCCGGCGGGGGGAGCGGTACCGACCATAGCTAAGAGGAGCGGCGGGTCCGGCAGCCTCGAGGTCACCTCTACAGCACGACTGCAGCCACGGCAGCCCTGCGCTAAGGTACCGCGGCGGGGCGGGACGCGCCGGCCCTACGCGGCCTCCTGGGGGCTGTAGTCGCGGCTCCGCTGCCCCTCGCAGCCTGGCTCTCGGCGAGAACTACAACTCCCAGCGTGCCCCGGGGCAGCGCGCCTCACCCCCGGACGCCATTGGTGCGTTAGCAGCGGTGACCCGCCTCACTTATTGTCCCATTCGTTAAAGGCTGCGGACAGCTGCAAGGGGGTACTGTCTGCGGCGCGCATGTGCCTGTAGTAGTAATGGCGCGGGAGAGAGTGCGGCGGTGCGCGTGCGTCTCCCCGCCCTTCAGTGCCCGGCGCATGCGCGTCAGCGGTTGCTAGGTGACGGTCGGGCGCGGGAAGCGGCGTGCGGGCGGCTGAGGCGCGTGCGGGGCCGTGCCGCTTCACCCCCGCCCGTCCCCGTCCCCTCGGAGCGCTCGGTGGGTTCGCTGCGCTGGGGTGGGCACGCCTGCGGGGCCGGGGTCTTTCCGCAGCCTCCCAGCGCCCGCTGCCTGAGGGGGCTGGCTGGCGGGCGGGGGGCGCGGGCAGGGAGCTCCCCTCAGGCCGAGCCCGGGCGCGGTGTGGGCGGGCAGGTCTCTGGCGTTCTCGGTGCCGCAGCCCCCTGCCTGGCTCCCCGCGGGGCGCTGCCGCAGCCGCCCGGCTCGGGACGCCGCCGCCGGCTCTCGGGCGGGTTCCTCCTGGCGTGCTCCCCGCTCCCCCGGGCCCTGCTTGCGGCCCGCCGGGGGAAGGTGCGCGTCTGTGCTGCTTACAGAGTCCTGGCAGCTTGTGCTGGGCCGTTTCCTTCTATTTACCTGCAGCAGGGAGAACTGCGAGTTTGCCTGTGCTGTTCTGCCGTTAAAACAACGCGGCTTAAAATAGTGATCCGTCGTCCAAAAATAAAACTATTCATTTAGTTGCATTTTGGATTGCTGGCTGAAGTAAACTCTTCCCGCCTCTGCCTGAAGTGAGGCTGATGGTAGCATAAATACTTTGGCAAAAAAACCCAGATCCTTGAACTGCAGTAAAAAGCTCTTGGATGGCACAGCTGATGATTTCCCCTCCCCGCCCCCCCTCAGATCCTGACAGGGTTCCTTATTGGGCAGATTCTGTAACTTAGTTCTAAGTCCTTAATGAAGTCTCACTTCTCAGAATATTTTCCTCCAGGATTAGTTGTAAATCTTACTCTAATCCTTATAGTTGATCGGTTTTGTGGGTGTTTTTAAACAATGTAAACAGCATGTGTGCTTACACAATTTCTTTTGCAGTCCTCAGACAGAAATAAGAACTTAGTCCTTAGGGCAGTGAGTGTAAAATGTAAATATTTATGCATGTCATGTAGAGTGTTCTCATTTTGGGGAGCTGTGTGGTTATTTGTGCTCATACCGCAACACACAACTTCTGTGGCTTGAACAGGTTTTTAGCTGAACCTCTGACAGTCTCTGCAATACAGAAAACTGCAGTGTCAATTAAAAAGGTACAGTCATACTTATTTTAAATGTTGAGTTATACTGATTTATATCAGTTACTACCCATACATTTTTAATATGAATGAAGACTCTGCTTAAGTTTCCTTCTGGGGATGAATTGAAAAGCCAGATAGCTGCAAGCAAAGCTGAGGTCTGGCTTGCTGTGAAAGGTAGAGAAGCTTAGTAAGTCGAAGGGAGCTTGTTTTCCAGTCAGGTTGTCCCAGAGCATCCCAAAATGCTTTAATGCTGGTGACTTTAACCTTTTTAACACACAGATATTGTACAGATTTTGTTAACACTATTTAAGTTTATTTAAGATTGAAATGTACACAAAACGTGATGTGGACCCTCATAACGTTAATTTCCACTCAGCATAATCAGTTCAGTTTAAATTGATTCCTTATCAATTTTCAGCTAAATCAATGTTAGCATGCTGTAAACTGGTTTGTGTGTGTCAGCATAGCAGATTGTATTGGTTTAGTGGATTTCAGTTAAGCTAATCAAACTTTCTTCTGTGGGTATGGCTTCATTTTCATTCTCGGTCCTTTTTTGCCCAGGCTTGTGGTCCTCGAGTTATTTATTGTTGGAGATAACAACATATCTTCTGTTGAAAGGGATTTGTAATGAATAGGGTGCAAAGCCATGTGTAAATGATTTTGTCAGAGTATATCAGTTTATTTTAAATCTGTTCCTAGTATAATTAGTCCAAGATAGTTAAATTTGTTTAAGACTGACTGCAGTCTTTTATGCTGATCATAAAGTTTCACCTTTTATGAATGTGGTGTAATTGGTAAAGTTACCGCAACTTAGCAATTCTACTATTTCCTACTTGGCTTAAATTTTGTTTCCACTTGTTAAGCTTTAATATTTTGCAAGCAAAATGTAAATTCATGAAAACAAATAAGAGATGCTTTTGTCTCCCCACCTGTTTTTAACAGCTCCTTTTCCTGGGGTTCTTTCTTTAGTTTTTAAAATACGTCCTTTGCTTCTGGATAGAAACCTTTCTGGTGTTGTAGGAAGTGTGGGTGCTTGGTAGTGTTTCTCAAGCTGCTAAATCATGTTACTGTCTTCAGACAGTTGTCAATGTAGGAATGTATAAACATCCAGTGTTGGAGTTTCTGCAACCCAGACTTCCAAATCTTCTTCCAGCTTCACTTTGTCTTCAAGAAGTATGCAGTATTTGAATAACTTTTGCTGATTTATTAGTCTTACCACCTTTTCAAAGTTTTGGATGTTTTAATTCTAAATTTAATGCTCTTTTTCCTGTCAGCTCTGTCACAGTATTCAGATTTCCTCTGCTTTGTTATTGCCTCATCGTTTTCTTGCTTGCTTTTGCATCTTCTATTACCAATGTTTTAAAATTTTTTTATTAGTGTTTTATTAGTATGTGTCTTTCGTGTAGTGCTTTAAGCCAAAGACTTGTGTAAATGGAAATGTATTATGTGCGAAGGAAGTAATAGAAATTTAGTGTGCATGTGGATTGAGTGTTCAGCTAATTCTTGAAATACACTTTATAATTTTTGCACTCAAAAGATACTAAATTGGAAATTGGTGTAATTAAACAACACAATAGCTAAGATGTTTTAATGTAATTTTACAGGGATTGAATATTATTTTTCAAGGCAACGAGTAGTTTTGAAGGGTAGTTTGCCAGAATTCTCTTTTTTTTTTAATATTTTAAAATTAATTATTCTCTGTTAACAGCTGGCTGTGTTCTTTAACTGTATTTTGGATGGGATTTTCTTTTTCTTCATTGCCATCTATAGAAATTGATGAATTTTTTTAGGTAAGTTTTTACACTTAATTTTCAATAATTTCTGAAGTTATCTTTTTATCATCTCCATATATAATACAGTTTCTCTTTTATCTCATGTTTATTTAGAATTTGTAATACAAAAACATGTTTCTTGTAGCTAAGTCTGTGTGATATAAGTAATGTTTAAAATGGTTATGATAAAAAACCCTATATAATTGGTTTCAGTGCTAGAAATAATAGTAGAACTGAAACAGTTTTGGAAGCCTCTTTTGGGTTATGATTCATGGGAATACTAATAAGGGATTTTTCAGAAGTAAAGCATTAAAAAAAATACTGAAATGGGATTAAGAGGATCAAAAGCTATTTTTGAAAGTATGTGAAAAATCTGTAATAGAGTTTTAAAAAGATAATGTAGATAAAAGGAAGAACAATTGAAATCTTAGTTTAGAAAATGAAAATAGATACGTTTTCATTAAGAATTTTTATACATGGTTTATTTTTTGTATTCCTAGTATTAATGTCCAAAACTAATTTTTCACTGTTCATTTCTAGACTTCAGTTATGTGATACTGCATAAATATTAAATGGTATGAAAAAACTGATGTATCTAGAAATTTTGCTTATGATTCTGACTTTTTTCTTTTTTTTTTTTCTCCTGTGGCTCAAAACTTCCTTTCTTATAGAGAAACTTTACCCCCTGTGGAACTGTTTTCATTTTATGCTGTGGTTGCGTTTTTACTTAAGAGTGTCATTGAGTTTTTACGTAATTAGAAGTAATTAATTGATTATTTCAATTAATTCATTAATTCATTCATTAATTATTTCAAGTAATTCATTAATTGATTTATACAACCTTTAATAAGTTTTTAATAGGTAGATAGGATGCCATAAAACATTCTGTCTGCATGTGCCTACTGACTATGAAGAACAATTAATGATGTACAGCATGTTTGTAATATGTATTGGTAATCTTGAACTGTTCAATAGTCGAATCTTAATAAAAACTGTAACCAGAATGTTCTTTTTTGTTTCTTATTTCTAAGTAGGCTAATAGTACAAACAGCTATTGTACATTTGACAGAGGACACTGTAACAGTTAAGGCCTCTTTGCTGTCTGCACGCTGGGAGATCCAAGGTGGCTGTTCTGGTGATGGGTAGGCCTCTGGTGCCTGGAGTGTAGTTCAGGTATTGCAGGGCTCTGTCACTGTCTAGGGCGTATGGTGGCACAGTGGCTTGATAATGGCAACCCTGTTGTAGACAAAGTTGAGACCCTAAAGATCTATCAACGTCTACCATCTGTGAACCATTGATGGAGAAAAGAATTCTTCTCACAGTTCTTACAAGTATACAGGGTATAGAGAGTCCCTGTAAAAAAACCAACCAAACAAACAAAAAAACCCAACAACAAATCCCTCAACCAAAACGCACAGACACATGCACAAAAACTTTGATATAATCACAATAAGTTCAGTAAAGTTGATCTCCAAATTATTACAAAGAGAACAGAAGAATTGTGGTATATGAGAAAGTCTTAATGGATTCTCTTTTACCTTAACACAGGTCTATCTTTTTTTTCTTGGTTGAACACACACTTTGTGACAGCAGTGTGTGGATTTTCTACTTGCTAATGGCGATGTGTGGAGGAGATTGATTGTGACTTGTAACTTCTGAGTGATTTAGGTGCTTCTTCCCATGGTAGGTGAACTGAGGTGGTAGAGGCTTTGCTGCACACCCTTGGGAGATGGAGAATGGAGAGAAGGAAGAAGTGAAAGCATCCTGTTTGCAAATAGCAGCATGGCATGAGTGCAACAGAAAGTGCCTTTCTGTCTTTGCCTGTTCTGCTATGTGGGTTTCCAGGCTATAGAACCTACATGTACATCTGTGATGAAAACTGCCACTCCATCACAGATTTACGTAGTTAACTATTTGAAACACTTGCCTTAAGAGGCATCTAAAGATTATTCCCCCCACCCTCCCATGCAGACTGTATAAAGCAATTTCCTTGGGAAATGTGACTTCCCAATTAAAATGCAACAAGAAGGATGTCAGGTTAGGGATTAATGTAAAAGGAATGTCACCTTGATCACAAGAGATGGTACATTTCTTTGGTTCATTTGATTTTTGGACTGTTATGAAGTTGTTGTGTTGATGTGGTGATCTTCCAAGGCATATCCACTGAATTACTATTTCTGAATGATGGTTATAGCAGCCTGTTCTAGTATGCTCCTTTTCAGTAAAACTAGCAGCTTAATGCATTACCTGTAAGCGTATGAGTAATGAAAATCTGCTTTTTTAATGAACATCTGAAAATTATCTTGGTATTATGCAATAGCTTCTTCATTCAGTTTCCTCTTGTTCTATAAAGCAACATAAAAGTGCTGATGTGCTTTAAACCCAATCAGAAGAGGCAGGTTGGTATTCTAACGAAGAAATGACCTCTGTAACAAATCAAGTTCTACAAAATCAAGCCTTGTAGTCTTAAGTTAATTCATTACAACAATTTAAAAAATCCAGAATCCAACAAACAAAACCTAAACACCCCACCCCCACCCCCCCAAAACTAGACATAAACATTAAGCTGATGTTCTGGTAAGTTTTTTAAAATGAGGTAAGCATTTATTCAAATGGCAAAACAGCTTGTACTGAAAGTAAGTTTGCTTTTTCTCTATATGACTTTCTTTTGCACTTATTCATTACAACCTGATAATCAAGGAATAGATTTTTGTACAAGAAGTTACCAGCCATAATGATTACTTTCAATTTTTTAGACTCAGTGCAGGTGAGTTAATCTGTCTGCCTCCTTTATCCATCCTTTCTGTTTCAGAGTGACAGATGGATGCTTTTCTGTGCCAAACCTGTCGCATAATTACAAGTGCTATTCTCATTAAGGTTATTTCTATGAATTCAGGTCATGCAGTTTGCTTAAAATATTTCAGCTTGTTTTACAATATCCATTTGTATTTATTTCTGTATTTTCACAGAAATAAGTTGTTAATAGCTGCTATTATACAGAGTGATTTTTTCATTTCCCCCCCCCCCCCCCATATTGAATGGGATTTTAAAGAAAATATCACTAGAAATATCTGGGGAGGGAGAATGATATCTTATGATGTTGACTTTTTGAAGTTAATTGTTTAAAAGCCTAACTCTTTACAGAAGGAAAATACTGATAAAATTTTATCTTAATGACATTATTCATATGTGAAATGTAACTTCCAAAACTTGAATTTATCAGTAATAAGCTTAGGAGCCAAGTAAACACTTTGTTTCCTGTACGGAGGTTTTTCTGCTGATTCACAGATTCATTTTGGTATTTGACCTGCTTTTGGAAACCTTATCCAAATTGATTTTTATGAAGCAGTGGAGTCTGTGGGTGGCTTTAGTGTTGCTTATAGTGCTGTCCATATTCAGTGTTTTTACTGATCCTCGAGGAAGGAAGGAAGAAATTGCATCTATTCATTCTGCTCATGTAAACACAAGTACTCTTATTTCTGCATGTGCTTGCATTCAATCAGTTGCATACTGTAAGGCTGAACTGTCCCCATCTCTTGAAAGTGTAGGCCCATGATTCCAGATGTATGAAGTCTATTAGCCATACTAATGCTACATAACTTTCTGATGCTCCAAAACATGCATACATATATTCTTGTTGGGTTTTCAGTTGACGGTGTCAACGAGGGTTGTGTTGGAACCCATGAGAAGGATCCTTAGTCTCACACTGTAAGAAAACCAATGTTAAAAACTTCTGGGCGTGTCATAAGGCATTTAGAGTTGCCTTATCTGGCTGGGATGGTGTTGAGGAATTACTTTGTTTGAACTCATGGCAGTCATGCTGTCTGAAGCAGTGTTCCAAGACATTTTGAGGGGAATTGGCAGGCTTCCTGTAGGAGAGAGCCAAGGAGTTAGTCTGCATGTGCCCAGTATGAATGATAAGGGAACCATGGCCACAGAACAAAATTGAGAGCGTGACCATTTAGACTGTGGACATAAATGATAGAAAATAAAGTAGCTGCATCTTTGGATAAAGGAGGCCTCTCCATGAAGTAATTGAGCAAAGGGCATCATGATTATAGTCTTTTTCTAGTTTGTTTCTAGAATGATACAACTATGCCTT
Organism: Falco punctatus; assembly: GCF_963210335.1. Taxonomy (NCBI): domain Eukaryota; kingdom Metazoa; phylum Chordata; class Aves; order Falconiformes; family Falconidae; genus Falco; species Falco punctatus. The sequence goes on from NC_137584.1 coordinate 90,376,643, forward strand.
TTTATTAGCTTTATTTGCAGTCTACTGTTGTCTGTATTGAGTAACCATGGTAATGCACTAGCACATGTATAGTGAAAAGGGTGGATCTTAATTTGGCAAAAGCCTTTTGAACATTTTGAGTTCTATTGGAAAGGTGTTACTCTTGACTGTATAGTAGAATATATACTTTGAATGTGGGCAAAGCCATATACATTTATTTTATAACAGGTAATCCCATTTATTTGCAGTAATGGGCCAGATACTGTTTTTCAAGTTGCCCACTGTCTGACTTAGGAGAATATAAAGTATTGCTATGAAATGGTCTTTTCCTTTTATAGCTGTCTGACATACAGGGTCTAGCGTCAGTGTATTAGTCAAGGGAGCTAGAAATACACCACAGTTAAATTATGCACTTGTATCTCCAGGTGGTGCTTGAATTCATGGTTGAAGACTGTAGAAATTAATTTTGCTAAAGCAAGAAACAACAGGACATTAAGCTACTATGCCAGCTTTAGATGTACGCTTCAAAAATTTTTTGCTGCTCAGCATTATTCAGTAATCTTTAACTCAAATTGCAGGAAATATTTGAAATTCCATTCTAACAATATCCAACAGAGAATATTAAAGAAGCATTAAATTTCAAATGCCTGAGGGAAAATGTTCTCTTGCAACACTGTGGGCATTTGGATCTCACTAGTATATGCAGTATTATAGTCTAATATTATGCTTTACTTGGTCTAAAATGAAAGCCCAATTTTAATTCTATCTCCAAAAACTTGGCATACTGCAGTGAAAAATAATTTATTTGAATGTTTTTTAATACATTGCGACTAACTTTAAAGCTTCCTCATATAAAACTCCCACTATAGCTTTTTGTAATCTGACTCTTTCATTAAAACTTCAAATATACTCCCAAAGACTTATCTCAGTGCTTTCATTGCTAATTTACAAGTTATAAGGTCCCAAAGTTACCACAGGAGTTTTTCTCATTCTGTGCAATTTTTCTCTTAATGAAACAAAACTTTAGAGTATTTTTGTAAATATGTAAAACACCAAAACAGAGGAAGAATACACTTTTAAGAGACAGGTAATATGCAAATACAAAATGGTGTTTAATTATATATTTCACACAAATCTGGGCTGGTTAATTTGGCAAACTCATTAGTGAACTTAAATCAAAGGAGTGCTGGTTAAACCTTTATGGTTTTATCACCTATATATGCCATATTTGATAGCGAAGCTATTTCAGAAGGGAGTTCCCAACTTACAAGATTCTGGGGAAAGAGCAGAAGTGTATTTATAAAAGGTTTAGAAAATTTCTAGCATTAATGTATTTCTTACCATATGGTGAAGTATCTCAGTATTTGGGCAGAGCAAGGGCAAGTGGTATGTTTCTGTTGGAAAATTGCGATCTACAGTCTTCAGAGAAATAGTAGGGCTCTTTTCCATCTGTAGCTGACTTCTGTCCTGTTGCACTTTTGACTGATACAGGCAGAGTAGTGCCCAGGAAAATGTTGATATTGAGATATTTCATACCCGTTTAGAGTTTCACAGGAAGCAGGTTTTTTTAACAATAGTGGGCCAGGTGCCTGTGAAATTGGACCACTGCGACTTCCCTTCCCTCCCCCCCACCCCATCTCGTTTGTCAGGCAATGTGATTTAAAGACTTAAAAACAAATTCAAAAGAACGGTATACTCCACGTGGTTTAAGAAGTGTAATAAGTGCAGTTTAATAAATGTTTTTGTCTTTCATCATGTGGCTATCAGGACTATGAGTATGGGTGTACACATATATCATGCATATGTTAACCTATTTGTACAATGCAGCCATGTGAGGCACGAATTAGTGAAATTTCATTAACAGTATAATTAATTTAACTGCAATGCTAGGCTCAGTTCTTGCCCAGTTAATATCACTGACTTCTGTAATGAAAGCTAGTGGAATCTCACAGCCCTACTGTAAGATCTGCTGTCACTGCTGGCAGTGCCGTTGTAGTGCTGGTGGACACCAGCTTGCCTGCTGAGGGCCATCATGGGCTCCGAATTACCACAGACTTTGTCATGGGAGCTGAGGCCTACTGAAGGTTGGTAGGCTGACTGTTGTTCCATCGTACTTGGTCTCAGGCAATTGTACCCAAACTTCTGAGCAAGCAGAGTGAAGTGAGATGCTCTCTTGCAGACGCAGTTGTAATTGTATAAAGTCTGAGAGAGTATTATTTGAATGCGCCTCTCAGAAGGCAAGTGTATCCACTTCAGGGTAGTAACACCATCTTGCTGGGTAATTCTTGGACAGAAATAACCAACTCTTAAGAAGCGCACCTTTAAAGAATATTTTTGGAGAACACTTAAGTGATTTTATAAATGTTGAGCCTGTCTTCCTTGAGAAATGGAAGGTTTGTAGAATTCATTAGAAATAAATCTTGAAAGAATAAGTCTATATGGACTTAAAAATCAGTCTTACTATGTGGCTTTATTTCCAATTTTATTGACATAAAAATTTTGTGTAATTATATTCCTTTGATAATGGTTGTAATGTGACTGTTCTTTAAATAGTAGTATAAAGAAAACCAGAAGCAAATTTAAAGCTTAATTTACTATTGTATGAAGCTATTTCCACTCTGATCTGAGCTGTGTATTTAAGTAGATGCTTCCCAATCCATTGTTTTTCCAGTTTTTGTTCTGGTAACTTGACCAGATGCAATGAATGCAACGCAGTGAGTTGCAATGAGTTGCCTACTGCTTTTATCATAAAATCATAGAGTGGTTTGTGTTGTAAGGGACCTTTAAACATCACCTAGTTCCCACCCACCCACCCCTGCCACAGGCAGGGTCACCTCCCCCCAGCCCAGGCTGCTCCCAGCCCCGTCCAGCCTGGCCTTGGCCACTGCCAGGGATGGAGCACCCTCAGCTGCCCTGGGCAGCCTGGGCCAGCGCCTCACCGCCCTCACAGTAAGGAATTTCTTCCTTGTATCTAATCTAAATCTGCCTTCTTTCAGATTAGAATCATTGCCCTTTGTCCTGTCCCTGCAGACCCTCATGTAAAAAGTCTTTCTCCATCTTTCTTATAAGCTCCCTTCAAGTATTAAAAGGCTGCAATAAGGCCTCCCCAGAGCCTTCTTTTCTCCAGGCTAAAACCCCTCATCTATCCCAGCCTTTCTTGATAGGAGAGCTGTTCCATCCCTCCAGTTTTTTGGTTGGTTGGTTGGGGGGGGGGGGTTGTTGGGTTTTGGGGGGTTTTTTTGCCTCTTCTCTTGTCCACATCCATCTTGTGCTGGTGTCCCCAGAGCTGGAGGCAGTACTCCTGGTGTGGTCTCACAAGAGCGGAGTAGAGGAGGAGAGTCATCTCCCTCAGGCTGCTGGCCATCCTTCTTTTTATACAGTCCAGGATGCAATTTACTTTCTGGGCTGTGAGTGCACATTGCTGACTCACACCTGATTTTTCACTACCAATATCCTTAAGTTCTCTTCTGCATGTCTGCTCGCAATACATTCATCCTCCAGCCTGTGCTGATACTAATGGTTGTCCTGACCCAGGTGCAAGATCTTGCACTTGGCCTCAGCCTCATTGAACTTCATGAGGTTCACACTGGCTTGCTTCTCAAGCCTGTCAAGGTCCCTCTGGATGGTATCCTGTCCTTCAACTGCACTGCTCAGCTTGGTGTTAGCAGACATACTGAGGGTGCATTCAATCCTACTATGTCATTAATAAAGATACTGAGCAGTACTGGTCCCAGAATGGACACCTGAGGGATGCCACTTGTTACTTATCTCCATTTGGACATTGAGCTGCTGACTGCACTTTTTGGATGTGTGCAAAGAGCCAATCCCTTATCCGTGGAGCCCTTATCTGATGGAAGTCCATCCATCAAATCCATCTCTCCCCAAGTTAGTCAGAGATGTTGTGTGGGACCATGTCAAGGGCCTTAGAGACATCAAGGTAGATGGCATCTTTTGCTTTTCCCTTGTCCACCAACGCAGTCAATCTTATTGTAGAAGGCCACCAGATTTGCCAGGCATGATTTGCCCTTTGTGAAGCCATGTTGGTTGTCCCTGTCACCTCCTAGTCATCTGTATGCCTTTATCACTTCCAGGAGGATTTTTTCCATGATCTTAAGGGCACAAGGTGAGGTTGTCATGCAAAGCAGGAAGGTGAATAGGCACCTCCTGTGACAGCCTATATAGGTCATTACAAGTGAGGAAGCAGGTATGGGTTTTAAGTGATGGTAATTTTTAGATATTGGAAAAGTTCCATTGAAAATGTAATTAATACATTCAAAATGAAATAAAATTCTTAATGATGTAATGTCAGTGAATGAGGTGCAGCTGGTGACAATTTATGTGAAAGCTCAGGGTGCTCATTGAACACACTGCTGGCAAAGTCCCCTGTCGGTTAGGAGTGCTTTTGACTTACAGTTTCAGCTGGATGCAGAGGTCTCTTTGTGTGGAATTCAGCGTGAGGTTGGTATTGGAAAACTTGTAACACGGAGCTGTTCTTGTGTTAAAATACAAAATTCAGACAGATAAAGAAACAGTGGCATTGGTGGTGGTTTTGTTTGAGTAAATACTTAGGCAGTAAGCAGATCTTACTCAGGGGACTATTTGATTTTTAGAATAACTTGATTACTTAACATTTCATCAAAGGGCAAATTAAATATTTAGATTCCATAAAGATCTAGCTGGACAAGCTTCTCTGGCATCTGTCAGTGATGGTGGTCAACTTTATCACCCGTCTTCTTTTGCTAAGAGGTTTTTTCTTTTGTTTTCCTTTCTGGGCACAATATTTATGTGTGACATTGGGAAATCCCCTAAGTGGCTTTTTCTGTCTCTCTGCTTTGCAATTGTAGCCTCCTCCCGGGATACCAAACCCTAAATACAGAAATGTTAAAAAACAAAACAAAACAAAAAAACAAAACAGCAATATGATCTTTGTGATTGAAATCATACTCCAAAATTTGTAAATGATGAAAACTTCTTTGGAATACATGGAATTTGCAGTATTGCAAACACAGGGTCAAAGACTTCAAACAGTTATTGATGCCCAAGTTTACAACACAGAGGAGTCAAAAGGCAATTTAGGTGTTGCAGTTTTACTGTCACAGAGGACATTAGTTTGATTTTCATGGCAAAAGCTGACTGATGATATGTGCACAGCAGTAATGACAGTGGGTAATTGCTATATTTGATTTTTTAACTTTTCCTCATTTTGTAAGTTGGTTTTTTTTTTTTCATTTATTTTAAACCCTGCAAAAGCAAGAAATTTGCTAGTGGTTGGCTGATGCTGTAAAGGCGTCCTCACATGGCCATTTGCAGAATTATTGTCAAGTAATAGGTTGTTTGCACAGTACCGTTGTTACCATTGCATTGCCATTTACCTTTTTTGTAAATTGAAGTCAAATAAAAAATGAGTTGGTAGAAAAAGCAAGTCAAACCATGGAAGTATGGATAATTAGAAGATATGCCCGATGCAAAGAACAAACTTAAAAGACATGACCATACCACTTGGAATTTTTGCAATTGCCTGATTCCTGTAATTTCAGGTTTTTATTTCTGTGTGATACTAAGGTAGAGTCAAGCTTCTGTGAGAGCTCAGATCTTTTGGGAGAAGGGAATAGAGAAAACATGCACTGTTTTAATGGTTTATTGGTAACTGTTCACACTGACGTCCTCCTGTCTTTTCAGACAATGAAGTAATACATTGAAGTAATTAAAGACAATTGCTTATAATAGCAGAAAATTACTGTAATTGTTTATTTTCCAAATAACAAATGCAGATTTATGATTTCTGTGACCACATTCAAAGTTTTATACCAGAATTCACAGAGGCACCATCAATAGTTGTTCCATTATGCTTAATTCAGTGCTATGAATTTAGCTCTGTTTTATTTAAAAATCAGTCAGGACAGGTTTCATCCTTATGTTAAACAAATCCACAACATAAGCTCATTCTTGGTTTTCAAAAGCTTGATCATGTTTTGTCACACCTGTTGATTGCAAATCACATACACAACTTGAATGGTAATGAATATTTTTGGAAGGTTTTAAAAGGAAAGCTTAAATTTATCTTGCAGTGAAAGAAAAGCAAGCTTCAAAATGCTTCCCCCTTGTAGCAATTTCGTCAGGCAGCTCCAAGCCTATTGGAAAACTTGGTCACTTGTCAGCTATTTTTTTCATGTGACATTTACAGGGTGCCTATAATGAAAACTTAGAAAGCCTTTGCTGGCAGAAGCTGTTTAAAAAAAAAAAACAACATTTTAAAAAAGTATCTTTCTTTCAACAATTTGTTTGAAATACAGACTGGGTGTGATGCAGCCAAGAGGTATGTTGGATTTTTGGTAACCAGGGAAGTTGTAACAAATTGTGCAACTTTGCCTATATCATAGAGCTGCTATTCAGTTAGACTTCCTTTTTCTTTGTTAATTATTGTGGCTGAAAAGATTCATCAGAGTGTAAAGAGCAGTCATTCATATAGAGGACATTCATATCTATGTTTGTTGATCTTTGATGATTTTATCAGTTTAGAGGTCATATGCAGTGAAGCTATATATGCTGTGTTGAGAATTAATACAGATAATTCCGGTATTGTTCATATGAATTGTACCATGGCCAGTTTCTTTGTTATGTTATGTTTTTTGTTATGTTATGTTTTGTTATGTTTTTCCCCCTGGACTGTTGCAAGCTTTGTCAGTGTAAATTCTAGTTATGTACATAATATTGCCTATTTTAAAAACATTTCACTCATTACTTTAAAAATGTAAATTTTTAAGTGCCTTAAAAGTATCTGTTTAGATATAATTGCAGCTTTTTATTTAGAGCATTTTAACCACCTCCGGTTTTGCCTGTTAGCAAGGTCTTTTTTATCTTAAGAAACTAAAAGTGAAAGACAAGCAAATGGTTTGAGATTAGGTGAATAATTATGTTAACGATTGTGAAATAGAACCTGAGGAATCAAAAAATTTGTGATACAGGAGTATCAAGATGGTTTTCTAAATGTTTAAGTTTTAGATTGGTTCGGATAGGACATGCAGCACAGTGACTGAGAGAATTACAGCCTCAGGGTTTTGTTCTCTGGCTTAAGCAGAAACTGAACGTGTTTTGAGGATCTGAAATTGTTTAGTTTCCCACTTAGGCCTCGCGCGTGTCTGTGTATGCACCTCATTGCAGTCTTTTGATCTGAAGTGATAGTGCAGATTACCGTCCTCCTAAAAGGACCTGTATTTGAAGAATTAAGCAGGTTTCATTCCTGAACTTCTGCCCCTGATGAGGAAGCTGTTTCTCTGTCCTCATCTCTCAACTTTCCTGCTGGGCTTTTGATGCTGATTTTGCAGTGGGTTAGCAGAAGGTGCCATTCATGGGGCTGAGTGATTGAGTTTTGACAATAATCAACAGCACAGCTGAGAGTGGATATCGCTCAGTCCACTCCTGCTGCTTTTGAGGTTATATAAGCACAAATAGGGTCCGCTTGCAAAAGGCACGTGGACAGAGTAGATGCTCTTTCAGAAGTTTCTTGGTAGAGGAAAACAACAAAAAAAGGACTGGGGGTATATTGCATTAACATCAAGATGCACTAGAGGGCCCAGCCTGCGTATAACCATTTTCCAAGAAGAAAAATGGGTAGTAAGCTGAAGGAAGTTCTGAGAAATACAGCAAAATTAGGAGGAGAAAGAACTGTCTGAAGCCAACAGGGCTCAAAACAGGACTGAATGTGGAGAAAGGTGATAGAGTGACAAATGCATTCAACCTGAAAATGTAATCAGACAAGCATGTTCCCCTGCTGGAGAAGGGATTTAGCAACTTTGAACTCAGAATCATGTGATTTCTTCCTCCTCCTGGCTAGATTAAAAAGGGGAGTGATGTTTTTAATATCATATCATGCTTAACAAACCATTGCGTGCTGTGTCAAGTTCATTTTCACTATCAGCTCTGGCTAAAAACCATTGCTATCTGTAGTCTAGCCTGAAGGTGACAAGAGATTTGAATCATTGTAATTAGGCACTCATCATACTGCAAAAAGATACAACTATCTTGATGAATCGGTATTAAAAAAAAAAAAAAAAGCTGTGGATTTTTTTTCTTTAACTGCAGTTGGTGCTTGGGAATGTGAGAGCAGAAATGAGCTCAGCAAGAACTGAGGCGGTTTCCTCAGTATGACAACTATTGTCCTGTTCTCTGTGCAGAAAAAGTTAAGAGGTTTTTGCCCCTCCAAGTCCTGTTGACACCTTCAAGCGTTCTTGGGCCTCTCCCAGGTTTTGCTTGACAAACGTTTTCATATGTCCCGCTTCTTTCTTTCTGATTTTGAGAAACATATAAGAATTCACTTTTCCAAACTTAAGTAAGAGCTATGAAATGAGTTATTGTTTGTCTTTTAGAATTATAGCTCCAGGGCACACTTTTGTTATGAAGCATAAGTGGCGAAAAAGCGGATCTGCCCAGCAGAGTCAGGATTTGTGGTTGGGTACGGCAGAAGATGGGGTATGAGGACCTTTATCCCTCTGGGGAAAGGCGTTTCCATACACACCAAAATGTCATTTTTGTGACCCCTATTACAACTGCCTTGTATTAATAATTAGGTTTTGTTCTCATTTTCTCCTAAATTTTAGAAAAAGTGCAGAAAACATTCCTGAAATACGTATGGCTTTCACCACCTAGAGGTGCATGGCAATTTTTACTTTTTCTTTCTGGGAACAATGAGTTGCCCTTCATTCTTTTTCTCTGAAGATACATTACTTTATCTTATCACTCATCCACACATCTTTCCTCAGAGCTTGGATAACATTCCTTTTGATTATTAAGATGTTAAATTGTTTGAAAATGAATCAGGGAATGGCATTTATTACCCAGTAGCATGCTTACTGTGCAGTGGAGTTGTGTCATAACCACAAAATGTTTGAATTCAGGGTCCTAATGCCAATTTATAAGTGCTCTAGTTTTCAAAAATCAAATGAGAACATGGATTTACATACTTATTTTCAGCAGTGGTAGTTAACATGATAATATGCTTTGAGGGGTGCGTGGGGCAGTAAGTGACCCTACATGACTACCTTATGAACTACAGATCTTTCAGAGTTTTGAAGAATCAGTGTTTTTAATTAATATGTTGTGTAGTTTTATGGAAAAAAAAATCTGGTTAGCTTTAATATTAACTAGAAATTAAGCAGATTTGGAATGTTCTGAAAATAGATTTCAAGCAAGTTTGTATAAAAATTTACTTTTCAGAGTGAGCAAATACTAGTTCTGTTGGTCATGAAAGCTTTTTCTTTGTCTCTATTGAGATTAGGGTTTACATCATTTAATCTGCAGTACTAAAATATTAGAATGAGCTTGGGTTTGCAGCCTTAGATATTGAACAAGAAATGTAGCTGAGAGCTGTCCTGTCTTCAAATTATGAAGTAGAGGTAGAATTAACACTTAGCTCATACTAGCAGCCATAATTTCCAGATAGGCAACAGATGCATTTATATTCAGGACACAGTTATTCCCCTTCTCCCCCCTCCCCCCCCCCCCCCCCTTTTTTTTTTCTTAATCACCTGACTCCGCTTTAAAATCTGCTGAGTAAGGGAACATAATTTTTCTTTGATTACCTGAAGGGACAACAGATCACACAGTCATCCTTTCAGTTCCTGCATTCATTTTTGGAGTTTGTTGGCTGATTTAATGCATAAAGTAGAGGTCTTAAGAGTTCCAAATGTGTATGTGTTTTGTGAAAATATAAGGGTATCTAAATTAGTGTTCCCTTCTTCAGACTCCTTAAGGAAAGGCCGTGACCTGAGGTCAAGGATTTTTTTCAGTTTGGCCTTCGATACCAATCATTAAATACACACTTAGCGACCATCACTCTGGAGCAGCCACAGTGTGCTGCTTTGTGCTTGGCTGGCATGAGAGTTGCATGTCGTGGCAGAGGAGGGGAAAGAAAAGGGAACTGAAGGGCATGGCTACAAAGAAGTGAACGAGCTGAATGTAGTGTAGAAGGAGTTTGGGAAACTTGAGGGAAAAGCGAAGAACCTAACACAGAGGTTTGGGAATATGAGGATGACATAGTAATGTTGGGCTTGTAGATCACCAATCCATAGAAGATCAGACAAGTTACAGTGCTGTTCACCATATGTCCTTTGTATTACAACCTGTATATGTAGTGGCATACAAGCACATTGAAAATAAAATTTTAAGTACTGTGTAATTCCTATTGCCATTTTGGTTTTAGTTTGTTCACTACATCACAGGCAATGTTTCCTGTGTTTTCTGCTGACAGAAAAATGCTTCCTTGTTCTTACATGTTGATATATTGCTTCGTTTAAGGGAGAATGTTGGTGTTGCCTTTAGCACAAATGATGTCTGCATTTGCATTTCTGGAACAGTTTCATAGTTTCCCATTTGCTTTTATCTCCTCCACAGAATGAGCATCTGGTTTTTAGTTTATCTTTTCTGAAGATCAGCATAGATTGTTGATTACAGACTGCAATAAATTAACTTGTCGACTTTTGCCACATTTCATGTTTATATTATATATCTGAACAATGTTGAAGATTTATAGAAGACTTTAAAAATTAATCCGAGATGTAAATGTTTGAGAACAAAAGCTTTTTTTTCTTAACTGGCTTTTATTTCTAAAAGCCTGCTATGTAAAATTGCATGTCTCTTTCTAAAAGAAGCTTTTTAATTTTAATTGTTGAAGGGTTTTTCTAGTGATTTATTAGACACCTGACTTTGTGCAAAACTGAAAGTATATGATCATAAAAATAGAAACTGTCATCTTCACTTGCCTAAACCAGAAGAACAGGGAATTTGAAAATACAGAGTTTAAGGTAAAAAATACAGGTTTTGTCATGCTGTGTTTGCGTTTATAGGCATTTATTTTCAAATCAGTCTTGAAAAATAGACTTGGAAAACTTCTCTGTAGTCACAATCTAATTCTTCATTAATTTGTTACCTGAAATTACTGAATAGGTGGGAGAAATTTGTAAATCATACTTTTTCAGTAGAATCAGCTGAATGACTCTTCTACTTGTGGGCAGCATGCTGTTTTGTTTTCCAGTTGCAATATATAGACACAGTTTAGTTCTTACCTCTCTATTCTATTTCAGTATTCCAACCACAACCAACACTTTGAACACTTCGGTGTTTTGAGACGGCAGTATTATCCAAACTAAACATTTTACGTAAGCATACCCTCAAGTTTGCCTCTTAACATAGTACTTGGTGTGTTCTTGTGAGCTTAAAGTGTAGGAGCCAGAAAGCAATGGAAGTACGCCAAGTGTTTGCACAAGAAGAAAATAACCTTTTTCCATTCTCTGTGAAATTCCTCCTTCAGTGTTACCCAGACAGTGCTGGCCTACTCAGATGGTATCTACTATTTCTTTCTGTTCTGGACGGCCATGAAGTATATAACAAATACAGGAAACTTCTTTGTTTCTTTGGGCTTGCCAGAAAGTTTTGACCATGGCGTGTATGTATTTCTTGTGGCTGTTGCAGTCGTTCAGGTAGACTGTGGATCACAGAGGGTGTCACATCTCCAAACAATAAATCTGTCATCACATTTACATTTGTGTTGGGATGTGTGTGATCTACAATATGCAAAACAGTCGCTCAGGTGTCTGAGCAATCAAGAACATATCATTCCTCTATAAAAACATGTAAGCATCACATTCGTTTTTTGCCAGTGTGATGGTTACATTAGTCACACATCAAATCTCTTGTCACTTCTGTGGACTGTTGGATGATGCAACGTGCCGTGCCGCTCAGTGCCGTGGAGCGCCATCTTTGGGCTTTTCCGAGCTGTTTTCTTAGGCTTTGTGTGAGGGGAAATCGGTCCAACCACCACCCTGAAATTTATGTAAGGCAGTCTGTTCCAGTAGTTGACTTGCTACTTTGTGGTATGGAATAGTGGGAAAAGCCCCTGAATTACTCTTTAAGGGCTGATAAAAACAGCTGCATTAAACTGCATGCAAGCAAATGTCTATCTTAAATAAAAGACCAAATTTACAAGAAGAAATACTTAGTGGCTTCCCCTGACAGAGAGGTTTGTGGAGGTACCTTAGGATAGACGCACTGATTTTTGTCTGCAGTTTTTCTGCGAGTTATGTAAGTGAAAGTTAAGGTACTGTACAAAGTGTGAGGGAATGAGAATGCATGAACACACTGCTGCGCAGCTGAGCATTGTGTACATTGTTGTATTGAATTCCTCGGTTTAGAACAACAGAGCCTAGGGAGGGGTGTTTCTGTCCTAACCGCTCTGACCCCTTGTCAAAACCAGCAGGGCAGAGAGATCGACTGACCTCTTGTCTGTGAATGTGTCTGTTGTTTTGAAGGGGCCACTGTGACATTTCTTAACGTGGCAGGTTTTCTGATGTCCAGGATCACGAGGTTTCTGTGAGCATGCAGCAGTTTGTAGTTAGCATCTGAACCACCTTCCTTGCAGAGCCTTCTCTGGGGTCAGGTACATCCTGTGTAAGTGTAAGGCCGCAGGTGATTTTCTGCCCTGCCGTGGAAGGTGGCGAGGTGGCACTGGGCAGCCTTTGCATGGTTTTAGCTCTGTGGTGCTGGTGTTTGGAGCTGGAGGGATGGATGGAGGAGTCCCTGAGCCGGACTTGGCACGCCAGGCTGCCTTGTGTTGCCTGTGCTGATGCACTGATTGTGTTGTCAGCCCTTGGTGTAACCGGAGTCAGGTGCCCCATGTGCTTTCATGGGCACACTGGTGTATCTTCAGTTTACAGTGCTAGAGGCACTCCATATTTTAGAAGACTATTTTAGAAGTATTAATATTTAGCACAGTAAGGCTTTGTCTAAAATTAATCAGATTGTATGCCATAAGGTGCTCGTCAGTATTCTACATCCTGACAACAATGGAGCAAATAAATTCTGTTTATTTTTGAAACAGACCTTTAGATTAAAATAAACAGAAGCATTAGTTAATACCTCATGGCAATGTGGAAACAAACTGCGTAAGTCTTTTCTCTAAGTCTAGCTAGGTAATTTATCTTCTACTTAATTATAAGATATGGATGCCAAATGTTTCCACAAGTTTTTTGGAATGAACTCTTGGATCCCACAAGAAGAGAACTAGATGAAGTACTTTTAGCAGACAAATTTTGTTTCTCATAAGGAATAAACCATTTTCAGTTAAGCTACCTGTTTCCCCTTTTGTCAAATGTCTTGGGCTGAGGTCTCAGAGAAAAATCCAAGGAAATTTTTTCAAGGGTTCAAAGGAGCGTTAAGTTATTAAAAAAAACAACAACAATAAAACAATCAGTGGGCATTAATTCGTATTTCCTTTTTTTCCCCCTATGTCAGTTTGTTACATGTTTGATTTCATTTATGCCCTTTCAGATTTTAATAGATTCCAAGGTAATTTTTCTGCTTGACTTCTGTTAAGTGGTAAAAGACCCTGAAATCCTATAAGAAATCAGACAAAGGCTTTTCAGTGTGTGACTTTATAAGAAGTTCCTGAGAGGAAAGCTAGGGTCCCTTTTCCTGTTCTTCCCCTGCCCCTAAATAGGACCTACCTTTTGGCCCTGGGCAGGTTTTTCCCTGTTCCTTTACAATATAAACTTGGTTACATGTCTCTGAATGCAATTTTAAGGGAACCCTAGGTAAGGCCTGAAAAAGGAAGAGGTTTATTGCTCCCTAAGAATGAATTCGGAAGTTTGCCTGTTTTCTCAAGGTAATTTTTGTCTTTTAAAAGCATCAAGTAATTTTTAATTTGTGTAGTTTTTCCATTTCTCCTGGAATGTTCACCCCTAAGTATCTACTAAATTTCCTTGCCTGTTGAAATTTAAAGAGCTCTGCTAATTGTGTTTCCTTTGTCGGTGGTGTTTCTGATGGCTGCTTTTGTCTTAGAAATTGTCTTGAATTCGGGCACTTTTTTGGAGAGCTCAACTACTACTTTTTTTTCTATGGATGGAATTGACAGCCTCAGGTTCTCTACTGTAATTGTTTCATAAATTGTCCTATAAGCTCGAGGGTTTTTGTGTGTTTTGGTGAGGTTGGATGGTGTGTTAGTACCTCTTCTGCGTGTTCTTTGGGTTTGATATGTTATAAACTAGCAAAGATCTGAGTTTAGGGCAGTGGTGTTAACAATGCAAGCTAAGAATTCAGCCTGTCTGGTTTTGGAACTGTGGCTTTCAAGATTTTTTTAAGTGTTTGTAAGGGTTTCTTTAAGTGTTTGAGAGTGTTTAAAAAAAAAAAAAAAAAGGCACCTATTACCTTGTAATGGTCATTGTGGTGATCTCCACATCCTTGCTTGCACTCAACCTGAGTTACCACATGCATGGCTCTGGAAGATTGGGAATAACGAGTAAAATCCCAATGACAGCTGCTATGGAAGCACACAAGTGCATGAAAACATTGTAATGCATTTAAGAATTATTTTTTTTTCAGTCTATAGAAACTGTCACAATCTGCATAAGTAGAAGTAAGAAAGAATTTTCTTTAAGTGGTGGTGGGTTTTATTTTAAATGGCATGTGGTAACTCAGGTTGAGCACAAAGAGGGGCCTGGAGGAGAAAATTAGTCCTTTACAGTGTAATGGATATTTTTTCTGTTTTCCAACATATAAATTCTAAATATTCTTGTCTTGTTAGGATTACCTTCATAGGTAACTGTGCTGTTCCTGGTTGCTTTTTTCCAGTGCAGTTCTCTTGCACCTCTATAGCGTCATGTGGCTCCTCTGTCACTCTTGTGAAGAAATGACCATAACAGGTTTTAGCAAAGTTTATAAAGTTGGTAAGGGTAGACTTCACTGTTCTCAAGGTAAGGGCCACCATTTATTGCAAATCCATCATTTAGAACAGCCTGTTCAGAACATCGCTTACTAAATGCAATCCTAATTCTTTGTCTTCAAAATTATAAACTGTCTATCGCAGTCTTTGTTCTCCTGATGTTGCCACATAAGAAGCCTTTCCAAACAGTGCTGTGCCTTTTCCACTAAAGTGGATTTTTGATGGGCTTTTCCCCTTCTGTCTGCTGGTCTTCACAATATTTTCTCCCTGTTCTACACGTGATTAGTAAGAAAATGGAAGAGTTGTGCCTTACGGAGTGAGTCAGGTTGAACTGGCTGGAAGTGTAAGAAGAGACATTTGGATTTACAATGTGTGTTTACTTGGCTTGAGACAACATCCTGGAAGTTTCCCTGTAACAGCATGATTGCTGGCGTAGTTACCAAATTTGCTTAAAAAAACAGTAATAGAACTTCCTTATGCAGTTCCTTTCACTTAAGGTAAGTTTCAAAGATACCTGTATTCTTGGTTTTGTGCTGGTGGCAACAGTGTTAATGTCATTAATATCACTGGCTGCTGAATATTGATTGTATGGGAATAAATTTTAAAGTTGTCTGTGTTGCAAAAAAAATCTATTTAGATTGCATAAAAGTCGGTCTTTCTTTTTATTGTAACCTGAAGACAGAAAAAAAATTGAGAAAGCTTTGAAAGATGTTGCTGATGCAGGGCCAGTTAAATCAGTTTGTGATTAGATGAAGTGTCACAAATTTATTAATGGGACCATTAAGAAGAGTATTGTTACAATAATATTGAATTTAATCTTTTATCTCTTTGTTCTCATTGGGCAACTAATTATCTTAGTAGATTTGAAAATGGGAATTTCACCTCAACTTTGTTTTATATAAATATATAAGTATGCATGTATTTACAGGCAAGAGAATAGGTACTGCCTGGTCTCCATATAAAATTCCTGGTTTATGAGAGATATATCAAGAGCTGAGTAGTATGAACGGATGCTTTGAGGCTTAAACTGAAACCAAGCAAAAATGTGCAGCCTGCCTCTTTTGCCTATAATAGGGTCAACATTGGGATCCATGATCCCTTTGATCTTTACATAAAACAGATGAAAATGCATAAATTGCTTCTAATCAGAGATGAATTAAAGGAAAATAGCCTCCCGGAGGACAAAGCACCCCAGGCACCCATCAACAGCCTTACCAAATGACAGACCTGGAGGAGACTTCAAAGCTGCAAACACAACTGCCAGTGAAATCCACCAAGAATCTAGATGCCATTTAAAAAAAATAATAATTTTCACAGTTTACAAGTGCCCAGAACTCTCTCTTTAAGAAAAAGTGACAGAAAGGCACTACATGGGCTTGCTGTTTAAGCTGCTAAATATTCTTTTTCTTTTAAAGAGTTGATAAAGGCATTCGTTTAATTTAGTCCAAAAATGTGTTCAGACATGACAAACATTGGTAATTTTTGTGTCGGGTAGGGTTTACTCAATTTGAGTGGCATATTGTTTTGAAGCTGAAGTATATGTTTTTAGTGGATGCAGATCAGACATTTATTGTAATTGCTTCCTTGGTAATCATCCATATTTGTCACTGTGAACACAAGCACAGTTCAAATTCCTCAAACTGCAGGAGGAGGAGGAAATGTAATGAAATATCAGGCTTCATTTTGGAGGTGAGGGAAGATTTAAGGCAGTAATTTTATTGTGAGAAGTTTTCTCTTTGTGGAGAAAAGAGTAATTTTATCTGGAGTTAAATCAGAATTCAGATCCTCTTCTAGCTCAGGTAACTCATTTAAATACTGTTTAGATATTAATATCAGTAATGTTAAATATAAAAAATAGCCTTGAATAAAAGGTCTTAATTGCTGCGTTGTTTCAAGAGAGAGGTAACCTAAACATAACATTTTGCTTTTTTTTTTTAGCATTCTGTTTATGAGAGGATACCAAAACTGCATTTAGTGTTTTTAAGGATAGAGAATAAACAAAATTTTGAGTATTAAAATACCTCTTTTAATAAAGACTGATGCAGTCCCTTCAAAATAAATACTAATTAGGAAAGATTTTTCCTGCTGCCACTTGTACACAACACCTAAGCAAAGTATACAGCATAACATTTATATTCAAGCCCACGTAAATTTGAGAGTCACTTAGACACATATAAAGAAAAAATGGCATTTCCAAATATGTAACTGCATATGAAATTGTTCAGTGGACTGAATGATCTGCTGTAGGTGAGGTCAGAAAGGTTGCCTAATTCTTTGTTGTAAGAACTTACTTTCGGTTGCTTATGACTTTAATTGCTGTGACTGAAGTATGTGTTATGTGTTTGGCTAGGGCAATTGGTTTCTGGAAGAAGAAAGCAGAAAGATTTTGCCAGTCTGTCTAAGGATGAAGTTAGGAAAAAGTGCTGAGGGTTTTCCTTCTCTTGAATTTTTTTAAGTTTTTTCCCCCCATCCCAAAGTCACTGCTTTCTCTCTTCTTGGAAGCAGATATTTTAGATAAGGTTTTGAAAAATTGGAGTTTGCTTACATCTTGTGAGACCTTCAAGTTCAACAGTTAGCTTTCTAAAGCTTGCATCTTCACTGAATGCACTTGTCTCACTTTTGGGCCACTGGTCAGACTGCACGTGAGCCTTTCTCACAGGGCGAGAATGAGCAGAGATTGACTCCTGGGACAGGGGCCGCAGCTGGACTTTCTTCAGAAAGACTGATCCTGACTGATCCTATCAATATCTGGACTGACATGGCATAAGGCTATAAGGCAGAGTGGGAAGTCTGCCTTGTTCTGTCAGGTGGGATGAGAGCTATACAGAGAAGAAAGTGAAGTCTGAAAATGAAGAAAAGAAAAATCAAATGTCTTGAATAAAACTTGACGGCTTGTAATAGTGCAGAGCAACATCCTGCCTGATTATGGACTATTTCCTACCATGAAAAAAAGAGGTCTTTGCCACAGCTTACACAGAGAATCATCACCATTCCCTTAGCTTTTGCTCTGATACTGTTTTTCTGCCTAACAGGAAAACCTCCTGTAATGCTGAGTCACACTTCATTAACTGATCAGTATATAAAGCCTAAAAGCCAGTCAGTCACTCTTCTCTTTTGTGGAGTACCTGGACAATTGTTGCAGATAACATGCTTCAGCACCACTGATCCGTTCTCCTTTATCTTAAACTTTTTATCACTGTGGATCCTTTTCTTTGCATTAGGCTGGGCCTTGTGTTGGGAATTCCATGTGTCTCACACCTTTGGCGAGGAGAAATCCTAGTTCACTGTGAGTGAAAGTGAGTGGTGGAATACAGCTGTAATGTCTTCCTTCTATGTGATACCAAGTAGCACAGGTACAAATTGATACTGCTAGGCAGCACAGCAGCTTAGCAGGTTGGTTTGGTGTTTTGATTTTTTTTTAAGAAGGAGCTCATTTTCTCCTATCCCCTTTCTAGATGCAGGGAAACTTTGGCTATTTACTTCATATTTACTATGTAAATCTACTTGGAAAGGAAAGATGATGTATGACCATCTGCATTAAGCATTCAGCATGATGGACTCGTCAAACTCTTGGCTCCCATTAAGTGGGAATATGCATTAACCAACCAGACCTAGTGCCAAGCACTGCCACTTCTAAACTGGGGCTCACAGGAGTATGATGCCTCAGGGATCTGATTCACAATCCAGGACAGTTTACCTTGGGATGGTTGTTCTAGTTATTGCACTGCCTCTGCTTGGGGAACAATTCAGTTGTTTTATGTCGCAGCTCCACAGATTACAGGTTGGCAAATAAAGGAAAACTGAAATTGGTTCTAGTGTACCGTTGGCACTGAGCTGTACCTTGCATCAGTTTAGAACTGTGAAATACTCATTTCACAAGTAGCTGAGCCACCCTGCAACAGAGTGAGAACCCCTTCGGCCCCAAGAAGGCAACAATTAGGTGGACAGCTGGAATGAGAGCTATTGCATCTGTCCTGTGATAATCTGCCCTGCTCAGGAACTGGCGCACTGAACTAGAGCAATTATATTTTGTCTTTTCCCTCAGCCTTTCAGTGTCTGCAGTGTAAAGAATGAACAATTTAATATCATTGAGTACTGCAATACTTAGCTGTCCAGAGATGCCCTGTTCACGTTCTAGATACACTCTCCAGCAACAAAGATATTTTTAAAGGGATTTATTTACAGGATTCCTCTACCTGCATGGAAATTGAGAGGTTTGCAATTGGGATTTTTCTGCTTATGAAGGACCCAAAGAAGGACTTACAGTTCTCAAACTTTTAAACTTCTTCAGATGTAGTTAGATTGTTTGTGTTGAACAGGAGTCATAGCTCAGACATGTGCATGCAAATGCAATTGCATTTTGCATGCAATCAATGACAGTTCTCTCCAGTTATGATAATTTGATCAGGAATATGTATTCAGTGGTTCTACTTCATATTTACTTCAGGATTTGGGTAGTGGCAGTTTCACAGGAAAGGCCTTCATCTTAGCAAGGATTTCTGAGCGATCTCTGCTGTGCTTCCAAGTTTTATTCTACAAGCCCAGTCTTGAACAGCTTTTAGTGTATCTGCTTGTCAAAATACCATTATTATTTTTCTTCATCATCACCTTTGTCAGGATTTTGTCATCTTTATGGCCTTTCAGTCCACAGAGATGGAGTTATCATAGAATGGTCTGGGTTTGAAGGGACCCCAAAGATCACCCGGTTCCAGCCCAGGCTGCTCCCAGCCCCGTCCAGCCTGGCCTTGGCCACTGCCAGGGATGGGACACCCTCAGCTGCCATGGGCAGCCTGGGCCAGTGCCTCACCGCCCTCACAGTATTTTAATCTGACGCAGTATACCTCATTTTTCTAGCCTGTGACCAAACAGTGCAGTGAATTTAAATTTTCAGATTACCTATAATCCCATTTTATTCAGGAAGGACAAAAAATGTTTGTCACAGTCTTCAGTTTGTTTACTCCTTTTCCTTCATCCGTCAAACTGATAACCTTCATTGCTCTGTCTCCAGCTTCCTTTTCTTCAGAAAGAAAAAAAGAGGAGAAAAAGCTTTTTTTTACCTGCCTGTCAGTGCAAGATACCTGGGGCTTGCTGTTGTGCTGCTGCCTTGCCCTCTCAGAGGAGCTAGCATACAGAAGGTTGTTTCCCCTCCTGCTATGTGGAGAACAGAGAATGGGCAGAACACAAGAATAAAGTCTGCAAGCATGGCTCAGTTTGTGAGGAACATTTCACTGTGAGATGCCTCTAGTTGCTCCAGCCTCTGCTGCTTATAAAAACAAGTTGAATCATCCCAGATTATAGCCTGGCATTAATGTAAACTGTGTCTGGTTTTGGTTTCTCTTAATGCACCAGGCTTGTGGTTGTTCAGAAGCTCTTACTGCAACACCTGTGGTATCGCAGTCCGGGGGGTGAACAGTGGGGGAAAAGAATGAGAACAGATGTCTCGGGGTAAACTGCATCTGCCCAGTCGAGGCTTTTAGGCAGTCACTAGGAGCTAGGCTTGGCAATGCCCCCCACTCAACTGCTGCTGCCCCGCTGGGGAGAAGCGGGAGGACTGTTCCAGTCGCCCTCTGAGTTAACCTCTCCTCATGGAGCTGTTGTATCCAGCTGTCTCCAGATGAAAACACCTTGCAGGTATCGGTGGTTCACATTATATCTCTCCTGAGAATGTGATTTTAAGAGGCATCTTCTTGGCAGCCCTGCCAGCTGACACAGCTCTTGTTTTGTTCTTGCATCACTACCATAATTGTGCTGGTAAACTACTTTTAAGTTTGCCTGATGTACTGGTTCAGAGACTTGAACTGGTTTTAAATTGAACTTTTCTCTTTTGGCATTACAAATAGTTGTACTAGCACAACTGAAGGAAGGTCAACAGCTCTGGCTTTTTCTATAGAGGGTCCATTCTCATGACCCTCTGTGCTGGGGATCTGGGTGTTGCAGCACGGTTGCTGATGATCAGGTTTGTGCTATCTCATAGTGACCAAGGTAATGTTATTCTTAAGGTTGAGAAGGTTTTACAGTCTAAAGACCAAGCTGGGGTACAGGGTAATGCAACTAATTGAACTGGTTTTATGTTCTGGAATTTTGTGATTCCTGTAATGAAGCCCATTACTACCCAGCATCATTTTTTAATACTAGCAATGACCTTGTGCTCTCCTGCATATGAAATACACCCCTGATTTCCCCCTTTCCATGCCTCCCTTAACCCACTGACTTGAATTCCTGGAGCTCCCTTGAAGGTGTAATGCTAAAAAACTTTAGCAAAAGGTTTTTAAAGAACGTGTGCAAAAAACCTGCACAAGAATGTTCTAGAAAACTGGTGTTTTCATGATACTGGTGACTCAAGGGAATGTGGGACCACTGAGAGGCCTCAAATACTATGCAGTGGAATCCTTCGTAAATACCTGAGAAAAATGTAGGTATTTTTTGATAAAATTTTCTGTTACAGATTTTGTCTCATATATGTGTGTGTGTATATATATATTTGAGTATAGCCAGCAACTTAAAAGATCTATTTTTTGAAAATAAATGACACAAATGCTTACAGGAGATGAAGACATTAGTAGCTGGAGGAGTAGGAGAGAAGGACTGCATCCAAAGCAAGGGCTAGATTTGTGAGGAGGAGCATGTGAGATGGAGGAGAAATAGTAACCATTGAGACTGGGAAAAGCAGGTGAGATTAATGGGATGGGAAGTCTTACGAGGAGCAGCTGAGGGAACTGGGGTTGTGGAATCACCATCCCTGGAAGTATTTAAAATACGCATAGATGCAGGGCTTAGGGACATGGCTTAGTGGTGGACTTGGAAGTCCTGGGTTAACAGTTGGACTTGAGCTTAAAGGTCTTTTCCAGCCTAAACGATTCAATGATTCTCTAATTTCTGCAGTGCAAGTCATTCAGTATTACAAGAAGGGCAGAGAATTTCTGTTGTTGAAGGTGAGATGTTGAAGGGGTCCTTTCTCATATGGCTCAGGTTGCTTTAACCACCATAGAATTAAGCTAGGGTTCAGGGACAGAGACCATACCTGTGCTTTCTTTCACTAGCATTTCAGGATGTACCTGTCTAAGTACTGTCTTGGGAGCTGTGCTTGGGATCAGCTGTGCCTGTAATGGAGAGAAGGTGGCTCGGAAACTCTGGTTGGGGTCCTTGTTCTGCCTTCAGCTTCTGAGGCAAGAGAATTGGGAAGGTTATTCTGGGTCCCTGTATGTAGTGTGCATTGAACTAAGCCTGTATGGGAACAATAGGGTGTTTTTATTTGAAATGCAGGGGTTAGGTACTGCCTAATCAGCACTGAGAACTGGGAGACTGGAGCATCCTAAGTAGGAGTGGAACTTCTGTGGACCTTATTTGCTAAAACTGATTTATTTTATTCTACTGAGCATTTGTGAACAATGTGGTTTTCCCCACCAAAGGCCAGATTTTGGTTTTTTTAAGGTCTAGCCTAGGTATAGTAGGGGGTAGGTTTCAGAGATAAAGATCTACCCTGCAAAATTTAAAATTGTTTTAAAGAAAAAATTAATAAAGTTATAAGCAACTGAACCATTTCTGCTGCAAAGTTACTTCACTTTCCACTTCCAGAAAAGAAAAGTCAACCTACTGAGGATTTATTTGAATTTCAGCTCACACAGGTGAAGTTTTGCAAAGTTATTCACAACTTTTAAGTACACTTGCAAAAATAGTAAGATGGTTTGATGCTTCTAATGGCAAGGCTGCCAGCCTGCCTGTAACAATAAAGGACAAGCTTGAGCACTGGATGACGCATTTTTCTAATATGATAATGCCTGCCTTTAATCTTTTAAGTAAACATTTTTTCAAGACTTACATTTTTACAGGAAATGTACTTTCTTGGATAATGGTTTAAAATACATATATGTGTAGCTTGATTTCCACTTAACCAACTAGTTAAATCCTGCTTTAGAGACAATTTTACTGACTTTGATCATAAAACAGGTCATCCATTGGGACCTAAACGTTTCTTTTAAATGAAAACTGGTAACTAAATGAAGAATATGCTCGCAGAGGTGGTGTTGTTGGTAATTTTGGTTATGTGAGACACAAATGCAAGCTGGCAGAGAATGAGATGAGTCTTGTTTGAAAGAAATACGCACTCATTTAAATAGTTGTATTTTTCATCAGCTGTGAGCGGAAGGAAAGTTGCGGTTAGTGTGAGGATTGAAAATTGGTATTGGAAACACTAGGTGGTGCCCTCGTGTAAAGTTGTGTTTCTGAAGTTTCTGTAGTCAGTGAAGGGGAAGAGGAGTGTGCAGGGAAGTTAGCAGCTGCAAATGAAAGGTTTGTAGTATAGGATGAATGAGAGTGTGCCTGTAGTTCTGGTTCTGTGATATGCAGAAGGAAAAGGGATATTGCAGGAAAGAGCTGTGTGATAAATTGTCGTGTTATTTTGGCTTTAAGTCCGCTTGCAAGTATTTGTCTTTTTTTTGTTTCAAAGGGGGAGAGAGAACTTAACTCACTCTGTGTGAATCTAGGAGCCATCTCCTAGCAGCTTTATATTGTGAATACATCAAAACAAGCTTCCCTTGTGTTACTTCAAATACACCCTAAAATGCCTTAGGATTAAAGCAATCATCTGTAATACAATATCTGTGGCTCATCGTTGATTGGCTCAAAACATGAAATGCAGCTTTTTTTTCCTTGGAACAGTCAATGTGTTTCCTTCGTTGTCTGCTTTACCAAAATTCTGCATTCCTTGTCTAATCCTGAGATATTAAAATAATTAAGTGGGATAGTCACAGTTTCACTAATGAAGCATAATTGAGCTTTAGAATACTTTGATATTAAAATTACAAGAAAACATAAAAATGGCTTTGCTGAGCACAGGCACATTATTTCTATGTATTGCTACCCGTTTTAAGCATTAAACAGGGAGCTTGCTCACCTAAGGACAGCTGGGCTGTCCTGCTAATAACTCTTTTTAGCCTGCAAATCTTTTATCACAAAGTGTGTGCCGCTCTGTTTATTGGATCTGTGATAAGAGTTAGCTTTATACTAATCATTGCAATTTTAAGATGTGAAAATTTGATTGTATCAATGTTTATTCCTTTAGGTAAAGTGGTCAAAAGAAAATCCAAATTTTGCAATAGCCATTCAGATCTGGTTGTTGCATGTGAATGATACATTTTTAATTAACTTGTTGAAGACATGTATTTGACTTTATTCAGCAAATGCTATAGAATAATTGTTCCTATTGAGTCAGATAAAATATGATTTAATGTGCTTTGTTGTTTAAATATATCAGGTCCTAATAACAATTTATGTGACCTAGAAAACACCAAAGAGTTGGCATCAATTTTTAAATTACTTCTTTCTTTCAGACCAAGAACCCTGTTCTGTAATAATATCTTACACACAGGGTTGCTTATTATAGATGTTGCATGTACTTTAACTGCTGTGCAAAGCACCTCTCCCATGTAATTACACAAACATATTCTTAATTAATATGACTTGTGTTAGCGTGATCGAGCAATGGAATATTTTTTAGGTGTGTGTTTTGCAATCCTGAAAGGCAGCTGACAAATGAGGAATGTGGTTACTAAATACCACAAGTCTCATGAAGAAATCCTTGGAAAGGACAAAGGCCAGGACAGATATGAGACTTCATTGCCATCAGTTGCCTTAAAAAGCCCTAAAATGTGTATTGATGCACAAAAAAGTATACCAGGCTTTTTATGATCCTTAAGGATCTGTATAGAAAGGTGTTGTCAGATATGGAGAGCACTCAGGGGAACGGGAATAGTTTGTTTACTCCATGTGGAGCAACTTGGCTATATCAAATGCCCCTCCTAACTTCAATATGGTAGTGTGACATACTTTGTGTTACCTACTTCTGTGATTTAACCACTGAGTATCCTGGAGATAGGACCTAGAGTGCAGTGTTATGCTGCTCAGTTCCACACTGAGGATCAATTGCTCTTTTGCGTGTTTATGCATTTTTTCATATGCCAGTGCCTGGAGTACTGTCTCCCTACATCCATTTGCCATTCCATTTTGAACTGCTGTAAGGCAGCACAGAGCTCGTATCATAGATCATGATAATCATTAATGTAACTAAGATTGTGCACGTGCATGTGTAGTCATGTAGAGAGATGGTTTTGGCTCCATGATTTCATGAAGCTTTTGAAGTTGTGGCCATACAGCTAATGAAGAGGAGGGGTGGGTAGATGAATAGTTACTTCCCCAGGACATTTATTTGAAGCAGCTTTATTTGGTGGAGCACTGCTTCAGGAGTAGATCAGCTAGTTGCTGATAGGTATGTGGGGAAGCAGAGTAGTGATGCACAACTTGGATGACCAGTAGTGGAAGCAAGAATTCAGCATAACATAGGCCACTGTCCATCTCTGAACTCGCTCCAGAGCTGCCACAGATAGATAGGAGTACCTGGCAGCACCAACAGGCATTTTGCCATTACCATCTGAAAGCTCATTACACTCGCTTGATGCCAGTCAGTTGCAAACTAGTTGAGTATTGAGAAACAACTGTTGGGACTGTTGTGGAAAATTCTAATGCTTTTAGGGAGGAGGCTGCTGTGAAATGCAGCAGCAGTGGGTACGTTTCATAAATAGAATGCTCAACTTACCTAAGCGGTATTGGGAAGACAAAAGTGCCTATCCCCTCTCCCCTTCCCCCATTACCCCATGCAAACAGAAGTTTTGATGGGAAAGAATACTTTACAGGGCAGCATCAAGTATGGACAAATATACTTAAGCCCTCCAGCTGATAGATCAATAGAGGAGCAGGTCAGAGGAGAACAGGTATCAGCAATTTAGCTGCTATGAATAAACCCCTGGAAGGTGCCTTGATGCTGGAGTATGGTGTCTTGAGGCAGGTTCCCAGGAGATGTTGAAGACCATTCAGAAAACCACTGGACAAACCCAAAAGAGCCCTGCTGCTCTTTACCAGGGTGGTGTCCCTCAGCGGAGATGCAGCAGTGGAAAGAGAACTCCAGCTGTGAACCATTGGGAAGGAAATGCTGGAATGGCAGTAGGCATGCCAAAGTCATCGCCTTTTATTTTCACATGATCTGTAGGTGTGAGAAAGACGTGGCTGCTGTCATGTCTGTGTTTCTCATGGTGCTGAAAAGAGACATTCCTGGTTGCCTTACAGCACTTTGAAGAGAGAAGTTTCAGCCAGTCCACATAGTTTTGGAGCTGGGGAGAGCGCATAGGTATGGATGCAAGACCTGCTCAGATGCGATGCAGTGCAGTGAGGAATGAAACATGACAGGCTGCCTGAAGAATTGGTAGGAATGTGCCTGTCTGTAAAACCAGAAAACCAACAGACTTTATCTATAAAATTATTCCTTTTCATTTAGAGTGACATAAAACGTCAAAAATTCAGCTCAATTAAAGTATGAGGACATCACTTCGGGGAGGTCAGCTTAAGTGCCCTATCTGTTTGAATGTCTTTTTTTAGACAAACACTGTGTTCTGGTGGTTGCCTTTCCTCCTAGATGTATGGCTTCACTAGAGCCATACTCATTTGGCTGAGTTTTCCCATGACTGCTCAATAATAGTACAGAGGGAAACCCACAGAGAATTAATCCAGTCATGGTTGTGCTAATTTCCAAAGAAGCAAGTGAAAATAAGGGGAGTTTGTAATAAATGCCATATAAAACCTGTTTACATGACTGATTCTCTTCCCCACCCCCACCAGCCTGACCTTACCTCATTCCAGATTCCCCACTTCCAGCTGAAAGCATTTTTGTGAAGAATGCTACCAGAAAAATTCCCTTCTTTATCTTGGCTATGAGAGCCTCGTATGAAAGACCTTTCAATGGAAAGAGAGACTCTGTTTAAATGTGTTGCTATTGAAAGAGGATTGGTTTATAGACACATAGTTTAATGTTCTTAGGAGGACTATACATTTAATCTTTGATCTAGAAATGATTTTAAGAGTCTGCACATAAGCTAAAAGTTCTATCTAAATGTGCCATCTGCAGCTCCAGGTATCACCAGAAGAACTGTGGTTTTTCTGAGTGAATTTTCTCAAATATGGTTTCACTGCATAATTTCAGGGCATTTCCTCTACATTTAGCTGGTATATTATTTTCAGGTAAAACACTTTGCACAGGCTCCATGTAAATGATTTTTCGGTTCTGTATTCAGGGAGGAAGTAGACTGTCCTCTTTGAGGGTATAGCACTAACACTCTAATAAACTGTTTCTAGGGAAGATGCAGACAATTGGATGTTGTACCTGACCTATTCCAGTCTGATCTCCAAGAACAGTCATTTTAAGGAAGGTAAGGTATATCTTCATGTATAAAAAAAGTGATACTGAACATTTATTTTCCAAATTTTAGCAAGTGAATATGGTTTTAAGCAGTTCATTGACTTAATGGATTGAGACATCTCTGAAAAGCATCAGAAGTCTCAGAGAGACTCAGTATAGTAAAAGGTCAACGCCATTTAATGTCTTTATGGGCAGTTGCAGCCCTCAGATAAATAAAGCCACTTATGCATGTACTTTAATACCAGTGAAGCCAAAAATTTATAAACATGAATTTTAGTGCTTTGCCAAAGCAAAGCACAGCTTTGGCAAAGAAGTTGTTTTGGCACTTTTTTTAAAGCCGTCATGGAGCTTGAAATGATGTGCTCATCTAGGCAAGTAGGCTTCTAAATTAAAATTGTAAAAATAGCAAGGGTATATTCTTGCAAGTGGGAGTTGTAAAGGTGATGGAAATATGCTCCCCTCCCCCTACTTTTCAAAAACAGAGGGCAGCTTCTGGTTTTGATCATGGAAGCTCTTTGCAGCCTCATATTTTCCTAGTTGATGTAACAAACATCCTCCATCATCTTTAAATGGTGACTTAGCCACTGCTTGTAGTGGCTTATATAGCCCTAGTTGTATTTTGTCTTTCTGTAGGGATACAGGATACTTTCCAGCTCTTTCAGACTAATGACTTTCCTAAATACTGTCTTTTCTTCAGAAATGCAAGTAGAAATGCCTTCTGTTCTTAACGAGGTTGAATACTGTTCAACCAATGCAGTAACTATGAGACAAATCTGATTATATATATATTATTTTCATAAAATATACAATTAACAAAACTCAGCCTTCATGCAGTAAACATACACTTTGGGTAATCTTTTCAATGAGAATAATGCAGACATTACACCCATTCTGATATGTAGAGGAGGATCCATGGGGGGAAAAGATACATGTGCATAAATCAATTATTTGAGAATAGAGTCCTTAATTTCTTCAGGCTCTATATAAAGAATTTTGGCATCTGCACGTATTTATTTTAGAGATATAGGGGTAAATCTTCAGCACAGAGCATGGGGAGTTAACCATGGAACATTCATTAACGTTAATGGGATTTCTATGGCTAATTCCCCACACACTGGCTGAAAATTTAGCCCAAAGAGATTTGAAAAGTGATGTTGAGAAGCAAGTTGGTCGGTTAGCCTCATTACTTTCATGTTATTAACTGCTCTATCTGCCACTGGCTTTGTATGAACACTGAGATATTGTACTTAACAGTTAATAAAAGACTGTATGCTAAGTACAGATTCTAGTGTGGAGGCAGAATAATGCAGTTATATGAACAGAGTTTGGGTATTTTCAGGAAAAAAAAATCATCTGCAAAGCCATAGAATAGAAGGGGGGGGGGGATATTAAGGCATATTTTTAGACAGCAAAAATGGTTTACGTTTCCAGTATCTCTAGTACAGCTTTAGCACCAAAAGAAAGTGTAACTTTTTTTTTGTTTTGACTTGGTATTCCACTATTGGGATCTAACTTAAGAGCTGGCCATCTCTGAGCAGGGCATTGGACCCAAAGACTTCCAAGTTCCTTCCAGCATTAATTATTGTATGATTTGGACTGTATAGCGTTTTTCTAAAAGCCTTTTTGGACTAGTTTTCTTTTGTAAAAGTTAATTGAGATAAGATAGGAAAGTCAGTTTCTGTTTATCGTAAAGTTTTGAAGAATGGTTGAAACCTGGGCAAACATAAAAAGCTATTTAATCTACTAAATTGAGAATATTGTTTTAAAAGGAAATACAGGCTCTAATTTAAAAAGCTTATCAGATTTATATTGCTCTTTTTTGCGTTAAGGATATGCAACAGAGAATGTGTGTGAAATATGAATGTGTGTGTATGCATATATATATATTCACATTTCTATTTCTCTTGTATCTTAGCCGTTTTCCTTCCTTTTTAGGGGAGCTATTAAATTGCTTTCCCAGTTGTTATTCAGAGCAGTCAGTAGCCAGCCATTAGAGGGTGCTTCTGCACCGAGGAGCTCTTTTCTTAAAACCCAGTTTACTTAAGTATTTGTAGATTTAATGAAGAATCATCTTATGTTTCCTAGAATTACCCAGTTTCTTCTTTAATTTGCATTAGCTTGAGGAGTACTATTCTTGGAATCCAGAGGATTAAAATGTGGATAGCTAAAGGTGATTCAGAGAGGGTAGAATGATTCAAAGCAGCAAAATTTCTACGTTTTTAATTGTTAATGTAAAACCAGAAGAAAATACACACAGACTTCATGCAAGTGAAAAATGAGCCAGTCTCTTAATTATTGACAGATGAGCATTTGTATTTTATAGCACTTGGTTACGATATTACTGCCTCTTCTAGAAATAGATCTGTTCGTAACTCCACTGCATGTATTTGCAGCAAGAATAGTAAAATAGGTGCAGTTTGTGAAATACTGCCATTGTTAGTAAAGATCTAAAAATAAAATTCATAGTATTTTTTTTTCTCTAGAATTATCATGATTCCTCATTCAGTAGCAAACTTAAAAATGCCCTCTCTTTACTGTAAGACTGTGTGGACAGCAGAGTCAGGAACTGGTTCTATAGCTCTTTATCTCAGGAATACGATTTTAAAAGTCTGCACTTCTGACCCAGGGCATTGGTGCAAGGTGGGTGAGGAGAGTGGAAATAGGAAGATTTCTGAGAGAAAATTCTGCTGTTATGGAATCAGTTCCTAAGACTGATTAAGTCTTTTATATTTCAAAAGTGGTGCATAGTACAAAGCAGTACATCTCAGCTATGTGCCCAGTAATGTCTAGATTGTGAGCACTCAGCGCAAAGAAATCTGCCACCTGTGAATCTTTGTCAAAGCCAGCCCAAGGAGATGGTGATTCTGAAAATACTCCTCTTGGAGAAGCTGGTACATCTTTGCATGAATTTTCAGATTTAGGTTAAGGATTGCTGATATCCAGCTGCTTTTGAAAACTGCCAAAACTTGCAAAGACCAGCTCTAGTAAAATGTGGATAGCTGGAGGAACTGGCAGTGAGCTCAGGAAGGGGAGGGATAAAATCTTCTCCAGGAGCTTCTTAAGAAGCCCTATAGCCTCCCCACCCTTAAACAGAAAAGGTAGCAAAATGTGCCTTCAGGCATAAGCATCCACTTTTTATTGCACCTGTATATATTGATATGCTCATAATACTGTGATTGTATTGAGAGCTGCTGGTACTGCTGTCTCCAATTTTACATATATACCACTTAGGTATCTTTTCTCAGATTTTAAGGGCCCTACTTCTCAAAAGGCAGTGGTTATGTTGCAAGAACATGTGAAATTAAAATTGGTGAATGTCTCTCAACATCATACTCCCTAACAACTTGGGAATTTAGTATTTGCATGTATATTTAAGTAATATAAATTTCAACATCAGTGGGTGTGCTTTGTGAAGCTGACATGCATTGTTGTATAGTTAATTTGATTCTATTTTTTCCAAGAGCATATATGGTTCTTATTTATGTTTTGTAGCTGTTAAAACATTTTATACATTTGTACACTTTTTCTTTAGTACCTGGACTGTCTAGTTCAGGCTCAAGTCATTTTTTTTCTGATTTGGGAGTAAAATATAGGCAAAAGTATAATGTCTTTCTTAAGCACAGACAGAATAATTGCATATTGTGAACATCTTGTTCTTTCTGTATAAATTTGAAGCTTCTGGATGAATACACAGAATGACTGGTAGCAGGAGTTCTTCAAAGATATTAGGCATTGAAGGTTATGTCCTGTGTCGTTTTGAAGACAATTGTTCATGGATTTTCAAAGAGGTTTTTAGATAAGACAACAGTGTAACAAGGTACTAAGGAATTCTGTAATATAACAGTTTATACAATGCACAGCAAACGCTGGTCCTAATCTGATAAGTGTTTGGTACTGTTCTTGTGCAAATCATAATAATACTGTAATTTAGAACAAAATATTAGCATGCATGCTCTGCTCACTAGGAGCTCGGACCAACTGACCCAGTAGTAGTTTTTCTCCTGAGCTGAATGATAACAGGATCCAATTTTAAGTTACAGAGTTTTTTAAAGTTAGCTGGATGGATTTTTCTGCTGTTAGTGTATTTGAGTAGCTGTTGTAAATCACTGGCTTAGTTCACAACTGGTGTTTTAAAATTAGAACCAGACAGGCTAAATGTTAAATGAAATGGTTAAATGAAAACAGGGAGTCTGCCTAATCATATACTTTAAGCCAATTACTCATACTGGTAATTTTAACAGATTTTGGAGGGTTGATTGCTTCAGTAAACATTTCTTATATTAGCAAGAGCTGCTTTGTATTACTTTTTTTTCAACAAGTACCATAAATTCATCAGCTAATGATGGGAGTAGAGCTAATAAGCATTGTAATGAAAAGAGGATAGATGATCAAATATACTGGGTATGGTAACCCATCAATAAAGATAGTAAGGATGCACATATTTTGATTTTGTCAGTCTTGTCTCCTTCAAATCTGTTCACTAGGAAAGCAAACGCAATACACAGCTGGACAAAGACAGACAGTAAGCTGGAAGCCAGGTAGTACATCGCCAGTATTATATAAAAAAAATAGATAGCCATTTCTATGGAGAACCAATCCACATTTCTCTCCATAATACAACTACATTTGGAAGATGCTACAAGCTAGCCTGTTGTTTCTAAAATATTAAGACTTGACTAAAAGTCCATTTTACATTTAAAAAATGTACAGATTCCGTCAATGCATTATTTTAGATAAATTAAGGACTATTAGCCTATGTAAACCAGAAATTAAAGCAATCACGTATATTCTTCCAAGACATGAATCTGGGGTTGGTGAATTACCTCTACATTAGTGTCAATATCTAGCATATCAGATAAAGATACCGTAATTTTCCACTTTTTGAGGCAGATGAAGCTGATAATAAAGTGATACCTAACAGTTTTTATCTAATGGTGATAGTATTACTAGCAAGAGGAAGGTCTTCCTTAAGAAATGTTGGATGATACCCATTATCGATGTGATGATCTCTTGCAAATCCTGAAACTCGGTTTATCTTTGGATACTCATATTTATAGGGATGGTGCTGGCAGTTACTAAATCATCTTGCAGGACAGGTTTAAGGCCAAAACTATTTTAAATACTGGTCAAAGGCAACTGCAGATATCTTACTGACAGCTTGTCTTACTCTGATCACGTAATAGAATGAAGCTGGACTGAGCTTTTGACCTTTGAAATGCTTGCATTAGTACTGTAGTCAGTTTGAGTCTCTGGCATCGTCAGTAGAAAGAGATTTAGCCCATCAAATTTTTCTTTTATGCATAGGTTCTTGGACAGCACTTAACCACTGTGGCAGCAGAACACTGTCATGTGGCTGTCGATCTTGCAGACAGCAGTCTGGCAACCTGGACAAAAGGCAGGATTACCTTGGATTCTTCATCAGCAGATTCAGAAAGCCCACATCCCATTCAGCCACATTCAGATCGGTATCACTTCCAGAGACATGAATGCTTAAAAAGAGAAGCTCACGTCCTGAGTAAACCAGTGAATTAACTGAGCATCTCAAGTTAATTCTGTTTGGCAGGAAAAGTTTCTTTTGGTTTTGGTAACTGGATTGCTTAAATCATCATTTGTTGTTGTAAAAATACTCCGTTGTGGCTAAGCTTTCTCCTATCTTTCTCTCTGTCTCTGCTTACCACCCAGCCGCAACTAGCTGCTGTCTCATACTATGGACTGTACCTATTTTGTTTACATTTTTTAATAAGGTACATTTCTGAGACCAGCTCTACTTATAGACCAATTATCTTACTCTTATGGCTCTGCTAAGAGCAGTGGAGTGGCTTGGAGTTCAATATTAAAATCTGTGTACATTTTGTTTTATATATGACCCCACCACTCAACAGTTTCAAATGTGATTATGAAAATGTTTAAACAAATGCATTTTTCTTCCAAGTTATTCTCCCTAATGCATATTTGCATAATTAGAACATAACATAAGCTATACTGTAGCATTACAATCAGAAATTAATTATTGTAACATGAAATTTTAATATTTGTCTTTCCTAACTGCAAAGGTGAGTATGGCTTAAAATTGAAAAAGTATTAGTCCTTTTCACAGAAACCTGTTTGAAGATCATAAAGGAGTACAAAAGAAGAAAAGCTTTTTGTTTGTGTTTGCAATCAAATCTTTCTTAAAAGGAAGTCTGACACACAGGCATTGTAGTGTTTTTTTTTAATATTGAAGAAAGCAAGATACAAGTCTCACTGGATTAACTGGAATTCAAGTATATCAGAAAACCCCCCATATTTAATAATAAATGCTTGCAAACAAGAAGCTCGGTGAGCCTTGCAAATGGCTATTCAAAGGTGATTTTCAAATATTAGTGAAGCTTAATTTACTGCTTGCTTAATTTATTGCCTGCATCAAAACAAAATAGGTCAACATAAAGAAGCTACTGAAAGTCATTTAAATGGCGAAACATTTTGAAAAAGAATACAAAAAAATACATTTAAAGATACTGTAGATCTAAAAATAATCAGTTTGTTCTGGTAAATTTATTCAGCTCATACAATGTACTCCAAAATATATTTCTGTTTGTAAAGACAGCTTGCAAATTTGCAAGATTTGTAAATTAAATCACGTTTGCCAATGTGCTTTTGAAAATTCTTTAAACAAGTACTCAATTAACATGCATAATATAAAACGTTAAAGGCAAGAGCTGTACAGTTCAGTGAGAAATGTGTTGGTACAGCACATAAACAAAAGGAAAGCTAAATAGATGTTCATGCTATATTTTCAGTGCTGCACTTAAAAAAATTGACTGACAACCTTACAGATCTGGTTAGTAGTTTGATAGCTAAATCTGAAATACTGCATAAAGACATAGAAGAATCTTACTTGTTTAGATGTAAGTGTCATTAAAATTCAGCAAGAACTATGGTTAACTCATTTGTCTGGACTTAAGTATTGTTCTGATGGCTGTAGCAGCAGCCCATGCTGCAAGGCCAGGCGATGAGCTAAAATGCCCATGTGTAGAAGCATAAGTGGAAATAAACAGATCTGTTGCGGTCAATTGTACTGCTGTAAACCCACATATTTACATAATTAATTTCCAATGTGAACTGCTGTTCTCAGTTTAAAGACCTGCTGATATAAACCCCCTTCCGAGCAAACAGGGGTTGCAACAATGGTGTAGGGCAGTGGAGCAAGGACTTTTCCTGAGCTGGAATAATTTGTAGGTCCTTTCGCCTTTTGATGCTCATTTCTGCTTAGCTTAAAAAAGAGAGATTTTGTTATCGTCTGTTTTGGCTGACGGTAAGAAACCACTGTTACAAAATTTTATGACCTACTGACCTTTAGTATTGAAAAATTGGTTTATTTACAGCAACAATCACTATCTAAAAGAACAGTGTAAAACAGTTTGACATTTAGTACTTCTGTAATTACCTTATGTCGTGTCAGCACTGGATATCTGTGGTTTGGATCACTTATCTACTATCTGGTTTATATAAAGGCCTTCAGGGTCTTTATCAAAATGTGTATATGAACTTTTCACTCTGTGAAGTAAAAACCCGGGTCAATTATATCTATTTTCTGTGACCTTCTTAACTTTTCACACCCACTGTGCCAGAGTTGTTATAGATTGTAATACTTGCCTGCAGTATCAATTGGAGGATGATTCCTAGCTTCATTAATACTGTCAGAGGTGTGGCTGATATATACACTGAGTGTCTTCTTGACAAATGCATTACCTCCCTCAAAATCATTCTGTTTCACCGTTAATCTTATTATCTATTCAGTTAATCAATAGCTGTCTTTCCAAAGAGTGTATCAATAATACATATTGGAAGTGTGTTTCGGAAGGTGGGAGGGTGGCAGTGTGGTTTGGGCAGCACGCAATAATTTAGTTTCTGAACCTGTCGTCATCTACTTGGCTGACAACTCAGCAAAAATTGTGCCTTGGTTTTGACACAGGGACAAGCAATTAGGTGGCAAGAAGCTACCCCCGTATAGATTTCCTGTAGTATTTCTGCGCGTGTCCTTGAACCGCAGCACCCTCTATCTAGGAGATCGAGTTTTAGTTTAGAGCTCAGAGGATGAACTGGACAGCTGTCTCAACCCATGATTCAAATCCTGAACAGTGGTCTGCATGTCTTTTTGCCCACGTACAACTAGTCTGTTTTAAAATAGTAATGTCTCAAACACTGATGCTTAATATAAATTGTCTGGTGGCAACTTTTTATGGGTACTGTTTAACGGTGTGATCCTCCTATGAGCTTTGCCATGGTGGTAAAGGAGACCATCACTGCACAACCAGTGGTAAGATCAGGGCCTCAGCAGTTCGACTGCCGTTAAAATAGTTGTGTATAAATCTGTTAAGCCCGAAGTAATCTCACAAGAGGTGATCCTAACCGATATCAACTGGAGAAAAAAATGTTTGTTCTGGTTTACAGCATTTACAGAAATTTAGTGTTCTGATTATTTGTCAGTCTTAATGTTCTTAAGGCTCTATATGTATATTTTATTGTTAAATATGTAAATGTCTTACAAGTATGAAAACTCAGGAAATATAACTGTCATTGCAAAAACAGAGGATTATTTTCAGACTCACAAAACAATAAAACAAACCTCACAAAAATTAATTCAGTGGAGCATGATACAACTTCACAGCATATGGGAATAAATTTACAATGTATAATTTTCATGCCAGAATTCTTGAGTTATCAGATAATGTATTTCCTTTCAATGATTATTCTGCAAGCCATATTTAGGCCTTTCTAACAATAGAAGCTTCACTGTGTATTTCAATACAGAGTGCTCTTGTGTGTTGTTCACCCATCTACAAAATAGCTTTCCTATTTAGATTGGGGAAGTTAGAATAAGGAAAAGAATTTTCTTCATTCATGTGTTTGGCAAAAAAAAATAAAATTTGAGTCATTGAAGTCTGAAGACAAAGAAAGTAGCAACAGTAAATATTTGCCTAGAATAAATATAGCAACAGTAAATACTTCCCTAGAACTTAAGATTTATGATAATTCAGCAACTTATTTGTGTTAGCTGAAAACATTCTTAAACAATATAATAATATATATTATTATACATTGAATAGACTTATAAGAACATACCTGTATTTCTACTTCTTAAAATCAGAGGTTGCTCTTACAGACTGGGGACTTGATTTTCGTTTATACTACAAAATCTACAGTTCTTTTCTCGGTGGAAAAGGGGTTTAAAGGAGAAGTAAATAAATACAAGAATAAAGCCCACTTTGCTACTAAAGATAGCAGGCAAGGAGTTTCAGTCCCAAGAGCAGTAGCTGTGAGGAGGGGCTGACCAAGGCTCGGAAAAATTAACTGCGGGTGAGGAGGGGTCTGAGTTCAGGAAAAGTCAAAGAAAAAGGGAAGAAAAAGAAAAAGATAACTAGCCCAAGCCTGATTGTGGAAGGGAAGGTGACATACTGCAGTGATGATCTGGAAGCAGAGGTATCAGGGAGCAGAGAGGAGTTGGTGGGCTCAGCTGCACGAGGTCTGGTCATGAGTGCCAGCAGAGCAGAAAGAATGGGGACTACCAGAGCCAGCTTGCAATTGCCATTACAGAAGAATTAGTAAGCCATTTGATCCAAATTTTATTAGGTCTGTCTTTTGCTTTACGTAGCCACAGCATTTCTTATCTGATCTGGAATGACAGAAGAGCATTCACTGTTGTGGTTAACCACAGTCTCACTGTAAATGGGACTCTGGCCCTGGCTGCCATTTATTATGCACTGCAGAACTTGTATTTATGATACACGCATGCCAGACCTTGCCAGTACGTAGCGAAAGATGAAGGCTAGAGCCTCTACTTACCAGAAAATAAGTTAAGTTTCCACAATTAAATGAATGAAACATCTAAGAATGAAATGTGAATAACTTATTTTCTGCACAGGTGATAGAACTGCTAACCTGTGCAATCCAAAGAAAGGATTGCACAATGGGAGGGTAGATAAGAATGTCATCTTTGCACCCAGTTACCTTCTAACCAAATCAAAATGGCCATTCTGTGCTGTTTCTACAATGTCTTAAATGCAAACATTTGTGAAATTTAATAGCTTTGTGGTTAAAAATTCAGAGCTGATCTTGCCAAAGGACCCTTTGAACCAAGACTTTAAAACCTGATCGGACTCCTGTAGTCACTAGATTTCTACACAGGAGCAAGAAACTATTCACACACAACTAATTGTATGATTTGCTCTAAATATTTGAGCCAGCATCACAGAGGGACACAGCCTGCTTACTCTCTTGTATCCGTTAGTGAGAAGCAAGTACACTTGGCAATGTCTGCACAGCAATTCGTTCACCAAGCAACAGAACTAAAGACTTTCCAGTGATCTCCCCCCACCCAGCTGTCATGTGCTTATTGGTTTTCTCTTATGAATATATGGAATCTATGCTCTTCACAATCCCCACATCTGCCTCCTTTCCCCCATCCACTGCAGTCTCAGATGCCCCGCACTTTTCCCGACACACCTGCCATCCTTTCTTTCCCCTTTCCTGTCCGGTTTCTCCTCACGGCCACCATGCCACCACTGTCTTCCATAGGCTGTATGCTCTTTGTCAGATCTTCCAGCTTGGCAAGAAACATGTTCTGAGCGGGCTAGATCTTCACATTTCACCAAGAAGAGCTGTCCCTCCATGTCCCTCGGCTCTGGTACTAGGGCAGTCTGTCCTTGTGCCCACCTGCAGATTTGCACAGCATTGCAGGAATGACATAGTTTTGTGAATTTCTTTTCTGAGAAAACAAATCAGAAGATTAGATTTAGCTTGATCAATGGATTAAAAATTTAAAAAGGTTTAGACTGACAGACATAAGCATGATTTTCTTAAGAAACCAAATTAAAACTGTTAATATACATGCATGCATTTAGCAATTTCCTTTCATTGCTGTGCTGCTGACTTTTGTCAGCATTTGTGAATTCCAGAATAAATTGTAGATGTGAAGGAAGAATCTGGATTGTTTCTGCTTAGTGCCAAAATACAAAATTAAGTTTTACAACTTCTCGTTATTTTACTGATTTTATTTTTTATTATAGATTATATATCTTATTATATATCAGAGAGGCTATGGCTTCACACAGCTGTGAAAAGGGAAAGCCTATCTTGTAATATTTTTGTAGTTATCTGTAGAAACATGACTGAGAAACAATTTTACTGGTCTATTTTAAAATGAAATATTGCAGGAAATGTTATGTTGAAGTCGTTCAAAATGTGAAAGAAGTATGTTTAAAAAATTTTTACACGCTTTACACAAATTGTATCCACGCGTATAGCTGGTAGGTACGGATCTAATGCACATAGTTTGATCTAAACTTTATGTTACAGTCAGATACTACATTTCTGTATCTGTGCTGCAGGGAGTTTCTCTCCTTGGTGAAGGAGAAATTGGTCATGAAGAGGAAGAAAAAAACAGATGATGATTTCTGCTCCAAATAGATCATGGAAACATAGAGTAAGTTGTAGGATGACTTGATGACTTCCCTTGTTTGTTGAACGTTTGATGTCTGACTTACAGCTCAGACATTGGGAGCGAGCTGTAGCGATGCCAGAGATAGGATGTTAACGTTGGAGGGAAGGAGGAAGGGAGGCAGAACTAAGACCAAGGGTAATCTGTTATGGAATCTATAGCTAGTGGAGCTATTGTGTAACTAATCCAAAGTCAAATGAAAAAATACTTATTTTTCTGAATTGGAGTCCATTGTGGCTATTACATTTTTTGGTTTTCTGAAAAAAACCGAGGCCCGTAGAGAATGAAAGCAATCTGGAGTAGGAGAAAACAGAAGGGTAGCCTGTGCTGTTTCTTGTAAACTAATTCCTGGTATAGTATTTTTTGCCAAGAAATTCTGATACCGTGTGAGTAGTGAAAATGGATTCTGCAACATTGTCTTTTATTTGGGCATTTTGTCCTGTAACATATGCCCAAACCCATGCCTGAAGCACCTCAGCTAGTACATGTATGTGCTATTGCGGTAGCTTTGTAACGTCGCCGTGGCACAGAGGTACCTGCTTTCTGGCTAGCTTTGTGTTTTACCATGTTACTGCTCCTAGGAGTGTGTCCCAAGCTACAAGGATATTTTGGAGGAGATCCCCCTTGTTGATTGTTCTTTCGCTAGGATTTCTGGGCTCACGCTGGCCCCCCTTCAATGGAATAGGCGGATGGCTGTCAAACACCCCTGTAACAGGGCAGTTACAGGACCTGCTCTTAGAGTGGGGGCACTTGGACTGATGCTGTGACTCTGAGCCATGCCTCTGGCATGTAAACTCCAGGGTTCAGATGGTCTGTTGTAGTCAGCATTTCCTATTCTCTAGGTCGCTCCTATCACATTTTCAGAGGTCCATGTTCTTGGGGTGCACTCACCTCAGGAGCTGGGCATTGCCTTTCGGAAGCACCACACTCTCCCAGGTAAGTGTACGGATAGAGGAGAAAACCAGTATCGGCGCCCTGAATCACTCATGCAGTCCATAGTTCCTAATTATTTGGCACACCAGCAGCTATATTGAAGGTGTCTGAGTGGACCTAGATATCAATTTCAGCATTTGTTGATGTTTGAGTGGCAAGATTGTTATTTTCTGTATCATTGGTTAAACAAAGATTTACTAAACTGAGGATTCTTTTTAAACAAAGCACACGGATACTGGAGCAGGCTAACCATTGCAGAACATCTCAATTTTTCAGTAAGCTTTTGCAGCCACCTAAAATATCCCTGCCTACTGTTTGTGGGGATATTGTGAAAGCAGTCAGTCAGTGTCGCATGAGCCAGAAAAAGAACCAGCTATTAAACTGAATTCTAGTGTTACCTTAACAATCGTTATTTTATCCCATGTTTCCCAAATTCTAATCAATTTTAAAGAGGGAGGGATGGAGTCCTTAAAGCTCAGTGGGGGGAATTTTTATATTTTTTCATAGGTATGAAAATCTATGCAATAGCAGGACCTAGCTCATGTAGGTAAAGGAACACTGTGAATTCTGAGAGGCACTTTTCAAATACAGAAAGATCCTTTTGTCGTCATCACCATCGTCCCCATTATGCTGGACTATAATGATGTGGTAAATAGTGAGATGTAGTTGCATAACTCTGAAAGTTGGCTTGCATTCCTTCAGAAGGAAGAAGAAAGAATAATTCCTCTGAACAAATTATTCAGACTTTACAATGCTCTATTTTGTTACAG
This sequence comes from Falco punctatus, assembly GCF_963210335.1. Taxonomy (NCBI): domain Eukaryota; kingdom Metazoa; phylum Chordata; class Aves; order Falconiformes; family Falconidae; genus Falco; species Falco punctatus. The sequence continues at coordinate 90,416,758 of NC_137584.1, forward strand.
AAGCAATTTTTTTCTCTTTTTTTTTTCCCCTTTCCTTATAGACTATAATTAATCAGAAGTATTTCAGATTATTGTTAGACTATACCAGTATTTTTTGGGGCAAGTGTCCATTCTCACTGGCACAACAGTAACAAGATTTCAAATAATTAGCTGGTTTGTGAATGCTCAGAGTCCAAAGGAAAGGAAAATCAAAAAGCTAAACTCAGGATTAGAATAATTGACAAAATTTTTTTTCCCTTTCTAGGTACATGGAGAATTTTGCTTCATCAAGGTTATTCAGTGCAGAACTGAAATGCAGTTCTTCAGAAGTCTTTGGGTTTTTAACATTTCCTTACAAATATTTTTTTTTCCACATTTTTGAGGGCAAACATTTTAAAAGTTTTTGTCTTGGACGCTGAGTTTTTAGTACTTACTTGAAAGCTTCCTTCTCTTTTTTCTTATTTTTGAGGGCAAACATTTTAAAAGTACATGTCTTAGCACTAAATACTCAGTGTCCCATTTGAAAGCATCCTGTTGGTTTTTGGAGCGCTCCCTCTGTGACTCTGACACTCTGGAAAAAAATAAGGACTAGAAAGTCATCTCTGATCTATCAGTTTGGAAGGGACACGGCAGTATTAAAGTCTTAGGGATAGCTTTGTGTTCAATGGGAGGGCACAACTAAAAGGGCCTGTGGAGCCTACATACAAGAGCTTTGGAGTAATTTGAGGAATAATTTATGTTAGATTATTTGTCATGACAAAGCCTCCTAGCCTTGCCTTGTGTGTTGGGTTTGCACAGCAGGGTTTTGGTAGCAGGGGGACCACGGGGGTGGCTTCTGTGAGAAGCTGCCAGAAGCTGCCCCCATGTCTGGTAGAGCCGGTGCCAAGGTGGACCTGCCCCTGCATGGCTGAGCCCGCCAGCGATGGTGGTAGCTGTGTGACACGTTTGGGAAGGGGGAGAAAACTGTCCAGCAGCAGCAGCAGTCAGAAGAGAGGAGCGAGAACATGTGAGAGCAACAGCCCTGCAGCCCCCCAGGTCAGGGCAGGGGGTGCTCGAGGCGCCGGAGGAACCTGCGGGGGAAGCCCTGGTGAGGCAGGCCGTGCCCCCAGCCCATGGAGGGTAACGGTGGAAAGGTCCCCCCTGCAGCCTGTGCCGGACCCCGGGGCAGGGGGTGCCCGCAGGAGCCGTGACCCACGGGCAGCGGCGCTGGGGCAGCTCTCGGCAGCGCCCGTGGCCCCGTGGGGAGGAGCCTGGGCCAGGGACCCTGCAGGGACCCCCTGGGGCCGGCTGGGCCTGGGGGCTGCGCCCCATGGAACGGACTGGCGTTGGACTGTCCCATGGGAGGGACCCTTTGCCTGCGGGGAAGGGAGTGGCAGTAACGTGATGAATTGACCACGACCCCCATTCCCTGTCCCCCTGCACTACTGCAGGGGAGGAGGGAGAGAAACTGGGAGCAGAGTTAAGCCCAGGAAGAAGGAAGGGGTGGTAGGAAGGTGGTTTAAGATTTGGTTTTATTTCTCATTATCCTCCTCTAGTTTGATTGGTAATACATTAAACTAATTTCCCCAAGTCAAGTCTGTTTTGCCCATGACAGTAGTTGGGGAGCCATCTTCCTGCCCTTCTCTGGACCCAGGAGCCTTTCATTGTGTGTCCTCTCCTCTATCCTGCTGAGGATGGTGGGCAGCTGGCATCCAGCCAGCATCACCTCATCCAGCCAACAGCTCATCTGTCCATCCCTCCTTTAGCCAGCCCACGATAGGACTGTGAGAAGTTCATTCCATTTGATGACTTCCTGTTAGCGGGAGATCCTAATCTAGGCTCTGTGGGCCTTGGGGAATGCAAGTTCCATTGCACTTCTAGCAAGAAAGTAAAAAAATGAGAAAACAAGTAAGAAAATTATAATGTACAATCTCCTTCTGCTGTAGTCCACACAGAAAATGAGGGGCTGCCCTCGTCCATGTTTATATCAAATGTCTGTCAAACAGACCACCATGCTGCTCATCTCTTTGCATTTATTTTCCAAATCTCATTCTCGCCCAAGATTTCATTTGCTAGATGTATGTTGTGAGCCTTTATTTTTTTGCCTTTTTGTTTTTTTTTGATAGAACTATGGGATTTCATAAGTCAGAAAGACTTTGTACTTTTGGGGATCAGTGTAAAGAAAATGCTATTTCCACCTGGTGCTATTTCAGTGGATTAAGCAATGCATCAAAACATACATATTAGTTTGAGTGATAATACCTCAAGGTCTCATAGCTCTGCTGGGACTACGATAGCTTCCTTGATGCTACCTGAGATTCTGGCACGTATTTTTCATCACAGCACTCTTGATGTAAATATCTGATATTCTGTGTGATAGGAATTCTGCAATCATCTTGTAATTGATTCATTATCTAGACAGCACTAATGGAAAGGAAATGAAGAGTCCGCTTCAAAAAAAGAAGAAAAGTTCCAGTGCCATACCAACTGTGGTTCTTAAGTGTGCTGCATTTGTGTAAACTCCCCTTCGCAGCCCAGCTTTCAGTGGATTCTTGGGTTTAGTGAAAGAAGTGAAAGTAATTAGTCTGATGGCCCACTTACAACTACTGGCAGGAAATCATTCAGCAAAGTCTGTTGGTTACTGTGTCGCAGAAGATTCCCAATGGTCCTTGGACATAGGACACATCCTCTAGCAGGAATATTCAGAGGGATTGTTCAAAAACCACAGCAAACAGTTCATAACTGTAGTCAACATACATATTTCAATTCATGTGTTTTATATGCTTCACATCTGTTGTTCTGTCAATTTAAATTGATTTAATATAAGTGCTCTTTTTTATTTAGAAAGACATCATTTTTTATATTTAGCACTATAAGTAACGTCTGCAAGTATCATGCGTTCAAAGCTGTTTCTTGACTATATTGGCACTGCCCAGGGGATACTGTTTTAAAAATTTGTCCTGAAAGTCAAATTCTTCTATCTGAGCCAGGTCTTTAAGTAGGAGCTTCATCTTTGCGTGTGTCAAGGTAATAACTATACAGTAAAAATAGATTATAAGGTGTATGTGAGAAGCATCAAGCACAAAGTTACTTACTTTAGTGAGAGCAGCTGTAAATTTAAACAAATTTATTTGTCTCTATATGTGGTGTATATAGAGACATATATACATTTCTTATCCTGTTCTTTCCCATGCATTATTCATTTTATTGTGATCAAAACCTACAGCTTATATGTAACAAAATGTCATTGGTGCTAGGTTCTCCTAACACTCTAGTTTCCAAAATACTTGCAGTTTCACTGGTGATGCAGGGTAATTAATTTGCTTATGCAGTTTCTCTCCTTTTGATAGTGCTAAGGGTCCATTTGCCACCAGATGTCTTTCTGCCTGACTGAGATGTTTCTGTGGTCTTTGAAGACTAACTTACATATCAGAGGTGAGCTGTTACCTGCTCCTAAAACAAAACAGCAAAGCTTGTTGATGAATATTCAACCGACAAAAAAATCTGAATATTCAAATGAAGTGGTTTTTATACTTAGGAGAAAGAAAATTAGGCAGCAATACGATGTTTGAACTTGGTCAGCTTCTTTGCTTATCTTATCATAGAACTGGAGCATCCTTTCAAGTAAAAATGTTAAGATTATATTTAATTGGATGCATTTTCCTTTTTAGGAAGCTGTGCCCTACTTGACTGTAAGCTTCAGTTTAATGACTAGTTTGGTTGAATGAAGACCTACAGTCAAGTGATTTGCAGAGGCATTGTGATTTGTACTTAGCATGAAAATGAAAAATTACTGTATGTTCTGGGTATTTTGCATGATTACTTGAAATTTTATACTTACAAGGATATATTTATCTTATTAATTGATTGTTCCAGGAGACAAGTGACTAATTACTAGCCATGTAGAAATTACCTTCATTCATCTTGCCTTGCTATTGCTAGAATGTAATACTAAAAAAACCCCAGTGGTTTATAAGTAGACCATATCAAAATATTATTTATGATGCTTCATGCTAATTGTAGTGTACAATACTTTGTTGATACATTAGTTTCAATATTATTAGCAATCCAGTTGAATATGAATGAATATTCAATTGAATGTTACTATTGAAGCATTGACTCAATATGTTTTGGCATCCCATCTTTGTCTAAGAACTGTTCTGTAACAACAATAATATAAAAAACTATTTCATAGAAAAGTCTGATGGTTTAAAGAAACACATAGTTGTGATTTATTGTAATTAAAGGTGTTCTGTGGCCTACTGTGCCTATTTTCTGCCTTTTGACCTTCTTGCTTCCTCTCTGTCCATTTATGCATTGCCTACAAACCTCATTCTAAAACTCTGAGGCAGAAGGGAGGACTGCTCTCTCGTTTTAGAAGCGGCCTGCCATCGCAGTGCCTTCCTGCGTTCCTCCATGTAAGGAATTCCTCCCCGTGGTATATCCCTGTCTGAATTTAGAAGAAGACAGATGCGGTGTCAAACTAATTGTTTTAAAACAGTGCAACTTAAGGCCGTACTTAGATCTACTTGGTGGAGCTTGCCGTGGCACACTAAGTATTTACCAGTTGGCCCCATTGGGTGCTGGCTGGTGCGGGTCGCAGTCCCAGTATGGCTGAAACATTCCAATTTCTCTGCCAAGTAGGCAATAATCCCTCCAGGTTAAGGAGATTGGGTCCTTTGGGAGGGCAGCTTTATGAGTTCATAAATCTTAAAAAAAATCCTGTTGTCTCATCAAAAAAACATTTTAAATTATTCTAAGGTATACTTTTGAAAAGTATATGATCCTAACCTTTTCTTGTCAAAGAACACATATGATGCTAATTAGGAAGGTGGTAAAAATACTTTTGCATGTCGGCAGCTGGAAGAGAATCAAAGTGTATGTGAAAGAAATGACAGCTCCAAATCAACCTAAGGACCTGCCGCATTCTCCTTCAGCCCTTCCTTGCTGGTTCCTGGAGTTCCTGCTGGCATTCAGGCTGTACACTCTTAGTTTTTCCCCTGTCGCTTGTGTTTTAACACCTAACGCTCTGCGCCAGCTAGCAGAAACTGAGATGCTGAACTTTGCTTGCTAAGTTGTGTTTTGTTTCTAGTGTGTAATTAAATATATTTACATTCAATTATATAGATGAAGATATTGGGATCCACCAGTACCATGACAAGAAAGAACCAGGTAAAATAAAGTAACCATAACTAAAACTAAACAGAACTTCCACATGTTCAGTGTTTGATGCCAGCTGCTTTGCACTGAAAAATGCAACTTCAGAGTTTCTTGTAAATATATCCCTCTATTTCTGTAAATAGTCCAGAAAGATTATCTTTCCAAGTTATGTCAGAGTCTTTTCGAAAGTTTTATTCCACAGAAGAAAAAAATTGGAAAAGTAGTTACATAAAAACCACCTTTATGTCGTTAGAAACTGCGGTGGGATTTTACACACTAAATTCTAATGCTTTATCGTCACTTCAGCCCCTGCACCTGCTGCCGGCTGGCCGGGGGCGGTGTGCCCGGGGGGGAGGGGGCGGAGCGGTGTGCGGGGGGGGGGGGGGGGGGGGCGGTGTGCCGGGGGGCAGCTAGCCCCGCCGCCCGGTGTGTGCGGGAGCCCAGCAGGGGGCAGCGGGAGCGCGCGGGAGCGCCGGCCCGGCCTCCGCACCCCGCCCGGGCTCTGCCATGGCCATTTCAGACCGAACGATCAATTTTCTTTATCTGATTAATCCTGTTAATCCTGGAAGTTTCGCGATGGGCCAGGAGGCCCGCTGGCTGGAGTTGCTGGCTGCTTGCGGCCCGCCTAGCGCGGGGCTGGGCAGGCGTCCCCGGGCTGCGCCCCGCGGTGGCGGCGCTGGCCCCGCGGAGGGGGCGCTGGCCCCGCGGAGGCCCCGCGGAGGGGGCGCTGCTGACGGCCCAGCTCCGCGCTCTGCCGGGGTCGGTTGCCGCTCACCCCGCGCTCTGATGAGATCGGGGGCTCAGCAACGCCGCCCACCTGCTGGGCTACATGAGCTTTTCTTTCACTGCAAATTTAAGATATCTGCCTCACGAGGTGAAAACATCGGGGCTGTCTTAATTTTTTTTGTCAATTTCTATGTTTTATCATACTGTATGAATCTTCTCTCTAATATTAATATTTGCTGACAGCAGTTGTAAGGATTATCATTCATCTTTTCATCCTTTCTTTCCTTTAGCATCGCAGATGAAGCATTGTTACTTAGAAGAGGAGGAAAATCTAGCAGAATGTAAGGACATTTTCTGAGTTTCTTGTTGCAGTAAAACCAGACTATTAATTTGGGTTGGTGACGCCCTTGGAAAATCACTCTCTCAGACTGCTTCAAACGTAACTTTCCGCACATGCCATTTAAGACAGACAGTCACAGAACTACCCAGCACAAAATAATTGAAAAGTTGTAATTATTCCTTCCTGGTGTATTTGCACTCTGTTGTTTTGTGGTTTTGTCGCTGAGCATGGTAGCGTGTATTGCTTCTGCAATCCATTGTCAAGAGGAATCACGAAGAATAAGCCAGATTTTTCCTTGTGAAGCTTGCTCAGTAGATGAGCAATAAACATTTTCCCGATCGACTCTTGAACTGAAATACCAGCTGCCTCAAAACTGAAAATTATAGCTAAGATACTTTCAGCCAAAATAAAATTCTAAGTTAATAGTGAGCTACCTGAGAATGCTTTTAGCTTTGAAACATCTACACTGTTCCTGCATTGTCTGGTTAAAAGCAATTTCAGTTTACGCTATCACGGAGCAGTATTATGGCGGTTCAAGGCTTTTATATTAGTACAACTTCAGTTCAAGTTTTACAACTCCTCCATAGTTATTATTGCTCAGAGCATTCATTAATACTCAAATATTATTACGTGATGACTCTGAAAAATCTAATTGATTTGTAGATGACTTCACAAAGTAGCATGCGTGCTGTAAGAATTGCCTTAACATTTTATCTTATAATGAAAATTCACGTGGAGTTGTGCATGTTTTTGAAGGCAAAATGTGTTCCGGAAGGGTAAGTTATTTTGCAAGACCATAAGGTGTTTTTGGAGCAGGTTGAAGCCCCGCTGGGGATATGGGTATAAAGGTGCGTGCAGCCATGTGGTAAATCTACACCCGCTGCGGAGAGTTGTGTGTCAGTCAGAGTCAATACAGCTCTGTAAAGGTGAGGAGATGAGAAAGGGTTATAAGTAGGGAGGAGCATAATGGATTTACATCCCTTGTGCTCTTCGTAGCATTATCTTACAGGCGCTGCCTGTGTGAAAAGAGAAGCAGGCCCAGACAAACCCCGTTATATGGAAGCCTCGGCTGTTATCTTTTATACGTGTGACATGCAAAAGGAACAGAAGCCACTGCACCTTGTTGCTTTAAATACAGGGGTGGCCTAGGCACATTTCTTAAAGTGGAGCACTGGGTTACTTTATTCACAGCTGCTGCTTTCTATAGATAGTTTGGTATCTGTACAGGCAATTCCCATTTTACGTATGTGGATAAATATTCCAGGATTTAGGAGGGCACCTATTGAAAATGTGATCTTAACATGCCCAATTAATATCATCCTAACAGTCCCACCAACACTGGCTTCAGTCCAATAAAACACAAAGAAGTTGTATGTTGGTGTGCTCTTCTGTTGATATATGAAATCCTTCATTTTTTCACTCTGTAGCACTTCTGTTGTAAGTTACTTTTTGCAGGGAGTTTTAAACACAACTGTTAAGTCCTTCAGGCTGGAAGTTGGCATACAAACTGACAGCTTGGAGCTCAAAACTTTTCATCAGTTTTCCTTCAGCTAGGCTAGATTTTAAAAAGACAATGTGTTCTAGTTTTCTCATGGTTTTTATTGTATACTTATGAGCAGAAAACTGCTCACTTTTAAATGATGAAATTTCACAAGTTATTAGAGCCTGATTCTCAGCCATGAAACAAACCAATTTCTAGCAACTCCAGGGGAAGCTTTGCCTCCTGGTTTCAGGATGAATGTATTAGGCCAGAATTTTCACAATAGTTTGCTGAGCATTAATAAATTTGTTAAAGGACTGTAGCAGTCGTGCACTTTCTTGTTTGCTTGACTTGGCAGATTTTTCAGACCAAATTTTCAAGAAGAAATCCTATAAATAACTATACTTCATAATAGAAGTTATGGTGTTCACAATTACCTGTTAATACCTCTATTGTACATATATATTTTGTAGACATGTTAGTGCCTGTTTTTTTTTTTAAATTAGGCAATGAAATGCTAGTTCAAAAGAATGGTATTTCTCTGTTTAGGAGTTGATAACTTGAATGTGAGTTAACATACCAAATGTGAGATGCTTTCTCACAGCAAGTGCTTAGCAGCTGGGTGAGATACTACATCCTGAGAGCTTTGTACACAATTGCCATGGTGAAGTCATGGTCGGTGTGGCTGTAACATGCTAACTGTTCCTATGACAGAGCCTTTCAAAAGGATATTCTTTGATACCAGAAAGTGATAGAAATCATGGCCATTTCCTTCCAATTACAGGCAAGTTGTATGTTTATGGTAACTCCTAGAAATCTTAGTTTTGTGTTTCCACAGAAAAGGAAGGTCAACTTGAATAACTTTTTTTATTATTATATATAATTATATGTATGTGTAATACTGTCACCTACATATACACATTTCTCTATCTTCTTTTTTTTTTTTTTCTTTTTTTTTACTTTTATATGCCAGCTCGAGATTACCCTTGGATACTGAAAAACAAGCGACCAGACAAACTGCGAGATACACTCAAGGAGGTAGAGGTATGCTTCAGAAAGTTTCAAGTACAGGAACATATAATCCGGTTTTCAAACCCCTTTCAACAGCTTTAATTTTCATAAAGGTCTAACTCTGCCCGTGATGATAAATGTGCTTTTGTGTGGCGGGCTGTTCTAAAACAGCTGCATCTTTGTGTGGCATGCTTCATCTATAAAGTTGAAAATCAGAAGTATGTTAACTGGTAGTGACAATGTGTACTGCCAGCTCCACTTTCTGTTTTCTGTTGTCCTTTAGGACTTAATGCAAAACAGTCAATGTGTGCTGGGCAGATGGAAGAACAAACATATCTGTCAGGTAAAATGTTTTGACAAGCTCTCACAGTGTTCAGTCAGTGGAGTCAAAAAGCTATTCAGTGATTCATGCATTACTGTTAAAATGTTAACTAACACAGAAAATAATTGTGTGTTTTTTTAATGTATGGGCTCTTATGACTTAGATTGTGTTTATTTAAATTTCTAGCCTGAAGTAGATGCTACGAAACAAAAATCTGTTTTTTATCAACAAGAAAAATTACATTAAAGTGCCCTGATTCTGTGTGATTATTATTATTTGGGGAAACTGAAAGCATCCTGTACCTCAAAATAGCACACTAAGGGAGCAGTTAAAATGTATAGACAGGTCTGGAATCTATGTTATATTACATTTTTATATCTGAAATTATTTACATGTCTGTCACAAATCTTTTTACTTCGAGCTTGTGTAATAGGAAGGAAGCTATAACTCTAAACCAGCTAGATCATTAATGAAGTTATGGAACAAAAGATATTGTGACATGTGGCACGCATGTAGCTATGTTCTCTGTCTTTATAAGTTCCACATAGTGTATCAACAAACAGCTTTGCACACCCTCATTAACACAGAACAGTAGAGTATTCTGAAAAACGTACGTATTTTGTTAAGTTTCAGCAGTCTTCATTGTTCATGAGGAAGTGTGCATCATATTTGAAACTGCTTTAGCATGGGGAATACTTGTAAATATTACTAATACTGTTTCTAAAAAGAAATGTCGTATTTTAACTTTTATGCTTTTTCACATTCATAGTTTTTTTTCTTCTATTTCAAGTAGTTCCAAATGTGTGTCAGCAGGATGAATATTAACTATTTGAACATTATACAGCTGAAATTCCAGAAATGTCTTTAAGAATAGCAAAATGTTTAAATACCTGACATACCAAATAGCATATAGTCTTTTTGTATCAATAATAAAGATATTATTGCCTAAGCTACACTTGCCTATCAGATCTTATCACTAGTAAATGTATATAATTTGCGTACAGATTATGTATTATATATCTGTGAATGTTAATTTGCTAGAACTGATTTAAATATTAATTGCATGCTAATTTAGGTGACTAATTTTTTAGTTAGTATTGTTCTGATTAGGAATGGAATTTGGTTAAGAAATACTGAGTCAATTAGCCATGAGTGTATTCATCTGCTTCCCAGTTTGCTGTCTCTTCATTTGCGCTCCCTGTCCATTCTCCCTCGGTTATTTTCCTTCCCCTCTCATCTATCTGCATCCACTTGCATTCCTTACCAATACATACTATGGAATAGTGAACTTCTTGCCAAAATTTTATTGTCCTGCCTTTATAGTATAACAACCTTCAGTATAAAACTTTTTTTTTTTTTTTTAACTTAGCATCCTCTGAGTAGTTTCAGGTTTACATAAACAAAAAGGAGACAAATACAATTCTACCTATTTCTTGTACAAGATGGGAAAGAAAAGTGATGGGTGTTTTTATCTTAGTATATCGGGACTGGCTCTATATTGGATTGACTCATGTAAAGGGGTAGCTTGGTAAATTGAGTATTTTTTTAGGGATTTTTAGATGGTTTGTATAGCCAGAGTTTAAGTCACAGTAAGCTTATGAAATAGTCAGAGTTAAAATTATAGATAAGAATCATAGTCATTTCTCTGTCCTTAAATTCTGCTTTTAGTTTCTCAATCACAAAACAAAATGTTTCTTTTAATATAATAATGGCTGATAATTGAAGACTCCAACTGGGTTTAGAATGTTCTGCCAAAACAATTGTGTTATTCTACTTTCTGTCTTCCTGAAAATATAACCTGTCCAACAAATGAAAATAAAACAGAAAAAACGAATAATTTGGGAGAGCCTAGAAGAGAAAAGCTGTCTTCTATCAAGTTTTATGTCAAGCTGGTTTTTTTCCTGCTGCTCATCTGTCTTGGAGCATTTTGCAGGGCTATCTGGACTCTCCCTATTTTGATACAATCGTTCTGAAGCTTCTGGAAAAGATGTACCTTTATTTTTTTTAGTTCTAATAGGAGACTAATTAACTGTTTCAGCAGAAAGTCCTTATCACATAATGGTGCAATCTATGTCATAGCGCTAGTGTATTCACATGCTATTTTGGATGGATACCAGAGCAGCTGCTAGTGGAAAAAGAAAAGTCCATGTTTGCATGAACTTTCAAGTGTAATGGAAGCAACAAGTCAGACAAACAGCATGGAGAGCATGCGGTGAACTATCCTGACTGTCCTAATTTTCAGTGATTTGGCCTAAATCTGAGTTTATGGTTTAATTATAGGGTGTGGGTTTTAGCTCTTTGGTTTTTAGCAGCAATACAATATCAAATAAATGAATTCACAGAAATTAAAATATTTAACTCAAGAGCCATCACATTTTTCAATAAATATTCTATGTGTTTGAATCTGCTGTATCTTCAGCTGAACAAGGAAGAGTTCCCTTTGTTTTGTAATAACAATGTGCTATCCAAAAACTTAATGGTTGTTGTACCTTTAGCACAGCAGAACAAATGGAAAAAATCTGAAAGGTGATACAATGAAAACAAGACTATATTTTAAAATAGTAGTATGATTTCCCTCAGATTTTGTGAAAAACCAAGCGTAAGACTGCTGCTAGTGTGCTTTCTGGAACCTAAACATCACCATTCCTAATCCCTCACTGCTTCCTCCAGCACCTCCACCTTCTAACTAGCCCACAAGCAAAAGTTGGGGGCTATAAATGTAAGCATGCATGTGCTAAAAATAAGTATGCTATCGTGTTAACCATTTCTGTGCAAATGACCAGTTAGACTTCATGCGTATGCCTCAATGAAAAATCTAGTTAGTTTGCATGTGGATTACCTTGTCCATTGTATGAATGTATTTCTCAGAATTGGCTCTTCTGTATGAGTTTGCCTAGAACTACTGTAACACTGGCCCAGCTTTCTACCTGTCTTGATGTTTCATTTTATGCATCAAAATTTCTCCTCTTACTTCTTTTATACAATCAGTGCATTAGAAGTTTCATATTTACTTCCTTGCCCATTACCAAAAAGCATCCACTGACCTTTATTTTTGCTGTTCAAAGTATACATTCTAGTACTGCTTAGAGCTTCTGAAACAGATGATGTGCCATTTCATGTAAACATAACCTAGACCATACAGGGATTTTTGTCAAGGAGTTTGCTCTCCTATTTAGAAGAGCTTAGTTGAGCCCTGAAGGACTGGGGTCTTTTCTTCAGCTCTGTTCCTCCTTACTGCAGTAGAATGTGAATGCTCACCGTTTGTGTGTGGTACTTCTGAACCCCAGCTTTGATGACCTGTGATGAGTTGCTGAAGTAATCCTGTAATCCTCAGTTAGTTGATGTCAAAGGAAAATAAATAGACCATAAAAGAAGGGCGACAGAAAAAAAGACAAGTAGTCTTTACAATAAGATGCCACTGTATTGTTTATAATTAAATAAACAATTTACTCCTTGGCTTCCCCTGCCGAGGAGTAATAACCTAAGGAATTAATTTTATCAGTATTGTTGCATTTACTCAGCTCAGCTCTGGCTGCTTCCCTTCCTCTTGGTCTCCTTCTCTGATTCTTTGGAATGCTTTTAAGTTTTGCCACAGAATCATGAAATCAGTCCCATGAAATGATGCCATTGGTTCAGGTTTGGTTTTACAATATAAGCTAGTAAAAATTAATGACATCTAGCCAAAACATTTGATTTCCAACTGTTTCTAGTTTTACATTTGCATTACTATGTAGAATTAAACACATGCCAATGCTGAATTATTTTATTGTATAAAAGCCAAGCACAAGCTGTGAATCATATCTGTTACCTGCTAATGAAAAAGATTTATATATTCTTTGCTAAATTACTTGGAGTTGATGTAGTTTGATTGTGTTGCAATTTACATATGTGTATGAGTGGGTTTTGTGTTACCATCATTGACATATTTAGAACTGGATTCTGAATGGAGATATACAGCAATATTTGCTGACATGGCATGTTATATCAGCTGCAATGCCCATAAGCAAACTGATGTAGCAAGATATGTGGTGACATACAGTAGCACATCTGATATCAAAATCAAGACATTCTGGCTCAAATACATGAGAAGCTAGTACCCATCACCAGTTACTAAGAGGAACACTGCTCTCATATTAAATTCTTTTGGTTGCTTTTGATCACAACCATTAATGTGTTGTGTGGTTTTAGAGATTTGGAGCTAGAAGTACAAATGCATTGATTATTGTGAAACAGTAACATGTAACAACAATAACTTCATCTGTAATAAGGCATGCAACAGAGTAATTACAGTAGGGTGGCTAAGAAAGCAATCTGGAATGAAGAGGTGGGGAAAACCCCTGGGAACCTGCTTGAACAAGAAATGCTTTGCAATTCTCTTCTCCTTTTGCATATTCCTTTGTCGGTTGGGCTCTGGAAGGGAAAACAGTTTGCAGCGATATTTTTTACAGGCATATTTTCCTTCTCTTCCAATTTTAATCAGATAGAAGCAAATCCTGGCTTTGCTCTGCAAGTATCTTTTTAGGTAGAAGGGCTGATAAGCAGCTAAGCTGCATGAATGAGGAGTCAAGGGCCAAGGCTTCCGAGGATAAAGGAATCCACTTAAGTACATGCTTAAGTTCTACTGAAGTCCATAACTTGTGAGCCTGTACTTAAGTCCTTTGCCTAAGTAGTAACTTAAACAAAAAAGTAACTCAAATACATATGGGAGCACTTTGCTGTTGGGGAAGGGAAGGGCCAAGTCTTCCCCTGGGTATCCTCTGCTCCTTGTTATGTCTTTCCTGCTCATTGGAGAATCATTTTTGGCACTCAGTATATAATTCCTTCTATCAAAGTCTTCACATTCAGCTCCTTGGTAACAGAGAAATAAAGTGGCCCTTCCTTCCCAGCGTGTAGACTGACCAGGTGCCCAAACATTTCACTCGGTCCACATTCAAGTACAAAGGCTACGCCTGTTCTTCCAATAGGTGTGAAGTCATGCTTTCGTGTTTTGTTTAGGAACAGCTCAAGACTGTTAAAGCTGTGGAGATGACTCTTCTGATTTCTATTTTTCACACTGCGGTACTTTAGTCTGAAAAATTTGTGATGTGTTTCATCACTGAGAGTTTCTTTTGCTAATTTGATATCTGTTAGATGGAATGACTTTGTGCCTTGTGTAGATAATGCCTCTAATGTTTGCTTTTATTCCTTAGCAATGATGGGCAGTTCCCTTGAGCACTACTTTGTGGAGCTGGATCACTGTGTATCTGTGTTCAAGCCAAGTTTGCAGTCTTCCCCGTTTCCTTTATAGTCATGCGTGCTTGTGATTGGACTGCTCCCATCCACCAAAATATGAGTTTAACTACGCAAGCTTACATATAACAACAACTAAATCTTTATTATCATGTAACAGTCTTTGCATAGACTACACAGTGAGTAAGGAATTGAAACCGTGAAGTTTCAGTTCAAGCACATCACATACATCTTTAGAATATTTTTGATGAAAGACAATATAGAATTGTAGAAGCATAGACTCATTTAGATTGGAAAAGACCCTTAAGATCATTGAGTCCAACTGTTAGCCTCACACTGCCAAGTCCACCACTGAACCATGTTCCTGAGCGCCACATTGACACATCTTTTAAATACCTCCAGTGATGGTGACTCAGCCGTTTCCCTGCTTTATTTAAATACCTGCTTGTACTTCATGGTAAACTTTAAGAACTATTAAAAAAAACCCACCCTCATTCTAATCCAAAAGATTTTTAAAGGCAGGAGGAAGAAATACTGACCTTACATGGCCACATAGTGTGTAAGGTCTCTGATTTACTTTTTAAATTGATACTCTAAAGTTCCTAGAGGGAGTGACTTAAACCTGTGGAGCACAGCAAAAGTTACATTAGTTAGTTAAAGTTAAGTTACAGCAAAAATGTGTTAAATTAAAATTTAAGTTTTGGCCAAATATCTCAAACTTCAGTGGAGAATAATGGGAAAGAAAGTTTTACTGTAAAAATAAAGGAGGAGGGAGCACAATGGGAGAAACAATAAAAGCCATGGAAATGATACTACTACCTACTTTCTGTCATTCTGGCATGCCATACTGGTAGCATAGAGATCTGTGCAATATTTAAAATACATAGCATTGGTTTAATGACTACTATCATAGATGTAAAGCAAAGCACACCTATTCGCACAATATTTTGTATTTATATAAATTTGTTGTCATTCTACACTGGAGCAATTGTGACAGATTTCTATTCTACTTCTGTAACAGGTGTGACTTGGGTCACAGGAAATGAACATAGAGGCATAAAGTGAATTTACACCTGAAACATTTAAGAGTTAAAGAGCTCTAATCATATTTGTTACTCTGAAGCCAGAATTTGCAAGCGTGTCCCTGTACAGCATGGTGGATGGACGTACTAGATGTCAGCAGAATGACAACCATGTGCCCTCATTCCGTAATGCAGTTATTCCAAGATCGTTGACCACCTACAAATCAAAACACATTTTTTCCTGTGTTTTGCCTCTCCTCTTTACTTGGATGGGTGGTATATATCCTTACTCTGTCAGGTAAACGTAGAGGCTACAAAGAGACTTCTAATTCACTTAGGTTTTTCTCCCAGGTTAACTCCAGCTTGCTTTTCTGTCTCCCTGCAAGAAGAGGAAGCATGGGACAACCTACCAGTACAGTGACATTTTCTGAGGGAAGAACATAGCTCCCAAGCAAAGGTGTTGTGGAAGTCACAAGCTGGAGAGTTTATTTATCTGACTGAACCAGCTTTCTTGTTGGCACAAAACACTGAAGGATTTGTGGTGTTTTCTCTGGCAGGCTGATACTCATTCAGTAATTTAGAACTGATCTTTCTAGGGTACTTACGTAAATTTTCCTTGATTGTTGCTTGCATCATAGTTTGTCAGCTTCTGGGTTTCAACCCTCACGTTTTCAACTATGTTCTCTGGACAATTATAGCTAACCGTAGTCAAATTGTGCTGGACTTAACAATATAAAGTTGGAAATAAATTGTGATTTTATCTAATCTAACTTCAACGTAAGGATAAATTAAAGTTTTGAAAGATTGCAATAAAAGCTGCATGAGTGTAGCTGTGTCTAGTATTCTTACTAGGACAGAACCTGAAAGGACATCTGTCGTGACAGGCAGTATTGAAACATTGACTATATATATTTATCAACCAAATGCATGACTAGACTTTGGCAGGGTAGGAATGATCGTTCTTAAAAAATTCATCTCACATCACAGGTATTTTTTGTTTCTATTTCAGACATCACTAGAATCTATTTTTGAATTATTGTGAATTGATAGGAAGATAGATTGGATTAATGCTGATTAAAGATACTAGTCAGGGCAAGAAAATAATTTATTTAAATATGCTTGTCCTTTTCTTTGCTGCAGAGAGCACAGAGCAGTAGTAATATAGCAAAATATGTAGAACCAAGATTTTTTCATGGCTAAATTATTGGGAGCAGGGCATTGCACAAGAGGCAAGCTCCATTAGATCACTACATCCCTGTGGTGATAATATATTTTATTTATTATACGATCCAGTAGATCTCACTGCAAGCAAGCTCGCCTGGTGTTTATGTACCAGTGTGTTGTTCTAAAAAGTATAATGCAACCATGCTTGTCTTGCTCTAGCATAAAACAAACAGGGATTTTTCTGCCAAATTCTGCTACAAAAGCAAGTATTTCTCCCGTAGTAAGTTTTTTAAAAGCACAGAGATTTCTTTACAGATCTGCTGTTAGGTAGAAGTAAGAGCTGGAGTCCCAGCTTTCTGGCCTTTGGTGAGCCCTCTGTACTTCCCTGCAATGGTCTTTCCACTGAGGATTCCTTTGGCAGAAAAGATTGTTCAGCAAGTTTTCAGGCTGGTGTAGCCTCTGCTGAAAAAATAATGGTATTTTTTTGTATACAGATGAGAGAGAGATGAACGCCAAGCTGCCAGAGCGGGTCCTACAGAACTGCTGCCATGCAGCAGCAATGAGAGCTGGCTGGAAACTTCCTTAACTTACACGCTGAGGTCACCTAGTCCAGCAGCTTGCAGGACCAGAGGTGGCACTGGAAGATGAATGGAAATACATTTCTGTTTTCAGTACTGCATGAGAAGATCAAAATCGTAGTAGTGATTTTTTTCACTGTTTTTACATCAGGGTTTCTGTAGAACCCAAGTTTGGCAATAAGTTAATTAGTATGGTCATAATTTATTTTTTTTTTTATAAACCCCAAACTGTCTTTTACCATGTTGCTAAGAAAAAAGTAATCGCTCTAATAAAGCTTTTCGTATACTCCTGCTACTGGAGTAACTTCACAAAGTGAGGTCAATCACAACAGAGCAGGGAACTTCATGGGCTTTATTTTCCGAATTTATTTGCCATAGTAGTTGCATTCAGAAAATTACTAAGTTTAATGGTTTAATTATGCAAAAAGAACTGGTTTTCATAACTCCCGTCACTGAGCATTCTCTCATACAAGTTACGGCATCGGAAGGAGCTGATAAGTACTGTGACTTAGTCTTCAAGATTATATGTATCATTTAATTGAGATTAATTAGGCAGAAATATTCAGTTAACTCTGAAATAAGCCTCTGAATATTCTGTCCAATGGTTTAAATTCCTTCTTTCTAAGAGAGACATCTATAACCTTATGCCAAGGAGTATATGGATTTATTAGGAGCCCACAGTTATGACTGTAGTAGGGCGCTATTAAGTTAAACAATATATAAATGATCAGAAATAACAAGGTTAGCAAAAAGGTGCTGGTTTTAATCAGTGATGATCATAATATAAACTTACGTGAAGCCCAACTTTATATTTTTTTTGATATACTGCAGGCTATGCAGTTATTTTATACAGAAAAAATCAGGTCCGTGGATGATGGTGATCAGCATCATTCCTTTACTCATTCAGGACAGAATTATGATCTCCATTTTTAATGAAATATTTCAGTACATTTCATGCAACATTTGAGAACTTAGCACGCATGTTCTTCAAGTGTTCAGCAATTGTAATTCTTGTACCCGTACAATTCAGTGTTGGATTACGTCTCTCTCTTTCATCGAAAAAGCTTTCAAAGTCATTATAAGACATCTTTGCATCAACGATAATAAGTCTTTTCTGTAATTTTGAAAATTAGATTACTATGTAATGGACAGCTGCTAATATGTACCTTGAAACGTTTCACTTTATTAATGATTCTTGATGTCTTGTTTTCTCGCTCTTTGGATTTAGCTCCTCTTTCACTCAGGTGTATTGGTGTCCCTAAGCCTTTCTGGGCCACAGCTGGAGAAGGTGGTGATTGACAGGACCCTGGTGGGGAAGCTCATCTCCGACACCATCAGTGATGGTAATTACACCCACGTGCAAATCAATTGCCTACATTAACAATAGAGCAGAGAAACAGTATGTCAACAGGTAGACTAATTATTGCCATTGGGGACTTGCAAACACAACAAGTAATTGCATGTAATGCCATAGTTACAACCCTCAGGACTAAGAACACTTTAAGAATAATATTTAACATCAAAGTTTTCAGGCTTGTCAAATACTGAATGGGTTTCTAAAATTCGGTTTCTTACACATTTTAATCACTGTCAACATGCCATTTGAACTTGTCATTTTTACTTCATAGGTTGGAGAATGGGACAGAACCAAACATAAGCCAACTGATAAATTACGTGGGATAATTATTATTAAAATATTAACTTATTAATAAAGGCTGGATAACATTAGTTATGTGGAGGTGTTCTGATTTAGTTTCTAGATTTCCAGAATCTCACTATTGTTATTAAATAGTGACTGTTCAAAACAAAGTTTTAGTTTAAGGCAGAGAAAACTTCTGAAAGTGTACCTGTTTTCAACAGCTTTAGAAAATGACTGTAGTTTTTCCACTGTGTCTCTATAGACCTCCACTGAGAACTCAGCCAGGTATCTTGGCATCTGCATGATCAAGAATATGGAATTTTCGTGTGAGCCAAATTACATGTGCATTATCTTCCAAACTCTTAAAAAGTACACCCAAATTACATCCTTTTAATAAGATATACTAGATTTAGCTTTGGTCTTTAGCAATTGATTTCCTTCCATACCCAGTCATCTGTTGAATATTGGCCTGGTTATTTAAGAAACCTGCAAAAATGTGTCTCTCTGACCTTTTCTTATCAATATGTTTTAGTTTAGTCTTGAAAATTAACATTAATGTAACTACGTTAGTAGAGTTGTTGTTCTAAAAAATGTAACTTCATTTTTTACCAACTAGTGACACAGCACAGAACACATTTAATGTCTTGACTCCTTTGTTTTAGCCCTTCATCTAAATTACTGGAATACTAGTAATTACTGGAAAACTAGTCAACTTTTCCTACCATTTCCAGAAAGAGGATTTCATACTTCCAGGTGACAGAAAATAGGAAAGCATGAAAGCTAAGTTTATACCCAGATTGAAGTTGTTTGTAGAACTTATTTAGAAAACTCTGTCTTTTTTAAAAAAACCAATAAATATTAAATGTATAAGTAAATTGTACATCTCTTGCCTGACATTGGCTTAATATGTGGTAGGAATACAATTTTTAAAAAAAAAAATACCACTTATTAAAAAAGCTTACAACTAAAGGAATAATAAAGCAACAAATATGTTTTCCTACAGTTATGCCATTCAAACTGCTATAAATAGTGTTACATAATAGTTTTTCCTTACTCTCAAGAATTTCTTAAACCTCCATGTTTGATAATACCCGTGTCTGAAGGTGAAACAGGACTGCTTCTGTTCAGTAAAAGCAAACCCCAACACCTGTCATTGCAATATGGTTTTTATTTTCATGATCAACAAAAGAAAATATTTTTGTTACCTGTGCAAATAGTGTTCAAAATGCAAACTTTTGTTACCTGTGTAAATAGTGTTCAAAATGCAAACTTTTGTACTGAACTGTCCTTATGTGACAACCACAACATAATGTTGTCGTAGAATAAATTAACTTTAATCCAACATAATTGCATGTCTTTCCAAATCTGGGTTGGAATTAGGGTTGTGATCATGAAGTTGGCCAAAATAAATTTGATAATGCAAGAATTCTGTGTAAAAATAATAGTTCTTATGGTTAAAAATCACGTATATGTAGAAATGGATAAGGATTACAGTCTGCCAAAATTACTTACGATATGTTGTAATTCTCAGAGTAGCATGTCCTCGTAACACTTGGAGTAAAGGTCAGATTGTGTGTACAAAATACAGAATTAAGATTGCATTTATAATCCTCCTGTCTCTACTACTGATTTTTATTATTTATAGGCAAAATTTAAAAGCTAATTTAATTAGCAATTATGGGAAAAAATCCTTTCCTGAAGGAAAACAGTATTTCTCATTTTGTAAATTATTTTGTGGCACTGAGGTCTTGCGCTACTAGTACGTAGAGCATGAACGAGACTGCTTGCCTTTTGGGGGTAACCTGGCTCTGCAGCACATGGTCCTCTCTCTGTACTGGCCCAGCTGTGCCCACAGCTGCCTTCATGCCGGTTGCATCTCCACTCCTACCCGGGACAGCCACGGGTACTGAAAATCAAGGCACCACTAGTCACAGTCACGCCTGCCCAGGGATCTTTGAACCCTGCTTTCTTCCCTTCAGCCAAAACAAATTTCAGAAGCATCTGAGGTGTGCTGCAGGTCATCTGTAACGTGAATTCTGTGAGGATATCAAAATATTTCAACTGTGCACATATTGAGGGTACCATACTCAGTGGCTTTGACTGTTTGTCTGTGTTTAGGATCTCAGTTACAGTTTCAAACTCACCCTGGCAGCTACTTTATCACCATTTCTTTTTTTTTTTTTTTCTTTCAAAAGCTAGTGTTAATGTTACATTTCAAAGGCAATTATTTGGCTTTAAACTTTACTCTTTAGCATTTGCATACCAGGTACTTCAGAGCTGTGCTAGTACATGACTATTGGAAAATGCAACTGGTTATAAATCAGACTAAAGCAAAGCAAAGCTGAGTAGCCAGTTTTCAATGTTTATATGTAAGACTAAACTGTCAGTCTACTTAAGAGTATGTAAAATACATTTAAGAATCTAGGATAATAGTCATAAATGCATTTTCTTTGTTTTTCAAGGGTGGTTCTGCATTGGTTTTTTTACCCTCAGTCCCTTTTAGCAGAGTGTTCTGAGTTTACTTTCTGAAGACAGCTTGCTAGCTTTAATTTAAACCCGATTCTCATTAACAATTCTTCAGTGATCTGGTACTAGTAACCCTGGTGACTCACTTCATTGTCAGACGTCTCTTTAAATGTGGCCACTGCTTGAATAACTGGGTAGCACTTGGGAAGAATTCTAGATACTCTTGTGTAATTATTTTTTATTGTCATATCAGTTAATAACTTTTATATTGAACTATTTTGGTCTAGCACCCCTTTATGATAACAGCAGGGATTCCACTGCACTTTTCCAGACTCCAAGGTAGTTCTTGGTTCCATCTTGGTTACCTTTATTGTTTGGGTAGCCCCATGTGAAGCTTTCAACAAATCCATAACCCCTCTAAAGCATAATCCTGTATGTAACAGCCTCCTTGATGTCTGCAGCAGCACCCAGAACCTTACAGTATCAAAATACCAAATACACCTCCAGTACTAATTTGCATTTATCATCCTGCTGTGCTGTATTAGGTGCATTTCTGAAATACTGGTGGATGCTACCATAAGAAAAAATGAATACTGAACTGAGATGAAAATTAATGTGGAAGGGCATAAAACATATATTTGAATGTAGGGGTAACTTGATATGAGATAATTTATTCAGGTTTATGTCATCGGAGTACTCCCTAGGCTTTATTTCTCATTTCCAAGAAGGTCCTGGCAGGATGACGCACTGATGTCTTTTAGGAGATTACAGAGGCTTCAGTGTAATATTTAAGACACTGTCTTGAAAAAATTGCTTCTTCCAATGTCTCGGAGGAGGGTTCAGTAATTTGTTTTGTTACTAGAAACAGGTATTACAGTGATGACAATTCTTATTTGTTTTTCAGCTGTTCTTGCAGACAATTTCATCATCTTGTCGTTTGAGAACCATAACCAACTCTGCTTTATTCAGTTTACAAAGAAGATAGATTCTCCCAATGTAAACAAAAGACTGGAAAAACTCTCTTGTTTGGACTTCAAGGTATAGCTGTCAGTGGTGACTGTAAATACCGTAGTAACTTTACGTTATGAATCACAGGTACTCATTGATAGTATATAGCAGTATAAATTGCAAACCTGTATATAACTGACCAGAACAGCTCAAATTCTAAAACTGGCAGTTATTGAAAAGTCAAAAAAAATTACATGGCATTCTGAGTTAATGAGTTAGAATACTGTGCCAAGAGGGATCCAATTTTCTACTGTATTTAGGTTCAGGGCTCAGACACACAGTTGAGTTACCCCTGCTTAACAGATTACCTTGTGTCTGTTGAGCAGCAGTAACTGACCCTTTGCACATTCTCAGCATCTAACAAGCATGAAGCAAAATCTGTAATGGTAAACCTCAGTGTAAAAGATTTAAGGTGATGTGTTTTACCTCTTGTCTGCTGTGGGCTAAAAACGCACACTTGGTCAATTACTATGGCTCAGCTGATACACATGAACTCAGTCATCTGTCTGAGGCACAAGACTGTTGTAATTCTTCGCAGAAATCTTAACTTTCCCTGTAGTTACAGTAATTGTATTGTTGGGACAGTTGGTTTTGCAATTAAGCCACTGAGCTAGGACCCAAGATATAAAAGCTGGGTTTCTCACCACTGACAAACTATGTATGTGACCTTAGGCAAGTGACTCGGTGCCTCTGTATCTCAGTTCAATACATACACAGTGAAGATTAAAATACTCCTTTTTTCCAGCCCTTTATGTATGAGTGTGTCTCGTGTACATAGGAGTGACGGTAGTAGCTGAAAGGCAGTCTAGAGAGAGCTGAGCTGGCTTTAAACTAGCCAGTTGGGATGTCAGTAGGAACCAGCTCATCTCAAGCTGAATTACGCTGTGTCTTGGATGGATTGGGCAGTGTAGACATAACTTATTTCAACCATAAGCTCTTTGCCGTCAGGGCAGTGGCTGGCCTTAGGTGAAAGTGCTTGGCACTACCACAGTATCAAACAATAATCAACCAAAGGCAATTAGCTTTGAACAGGCAGAGTAGGAAAGGGGCTGCGTCTAGTTCACTGCAAGAATGAAGAAGAGGCAAGCCTTTGCCCAAGAAAGGTAGTAAGATATAGTGAGCAAAATTGTGAGTTTGTATTTATTTCAGCCAGGATAAATGTTAAGGAAAACAGTCTTGTGCTCGCAAATATTTTCCCCTTGACAACCCCTCTGTAATTTGCTTCTTCACATAAGAGAGTTTGCATCTGCAAGGCAAGCTTTTTAAGGATGTGTTTAATTTAAGTTTTGCCATAATACGTTTTAACTTGCTTGGTAGAAATACTTTCTGCTAGGGTGAATATCTAATACATTTTCCAGGCTGTTTCAGTTCAGGGCCTCTTTTCAGCAATGACTTGTGTTTGCGAGATTGATCCAACCTCTATAACGTGGATTTGAGACAGTTCACTGTTCACCAGGAACTGAGCTGATACGTAGTTTACTTTAAAATGATGTGCACTTGTGCCTGGCCGATGGCGTTTGTTAAGGTTCTGCTTTAGAAGCAAGTCTGGTGTGTGGTGTGGTTTGGCTTTTTTTTAATAGAGCTGAACTTTAACGAAGAAGCTGTGGTGAGCTGAAGACTGCCTTCATCATTTAATTGTGAGGCCATAGCTCCTTGCTTAATTTATGTTTAGAAAGTAAGTTTGCATTCTGAGTATCATTGGCACATTTTGGATCTAATGGTTATGGCATTTTTTTCTTGGGAAAGAAGAAAAGCCTAATCCATAGAAAAGCCTTTCTGCCCTAGGAAACCAGAAATATCTGCTGCACTCCTTAATAGGGTTGTTGTGTTCAGTTCTTTGCTGACACAGCTGAGCTTCTCGAAACGCCTCCATGTTCAATGTTAACTTTGCTTTCTCTTGAAATCAGTGGGAATCACTATGGATTATTTCTTTGCCAGCCAAAAAAAGGCATTTGCATTTTTTAATTGAATGTTCTTTTGTGTGAGGCTTGCTAGTTAGGCAGCTAAATATAATTTTTATTATCTTCAAAATTGCACCGGTGTGAGCCAGCAGAAGGTATTATTCACTACTGCAATAATATTATGTCAGCTCTCTGCATTGAATTAGAGTTCTTCATGGCTGATTTTGGTCAAACTTAGAAAAGCTAAAAGATGACAGACACAGTCAACACTAGTGTCACTATCAGTAGTACAAAAGAAACAAAAGATGGTCCTCAATTGCGAATGTGCAAACTTGCAACAATACAGGCTTTAGAAAAAAAACAGTTCCTTAGTGTTGACATTTTTTTCAAGAGAAATTGAATTAAAAGGTAGCTTGCAGTGGTATAGAACTACCACGGGATTAAAATCTGGAGCTAAGATTCAGGAAATTTAAGTGTAGCCTTCATTTCTGCCTCTGACTTTTGGTAGCCTTGAGAAATATATATAGCATTTGGGTTTAAATGCCCATTTCTGCAATGAGGAGAATGCTTGCTTACGATCATACGTAATGATATAATTAAATTTCTGTCATATTAACATCATAATTTCTTTGGTACTTTACTTGGACAGAGGCAACTTCATATTGTTCAGCGTCCAGCCTCATGGTGGGCAAAGTTGGCAGGGAACACTATGCAGTACTGGACTACCAGAGTGCTATTAATAATAACAGCAAGTCAGCCAGGCTTTCCTCCTCACAGTTGGGTATTTATCCAAAAGTTGTGGGTTTTAAACAATATATACCTAAATGGGAGAATGACGTTCTCTATCCCCTTCCTTTCTAAACAGTAGCACCTTGGCTTTTGTTTACACTTTATAAAAATACAGGAAGACTTACTGTAGGAATTGCTACGGTCTTGAAGACCAGCAAAACACAAGAACTATGATCATTTGTCTTCTTTTAGCAACATTAACGTCTGAGAGTGCCATGTCTAATGCAAGACATAAAGGTTTACAAAAGATTTGTGGCTGTTATTACAGGTGAAATTGTTGTGAACAGTTAATACTGCAAAACAGGACTAATTAATATCTGTGAAACTACTTGTGTTTTTCCATCGTAATAAATGTGTTGTCACCAAATTGACTATTTATATATATCTTTAATTCAAGTAACATGTACCTGTTAACTTCTTGTATGTTTTATCGTTATGCTTCTAAGTATTTTGACAAGTAAAACAGGGTATTCTGAAAATATTGACCTTTTGCAAGTTTTTCCCATCTGTGGTTTTTTAATCCATTTCAATTTACTGAAGGAAGAGACAGTACAAGGAGTTAAATGTTTACCATGAGAGAACAACATTGGTAATTACTTTGATTTCAGTTCCTTTTGATGTGTATTCAGGGGATGAAGAGGTCAATAATATTATGACCATGCAAATAGAAAAGGGTTCTTTTTGACCATATAAAAAACAGCAAAGGATTATTAAAGCATTAACCTTGATTTTAATGGCCTTGGTTGAGTGGTGAGATCACAATTTGGATGAGCCTGATTATTTACTAAATACAATACATAAATGCAACGGGTTCTTAACACCCATTGCACTCTGGCATTATCGCATTACTGCCATCCTTTGTTGCCTTGCAGACAGGAATATGAAAGCAATCTGTCATGTAGTGAGACTGGCTCCAGAAGCATTTCTCTGATAAGAAGACCCCCTGCCCTTTGCTAGTGTCTGGTCCAGTAGGCTTAGCCATGCGCTTAATCCCCAGAAAGTGGTTCGATTATTGCTGACCAGCAATGGCAAGATAGTTTTTTTTTTCCCCTAGCTATCAACCTTCCATTAATTCCTTAAGCAGAAATGCGGTGCAATCTATATTTCCTTGGCATGTGTCACACAGATGGTGCACTGCTCATGTTTTCAAATAACCATGCTCCAAAATAACAGAGTTTGAATAATAAATTCCACAAATCCTTTCTGAGAAAGAGGCACAATTCTCAAGAGCTGCATAAACTTTACGCATGATGCTGTAGCTCATCCACATTATGCATAAAAGTATATATTCTCTTGCAAAGCAGATGTTTGTATCTGGATTCCTTAATTTAGGGAGGAACAAGAAAGATACATACTTTCTCAAACACTGTAGAATATATTTAATATTTGATTATGTTTTAAACACTAGCCTTAGCTCCCTGGTCAGCTTTGCAGAACTTGTCATTTAATATGGCTAAGCTTAAATCCTATGTGTAGGTCGATGCTGTCAAGCAACCATGACTGTACATTTTGGTATTGATTGGAGTCATTGCAGTAAATTCCTTCTTAACTCACATTCCTTTCCTTCCCAATCCCCTCCCCATAGATAAAGGTGTGAGCATGTCTTTTTCTGTCTGAGGAGATATTTTTTACATTTACAGACAGCCTATATGAAGATATATGTACGCAGTTCTCTGTGTGTGTGTATATATATATATATTCTCTTTCACACATCCAAAGTAAATGCTCCCTATTGCTTCTACTTTGCTATTTTAACACCTCAAATATCTCCTGCATTTTTCTTCCATCAGATTTCTTATGTTGATATACTTGGACCAGAAGGTAGAAGGATGAAACGTCACCTGGCAATAAACTGTAAGCAAGATATGGTCATTTGCTGGTGGTCAGCAACTAGTGATGGAGCATGGCCTTGGTCTCCTATTTCCTGTGAGAGGGACAGAGCCAACCTATTGCTGTTAGGCTGTGCACATGGCAAATTGGAGGTAAAGTGCTGAACTCTCTTGATTTTTCGGATTTGCTAGAGAAATAACTGTTCAACTTAAATGCATATTCAGGTAAATAGAAAGAACAGATATGGTGAAATCATAAGATCAGCCAATCTAATCTTAAAAGCAAAAGTTCGGTATTTAATGGAAAAAGCACCTTATTTAGTATGTTTACTATTTTCACATCAAAACTGGCAATCTGAGAAAAGTAGCAAAGGAGTTGGGTCTTTACGGTGGAATAGCTTTGGAGCTGCTAACACTGAGAATAAGTGTCAGAGTACCACTAGAAAACTCTAATCTTACAAACTGTAGCTGCTGCATGCTTGTCTAATGCCATTATTTTATGTTGTCTGCAGTGTTAACTGATAAGCATTTTACATCTATTTTAAGTGTTTCATTATAAGACTTTAGCTGCACCCAGATGCTACTTAAATTGTTGCTGTGAGTATTGATCAAATCAGAGACCAAGTTTTTTCTTAAAGAAAAAGTCAGAATTCCCCATCTACAGGTGGGAATGTAAGCTACAAGTTACAAGGCTACAAGCTGACCCTCTTCCTGACACTGCTTAGCTTACCTTTTTAGACAGATGTTTCCATTTAATCTTTCTATTTTGATTTCATCTGTTTAGGAATATTTGAATCCAGTTTCTTAGGTAAAACTTAAAAATGAAGCTATCTGGGCATACTCTGAGAGGAACTGGAACCTGAATTTAAACAGCTGTTCTGGACTAGCATCTTGTATAGATGCTCCTGTATTTGGAGTTTTATTTTCAGTTTAGCTTAAGCCACTACTCATATGGACTAAAAAGGTACTGACTGTGGGAGAAGAGCACAAACTTGAGGATCAGCTGTGGAGTAGCTGCTCTGGAGTACCTATTACAGGCTATTTCCCTGTAGGGAAAAACCCTATATAACACTTTAGAATAAGCTGCTCTTACAAATAACATCCTGTTCTCTTTAATTAGGGAATATGTAAATGTTTTAATGTCTTGGAATTATTACTTTGATAACTAATACTAATTTCAGTGAAGTTTTTTTTCCCCTTGGGATTTTCTATATATTGAATGGAAAAGAAAAAAGGTAGTTGAGAGAGCTTTTCTTTATTTAAGTCATTAGTCACTGTAGAATTTAAGTTTAAATTACCTCCAGTTCTGCCTTCTTTACTTCTTTTCAATTGACCTCTCTCCACTAGCGGTCATCTTTGACTCATCTCTCTCCTCTGCCTGATATACACCTGCAGTTCTCAATTCCCCCTGCAGCTATGCCCGACCACATATAAAAATTACTCTGGTAGCTAAAACGTGTGTCTGTTCTTTGTAAGCTTTTTCAGCCTAGTCCCTGTGCCAATTCGATATTATGAAACTTCATCCTACTAACACTTCAGATCTAATTTCTTACCGTGACTTACGTATGTCCAGGTTCTGACAGCGACAGCCTTTTGTTTCCTTCCCGCGTCTTCCAGAAAGCTCCCTAATGCCAACATAGCAATTTCTATTTTCCGATTTGTTTTTTTAGAGACTCATTTCTTCCAATAAATTCACAGAAACCACCCTGTCAGTTTAAAGCTTTCTCCATTTCATTTAATATATTATAGGAAGATTTCCAAATTACAGCATTGCTCTGCATCTTTCAATACACCTTGGTTTACCCTTTTCTGATTTAGACTCTAAATTGCTCAGGGCTGAGGCTGTCTAGTATAGTCCCAAGCACGTCACTGGTGCTTAACACAATAATAATAATAATAAGCATTCACTGACGCTTTAGGCCTAAACTCATAATCCTTTTAATTTGGCCCATATTGTAATATAAATATAAGAAAATTATTTTTAAAAGCAGGCTGTCAAATTTAACTGTCCAGTTGCTTTCTCTTCTGATTTTTTGCCTGTACTTGTCTGTTTTAATTCTAAGATCTTCAGATGACATTTGTTTTCCTGTATTTGTCAATAAAATGCCAAGCACTATGCCAGGGCTATTGGAAAACTTAGTCATATATAGATGACAAATTGTCTTGCTGGTTGAAAACTACTCTGTTCCACATACTTATCTCTTGGATGTTCAGTGAGCTGCAGTGTGAGGCTCAAGATACTCTGCCTATATGCTTCCCCAATGTATCCATCATGTGTACCTATGTACCTATGGTACTGTTTGTTGGGGTTTTTTTCAAGATTTCTCTGGCGCTCCTTATGGGCAGTGGTTAAATTCCTGTGCGTGGATTGGGGATGTCATAACCCAGCAGCTCTGGAAGTAGCATCAACCCCCAATCTGCAATTAATTGAGGTGCATTTTTCCCCTATAGAGTGTTGGAGGGGAACCTTAACACCTGTAACTTCTGAGGGTCATTTGGTAGCTTAAACTTGAGCAGAAATGTAGTTGGCATTTCTAGACAGCTTCTAAACAGTTACTGTCTCGGTCAGATACCACAAAACTACAGTATTTCTGTAAACATGCTTATTTGCCTCTTTGTGCCTCTACTGCCCTACCATTGGTAGTGTTCTTCAGGTATAGACCTGGAATAAAACCATGACATGCTGTTGTTATGCATGGAAGCAAACCCTTATTTATCATAATTGTCCAATAATATTCATTTTCTCCCAGTAAATGAATATTGTCAACAGAAGAAGAATGAGAAGCATGAACTGATGCAGTTCGAAGCATTTATCAAATAGAAGTGTAGTGAAACAATACCACGAACATTTTACATGAAAATAATAATATAGCTTGGATAAAACCAGCATTATTATCTGGAATTAAGAGAAAAGCAGGAATTGCTGAATGTCTGGCCCATTAAGAGCTGTTTGGGTTATTGGGTTTATGAAAAGGTAAACCAAGCCTGAGGAAATGAATGGGTGCTACCCCCAGCTGTTCTACGGCACCTTGGTGCTGACCTACAAAAACCACAAAAAGGTCTGCCAGCTGCTGACCTGTTGTCTTGTGGCAGAGCAAAGGTCAGCGTGACACTTAGGTGGTGCTACTTCATCCCTGGAAGAATGTTCTGAGTGATGTTTGCTTACTAGGACGAGGACAGGAATAGCTACAGACAAGGCAGCTCGAGTCCTCATCGTGCTGATGTCCTGTAACTGCATGTTCTGCGCCGGGGTGATTCACATTGTGCATGCAGTGTTCGGGGTGTTGTGTACTAAGCAGCTTTCCAACTTAATGGAGGAAATACATTTTAAAATACACTGTAAGTTTTACTTGAATTATGCTGTGTGGCTTTATGTTTTAACATTTGCTACTACTGAGGCTAAGGGTAGACATTATTCCTCTAAAACCAACTTTTTTGCTTTAAAATCTTGACTTGTTTTGCTCCCTTCATTTTTTAGCCCGAGATCAGTGTTTACTGTGTTGATTGCTGTAAGATTTGGTGAGGAATCGTCCCCTGAAGAAAAAAAAGTGCTTTTCTCTTTATCATATGACTTTGCTTTGGTGTGCAGTGTACATTTGTATACATGCACGCATGTTGCTGTTTGTCTGTTGAACCTTTGTCTGCTTTCTTGCATGAATTTGTTTCCTCCAGTAAACTCATCCATTCTCCAATCTATTTATTTAATTATTTAGGGTTTGTTTGTTTCTTCTTTATTAAAAGTATCAACGATGAAGGATGCTATTTAAATTGTCTCCCTGCAGAGATAATGCTGGCATTTTGATTTCAAAACGAGAAGAGGAATCTTCCAGAAATCATTTCAAACAATTTGCTATGAATAGATAGGATTCAATGTGAAATCATCCTTTGATTAAATGCTTTGAGAGAAAGTTATGTTAAAATCAACATGAACTTTATTCTGCAAACATAAATTAACAGGAGGTGATGATGCTAGGGCTCAGTTACTGTAGTACTTTGCATTTGTCTTTGCCACGTTTATTTTTACTGTGTTTTAATGCTAGTGCAAATCACTGAAATTATACTTCAATCTCGTGAAAAACATAATTTGCCCAAGAGAGAATATTATTTTTCTTTCTCCCAAGAGATAATATTTAATAGTTATTGCTTCCACAATGTGCTTCAAAGTTGTGAAATAAACACAGCAGATCTTTTATGAGTGAGCTATCCTACAATTACTGTAGCACTCAGAAAAACATCTACTGCGTGTGACTGAATAGCTGAAATACTTCTCACACACATACAGCAAAGAATGTAAAATCCTTGATGTCACATTCGGTTAAAAGTTCAATGAATAATACAGCATAAAGATGATGATGATAAATTTTTAAATAAAATAAGAATAAATGTTGGCTGAAGATCTAAATAATAAGATTGCATGTGGGACTGTAAATACAGTGCAGAAAAATGAGTAACCTAGAGTAGGAGCCTTGCATTTTTATTTTAGAAGTGTTTTAAGATAGGGTGGATTTTTTTCCTCCATCTCCCATGCTGTATTTAAAACTATTTTACTATATTGTGCACTACACTTCCCACTCTACATTTCTAATTAAAGTGTTTGTTGTTATTTGGAGCCTCACTGTGTGAAATTAAATAAGCAATTTTTTTTTAACATCCATAAAATAAATCAAACATTTTTCTCATGTGAAAAGCACACAATTCAGTCACAGCAAGCTTATTTCTCTGTTTCTTTTGTTTTCTTTTTTTATCTGCCTGGTAAGCCAATTTTCTGCTTAAGAACTACTGGTTAAAACTCTTACTTGTTTTGATATGTGGACTTTAACCTTCCCCAGCACTCTATGCAAAATACTTTAATTTTAAGTGTTCAAAGATTTGCACTCAGAAGGGTGATACTGCTCACGCAAGCTAGTGATGTTATTTCTTTCAAACATAAAATGAAAGAAAGTATTTTAACTAGCTTAATTCAGGCCTCTTATTTACAAAGATTAACAGATTCCTTTACTTGGATTGTTATGATTTCTGACTAGGATTTGAAAACTTGACATGTATAGTATGCCTCGTACTGCTGGTTAGCTGATGCAGAGCACAGGGGCAAACAATGTCCGTGTGCAGTACTGGTGCATGCCTGCCACGTTAATAAGGGACGTACGCATAAATTACATGGACGGTATTTAAATACAATTACGATTTTTTTGGTAGCGTGCATGTCACAAAGCTAAAAGTGACTTTTCAACTTCTTTCTTTATTTATTTTACAGAAAGCAATTGGTTGTACTTCATGCAATGTACTTCCAGAAATCTTCCCTTGAAACCCAGGGCTACGTGCTTAGTCCCAGATTTATGGAAAGCACTTGGCGCTGAATCAATTCTACCCCCCGCCGTGTGGCACTGCGGCTCTGCCTTTTTAGATCTGCTGCCCTGTCCCCTCCTCCGCAAATCCTACAGTTGTCCTACCCACTTCTGAGGGAACTCCTCCAGCTTTTGCCTTCCCATTCCCCGAGCAAATGCTCTGTTAACTTAAAGATACCTTGCTGTTTTAACGTGCCCCTTGAGGGTTCCACAGGACCACTGCTCACCAAGAAGGAATCCCGGCAGATTCCTTTGAATGGCCTGCTAAGGCACTATGTGCACTGCATTTACTAGCATGTGGCTACTTACCAGATAGAAAAACAACTGGCAGGTAATGGAATACCATCTTCTTGGAAAAAAAAAAAAAAGGTGTTTTGATTGTTAGACTTCGTATCTTTCAAAAGCATTATCTTGGCCTTATTAACATGTTTCTGTGCTTGCATGTCTCTCTGCTTTAGTTTTTCAGTTAGCAGCATGAAGAATTAATAAAAGTCATTTCTGACAGAGAAACTAAAATCTTTCCTCTCAGATGAAAGAGAATATTCTTCTTTTTTTTTTTTCCCTTCAGAGTGCCAAATACCAGTTACATTCAGCAAAACTGGAAACCAGAACAAAGAGGTCTCTCGGCTTGGTACTCTTCCTCCAAGAGGCACAGAAGGCCACTGATGCATGAGAAGCAGCTTATCTGTTCCAATCTAAGGAGAAATGTTTCTCTTGTTTTCAGCCAGAATATGAACAGTAGTGTCGAGAAAAGTTTTCTTTAAACCTAATTTGTTTAAACATTACATCAAATGTTAGGTTTTGAAATGCAGCAAATTGTCTTTCTCTCCTTGCAGGAGCTTTTTCCTAGTTTAGAATTGTGTTTATACAGCAACCAGCCCTACCCTAGACTTCCTTTCAGGGATTTGCTCTCAAAATTGTGTGAAGCTGGGAAGCTTCTCATCTCAAGGCTCATTAAATTCGCCTTCCAAAATATAGTCTTACTTTCTATTAAAATCATAGTGAGCAATTTTGTGCCCCACTTTTGCTCTAACAAGGCAGAACAAAATTACTAATTGGATTCAGTTTGCTTGCTGACTCTCAAACAATCAGTTGACAACATTTATTTTTCTGTGACTATTTCCATTGCTGTTTTCCAGCAGTCATTCCCATGGAGTTGTAAAATCCATGTTTCACATGTTTTCTTCTCTATTGTCTTAACCTTCAAGGCCAGTCTCTCTTTAGAATTTAATAGTGCTTTTGGTCTTTCATCTCTCAATCTTGATTATTGTGTGGATCTTCATGAGTTTCTTGTAGCTTGTGAGAAGATGAACAGAGAGGAACACTGATTTTGGATCAAAATATGTAGATGAATAATGCAGTGCATTGAAACCTGCCACAGGAAGACAGAAATCTGAGTCCCACAGGGCCTCAAGGCTCATTTCACTGGAGTTATGGAAGCTTTGAAGACTTGCTTGGGCAAGATTTCTATTTCACATATTTGAAAGGCAGCTACCTGGGTCTCTATACATACTCTTAGGGAACAAACAGTAACACTTCACCTTGTCTTTATTTGGGGTTAGAGCGCTGTATGGTCACAGTAATCCTTTGTCCACAATAACCTCTCTTACAGGTTTCCTTGCTATGCAATTTAACACCCTAATAAGCTACACATTTCAGCAGTTCTAACATCTGCACAGTAGCCACTGAACATTTTGTGGCTATAAATGACTAGTTGCAGAGGCTGAGTCATTGGTGAGGGAACGGTCAAGGTGAGGAAATGTTTTTCAGACTATATAAGTAATTTAATCTTTTAATTCCTCTTTGGTGTATGTTTTCATTGGTCACTACTCTGTTGAAATCGGTTTACCTAGTTTTCACATGTTGGATGCACTGGCTTCTGTGTTAGATGCTTTTGAATTAAGTGGTTCTTTGCATGTCCCTAACTAAGACTACTGTATTAACCAGCAGCTGATTTGCAGCCACAGAATTGCAATATACCTTTAGTCTTTCTTTTGAATGAGAAACCTTTTTGCTGACATAATAAGTAAACTCTCAGAAAAAAACATCCTAATCAGTCTGATTGACATCCCTAATAACTTGGCTTTAAATTCATTGGTTGCTTCTGAAGTAAGGGCTGGTATGCCAAAAAAATAATCTTAATTTCTTATTCTCCTCCTTTCCAGGATGAAAGGCTGAATTATGTGTTCAGTTGGTCTTGTGATCTGTAGAAATCAAATTTAAATTGCTTTAACGTTATGTGTGCATTTCTGTTTTCAACGTGACATTTCCAGATTTCCTCCCTCACCCTTTCTATGTCCTTTAATCACATTTGTTACCCCTTTCTGTGTAAATGGTCCTTGCATACCACCTGGGCTCAAAAGAAGGGGCTTCCAAAATTAGTGGCAGGTCAGCGGCTTCAGTTCGTAGTGTGAAGAATGCTATGGGTACACCTGAGGGCCGGGCTGGCTCGGTCGGACGTCTCCCTTTCACTCTTCATTTTTGCATGAACAAACACCAGCAAGTTTCTGACTGACTTCCACTACTCTCATTCTTCTAGAGACACTGGTTTTCTCTCTCTTTCAGGGAAACAGCTTTTCAGAAGCTAATTTGTAACTTATTTACAGCTGGTATTTCTCCCACAGTTTCCCTGCTCGAGTCCTGCATAACACCTCTCGCTCAAACCCATATATTATAGGACAGTAATTTTTGCTGGTCTCCACTGTTGCCTCCATCACTTTATGGTTCCTCCCGTGTTCCCACACTACAAATTCTTGCTCTTTGCCAGCTGCTGCCTCTGTATCATATTCTGCCTTTGTGGTGTTCTTCTAGTTCATTCAACCTTCAGGTACCCCTAAATGGTCCCCCTTTTCTGCTATCACAAATTCATTTATACTGCATCTGAAGCTCTATGGCACCAAAGAACATCCACCACCTACTCATTTGGCAGTGTATAGTATACGTTGTTTAAACATGCCATTGTTTCTACCACCACAGTGTAATATTTCTGTTACTATGGCCTAGAGCAAACGATCAAAAATCCTCTACATGTGATGCTCGGAGTAACCTATATACATTTTTCCAGAAATTTTGGGGTTTCTCCCCCAGCCCGCTTGTGAATAATCACTTATTCTTTTATATCAGTCAGCTGTTCATTTCTCCTCTTACCAACACTCCTAGGAACATCCTCTCTTTTATCTTCTGTTCTGCTAATTTGTTGCATACTCTGGACAAACAAATATGGCTCAAACTATATTGCAGCATTTTTTCATCAAAGGCATTAACATGTTAAAAGTTAAACCAGTAGATTTTTATAATTCTATTTCTAAAACATGTAGTTGTTTTGGCTTACTGACCCATGAGAAAACGTATTTGCAGCAGTCTATTTTTTTTAATATTGTCAAAGTAAGAATAAACCGTTACAAATGACTGCCAAAATGTCGTGGGGTTTTTTCAGGTCCTGAGTTACATCCGTACAGAATGGGACCCGCTCGATGCTTGCTTCAGCATTCGTCAGCCTTGCCAGGTGTACACGGTAGAGCACTCCATCTCCGCAGACAAAGAGCCCATGGCTGACAGCTGTGTCTACAAGTGTGTTGGGAACAAAATTCAGTGCGTGGCAGTCACCAGAATACCACTGCGATCCAAGGCCATCAGCTGTTGCAGAGATGTTACAGAAGACAAACTAGTCCTGGGTTGTGAAGATTCGTCAATAATTCTGTACGAAGCCTACAACCAAGCGACTCTGTTAGCCCAGGCAGAGCTGCTGCCCACTGTAATAACCTACCACCCTTCCGGAGCCATATTCATGGTTGGCAGCTCTCAAGGGGAGCTGCAGGTTTTTGACACGGCACTGTCCCCAGTTAAAATTCAGCTCTTGGCACAGGACTATTCACCTGAGGCCACTCTGCAATTCAGTAAACACTTTGACGTGCCCAGCAGCCTCGTCCAGATCCAGTGGACTGCTCCTCCAGCTGCATCTGCCGGCACTGGCAGCACAGATATTCATGACCTTTTGTTAGTGAGGTTTGACAAAGGACCCTTGGGAGGACTGCACTTCAAACTTGGTAAGTCACTGAGCACATCCGTTGAACCTTGAGCTCCGAAGGAAACATCTGTACCTCACAAGTATTTTGTAGTTTGAAACACTCTCATTTTAGGTACAGGGGACCATAGCCTTAAAAGCATGTAATTCCAGTGATACCTGAAGGTGTGAACCAAGGAGTTCATTATGTTTTGCAGTTCCTTAGTATTTTTTCATATGGGGTCTGACAGAATAGGACCCCAATCTGTTGTTGGATCGGGGTCCCATTGTGTTCCCTGCTACTGTAATAAAGCGTAACAATTTCTCATATGGAAAATTATTTTAATCTGCAGTATATAATTTTAGGAATTGTGTTAATTTAATAATAATTTAGGAATATTTATTATTAGGAATAATAAATAATTAATTTAGGAATTGTATTAATGTAATAATACCGCTAACAGGCTATTTGTAATAATAGAATAGTAACGCTATTTTCTTTCCTAATCTTTTTGCGTGTATGTATGATGGAACTGTCCTTCCCATTACAGTGTATATGTGTCCCCATACTCTGTTCTTCCTGACTTCAGTACATGAAGCTGCATCATTTCTTTCCTTGAAGACTTTTCACACAAGAAGGAAGGTTTTCATAACCTTCAGAGAAGTCTGGTCTCTCAATTAATTTGCCAGGAGTTGTGAGTAAAAGAAGCAGTAATAATACTGATTTTGGACTTGATACAGCACTTCTCATTTTAGGTGTATGGAGACTTTAAGAGAGTAAAACCATAACTATCTTCATTTTACAAACAGAGTAACAAGAAGCAGTAAAGGAAGGCTAAAAGGCTTTCCAAGAGTTTCACAACGAGTCAGTGGCTGAATTAAGAATAAAACCCCTGCAGTTGCTCATCAGTGAGAACTGTATTCATTCCATTCAAGTCAGGCAAGTTACAGTGGTGCAAACCCACTGAGAGCTAAAAAAACAATCATGCTTAAATCTTCTGACTACCAAGCCAGTGTTTCAGCAGGGCAGACAGCCATGTCGAATATACTCATCCTGGAAAATTTCAGCATTTTGCCCATTGTCTGTCCAGGGAAACACGATTGCCCTTGTAGATCTTTACAGGACTTTTTTATGATTCTTTTGTATAAAACTGTTGAGATTAGGAAGAAGGAAGCCTTTTTTAAAAAAAAAAAAATAGGTGACAGTAAGGATTGAAAATCTACTTTATTTCTTTACTTATTAAGACATGCATGAGCTTTTGTGGGGGGAAATCCTGTCTGAAAGTGCTGCAGACCTAAACATTTGAAAGACTGAATTTAAAAAACTACGTACACCACTGCAGAAAGGTAAAGTAATATAATAGGATGTTAGCAACAAAAATGTTGGATTGACTTATAGTTTGTGTAGTTTTAAAAGAGCTGAGGCAGATTATTATTGTTATCTAAAAAAAAATATTTAAAAACCTGTTTACAAGTTACTGTTTATTTTGAGATAATTCAGCTATATTATGTTCAATGACAGGTTTAATAGTTGCAGAGTACCCCAGAACACTAATTATAACAGCTATTTGATGTTTTTGTGCATGTTGGCCGTTAGAAAAAAAACACATCTAAATTACCTCTTACCTGTCAAGCAGAAGGCACTCTACCCACATCTACCTTGCTTTTCTTCAGTCCTCCCTTGTGGGGTTTTCTCACAACAGCTTTCCAGAAAGTACAGCTTTCCCCTTGCTATCTTTAGCACATTTATGTTCTTACGAAGGCAGGCAGGCTCTCAGTGCAGGGATTTAGAGGCCTTTCCTGCTAATTGCCAGCTTGTAAACTTAATTGGACCGTCTCCCTGGGCACCGTTCCTAAATCAATTAGGCAGCGAGTTGGCTGTCACCTCTTTTTCCCGAGCAGGTTGCCTGGAAGCGCACCACCCAGGAGAAGTCAAGCATCCAAATGGGAAGATGTTGACCTCTACAGCTGAAAGTTATCACATTTTAAAATTCATTCTGTATAATTACTATAAAATCTGTTATAGGAGGAAGGCAAAGCTCTCTCTATCCCTCCCTCCTTCCTTCCTTGCAGTCCACTGTGCAAAAATACGCTGTGCTCTGTTGCATCCTGGATTGCAGCTTTACCCATCTTCTCATTCTGCCACACTACCAAGGTGGTGCGGTGTTGCTTAGTCAGCCCCGCTTCCCAACCTCAGCAGTTTTTAGCTATTTAAGAAATAATGCAAATATAAATTATACGGAATATTTAGGAGTCCATGACAGCAAAACCCAGACAGGCATTCAGGACTGAAAGAAAATCCATAATTAACTCATGGCTTGGAACTGTTTCCCATAAAAATCTGTTAAGAAACCATGTCAATGAGAATAGACAAATATGTTTTTAACTTCCAGCTGACATACGATGATTTTGGGTGAGTTCTGTGAATCCTCCGTTGTGCTGTCTGGCCAGATTTATTTCAGGAAAAGATTCATATTAAATTTACCCTCAAACATTAATGGCAAATATTTTTGGTGTCTAATGCCAAATTCATTTTCAAAAGCGTTGCGGCTTCTTGTCGTTGATGTCAACCCAGATCTTGAGTAATGCCAAGCTTGGTACTGGTGCCAGTGGTTCAGCACTGCTGGCCCCAAAAGACATTTTAAATATAATATTGTTTTTA
This sequence comes from Falco punctatus, assembly GCF_963210335.1. Classification (NCBI taxonomy): domain Eukaryota; kingdom Metazoa; phylum Chordata; class Aves; order Falconiformes; family Falconidae; genus Falco; species Falco punctatus. The sequence continues at coordinate 90,455,390 of NC_137584.1, forward strand.
ATTAGCATGCAAATAAGTATTTTCATCTTCATTTGCTGATTAATGTGAAGATTGCTCAACTTATGTAATACTTTAAAAACACTAAACATTTAGGAGGAATAAAGTCTACCATAACAATTAGATACTATCACACATACACGGGTTAAACATGGCTATTACACAGTATCATGTCCATAGGCATTAATACATGCAAATATAAAGTGAAATACAGTAGACAACCATGTCTTTTCTTCAATGACACTAAAAAACCGAAGTATTATTTCTTTGTTCCAAAAAAAAAAAAAAAAAAAAAAGCTTTTTTCCCCCAAAGCGTCAGATCTGTATATGCAAGTTCTCAGCAGGTTACTTGTCCTCGAGCTATAGTCAGTTTTCCTCTACTTTTTTTCCCTTATTTTACATCACAAACAATATTCACAACTACATTTATGAGAATTTTGTGAGGTATGTTTTCTGTATATCAGGTCTGCTTTTCTCTGTTTTTGGACTTTTTTTTCCCAGCCATCCTGTAACAATACCGAGGTTTAGCTTGTTCCCTTTCTCATCAGAATTTTTTCCTTAAAAGTAGCTTTGACGAACAACATCAGAATATAAATGGAGAACATAAAAAATAATATTATGTTTTTATTTAAAGAGAGGGGAAATTTATTCGGGAAATTTTTTCTGATCTCTTTCCAATATCTGGAGCAGTAGTCATAAATTACTCTAGTACAGTGACCCAAAGCAAGCAGGAGCTGCCAAAATCCCTTGCGTGGCCTAGGTAGCACGGTCATTTGGGTAGTCAGAGGCAATTAGTAATGTTACTTTCTGCAGCTTTTCAGTCGCCTTTTCTGTTCAGAAGTTCAGATCTGCAAGTCAAGAAGCTTTGACAGTCTTTTCATTTTTCCTTTTCAGAGAGAGAGTGCTGTAGATAATTGATGCTCTCACGGAGTGAGTGATGTGTTGCGTGTTTTTTTCCCTTATGGCAAGTTTGTTCTTGGTTTCATGTGCAGTGGTAATTCAAAGGTCCCTAGGTGTTGATATCTGTCCTGATACCCCCTCACAGAAGAAATGCTTCATGTAAAAAATTTTGCCGAGTTAGAAGTAAGTTCTAGAGCAATTGCAATGTGGAGAGTAATCGAGTAACTTGCTTTGAAGTTTGAGCTGCTGTAAAGTTGTATACGTAGGTATGTTTGCGTGAGACAAATGCCAGGTTTTCTTGTTGCCCAGCAGTATTTCCCTACAGGAAGAAGGGCTATGAACATGAATTGATTACCTACAATCCATTAATGATAAACAGGGAATAAGCTTTTTCTACTGTGTTTAAAACAAACTTCATTGCGTGATGTTGTCACCAGTGGGTATTGGCCACAGTCGCCCACCTTGCAATTGTGAAATTCACTGACGGTTTTTCTCTGCTGTCCAAAGCACCCTCAATCTAAATATGCAAAGATAATAAGGAGCTATCTCACATAAAAAATTTAATACTGAAACCCATTAACTCAAACTTTCTAATTTTAACCAACGGCAGTTATTTTTAACTGTGCTGAAAAGTAGTCAGCTACTGTTTAGCATACTCATAGCGCTACCTTTGATTTTAATATTTCCTGTAAAAGGTGTGATCACAAGAGGACAGCTGGGCCTTGTGGAAATCATCCACCAGTACATTCGTTACGACCAGATACATGAGGCAATTAATGTCCTGAACACCATGAACTGGAACACGATGGGTCATCAGTGCTATATATGCTTGAGTGCCATTGTCAATCACCTTCTTAAACAAAAGCTTACACCAGACAGAGAAGGTAAGAGACTGATTATATTTGTAATGTGTTTTTGTGGTGTCTTTGTAATTCATATGTGGATTATGACAATGTATTTAGTGGCTGCATAGAGAAGACAAAATTGAGAATCCAGTCAGCCAGCCAGATTATGGTACTTCATAATCAAATGTCATATGTAGACAAGTTACTTCAATAAAATCTGGATCAATGTGTTGATTGCATTTTAGTTTGTTTGTATCAATAGCGATACTAAGATAATGCATATTTTAGTATATATATGGTATAGGCATGACTTAATGTGACATACGTATGCTGTAACTTATGTTACAGACTAGTGGATCGAAGCATTTGTTACATATTCATGCTCAAACAGTACCAACTTAAGGGGGGACTTTTTCCTGCAGCAGGGACAGGAGATTTTAGTATGGTTTTTAAGGTGCTTTTGAAGGGTCATTCTTTCATTACAAGAACCAAAGGCTGGGAATACACTATCCTCTGCTGCCTCCTTTAGGATTATGGCATTTGTCCTCACTGTAATCTGGCCCCCTGCAGTAGTAGCTGGGGTCCCTCACAATAAATGATGAATTTTAGGTTCAGCCTTGTCTCTGCTGAAGCCTGGTGTGATGCCTTCCTCTTGATTTGCTGTCTATCTTGAGACTCAATAAACTTCAGGATTTGAAGTGCCTTGATTTAGTGAAGGTGTTATCCTCCAGCCTAGCAGGCAGACAGCTGGGGACCAGGCATCTTTTGTGGCAAGAAAGAATACTTAGGATTCATGCGTGTTTGATGATAGAAAAACTCCAAGGTGCCTACATCGCTGCCAAGCCATCAGCTGTCCCATTTTGGGGGATCTGATTAAAAAAAAATTCTCTCTGCATTAGAAACATAGTGTATCAATTCTAAATAAAACATGCTTTTAAAAGGACCCATGAAAAAAGCTGGGTTTGAAACTCTTGTAAAAATATGCACATTATAAATAGATGTCTGTGTGTTTCCCCCCATGCAGCTCCCTAACACTATTTACAGCAGATGGAATTTTATTCTGTCCAGGAGTTATTCTATGTGAACCTAACAAATTTGGCATGGTAATTTGTTTTCTTTTTTATTAGCAAAACCCAGTGGGGCCTTTTATTTATAGCAGTGGGGCAGTTATCTTTGAGATCTTTATTCTACCTTCAACATCAAGCTGGGCTCTCTAATGAATCTATAACTGTGCATGTAGTTACTCATATTCCATGTACGTTGAAATATTTCAGAAGTACAAAACATGCTGTCAAGAAAACAGCAACGGCAAGGGAGTATGGCTTGTTTTTGCAGAGATACTGCTGTATTCAATTTTAATCTAAATTGACTGCTGCTTTGAAAGAAAATATCTTTAAAGTTAAACTTATCTTACTGTCTAGATTTAAGATAATGCAAAACCTAATTTAGGAACAGTTTGCCAGTGTTACTAACACAGTACTATTAGCACATTCAGTGCTGTCAGGCCTAATAAAATAAAATGTAACTATGCTTGAAAATAAAGAACCACTGTCACTAAATACAGAAATGCTAGTTCAAGCAAACATTAATAACAGCTAATCGATGAGATTTTGTCTGCCTAATGAGACAATAGGTTATATTTTTCTTTTAAAGCCCACACAAAATTCTGATTAGCAGTAGCAGTTTGCACATTCACTCTGAAGGGAGAGCCTATATAGCAAATATATAGCAAATTCTCCCTGTTCTGCCTGTAAGAACTCGTACTATGTGTTAACTTGTAAGCAGAAGTCACATAACATAAATAGTATTGATCATTGAATTTCCATTCGGCTAAGCATGTGAGACACAAACGTATACTGTGTATTTTCTTGTATTATTTATAATTTTGTATTTAAAACATGCAGGAAAATACCTAAGAGCTCCAGCTGTGGAGTATAGCAGTCAGAAAGTATTTAAAATGGAGAGAACTTCTGTAACAAAAGGGCTTTATTTTATTGATTACAGGGGAGGTTATCCTGTTTCACACTACAACACGCTGTAGGAGTGTCACACCCTTAGGGTTTCTAGACCCTTTTATTTAAAATTTTTAAAGAACTGTGGGCTGAAGGAGGTTCCTTAGACCTCAAGGGCATCACATGAAGGGTTCTGTCACCCACTGACCTAACACAATAATCCCTGAAAAACTGAACTTCCTTGTTGCTTGCTGCCTAAGAGGACAAAGATGATTTGAGCTAATCAAGAGTTGATCTCTACTGGACAAACTTGTTCAAACTGTACTACTCTTACGAGTCACTTTTAATTGTATGTTGCTGGTGAGAACTTGATGTGTTATAGACTCCTTCATCCTTTTGACAGGTTCTGTTGCTCAAAGTCATTGTCAACTCTGCCTGAAAGTGAAAGTTTATAGGAACATTTGTGTTTGTACAACCTGTCATATTTTAATTTTATCTGTCCTATAACAACATCACATTTCATCAGTGTTTGAGGAATTTGACTGACTGCAAACATGAGCAACCTGTTGTAATTGAAACAGTTTGACTTGTTTCATTGCTGCTGTGTTTGAACTCCGCAGCACAGCTTGAGGCAAGCCTTGGAACCTTTTATGCTCCTACAAGACCCCTCTTGGATACAACTGTGCTGCAGTACAGGGACCCAATCAGCAGATATGCAAGAAGGTTCTTCCACCACCTGCTCAGGTGAATGACAGTTTCAACTTCTATCAACTTAAAATTAATTGCGTATTTCAATAACTACCTACTTTAATGTGGTTAACATTTTCCAAGAGGACCACCCCTGAAAAAAATGCATTCATTGTTACTGTTTGTTTTACTTGCACTTCGTTCCTTTCGAGTATTGCAGATAAAATGCTATTCAGAGCTCTTCTGTCATCAATACTCTTAAAATGAATCAGCCTTTCCCTTTTAGCTTGATAGAAAAAAGATAGCTTGTTTCTGAGAGATTTATATTCACCAACTGCTTGCAGATTAACTGTTGAAACAGCTTACAAACTTGGAGAAAACACCCGAGTTTAAACAGATGCTAAACTGCAAATGAACAGTGCATGGTCCAAGACATTTTTGTCTTTGCACCACTGAAACCTGAGCATTTTGTTATTCTCACCCTCACAGTTCTCATACAGAAATTCATATCCCAGTAATTCTCAGTGCCATTAAAATAAGAAGAGAAAATGAAATATGGAATTTGTCTGTAAATTATATGACATTAGAAGAGTCATAATACCAAATTCAGCTAGAATTTATAGTGCATTGGTTTATTGCTATATTTTTCCTTCAAAATAAATCAATAGCCTAAATTTCAGTCAGTTACAAATATCAATATACAGCAGTTCAACCACAAATACAGCTGAAACATTCCCTCTGAGAATTATGCAGAGTGAAAATAAGGAGAAATTACCTTCTGAATGATACAATGTTTGTAACACCATGTTGAGGAGCAGTGTAGATGGGCACAGTGAGAAGACTTACAGTGCACCTTTTTTTGGTGATTCATCCAGATTGTATGCATTTCCTGCATATGCAAAGCTAGGAAGTGCAAGTTACTTTGATGGTGGGATGTGTGATTCCTTCCAGAATTCCTTAAAGTCCTTAAAGATTCCTTAAAGAAAAATGTTTTCTAATGTCTCCTATGTTTTGAGTCTGAGTAGGATCCTTTTTCAGGTAAACAGGTCCATTCCAATGGGGAAATTATTCTAAGTAGAAGGATGCTCCAAATATCTGCATAATATGCAGCAGTCTTTCACTGGAGTTTTCTTAATAGATGTGGCCACAACAGTGGGTGCAAACTCTGCTTTTGCCTTTCTCCTAGAAACCAGCAGGGAAGATCTGTTGCTGCAATGGCCAACTGTAGTGGCTGTGGGCCAGTTGCCTGCAGAGGACAGATGCGGAAGGAATGCCTCAGAGATCGCTGAGAGGTGTAACTATGGTGCTTTTACATCTGCAAGAGAAAGGTGTATTCCCTCTGAGTCAGGATTTGCTTCCAAATGCTAGCAGGCATGCAGAGGCATGGGGCCCTGGCTAAGCTTTCAGCCCTTGGGGCTGCTGCACACAGCTGAAACACTGACTCAATCCCCCCAGCAAACAAGGAGCTTCAGTGTCAAAATGCTGCCTGGACAGTGTGGGGCACAGACAGGAGGTGTGTAAGAGTCTTCCCATGTCTTTTACGTCCACTGTAAAGCAGCCCTTGAACAATCTACGGTTGTGGTAGCTTTTGGAACAAATGTGTGTTATTTTGCTGTTTCCCTATTGTCAAAGGGATTTGTATTCAACTGAATCAAAGTGATAGGATCATGTGATTGCTGCAGAACAGATGGTAATGCTTAAAGCTTATCTGAGAAGACATAATCTAAGTACAAAATGAAATGTTCAAAAATGGGAGATTTATCTGATAGCAAGGAAATAATGTTCAGAGCTGATCTTTAGTGTGCTAAAGTGGCTGTGCCTTAATTGGTGTTTATTTCTTTTTAGATGTTTTCTTAAGTGACTAGAATGATTTGAACGTAGGCTAAGCAGAGGGTGCTACAGATTTGTTGGAGGAATGGTAGGCCATGGTTCTGGGTGAGAGAATGCCATCTAGGCGCGGTGCAATGTCTAGGAGAATCGTAGGGAGGCACGGTGCCCACTAATTCTTTTGGGCAAGCGAAAGTTGCAGCCACTGCTATTACATCCATCAGTGAAGAGCCAGTGAGGCAAGCCACTTCTGCCAGCCTGCATTTACAGTTGTAGGTTCAGAACAGGAGGAAAAGTGAGAAGATAATTATGCTCTTGCCTTTTCGGGTCACCATACTGTGCCTGTGAGGACACTGAAAACAGAGTAGCCCTCCCACTACCCGTTTGCCAGAGACAGAAACTGTATCTGGGTGTCAGGAAGACTGCATTTTAGGGGAGCTATATGCTCTCTGTCTCAACCCTGGTTATTTGATTTATTTGCTTTTTTACCCTTACTCGTTTAGCACTAAATACTTGCAGGCTAGTTACAAATAGTTAATGAATCTCTTCAGAGTGAATTTTTGTTACCGCAGATGTGTCTGCATGACCAAACAAGAAGACTTGAATGCAGAAGCACTGTAAACTGGCAATGCCAACTTGATGCAGCACTGGGGGACATTTGTTACTCTCTTGTGAGCATAAGGAGACAAAAGCACTTTGTACCCTATTGCAGCAAGAAGTGAAGGAAACACAGTGCTTTCTAAATTACATACACTTTAAGTATAGCTGATATTCCAAAAGTATTTCTTGGAATAGAGTAGGGCCTTCCACAATTCCTTTGGGCTTCAGAGAAAGCAAGCAGCAGATGCACAGAAGTCCAGTCTAGAGGCTAAGGAGCTAAAACACACAGGGGAAAACCCAGAAGCAGGGTAGGAAGAGCGAGGAAAGTGTGGTTAGCAGCATGAGTAGAAGACAAGGAACTGGGGATGAAGGCCTAAAGGCAGGGATGGGGATGGACGGAGTCCCACAAAAGCTCAGAGTGGGAGTACAGGGCAAAATGGGGGAAGCATCCTAATGTGTATGGTGGGCTGCAGAGGAGACAGACACGTAAGGGATGGACAGGGAAGGGTGGAGTCTTTCATACCAGATTAAAACATTAAAACACTTAAATGTTTCTAGATCTAAATCTGAAAAATGTTCATATAAACAAAAGTTTTCACCCCCCTTTCCAGCTTTCCTTTGAATGCCCCACCAATCTGCCTTAAGCCTTTTCTAGAAGGACCCACTCTTGGGAGAGAAATATTAATTCATTCTACATGCTGAGACAATCTTTGACCTGCCTGCTGAGTCTGCCAAAAAGGTGCCAGTTATTGTTGTACTTTTAAAGATGTGAGTGCCTGTATTTACTAGAATTGAGAAATACAGTTACCTTTTCAGAAAGGCTATCCTCACCTAGTAATAATCATGTGCCAATGATTTTAATCTTTACTGTAGGCTGAAAGGTTGTATATCCAGTTGCAAATAGCTGGAGAAATCCATTTTCACATTATCGGTGAGATTATAGGCTAAACATTTTTCTACCATCAAAGAGATCAGTTTCTGGAAAATGCTGAACACTGAGATGGTAGGTGCCCTCCTTTAGCTGTCGACGGGCACTGTGGAAAGAAGGTGCTGCGTTGGTACTGGCTGTGTTGCAAGGGTGGGTTAGAAATAGATGCTGCAACCTGAGGTGGGCCAAGGAACACTGACAGCATGATTGAAACGGATCGCAGTTAGACCAATGGAAAATGCCTTGCGACATATTTGATGCAGCCATATTATTTGTATCTGTTGTTATAAAAGCTAAGTTCTCAAATTTGCAAACTATGCATCTTCAGCTTCCACTAAAGTAGGAGCTTAGAGCTTTGCAGATATAGGCCCTGAATGCAGAATATGGAATACCTCCAAAAACAGGCGTTCAGTATACAAAATTAAAATTAAAGGCCTCTTAATTATATGCCAGGGATCCATTACAACAGTATTTATGGAATGAATAATTATTTTCACTTTAAATCTTATCTATAATTAAAAAATACAGGAACTGAATTACAAGTATAGAAATGTATCTTAGGTGTTCCTTGCCGCTTGAGCAGCACTTCGGTATTTTATTATGATGTCACTGCTTATAATAATATAATGCGTTATATCATTATGTAAAATGTTGAGCAGAGGTGGATTTATTGGGAAGCCTTGGGGAGCTGTAACCTTCTTGCCCCCACCCTTTTGTTGAGCGCTGCCTACTAAGTGTATTTGCGTAATGGAGGAGTGGCTGCACAACCGCCTGCCTCTGTATAGCAGCCTCATCTAGCCGTGTACACTACATGGAAGGGGATGGAATCGTTTTTCACTCATTAACTATGGCATCGGTGACTCATGGCTTTGCTTCACTCTGATCAAGCATTCGTAAATTGTACTTGTCATATTTTCTAATGCATGAAATTGTCTTGTTTGTTTGACACACACACAGGCACAAACACATGCCTGCTCTGTTTTGTTGAAATTTTTCTGTCTCTCTCAGAGAGACGGTGAGGAGCTAATATAGCATGAGCTGGAGGTAAAGGCAGGGCTGGAAAGTAACATCTGAAATGCAAAGAGTCGGAGAATTAGAATGCAGCCACAGCTCCATGTTTGTGCTGTGCCCTTTCCTTCTTTGTAATCCTGTTCTCGTGTTTGTGAATATGCAGTTTAAAGGATATTTTTTTTCTTTTTTCTTTTTTCTTTTTTTTTTTTTTAACATGGAAAAATATGAAGATTCAAAACCATTTGGACCTTTCTGTCTGGTAATTCCATTAAGAGAATGTCATTGGGGTTTTTTCCCTTAGTACAAATACATTTCCCCACAAATCAAAGCTCTGCTGTAAATAGCAAGATAGTGTACTTGCTTCTTCCAAGAGCAAAGTGCAGCTCTGATCACATTCTCTGGTACAATTTTGGATGGGTTCCTGAAAGGTTCTCCTTTGTCTGAATCCAAAAATGAAAGCTTCCACTATGTTTTTATTGTTGCTGTTTGTGCTCTTTCGCGAATCTTCTCGGAAGTGTTGTGTACTCTTCCCAGTGTCCGATGTAAGATGGTACTGGTTAAATGCAAAGAAGAATTTAGCTCCACGTTGGGCAGAACATTCATAAAGTGGTATGACTTTACACACAGAACTTGATAGAGCTCCTTTGTAAATAAACACTCATAAAGGAGATCAGAAAGTAGGTGATCATTAGCATCAGCGGAGATCTTCTATCCAGTACTGATTTTTATGAATCACTTAACTATTCGAGAGTTCTGAAGTGTACTGCTATACTACCTGACATGATGCCTTGACACAGTAAGTTATCACTTAAGTCCAAGACAGCCTTTGAAAAGCTAAAAAAAGCTCTTTTGCCCTGCAGGTACATCACTTATGCAGTACTAACTACCCCTTGGTAAGCAGGTTTCCGTATCACTACACTGCAATCTGCAAAGTAGATATTCGCTGTGAGTATTCCATCCTAAATAGGGCCCTAAATCAAAGGTGAAAAAATGCCTCAATTCCATAGGAACAGTTCCCAATCCCATCTGCTGCCAACTGTATGGAACTGAGGGAGGGTGAGCAAAGAGCTTTTATGATCCTTTTTAAGAGCACCCTAAAAGTAGAATCTATAATTATATTGGTACATAGTGTGTCACAAAATATGTATAAACATTAATGATGACATGGTTCAGGACTATGAATGTCTTTTATATTCATAAGGTAACCTATTAGGCATTAAATTATGCCTTCAGATAAAATGACCACTGATGTCAGTCAGGTTCTCTATGGTGGCCACATGAACAGAATTCATCTCTATGGGAGTAGGTTCAGTAGCAGCATTCTGACTAAAGTAGCACCTTCTGGAGAGGACTTTGAAGAGTCGGGTTTTGTCATCTTGTGCAAACGATCAAAACCAAAGGTTTTCATATTACCACGGCACTGATAAATGAGAATTTCAATTGCTGTGATGGAACTGCACATGAAAAGATTCCCCTGGTCATGCTTCTTGACCTGTTTTAGAAACAAGAAATAAAGGCAACTATTTAATGGAACTAGATTATTTTTGTAGTTAAAGAGGTTAAATATCTCAGGAAAAGTTTAGAAGGTTTCTGCTTCAGTCCTATGTTGCTAATGATTTATTTTTTTTCTTGAACCATCCCCACAACAGTTTTCAATTTCAGTCAGATGCTTTGATGCCACAGGAATGGCTCCAGGATTTAATTCTCTAGTGGTGATTACAATGTAAGAAGTGTTGAGCAAAATATCAGGGAAGGGAGGGGGGACAACAAATGACATGACATAGTTGCTTGAGAATAAAATCCCATGAAGATAAACCACAAGAAATTCTGTCAGAGACTTGGACAAGATTTTCTGCGGAACCTGATGGGAGACACTGCTTGGAGCATGGGAAAAAGGCCCTCCCACACACTCAGAGCAGTCCCGGGGCTGCTCTAATACGGAACCGTTTCCCGCAGCCACCAAGAGATGGCTGCTGGGTGGCCCAGAGTGCCGTCAGTCCACCAGTTCTCTGCTACGTCCCTGCCCATGGGACTGCGCTAGAAAAAGGAACATGGAATAGCTACACTGGACTAATGTTGTCTGTGCCAAGGCTATTCCCACTTGCTGGTTAATCTGACTTTGATATTGCTACTTTCAGAAGCTCAGCCCACACGGAGACCATTGTTGTGTTGTGTTCTGTAACTGATAATCTGCCCTCATGAGGTGGCTCTTTTCTGCTGTACCAGCTGTGCAATTCCCCTGAAATCCGAGGGGCTTTGGGCATACATCAAGAAACAGTGCAAATATACCATATTCATGGAAAAAAGCTCAAGAATAAGTTCTTAACAACACATCACCACCCTTGAGCAGCTGCAGTGAGCCTCAGCCTTTGCAGGTCACCAGTTACGCCATCTCAGTCAACGCCACCTAGTCACTAATACTGTCTCCTCCTGGAGTGACACTCAAAAGTCTCTTCTTGAGATCCTGACCAAGAACCTGAATTTAAGATACATCTTTTTTCTTGCAGACTTTCCAGATTGATTCATGTCTCAAGATACTTTTTCTCCATTCATCTTCAGGGTCTTCATGAGGCCCACCATTACACTTTCACTTTTCTGTACAGGGACTATCTGGCAATATTCTGTCTTGAGCTCAGCTCGGCAATCTGTAATCCATTTGTTGTGTGCAAAAAGTTGTTTGTTTTTCCTCCCTAAAGAGCTTTGTTTTTCTGACTTCTCCTGCTTCCATCCCAGTACCCTCCAGGAAGACCTAATTGAAGATTCAGGCAGCCCTAGGCTTCCGATCTTCAAATGCAGAGCTCACTTTTATGGGTCTTCAGAGCCAAAGAGCCTGCTAAGGAAAGGATACGATAAGTCGAGTGTAGAACAAAAGTCAGCAACAGTCAATTGTCCAATAACTGGATGTAGTGTCTTGGGGGTCCACCTCACCTCTCCTGATTTAATAATGTAGAATTTAGATGTCCTACACACTCATCTGAGCTTCCTCTGTAGTTAGTATAAAGACATGGGCATCCAAAGGATGAGTAATCCCATTGAAGGGAGATGTCTAAGATAAGCGTGAAGAACCAGATGTCAGTGCCTATCCCTATCAATTAACTATAAAAGGAGCCTACCTGATTAGCTTAAATTAGCCATGTAAAGGTGAGCCTTTTGAAGATAAATGGAATGTTTTGCACTGTAAATGTCTAGCTCCTGTATCACATTATTACTGGCCAGTTAACAGATCTTAGATGCTCAGATATAGTTTCTGTAATAAAGGGAGAGGCTCAAAGACTAGCAAAAGTACATGAAGAGAGGTTTACAGAGAGACACAAAAAGCAGGTCGGCATGCAGATCTCTTTAAAAATCCTCTTTTGACCGGTTGGCCAGGATAGGAGTGGATGGGGACATTTCTTAGTTTACATTAATAAGTGTTGAAGTATCAGTGAAAGAGGTTATACTGTAGACAGGTAAACAGCAATGCATGACCGGCACTAGATAAAATTAATCCAGAATTTCTGAAGGTAGTCAAGCATAAAATAGCTGAAATACACACTGTGGTGTATAAGCTCTTACTAAGAATGACCTTAGCACCTGAGGGCAGGAACATGGAAAATGTGATGTCAGTTTTCAAAACACAGTCTGGAAGGACCTTGAAGAACTATAGCCCTGTAAGTCCAACCTCTGTACCAGTGAAATCAGTAGAAACCATATTAAAAAAAAAAAAAAAAATGACGAACAGGCAAATAACGTTGTATTGGGAGAGAGTCAGCAGGATTTCTGTAAAGGCAAGTCATGTCTCAAAACTCTGAATTCTTTGATGTCAGCAATCATGTCAGTAATGGATATCCAGCTGCTAGTGATGAAAGTTTTACCATTGAAGACCTTTTTGGAAGGTCTCCCACCAAAATGTCTTAAAGAAACTAAGCTGCCACAGGATAAGAGGCAAGCTCCCCTTTCATAGATAAGTCAGTCATTAAAAGGTAAGAAACAGAGTAAACGGTCAGTTGTCAATGGAGGTCACTGATGGAAATTGTAAGTATAGCTGATCTGTACTCGTGATTAGCCTGACAAAGGAGCAAATAGTGAGGTGCCAGCATTTGCTAATGACACAAATTATTAAGACTAGTAAAGATAGGGCCTGCTGTGAAGAACAGCAAAAGGGCTTCACAGGACTCAGTGACATAGTGTCAAAATTGAAGATAAAGTTAAATGTAAATAAATTCAAAGTGCAGCACGTGGCAGGGGGTGACTCCTAACTTCACGTATAAAATGATGGAGTCTAAGCTCACCATTATCCTGGAAGAAGAATTTGTTCTTATCACTCTACAGCTATAGAATAGTCAGTTCAGTGCTCGGCACAAGTACAAAAAGCAAACTGGATGCCAGGAATTCTTAGAAAAGGAGTAGACAACAAAACAGTGAACTTCAGTTCACCTGAATTTTGTGTGTAGTTTTGGAGTTCCATAATCTGTAAAAGGATATAGTGAAACTCAGAAAGCTTTAGGAAGGGCAGCCAGGATGATTAAAGGCATAGGGCAGCTTTAGTGAAAGGAATGACTAAATAGACTAGAACTCCTCAGCCTATAGAGGAGGCAACTGAGATAGAGATCTATTAAATTGTGGGTATCGGGGAGAAAGAGCACAGTGAATGACTGCTCACTGCTTCCTCTAATACAAAACCGAAGGGTCATCAAGGGAATCTAACATGCGGCAGTTTGAAAATACAGTGATTCTTCACACGACATATAATTAAAATATGAAGCTCCTTACCACGGGGTGTTGTGGATGTTAAAACTGTATGTGACTTGAAAGGCAAGGTTCAGGGAAGAGAACTTCACTGAGGAATGCCAACACAGAGACCACCTCTGGCTCAGCAAACCCCCGAGAGTTGCTTAGGCCAGTGTCACCATACACTTGCCCTGTTCCTGTGTCCTTTCTAGGCACCTGGCTGTTGGCACGGTGTTAGGTTAGATGTAGCTTTGGTCTGAGCAAGTGGTCATTCTTACGTTTCATGTTCTCGTACATGATGCTGTGCAGAACGAGCATAAAATACGCCTGAGTTTTCCATTTGCTCCCTCAAAAATGCGCCAAGACTTGTACGATCGGAGCTCTGCAGAATTTCTTGCCTGGCTGTCCTGTGGCTGTATTTGCTGTGATGGAGTTCTTACGTGTGGGAATTTTATGAGCATTACCACTGCATTATTTTGTTACAAAGAAATAATATTGGCTATTGACAAACCTAGATGGAAAAAGTCATTTACTTCTTGTATGTCAATACAACAATACAAAAACAACAACAACAACAACAAAAAACGTAATGGACCCATAACTCAACAGGTGATTCAAAATTTGGCCCTGCACCATGACTTTGTAGTTAGATGTTTATTTGTAGGCAGCCAGCTTTAGAAAATAGTGAGCTAATATATTTTTTCTGAGAAGTCTTAGCACTAAAAATACGCATTTTATCCACTGTCAGGCATGAGGGAGAATTGGCCCTGTACCTCATGGAAAGTCAAGGAGGAAAAGGGCCTGTTCATCTTAACTTTAATACTAAATTTCCATCTGCTGCAGTTTGAAATTACAGAGATATCACACATATACAATAGGGATTTATTATAGAGGCAGCAACTCATCCTTAACCGTAGCAATGATACTGGGCCTCTGTTATAGAGCTGTCTTTGGTGTGTAGACATGCTGATATGTTTGCTCAATAAAATCCAGCTTTCAAGACATACTGTTAAGTTTACATGATCACCAGAGTGAGAGGGATAAAGCTGGAAAAGAAGAAAAGCAGAAGTGAATTAATGCAATAAAGGCTAGGATTTAACAGCCAGGGTTGAGTAAAATAAATGTGAAACAACAGGTGTTACTGACTCTTATCAGCATTTTTAATTAACACCTGTTTTTAGCCCAGAGTGCTCTGGAAGAGTATGTTGGAGTGTGTCTGTATTTAAAGATAAAGATAGACTGTTGAGAAGTTACTAAGTAGTAAGAGGTTGAGGGAAGAGGGGGGGGGGGGGGGGGGGGGGCTGTGTTTACTGGGTGGGTGTTAGTTGCAGCTTAGAGAAACCTGAAGGAAAGCCACCATAATAAAATTGCAAGGTAGGGAAATATTGCTATGGCAACAAAATATATTCTCTTAAAGGAAAATGAGTACGAAAAAGGAAATACAGAGGGTGGGAAATTCAAAGGAAGGACACATTACGAGAAGACTGAATCTTGTTCAAAAAGAAATAAACCTTCATGGTTTCAATTTATATAATAATAATATAAAAATATAAATATAAAATTTAATATATAAATGTATAAATATAAAAATATAATTGTAATAAATTGCTGCTATCCAGACTTTTGTAGCACCTACTACTGAAAATCTGAGAGCACCTGACAGACGTGACTACACAGTGGGAAACGTTGCTGTGGCTCCCAACAGTCGTCCTCTTCAGTGGCCCATTCTGCCAGAACCAGGGCTAACATAACTGACCAGCATCACATGGGAACTGTATGACATAAATGTTCATAGAACCATGATCTTTAAACTAATATTTCTTTGGTGTAGATATAAGAGAGTTCTATAGTGTTAAACTAATGCTGTTTTATCGTTAAATAATTTGAGGAACGTGTCAACAAGTAAATGACATAGCTTGCTTTATAGCTAAAACTACTACTTTTTCTAGAATATATCATACATCTGGACTATTTCTTACTAAATATATTTTAAAAGTTTCAGTGGCGCCTTCTTACTAAATGAGTTCATTCAAAATTTAGCTTAGTTCACTTGAAAATCTGAGTCAGAAATGCCTGAAGAGCTTTTCTTTGAACGCAGAAAGTCCGTCCTGAGAAGAAGCGTGTATGTTTAACAGTCATCTGAACTATTTCACACTAGAATACATTTAGGTTTCCTAGAGCAGAATATCATCCTAGAAGATAGGAGTCACGTGGTAAGATTTTAAAATTTTTTTCAGGTTGGGAAGGTCTTCGAGATTCACAGCCAGTTCCAGCCCTCAAGGGCTTTCTCTGGCCAGGGAGTCATACTGTCTGGCTCCCCTTATTAGCTTTCTCTTTCCTCCTATTTTTTAAATTTGGTTTATTAGTTTGTTTTCTTGCTTCATACCAGAGGGTACCCTTTGATGTGAAGGGCATTCAATTCTACGCCCAACGATCTATAAAGTTATAGGTGAACTTCTTTAGTTTAGAGATACGTAATTTGACAGTGTACTTCAAGTAACAGAAATTTTGGGTGACTTGAGATATTTGTGCTCGTTTCAAATTTTCTCATGGTTATTCACTAACTTTTACTTGAGACCTATTTGGTTATGGCCTTTGAAAGGTTCCATAAGGGGTTTCTTTTTAAACAAGTCACTCAGGCCCCAAGTCCAGCACTTCACTTAACATGCCTATATTTATTTAGGCCCCATAGAAAATTACAGGTCATAAACCCATACATTAATGCTTTGCTAAATTTGGGCCTGAAGGGATGTATAGATTATGCCTGGACAACCTTTAGGGCTTCTGCATCTAAAATACAATTTAGAAGATTATCCCCTTGACTCGGATGCATATAGAGCTGGTGGCTGTTTCTCCATTAGCCTTTGGTGTGCTCTGCAGCACTTTCTCTTTGATACTCTTTGTACTCAAGAGTATCTCAGCAGGCAACAAGGTTGCGGACCCTCCTCAGAGGTTTGTGTGTCCTGTTCAGAAGAGCTCATAATGTAAAAAACTAGTAGCATAATAGCATGAGGTTGGCAAAAAAATACCACTAGCATCTCAGAGGTTGGAACGTACCAGCACACCCATTGGTTCCTCCATCAGTTCCCTACTAACTTACAGAATCACCGATGAATCCCAACCAACTCTACAGAAGGTAGAAACCTCAGAAATAAGCATATGCCTGCCAGTTTTGTGAAAATCAGCAACCGGTTAGGGTCAGATAGGACGCAGGAGGTTATCTCCATCCCCCAAAAAGCTACAGCAAAAGTTGAGCAGATGCGTTCTGCCAGTCGAGACGTGCACGGCGTAACACGGAGCGCAGTCTGTGTTGCCCCCTGCCCAAACGGCTGGGCAGGAGCCGTCTACCCCGGTGGGAGCGGGACTGCCCGTCTGCAGCGTGTGCTGCAGGGCACGGGGGAAACGGGCAGAGTTGCCGCGCTGGGGCTGGTGCAGGAGGAAGCACGGGAAGCTAACCAATAGTGCGCTTTGCTGCTCACAGAGGATTTCCTTCTAGAAAACAGCAGTTATGGTTTAAATTTCTGATTGTGATACATGAAACTTTTGGTACGCCTTTGCACATACATTGGTGTTGAAATAGTCTAGCTGCAGTAAACCAACACCCAGCAATGAATTGATTTTTGCCAAAGGAGATCAGTAGTATCAGGGATAGTCTGTTTTCCAGGCAGTTCATTATCCAAACAAATAAGAAGAAAATATGAAGTAAATTCAGAAGTTATGGGACCGAGTCCCCCAAATCACGAGATTCTGAAACACAAACCTGCAGTTTGGGAGAAGAGGGGAAGATAGGTTCTTCGGAGAGTTCCTCGTCTTTGGGCTGCATTCAGTGATCTGCTCTGCAACTGTTTTATTTAAAATAGGGTGTTCTACTGAACTCACGAGGGTAAAATTGGATCAGATTTTAGTTGACTTTTGTTTAAACTATTTTGGTTGTTTTTTTTTAATGAAACCTAGGATCTTGAGCTATATATTCCTTTCCATGTACTCTGGGTAAAGTGCGGGTATTTCAGCATTTGCTATAAAATGCAGGATATAAGTCTTTGACCGATACTACATTTTTTGTATGAAAGGTTACATAGCAGTCTAAATCTTCAGAATTTACTGAAACTTTACAGTGTTTCCTTGAGGTCAATAGAATTTCTGGGTTGGCATTTCAAGGGTGCGCTGCCCGACTTCATTACGCATGAATGTATTTTGTGTGAAATATATAAGGCCTTAAGCCATGGACCAAGGTTTTTAACTGGGCTCTGAAGCTGTGTTCTGAAATACAGCTACGTGCCTAAGTCAGTGGTGTTACGGTCAACAGGCGGTTGAAAACCAACCTGTCCCCATTTAAATCAACGCTTTGTGAACTCGCCGCACACTTTTTACATTCTTCAACCTGATAATCTCTGTTTATTCTCCGAGTTCCACTGGAACGGGGTGCAGAGTCATTTTACAGATGTCATTCTTTATTTTAATATTGTCTAATTTGAAAGGAAAATATTTCAGATAATAACATTTTTTGAGGTAAAAAAGCATGAAAACCATTTCTGTTCCAAAAATTGCTGATATGAGAACTTGTGGGAAACAGGTCCTTTTATGAATAATAATTATTATTGTGTTTAAAAAATGGGCAAGATGCCTAGAAATTGAATGAAAGAATGAGCTATTAAATTGAAATATTAAATGAAATAACTGAATTAAAAGTGATCATGTAAACCCTGCGGTAAGTGTTGGGAGCTGTAGCTGATTGAACATATTTTCATCATCTGTTTTGTATGCTTAAATACAATTGCTTGATGTAAGTAAACACTTGATTGATATTCTGAATACTTTAAAATCTGCATATGCATCACAGAATACTGAACAATTAAAACTTAATTTCAGTGTAGTTTGATTACATGTAAATTATTTCAATATTCATTTTTTCCTGTTCTGTTTGCTCAGTGCATATTTAATATCCACTTTTTGAATGCATATCACCCTTGATTGGACTGTGAGATGAGGAGGACTCTGAAATTTCTTCCATTAAAAAGGATTGCCTTATAAATATTATTTGTGCCACAGCTCTTCCCCTGCAGATTATTTTCTAAATGTTGTGTACCCTTATTGAAGACAAGGAAAAAAACTGCTGCAGCCCTTCTTTATCAGCCCAGCACAAGGAATATGCTTACATGGTCGATGGGCATGTCTAAGAAGGCTTGTTGGTTGTAACTAGTCCCTAAAGAAATGTTTCCATCTTTTCTGTGCTGTATTTCTCTCTTGCTTGCATGAGCTCTCTCTCCCTTCCCTTCCTCCTCCCTCCACATGATTTATTTTTTTTCTGGTTCCTGGACTTCTTATGAGATGTTTTAATACTATGGGTAAATATTACAAATATTTTCAAATCGACCATTTTCAGACTGAAAAAATGCATCTCTATCTTTAAGTGACTACATTCAGTTTAGGTGTTGTGGAATCCAGATGACAAAATTCTGCCTTTTGATATATTGGTAGAATCCCTCATAAAAACTGAAGAGACTTCTTTTCCCTTCTCCGCAGGCTGCAAACCATGCATGTTGTTTTGATCTACAATATTTAAAATCACCTTATTTCTGAACATCCAACAGGAGGAAACCCTGGGCATTTGATACTCTTTTTATTTATGCCAGTGAAAAGAATAGCCTCTCTGAAGTTAATCGATAACATTCTATTTTTTAATTACTTATAAAATGCTCTCCTGGCATCTTCTCAGCTAAGTCACATTCTCAAAATACAAACAGGCAGCAGGTCTGCTTCCACCGTGGAAGGCAGGTCTTTATTCTTCTCTGCCTTGGCCAGTTTTGACCTGACCCCTTTGTTTCCTTGTCCATACAACAGACGTACTAATAGCCATCTTTTAAAATTTTTGTAGGATATGTAGAAAGGTTGCGTAAGTGCGTATAATAACAGTATTATTTTATTTTATGAGAATTTTAACTTAATATTGTATGTGCTAAACAGCTTGCAGGGGAATGTTTTCCTATCTGTCCTATACAGTTAATCGCAGTTTGGGAGTTCTAATCTTGAAGGTCATATTTCTGTTGACTGTCACTTTGACCAAACAAGTGGCTGAACTTCATGGTTTACAGGCAGATTTCCTTATCTCTCTCTTTCAAGAGACATATGAGTCTTGATTGCTGGAGTTATTGTGAAGCAAGCAATAAGTAACGAGGTGGTGGGGGGTGGGAGGACACTTGCGGTGGCGGTGGGGGTGGTGGTGGGAGGACACTTGCTTCAAGACCAGTCCCCTGTAGGTGCCAGTTTAGGAAGCAAATATTGTACCCGGTGACTGCAGCACGAGAACAAAAGGGAGGGTGTTTGCTCTGTGTGTGTGTGTGTGTGTGTGTGTTTGCTTGTTTGAGGAGCTGATAAAGTGAAGTGTGCTAGGGACAGCGACAGGTCTTCCTGCGACAAAACATGCTTAGAAAACAGGCATTCTTATCTTGATGGTCTCGTGCTGTACAGAACTCTCTAATTGTTCCTGTAGAATAAAAACAACACAACTCTCTTGCCAAAGAGACGCAAAATAACAAGTACCTTCTAGCTAATTTAAAAAAACCTGGACATTTCTGACTGATGTAATACTGTTTGCCGAAGTAACACAAACTTGTCGCTGTTGTTTGAAACCTCCATGTTATTTTAAAGCGATTCCATTTATAATAATTTATGAAGTATCTGTGATTGTTATTTCCAGCTCTCTTGGCTTGTGGAGAGCATTTCTTGGATAGTCTTTTCCCCCCTCCCTTTTTTTCCCCTCAGTACGGTAACGAGCTAACTTTACAGTGTTATGAATAGGGGTGGGCTATAATGAGACTGAAGTATGTATGTCAGTTGAAGGGGGAAAAAAATTGAAATCTTTGTGAAACAGCAAAGACAAGACAGCCTGTAAGGCCGTGTTTCTGTTCTGCAGGTTAATCAAATGAAAAAGTTACTTTACTTTTTTTGGTTGCAGGCATTTTTGCCTTTGCTAAAGCAACTGTCATTCAAATAGTCTATATAGTTATAACTTTAAAAAACAAAATAATGATGCAGACGTTCTTTTTAGCTAGTCGTATAGCCCGTTTCTGTTCGGTTTCCAATTTCCCCTCTAAGTACTAAGAATGTATATTTAATCCATAATTGAAAAGAAAAATGTGCCAGAAAAAGATATACATGATAGCTATTCAATATAGACATATTTTAACATGTACTTATTTGTCTTAATTAAAGCATAGCTTCAGAAGCAGCATTACAACACAATGTATTTTAATGGAAAATCCTTCATAGAAAGCATGTTGAAAAAGTTTCAGATACATAGATGTGCATGATAAAACAGTGATGCACTGCCTGTTCCCCAGTGATCAGGAGGTTAACCTTAATTCATCTCTTCCCTCCCTTAAACAGGTTCTGTGAGGAGGGCTGCAAATTAGCGCTTGGAAGACGCAGCAGGGAGATTAGCTTTAGGGAGGAAAGGACTCCCCACTCCCGCTCTTAGGAACCTCACCTGGAGAGTACATTTCCTTCTCTGCTTAAGCTAACGTATCGTGCCTTCTTGTCATAAATGTTATTCCCGAAGGAAAAGTCCTCGCCGGCTCTGTCTCGTGATCTGCTGAATCATTCCAAGTGTGCAGCAGCAGAGGAGAGCAGTAAGGCTGTAGCAAGAGGGAGGCAGAAAACCGCGTAGGCTTTGGCCAGAAACAGGGATCTCCGTATGGTGCGTCCTGTGGGACCTCTTCATTCACCAAGGGAAGGAGGGTTCCCATGTTTCCTCTTGTTCACACTGGCCTGAGGAAGAGCTACAGCATTAGCCGCTTCCTAAGACACCCCCAAGGTACAGAACCGTGTAAGTACTGGCATCCATACGATGCTGCCTGACGATATTCATCTGTCTGATGATGTTCATCGGACAAACACAAACTACACCTTCCTCCAGGCTTCCTGGGTTAACAGTAAAGGTGACGTTCCACCTCCACACCACTCTCTTCCTACTCCGCTGCATCTCTAGGTGATACTCAGGTGGTACCTTCTGGAGCACATCTAGAAGTAATTTTTGCTCGTGAATTTTGCTCTTTTTTCCCCTTGTTTTACCTCATTGACACAACCTTCTTCACCATAAGATGTTCAGAAGACTCTCAGGAGTCTGTGCTAATACCGGGGCTGAGAGGGTGAGGAGGCAAAGCAGTGTCACCCCCTACCTTTTTCTATCCCTGGGGATTCGTGGCTGTTTGTCACGACTCAACTAGATCATGATCTTCAGAGGACTGTATTGAGGGGTCTGTGAGGACAAAATTTTGTGCAAACTTCAACAAGTACCTCTGAAGTCTTGCGAGACTTGGGGTGAGTCTTTTCTGTAGGGCATATTGAGGTTCCTACCAGTGATACTGGGGCTAGCAGTTACCTGTGTTGCGGCTGGGATCTTTCAAAGGATCAATTTTTATGATCTACAGCACCTTCAGCTCCCTTCAGATTCAACTAGATCTGACGGGACTCAGCACTGAACATAACACTTGCTGAAGGTTTTAAGCGATGAAGAAGAGTAAGGGTAGCCACTGTCCTACCTCGTAGTTCTGCAGTTTGGGTATGAGCGTACCAGGTTTCCTCAGTAAAGCTTTGGCATCGCTTTTGGTGAGAATGGAAGCACTTCATCTGCCAGTTAACAAACTTTGATGCAGCTTTTAAACTATCCTCAGCAAGTGACACGTTTCCTTTTTCTTGCAGGTATCAGAGATTTGAAAAAGCATTTCTGCTAGCTGTTGACATAGGTGCTCGGGACCTGTTTATGGTGAGTCATTTCTGGAGACAGAGGCTATTGTCGGGATGTTAGTTGTCAGCTTTTGCGCACATTAAAATGGATCCATGTCATTTGCAGTCTTGGTCACATACTGAAGACAGAACTACTCTACCTGGTTTGCCCTTTGCCATCATGGAACTTGTCAATAGGAATTGAGTCTCTTTAGAGTCATTGACATTTTCCCTAGCATGGCCTAAAGGCTATTCTTTATTTTCCAGGAATTAATGTATATGTTTTTGAACTTTCCCCTTCTTCATCTGTCTTGATGTGGGTGAATGTCATCTTTCACTCTAATAAGCTTATATGTTTCTAATCCATTCCTTAAGAAGTACAGCTGCTGAGTCCTGGACACAAGAGCTGGCCGTATCCTGGGGATCCTGAATGCTCTTAGTTTGTCTCTTAGGGTTTTGTGAAAAGTGACAAATTATGAACGCTTCTGCAGGTACTTTTAAAACAACAAAGGTCAGCAGCATCAACACAAGGGTTTTTAAATTTCATGCACTCTCTGCCTCCTCCCATTTAATTAGCTACAAAAGTAAAATTAACCAGCTCTTAAAAGGTCCTCTGTGTGAGCTCGGCAGGAGGCTCTTGTTTTATAAGATCTTGCACCACAATGTCACAGTGAGGTCAGATGGACAAAGCCAGCCGTGCTTTCCTAGTCTCTCAGCATGTTGCTGCTGCACAGCTGATTTCATTGTTTTCAAAGAAACAATAGGAAAGGGTCTTGTTGAAAAAAAGCCCTTTGAACGATTCGTTTGCTTCACTTTTTTGCATAATGAAGACATTCTGTTGTTTAAATTAAGCTTTGACACTAGATGTTAATATCATTTATTCCATTAAGTCACTTGCCCTGCTAGTTTGATCTTGATATTTAAATTGTATGTTAAATTACACAATTAAATCCTGCTTTTATGGGTTATGAAAATTCCCTTCTAATTATATAAAAAGTTGTGTGAACCTTTTGATGTGTTTTTCACAGCTCTAATCATCTGGCTTGTTCCATCTAATTAGAAAGATGTGAATACTGTGATAAACTTTTCTAAGTATGCATCAAAAGAATGTGATGGAAATGTCAGACTTTTAGGAAATTCACTGCATGTTTTATGTTTACTCTTCTCCATTTTTTCTCTTTTTATCTCATCTTTTTCCTTTTCCCTTTTTATTGAATGTAACTTCTTCAGTACCAATTTTATACCTGATCAAGCTAAGCGCTGCGGCACCGCGTGGAAGGTTTAGACTGTAGCATGTCTGCGGCAGGTTGCAGCTGTTTGTGGTGGACTCTCCCACCGTACGGATCCTACATTCTCCCTGAGTGATTTCAGCCATTTTGGCAGAACAAATGACCCAGCGCTTGGCCTGCCATCTCAAGGGCCCTCTCTCATACGGTGAGAGCATTTCCTACACGATCTTTTTCTCTTTCCTTCCCTCCGCTGAGAGCAGGGCTGAGGAAGCAGCCCTGTCCCAGGGTGGGGAGCACCAGCGCTGGGTCAAGAGATGGGTGCGAAGCTGCTAATAAGGGGGAGGGACTGTCAGTACCTGGCTCCACGAGTGGAAACACATCCTCCTCTCAACAAAAAGGGTCCCCAGCTTTCTTCAAGAGGGACTTTCAGTGTTCAGAGAGAAATTAGCTCCATCCTTTCCTACTCTTCCTTGTTTTCCCTTTCCTCTCTCAACACCTACTCTCCGTTTCCCATCTCACTAACACTCTTAAACATAAATATATGTTTCCGCATAGTTCCTCCTGGCTTACATTACTGTGAGATCAAAACCAGTTCTGTATTGTCCTCGTTCTGTTTGCATTACCGTTGAGATTCCTCAGAGCTTCCCCTGAATTACGCAACAAGCAGCTCACACGCCGGCCTCTTCGGATCCTCTGTTAACTCACTGCCTTCTCTGGGGAAATGTCCTTTTGCTAATTCATCTTCTGAGTGAGGTACTGAAGAACGAACTTTATGGTAAGCTAACAGTGGCACTGCTGCAAGGGTACTAAGTATGGGACTCAAAACGTTGAAAGGTGCATAGGTCGTAAAAAGTATTTCGTTGTGCCACAGTAATTTCTAGGGAACTGGGCTTCATTGCACCGAATGTGTGAAAATTAGATAACCCTGTTATCTAGATAACCCTGTTCCCTGGAAGCTTACAGTCCTTCTAGGTATGAGTATAACAATACCTACCTTGCTAAGCAAGGTTTGTGCATCCTTTCACTTCTGCTTAACACTGAATAATTTGTCTATATTGTTTATGTAGATCAAAATGCAATTAATAGCATACAACTTGACTTTACCTATACTTAAAGTATTTATAATTATGTGCAGTACAAATAACTGTACTGTTGTTTTACAGACCAACCAAATCCATTTATAAAAACTCACGCCACCTAATTCCCAGTTAATTTAATGGGATTTCAAGAAGCAATAGTAGACTAAAGAAAGATACCTGATGAAATAAGCAAAATGAGAAAGAAAAAATCTGTTTATTAAAAGTGAACAGAGAAGGAACAAAAATGGAAAGGACAGAGAGGAGCAGACAGAACAGAGGCTGAGGAGGAGCCAAAAGTTGAATACCCATCTCTGAGACTTCTAAGGAAATGTCCTATGTCTTGGAGGATTTATCCTGAGCGTCTCTTTCACCAAACAGGGCTCTGCGGCATTTCTGCTATTTGTTTTGACGTTGCAAAGAAGTTTGAGAGAATGCTGCCTGAGGGCTAATTTCTTTCATAGTAATGAAAAAGAAAACAAAAAAGACTTAAAAGTTAGTCCTGTAGCTATAGCGTCACTAGTATGATGCCATAACAAGACACACATACACTGCTGTGTCTCTCCATAAGCTTTACCCTCACGTCACGTCTAAGTCCATCAATTATTATCATCTCCTACAAAGTTCAATAAAAAAATAAAACTGAAAAGGACATAATATCATGAACAACAGCTACATTTATTGGACAGTGACTGATCCAATCTGTGACAGAAAAGATCAAGCAATAGAAGGGTTGTTAGCCTGAAATCCTTTTGTAGTATGCTCCAGCTCTCAGCTGCTGAAAATTCAAAAGGCCATCCCATGTACCAAAGGTAGCAAAAAATGCAAGGAAAAGACACTTTAATAAAACTGTCAGATCTTGGGTGATACACTGATGAGGAAAGTACATGTTTCGAAGAAATGTTGGAATTTTGCCCAGAAATATCCTATAGACAAATGCACATCAGTGTTTCAAATGACTTCTGCTCACTGAGGGCCAGCTCTGTGAGTCACAAAGATGAGGGTAAAAAGGAAGTAGTCCAAAAAGTAATCAAACTGTTAAATGATAAAATACAGCCTTTTCGGCAAACTCCTGAGAAGCAGCTGGAATTTGTTTTTATTGTCACCATTGTTTTTGAAAGGGATGTGATCTTTGGACAGATGAATTCTTAGATAATTGTGTGGAAAGATCTGTAATGAATATTCAGCTAATTTAATTCTTTTTTCTTCTGTCTTTCTTTAAGGCACCCTGTAATCCAGTTTTCTTCTTTCTCTTTTATTTACTTTCTAGTTTCATTCTACTCAGAGAGTTACAAATTCTTAGAACCATCCAGTTTTGCTGTCTTATTTGAATGAGGGACACCTAAATTGCATCTCAAATTTTCTGATTAAGAGTTTTTATATCTGTAATCTTTTCTTTCTAAAGCTTGTTTAGAGATAGAGACAAGAGCTTTTTTAATTATTCTGACAGCAAATTGAGGAACCATGAAGAAAGGCACTTACCAGCCTACTGCTGCATCTTTATTTCTCACAAGGCCCCTGTTAGGTAGCAATGGATGTGTAGGAATTTTACATTTCTTTACTCCAAACAGAAAGCACAGGCAAAACCAAGTTCTCAGAGTGAGGTGTTTTGATACGCACAGTATGCACAACCCTCTTAACTCAAAGAACTTTTTCATTTTCTGCAGTTGTTTCCATCCCCTCCCCAAGTTTATTATTTAAAATTGCATTGAAGTATACAATACGTCTCTTAGTTCAAACTAAAAAACCTAGTCATTAAGCATCGTCAGAATGTATTTTGAATTAGTGAACACAATCTGCCTATACATTCAAATCTTTGTAAGTTCAGACTTGTTCAAGAGCCCTTAGGTTTTCTATTGTTATCTAAATAAGCTGACAATATCTATTGCTTAATCTTCATAGAAATCATACCTTGCTACTCAGGCCCTTTTCTCCTGACAACCATGTTAAACCTACAAAGAGAGGAAGTACAGAGTTCGCAACAAGTTCGTAACTCATTACTTTGCTCCAAGACACTTGCACATTTTTTAAGTCACACCTGTGTCTGAAATTAGAAAATGTTGCTGTCTCCTGCAGACTGCTGGGATCCTGCAAGTCAGTACCAGATTTTCCTGCATAATCAGTCTCAGTTTCCCTAACATTTTTGGCGGTATTGTTATTGTTATTATTGATAATAAAAGCAGCATCTTTTTCTCCTAACACTATTACTCTCACTTTTTTCATCCAGCTTATCTTTCTAGAATAAGGTCACTTTTTCCTGTACAATTTTCTGTCGTGTTGATGAAGGTGGCAGTAAACTCACACTGAGAAGGACAGTTTCACCTGAAATCTTCTGCATTAGTGAGAATATAGTTGCTTTTACGGTATGCAGAGGTCAATATTTCCAGCAAGTACTCCTTTTCCCTTTAAATTCCTGCATGCAGATAGATTGCAAAACAATGGCCAGGAATAACTTAAATCTTTGGATACAAAATGTCGCCTTCAGCACAGAAGTGGGGAAAAAAGACTTTGCCGACTGTTTGGGGGTTTCCCTCACTTCGTATTGTCACAGTTCATGCACAGAGCAGCCTGTGGCCGTGGCGCCGAAGGAGAAGGGGGTTAATTATCTCTTTATTAATGGTCAAGGATGAAACTTGTCTTCAAGGCCCAAAATCAAGGGCAGTGAGGCTGTAATTTGTCACCAGGGTTATATTCTCCCACAAATGGTGCTGTCTGTAGTACACCTCAGGTTTTCACCTCAGACGTAAACATACAATAAAAAGCCTTGCAATTCAGCACGTCATGGTATGCCCCTTGCAGCAGCCCTCTGATTTTTAACCCGAGATGAAGGACCAGATCCAGAGTATTGGCAACTATTCATGCTCAACAGCAACATTTTTGGAAAGCCCCTTGTTGTCCAAAAGGGACTCAGGAATCGTGTCACCTGTGTGGGTTTTGAAACCCTTGAGCAACCATTGTTTCTCTTATTGCCTCCAATATCAGCACAAAGAGGATCACCATCACCTTACTCAAAGAACAGTAAGTGTAACGTGACAACCTCCAAACAAAAATTAGTCCCAAAAGAGTTTTACCCCAAAACTCATGTATTAGGTGGAAACCTTAACACACTTCAAATAGGGACTGTCAGCCAGAAGAGTTCCAGTACTTCAGATCTGGTTTACACAGAGCCAGCTCCTGTCAACCCTCCTTTTGCACCAACAGAAGTTACCTTAAAGCAGACAGATTGTTTTCTTTCATACACTGAGTCAATAGCTCCACTTTTATCAGTGCGTGATTGGTCAGTGTTTTATTCAGTGCTGAATTCAATAGCACAAGCAAGATAATAAATTTGCATTGGGAGGGAATTAAAATGTAATGGTAGGTTCATCAGTTCCATCTGTGTTTGTAATCTAAATAATAAAAGAACCTCTTTCTTTTGAAAGCCCTTTTGTTACTCCTATGAGATCCATTTTCGATTAATCTTTTTTTTTCTCTTTTATTTCCAAAGGACATCCATTACCTTGCACTAGATAAGGGTGAATTGGCACTAGCTGAAGTGGCAAAGAAAAAGGCTAATGACATTGATGCAGAATCAATAACTACTAGAATTGGTAAGAATTAATGGTGTTTAAAAAGCCCTTCTTGTTTTAATCAATACTTATCCTGTACAACACCGTGTTATATTTGTAGGGGGGTTATTGTTTCAATTGCCTTGTTTTCTTTGAAAGCGAGACAGTATTTTTATTCATAACTAAAGAGGGAGGCTTATAAAAATACCATAGCTTTGCCTTTGAGCACCCACGTGAGGATTGTGTCAATGCAATAGCTGTGGAGCAAGAAGGATTTATACTGTGACTATATAGAAAAGTTCAGGCTGTACAAGCTGAACTGAGTGCAGGAGGTGAGGGGCTGAATCTGAAGGCCCGGTATGGCAATCTCATTCACCTCTAAATACTTGCTTGCACACACTGTGCCAATAACTGGAGTCACACCACGAATGCTTTGGCGGCGTTCAGATGAAACATGTACTGATGTGAACACAGGCTCAGATCCTGGCTTTAAAGTAACAGCTGTGCATGCAGTGGGATTCTTGCTGTTCCATAGGGAATATCAATGCAAAAATTGCAGGGTTAGACTGATAGCTTGAACACAGACAACTTTTCAGGCAAGTGAACTCACAACTCATTTTCTCCTTGTGTTTCCTCTGAATTGTCATGAAGAGATGTATGCAAATACCTAGACCATTCTGATTTCATGCCTGTAGCCCGAACCAAGCAGAAGGGGTCTAAGTCTAGGTAGCTGACCTCCAGCAGAGAGAAAGTAGGCAAAGGGGGAAGAAAGAACACAAAATGTATGTACAAAATATGCACAGTGCTATTTAGCTTGTTCTACTGCGTCTTTGAATATTAGAGGAAATCAATATTAGAGCTTTTGTCCTTGTCCCATGCCAAGAAGTAGAACGATTAAAGCTCAGAAGGAGTTACAAAACCTTTGAGACCTTGGTTAACGTAGGATTCTTTTAGAGCTATGCATCTTGATGTTTACATAGCAAATGCCGTTCAAATACATAGAAATGCAGAGAGGCGGTATGTGCGTTTATGTGGCTATTTCTAGATATTGTATAGATCCGTTACTTTCAAGGCTATGCAATACAGTATCACCTCCTTCCCTCTCCAGCAGAATAGAAACCGAGAAGTGCCTGTCCTGAACTCTTTTCTTCAGGGTCTTTCATTTTCAAGCTGAAATCCCTTTGAGAATTTTTTTGCATCACAGCTGGGCCTTTGGTCAAGCCCTTTCACCACTAGAATTGCCAAAAATGACATTTCTTCAGGTCATCTGTTACTGGGCACTCCTTAAAGTATACAGTTCCGTCTCCCTTGCTTTCTCCTTTACTTTTTAGGTAGTTGTCCTCTGCACCTAATATGACTGAGATACCCAAGACTTGTATGTGATCATTATCTACTCTCTTACACTTAATCCAGAAAATTTGAGCCTTAATCTGTGTCTTCATTTAATTCCTTGCAAACTAAAGCTGTTAGTAATCTCTGAAGTTCGGCTGTTTTTAAGTTTACTGAGAGCCTTATATAGTATTACAGACATACATGCAAAGATAGGGATAGAGGAGAAACCCGAGGTGATCACAAATGTCTTACTTGCATGTCAGATATAGTTATCATGTTAGTACAGTTCACTTATAAATGTGCAAGCACACAGTCTTCCCCTCCTTCAGAGCAGTCCTACAGTTACCTCTGTAATGCTCCATAAATATAAATTATTGAAGTCATTTTATATGATAAAGTCTTTAAAGTGTTCTCGTTTGCTGAATAATTAACTATCAGAATGATTTAAAATAATTTTCAATGCCCCTGGGACAAACTGTCACTGAGATTCACTCTATAAACAGTAATGAATTTGCATCCAATTCATTTTATATGAAAATAAACAGGGATCTCCCATGAGTTTGTTTCACTGCAGATTGAATCTCACCTTAAACATGCGAAATCCCAGCCACAGGTTTTGTTTTGTTATACTTTATTCCAACGTCCTTTCGTGATGATGTTTTTGTTTCGTAAGCTGTTGTTAGCAAAAAAGTGTCGCAAGGCACAAACTTTATGGACCCAGTGATAACAAAAAATAACAAGTGCTTTAGGTGTAAATTACTATATTTATCTAACATTTTGAGAGGGGGAGAAAAACTCATGCCAGAGCCAGAAGCTTTAAAATGCAGTTTCAAACAAGTCTCTGCCTCCCAGGCGCAGTCCTCTTCATCTCGTCCCTGCGCTCTGGGGCTTTCAGCCGCTCAGTTCGCGGAGTCACGTTCCCGGAGCAAACCCCAGACTTCTTGAGCACCCACTTCAGGCTTCTACGAGAAGGCTGCATCCTCAGCAAACAGAGGCAACAAGATGCAACGAGTGCTGCAGGTCCCAAGTTATGCTGAACAACTCCCTAGATCGTATCAGGCCTCTCTACAGCGTATTTAATATACATATTACAGTATGTGGTCCTAAATAGTACAAATGGGGACCATTCTCGTATATCAACATCTGATGATATTTCTTGAGCTAGCCCATCCCCAAAACTTAGCTCAACGCTATTTGAAATTTGTTATTTGAAAATAACATGAGTCAGTGCTCCTGGCTGATTCCCAAGCCCTTAAGAGTGCTCCATCTTGCCCCAGATAGATTTAATTTGTCAAGATATTTTTGTGTACAGGGCTCACTTCAAACATAATATATTTCAAACTCAGACTTCTGGAAAAGTTTCAAGCTCCTACAAATAACGTAGAATGACAATATAATTTCAGCTCAAATGTATAGATGTCATCCAGAGTTCTATAAGCATTGATAGATTCCTCACATATATCAAGATTCGTGTCAAGATAAAACAAAAGATAGATTTATTATTTTAGAATTTTCTGAATTTTAGCTCTTCTCAGTGCGTCGTCTGATTTTGGTTTGCTATACACCATTTTGAAGAAGTCACCCTCAAAGCTCAGAACGTCTGGGTGCATGGGTAAAAACACCTGTAGCCCTTCAGAGCAGAGTACCTTGGTGAGAACATTGCTGAGCAAGATGAGGTGTCAGGTACCTGTTCCCAGCTATGGTTTTGGCAGAATCAGATATTTTGTTCAACTGATTAAAATCTTCTACAGAAAATTATTCTCCTAAGATTTCATGTTTGACAGCTCGTGAAAATGCATCTTGAGGCATGAGAAGATTGAAGTAATGGTACTGTTCATCTCAGAGTCTGCATTAGCTGTCTCCTCTTTGCCCGCTCCCATTTGATCACCAGACCAGTGACCACAGATATTGTGGTTTCCTCTGCCAAAGATTTTCTGTTGAATTATTTCTGCAGAAGATCTATGAGCTCCTTAACGAGGTCAGGGAGTTCTCATTTAGCCTTGCCTAAAATATATGCTGTGCACCTCATTTTGCTTGATTAAAAGAAAGAGGACTCTCTTCAGTATCGACAACATTTATTATAATATTATAAAAGTTCTGTTTATGGGTGTAACCTGGCATATACACTCCTGGAACAACGTTGCCCGTGGTGGAAGAGCGCGTCTGTTCGGTGCTGTAAACTGTGGGTTGCTAATGTAAAACCTGAGTTGCAAAGAACTGACATGGCACAGCCTGTTGGGAAATGCCATAACTAATGATGATCACGGAGGTGAAGAGCTCAGCCTTTCAGACATCATTGCTCAATGAATATCCAACGAAGAGCATATGTAGTCAGTGTCAGAAAGTTTCCCAAGGCCAACTTCCAACAAATTACATTAGGGCCTAGCAAGATGATTTTAACCTTCAAATCAATAGCTTTCACCCAAAAGGGATTCGTGTTGTGACAAGACAGATAACTGCTGCGTGGTTGAAAGGCAAATTGGGAAACCTTGTATTGCTACTTAGAGTTAAATTCAGAATATTAGTAACACCAATGTTTAGGCAACATTTCTAACAGAGATATCTTAATAAAAACACCGATGTTGAGATAATTGTATTGTACAGAAATGCTAGATGGGATTGACTAACGTTTTGGTGGTTCAGTAATGTCTCGTGAAAGCGCTTGAGGTTTTTCCACTTAAATTTGAACTTTAAAACGTTTCTGGAAATATTCCATAATGTTTGCAAGTGAGATAGGAAATCTTATCAGTTCTCACAGAGGCTGAGGTCTAGTTTCCCACACTGTTCATAAAATGACATGCAAAATATAGGGCCCTAAACGTTTCACCTTACTGGCAAGGGACATCGCCGGTGTGAACCTTAAGTGGAGAATTTATTAACTACTTCTTAGTTCTGTCATAGTATTCTATATGGAATGGCTTACCTGTTCTTTGTGATAATTAATAATGACACCTTATAGTGTTTTGTCTTCCATATGGTGCGCCTGAGACAGCAGCCTGGTCTTGCATACAGTCTGCCACCTCCAAGTCACTTGTGATTTGCTCAGATCTTCCTCTATTCCTGATAGTCCTGGTAAGCCCACATGTATTTCAAGGCCAGGTTTAGAATTGTCCCCCTGTTTTTGTAACCTTCTCTGGCCCTGCGTTAGCCTGGCTGATAACATTTGTTCCTCTTCCGATCCATAATGACTCATCTATCAAGCAATAGGCTTCTTCCTTACCCTCCCGCCCTCTCTCTGACACTGATGACAAAGCCCCTTCACTCCCTGCGCTTCCTTGGCACGCACATCTTTCTCTTGCTATCAGGTTTCAAGTTAACTGAGAATCTTAGCCTTTTATTTCGGGGCATGGTTTTTATTTCACTGCGTAACATGTTTGTGGCGTGCTTAAAAGGTGTCATCCAATACAGAGGTGAGCTGTGATCTGGAAAGACTCAGGAGACGCTGTTTATGCTACAGGTTTTTGGAGCTCTGCTCCTTCAGTTTAAGTGTTAGATCTCCTATTTATTTACTTAGATTTTCGGTTTAAGTCAATCAACACCTCTGGAATCAAATCCTTTGCTTTTATTTTGCTAATAATGTGACTTTTTCCCCAGAGAGCCAGAAGAACATTTTTTAATGAAAAATGTTTTTAAGTATGATTGGCAGTTAACCTATGGCAAGAAATTAGTTTCCACAAGCACTTTTTTAATTTTGTGCCACACAAGATGACTGTCTTTGAAGATCCATAGTAATTTGAAATTATTTAACTGTGCTCATGTGTACACACTCCGGCACACATCAAGCCACACACGACATTTGATACAGAGCCCGCTAAACACAGCGAAAGAATTTCTGCCATCTTCAGTGGGCTTTGGATGCAGATTTTAGCAAGTAACAGGCTCATGTGAAGGCCTGGCATTACCAGAACCCCTGCCCTCTAAAAAAAAATGACAAAAAGCCTGGGCTGGAAGGGTGCTGTCCTTGATGTAGGCTGCTCGAGGCCCCTGGTTTCAGGAGGAGCCAGCGGTGCCCAGTGCTCGTGGCGTGGAAGCCTGTTGCAGTGGTAGCTCTGAATTCATGCCCTGGCATACCTGCCTCATTGGGAGTGGAACAGTACGTTCCCATACAACTAAGTGGATCTGCTGAATCTTCTTCTTTATTCTGATGTTTAACTTTTTCTTAATTACATTTTTAATTTTCCAGCTAGTCGTGAGGATTTCACTCTATTGAGAGGTTACAGGCGCTGATTGTTCCCCTCCTTGTGTTCTTTTCGAGAAGTGGAGTTGTTTGTTTTACTTAAGGTCTATAGTAATGCCAAACTATTTTTGGCTCCACCTCATCTCACCTCTCCACTTGCTTGTGTCATGATGTCAGTTTTGATCTATACCTTCTCACTGCTAGACAGCTTTGCCTAAAGACATAATCCTCAGCTCCTAATAATTATAAGTACATCAAAGGCTAGCTGGTTTGCTTAGCTGCAGAGGTCTACTCAGAGATCTGTGTATCTTCACTTGAAAGAGATTTATAGTTTTGTGTCAAGCTTTAGAATAATCATGGCATTCCATTTCCCCCCCCTTCTTTATCATGACATTCTTGCCCACTATAGAACGTAATTTAAAAAGCACCATTATATTCCTGAAATGAAGACAATATTCTCCTTTAATATTTTAATTGTAATGATCCTCCTATTTTGTTGTATCTATCAGCAGTAAAATTATACCCTATTTAATACAAAAAAGTCTTTCCAAGAAGTCATAGATTAACCATTTTTTGCCTTCATTTTAAATGATGTGACGAGTACTAAAAAAGAAAGAACAGTAAATGGAAGAGCCAGCTTTAGGGGGTTATATTTTTTTGTATCAATAGCCACATACTATGACTGGTTTATAAACAAAAAAAATTACAGTATTTCCAAACTCTGAAAATTGAAAGGCGTTGTCTGTTTCTGATCTGTATTTATTCTATGTACAGTTAGGTTATTGCAAGGGATGTGAGGTCTCTCATCTCAGATCTTTCCAGTATATTTCCACTGTATCCCTATAACCTCCAGTAAAGTTCATGCACGTACACAGTAGAGAATGGGTGACACTAATTACCAAGTAAAGAACTTCTTTTCTCAACATATCAAGAAGTAAGTTACAAAAGTGAAAACAATAGAGATGTTCCTTGCTTGAGGTTGTTACATGAGAAAGAGTAGTTGAGCATAAAAGATCTCGAAGGGATGCCCATAGCATGCCATTGCAGTAAAGAGAAGCAAGTCAGTACTCAAGTATCCGTTGACGTTGCAGCTAGGAATTTAAGTAGGAATTTAACTTCTCAGCACTGATTCCACAGACCAAAGTCAATTTAAATAAAAAGCACACATAGTTAAAATAACTGTTGAAACAAACTGTCAAAGAAATTGATGCACAGAAAGTGTCTTTGCATGGAGACTAAATTAATACCTTTCTGGGAAATACGTTTTAGCCAAATACAATTTATGCATTAGTCAAACACAAGTTTTTCTTGCTCAGTGTAGGGTACCTGGATGCAATTTAATGGCCTCTAATTCACTGTAGGTCAAACTAGTTGATTTACACTATAACGTTATAGTATAATATTCATATGTTCTGGATTCCAGTCTTGCCTACAGCTCTGTGAAAAAGCCCCTGGTAAATCTCCCATTAGCTTCAAAAGGCCCACATGTAGGCTAAAAGGCTGCAGTTAAAAAGCCACATAATGTATATTCACACATCTCATAGTATGCACGTGTGTGCGTACATAAGTGGGTGTTATATTTACACATACACAGCCAAAATCTGGCCAGTCATAAAAATAGCTCCAAATCTGAACACGGGCACTAGATTAATTAATATGTATTTTTATTTTGTTTCATGACATCAGCAGCCACAGAACCCACTGCTGCTTTTTTTCTGAAAGAACAAGAAATAATCACAGCAGGAGTTGTTTTCATAATTGCTGTAGCTGGCTGAGAGCTGCGTATCTGTATGTTCACGGTGTGTCAGAGGCATGTTTGTCTCGCACACCCTAGAGCCATCCTTGAGCCTCTCGTTTTCTGATAGGGAATTCGCCAATTGCATTTCTACGCACTGAAAAGAGTTGGCAAACACATACTTGCCTGGCAGTTGGTATGTGTTTTGTCCTGTTTGTTCTGCGTAATGTAACGTGATGTGACAGGCTGCAATTCATCACATCAGTGGTATGACAGCAGAGGAATTGGAAAAGAGTTATAATGGTGGGCTGATGCAAGGTGTCCATTTAACGTTCGATTGTAATATTTCAGTGTCAAGTCTTTTTATAATGGCCTACTGAAGAATTATCCCCAAAATGTTCCCCACGTGGGTGAGTTTTAGAAGCAGTGATCAGGTAGAGCGTAGTCAACATCCAGAGAAGGCTGTAGATTCCTGTGCTCAGAAGGACCAGCTCTTGTAAATAGGAGAACCTTTGCACGTCTGGCTTCTGATCAAACAAAAACCTTGAAGGACTATTTATGTATTGCCTCCACTTTCACTATGCTTCCCAGCCACACCACAGGCTCTTCCGTGGGGATGCCATGGAACTGCCCAGGGCAAAATCAGAGGTCGAGGCTGTTTTCCTGCAAAGACTCCTGCACAAGAGGCTGCTTGACAGTTCACCCCTGAGAAACTCCCGCAACAAAAGCCAAGGTGTTTGATGACCTGATGTTCGTTCTTGTTGAATGCTTGCAGCCTAACAAAACCAAGTCCCCTGTTAAAATCCTGTCTCAGGGCTGGTGACATTCTAATCAGGGTATCGCTGAGGAAAGCAGTGGGGAAAAGCTCAGCAGGGCCCGAGAATAAGCTTTTCACCCATTGCTGTTGTCAGTCTTGCACTTTCTGAAGTGCTAGACTTGGCCAGAAGAAAGGAGATGGGCTGTTTAAGAAAAAGTATTGGTGAAAAACTGATCAACAGTGCCTAATACAAGGCAGTAAGTACAGCCAGAACTAACGACTTTTTTTCTGCCCTCAGCATACACTCTGTATTTCATTTCAGCTTTTTCAAATATCTTTTCCCTAAATATCCTTCCTGTTAGTTAGTCTGTACCGAGACTTATTTTTACTTTAAATCTCAGTGCCATGAGACTGCTGCGACTCCTGAACCTGTGCATGAGTAATATCTGCCCTTCAATAATATTTTCCACAGCATTCAAGATACCAGAAGTCCTGAATCATGCTGGATTTCAGACCGTAAAATTCAGTCTTAAAAATAGATGGTGAGGCAGCATTGGTTATCTCTGCAATGCTGATGTTATGAAATGGAAAAATATTATAATATGACGAAAAGATATCATTAATAATAGCTTATAAGCGTGTGTGGTGATCATTTTAATTAGTTACTTTCTGCAGGTACACTGCCAGTGTCCCACCGTTTCATCTTTACGATAACCAAAGACGCAAGAGCCACTTGCTTTCTGCCTCCTGCCCTCCCAGCCTGGCTGTAACGCCCGCCCTGGCCAGGAGCTCGGGCTGCCCAGCACCCCTGTCCCTGCTTCTCCTCTGCCCTCTGGGAGGGCGCAGCTTCCCCACCCTTGCCCACATTTAAAGTGATCCCTTTCAAACCTGTCTGCAAGGCCGCGGCCGGTGCCAGCGCGGAGGCTCCATGCTCTCGAGAGCAGCCCGTGGCAGGGGTCACCAGGACTTTCTCGCCGCCCTTCACCCGTGGTGGCTCTGGGCTCAGCTTTGAGTCCTTGTCTACCACAAGATCAGTAAAAAGTCAGGGTGTCGTTCTCACATAAATTAGATCCCACTTAACTGATCGTTTTAAAATTTTTGCTGTAAAGGAACGTGGAAGACAGTATTCTTTCCTGTAGAATTGTGTTAAAAACCCATGCATGACTTCTAGTTTTCTCAAAAATATAACATCGTTTCATAACAGCTGCTGGCTTATGCTTTTTCCTTCCTGTAACCTAACTTCTGCTACGACTTACTATGGTTATTCATACACCTCTGCTAAATTTAGTCATTTCCTTTGCTGAAAATACCCCCTGAAGGTACCCAAACACACCTGAGGCGCACCAGATGAAGAGCAGGTGCTGGGGCCATCCCAGAGACCTTGCAGAATAACCCCAGGACATGATCTTACGTCACCTGGAAGCGTTGCTGCTCCTGAGCCATCGGGAGCCTCACATGAGCTCACCGCCGGACCGCACCACATAACCCGTGGAAGGAAAAATTTGGGACCAGTTCTGAACTTCTCCTGAATCATCATTTGAAGTTCATTGCTAAATTTCACCACACCTCTGCCTATATAATGCAAACCTTTATTAACCAGATGAAAGATCGTGGCTGCAATTAATTATTTATTTTACTATATAGGATGCATTATGGCCAAAGGAAAACAGCTACAAAGTGCTTACCTTAGACCCTCGCTTCTAGCCACCAAATGGCGAGATGTTTGGCCCACAGCCATGGATCTGGAGCCTGTGTGGGCATAGTCTGCTGCAGCGTAAGCCCAGATCGTCCTGCTGACTGTGCTGCTGTTGCTTCTTAGGTTTGTAAGGGAAGAGTTGGGACCACAGTACTCTACTCTGATCACCAGAATAAACAGAATTTTAACAGTAAAATATTCTGGAAAAATTCCTCGTTTCCTCAAAAATCCCTGAAGGAAGCATGAGCTTATTTTCATATATCATTGTCAACTACACCATCCCAACCTATTCCTTTGTGTGTCAGAGAGCTTGGCTGCCCACTCATTGGGATCAGAAACAACGCATCTGGGATCAGAAACAACAGGGTCTGGAAGAATTGGACCTTCCCGGCCATCACCAGCCTACTGGATGAGTTTGGCCAGCTCGTTTTAGCCTTCAGTGCTTTTTTTTCCCTTTGGGGAACACTGTGTGAGCTCTCTGCGCCAGGCTGCCCATTCTTATGGCAGCATCCGAGTCCCGTGCCGCAGCCCCTCGCTCTTGTGCTCCTCCAGCACTGTGCCCTCAGCTTCTCCCCACCGGTGGCGTGTTTCCAGCGCTGCCCTCCCAGAGGATGACCACACAGCCAGGGGAAGTCCTTTTTCTAAGCTCGCTTATTTTGTATAATTTGAAGGCATTTTTACAATATAGGGCAAAAACAACCCCAGGGAAATCAGCCGTAATACTCTAGTTCGTATCTGCCATTAGGTGTCAGTGTGACAACAACCATCATACACAAAGGGCTGTTCTGGGGTGTGCAGGGGTACCACCCCATCCTCAACTTCTCCTTTTCGTCTCAGGGAAAATGCAGCATGCAACTGAGAGGCAGAAGGTTGAAGAAAGCAAGAAACATTTTACTTCAGGTTTTTCCGTCACCTAATAGAAGTTATTTACTAACAGATAAGCCTGTCTGCATTTCATTCAGTGTGTCTCAGGTTCCTGGTGCTGCAGTTGTCAAAGAACTGTAATATTTACAAAACCAGGACAAGAGCTTCTGCACACACTGATCTGATACCCTGTTTGGGGGCGAAAGAAACAGTCAATACTGTTAGTAATTTGCTGTCTGCAGGAGGTAAACTGCTTTGCCCATATGCAAATGTTAAATGACTCATCTGAGTTGATCCTTGCTAATATCGATGCTTACAGATGGGTCCTGCACAAGTTGGTTAAAATACTCTATTAGAAAAACAACCAAAAGTTCCACTCATTCAGAATAAATGGGTGTAAAGACTTAAAAACTAGTTTTGAAGCACTTTTTGTGTCTGAAATACTACCTTATTTTGGTGTATCAGTGGTATGCATGATGAAGAAACATGACATACATCAAAGAGTTTGCAGTTGTTTTTAAACAAAGTTTCGGGCACTTCCCAAAATGAGATGGCAAAGGTAGCAAACAGGTTTTGGTTACATGGGAGTTTTGAAAGTTAGTACAGTTGTAAAATAAAAATCAGGTTGGGGAAAGAAAGTATTTACAGAAGGAAGTTAATTTAAAAAATATTCTTTAGTTGCCTCTAGTATTGAGACTATCTCAAGTACTTGTATATTGATGTTTATATCTTGAGTAGCACCATGCTGCTGTGATAAGCATCTGAGCGTGCTGGCTTTTCTTTTAGCTGCTTCCAGTTTTCTAGTAACTGCACGACACGGGAGTGGTTAGTCCTAAGCGTGCACCGCGCAGCCCAGAGAAATGCCGGCCAGGGCAAGGATCCTCAGGTGCCATCTCCGCTACAGTTCCCTGAGGTGGATAGCTGTAGTTCTCTCTGCCACATCAAGGACTCCCAAAATTTGGTAGCCCTGCCCCCATTCAGGTTGGGGGTGGGGAAAGAAAAGTCTCATGTGCCAATTTGACCTTGTCTTTATAATGGATAATTATAGGCATTAGGAACAGAAAAGATGCCTGATTAAATGGCTCCAGCCACCTGCTAATGCAAGATTGTGAAGTAATCCTTGACTATTTTCATATTAAGAGTTGCCACGATGATGTTCTTCCACTCCTTATGCTACTCAGCTTGCTTAGAAAGCTGTCTCCTATACTTCAGTGTACTTGCATCCTTCCACTCTTTTGCTTTGTACTGTTCCAGTTAGCACTGATCTTTATAATGGTACTGGTGGAGGCTTGAAAGTTCCTGCTATCCTGCACATCTATTTTGGCTTCAGAAATACAAATTAAACTGCTCCTTATTTTTACATGTGGTTTCAGGCCAGGTTCTTCTCCTTGTTGGTGGTGCAGAGGGTGCAGGCGAAGATGCCGGCTGGGCGGCGGTGCACAGCTTGCTCACATGGCACTCTCACCCAGAATTAGTTTAGGTGTGTCCAAAGGTAATTTTGCTGATTTTGAAGCAAAATCATCAGTAGTAGATGACTGTAGACCTGAAAAACATCAGTAGACCTGAAAGCAGCAGAGAGCTGTAAGCCTGTTGTAAGCTGAGCACTGGTCTTGCAGAGGGAGTATTGCTCCAGGCCGCTCCTTAGGGATCAGAAAGGATCAAGGTGAGGATTGAGCTCTGACTGATCCCTTCTCCCTGCAGTGGGCCGAGTTCCCGTCTGCAGCCTAAACCAGTCCAAAAACATCCCACCAACCGAAAAGCGCAAGGAAGAGTTTCCACCTGAAGTCAGAGAAGAGGCAGAGCTGCAGCAGTAGCTCAGGAAGACAGTAAACATCTCTGGGTGATGCACGGCTGGGTGAGGACTGGTGCTGGCATGCAGGGAAAGAAAAAGATTGCTGCAGCGATGCAGGAATGTGGAAAGATGCTTTGTAAGGGCAAACTTTCCCTATTGAACATTAATTGCTTTCCATGGATAATAAATGCACTTTGAGCAATGAAAGGAGTGGCTGACAAGCAATGCTGTATTCAACAGATATCAGAGAATGCAGACCAGGTTAATTACCTTCTCTTTAAAAAAGCAATGGTTTTTTTTTCTGAAAAGGTGAGCATCTGTCTGAGACAGAATCTTTATCTCCAGACTCCTGTTGTCTACTTCAATGAGAAGAGGAGCAAGAAAGGGAATGGAATGGGGCGGTGAGGGGACTCCAGCAGGAGCCATGGTGATTTTTTTTCCCTGGCATCAGCCATCAGCTTTTTGCATCGCTTCCCATGGATTTTCCTCCTGGTTACCTTCAGAAGCATAGGCAACACCGGGAGCTGCCCACAGCTCCCTCCAGGGCTCTGAGCTTCCCAAGCGGCATCCGCAGCCGCTGCTCCTGCTGACGGAGTTTATTTAAATAGGCAGGGAGAAAGTATTTGTGTTTGCAGAAGGCAGCGCGTAGTGTAAACTGCCTCCATGAGGTTAAAAAACCCAACAAACCACTCTGGTATTCATGCCAGTCTGTAATTGAAGGGTACCAGTCAGATGAAGATCTTCCCAGGGAGTGGAAGGAACAGCCTGGGAATGAAAAACCTGCTGTTTTTACAAGGTTGCATTTCCCCTTCAAAACAGCGTACGAAGCGTAGTGTTTCCCCTTTCCAAAATTTTACATTTTCCCTCTAAATTCATCTCTTCTGATGGTCGGGGGTGGGAAGGAAGGTGTCGACCCCTCAGCTGGGGTTTTCAGATGCCGATGGGGTCACATCGGCTTTTAAAGCCTTTGGGCACCCGCCATGCCCGGTGGTGTCAGCCAGCCTGGCCGCGGGAGTGACGGCCGCTGGACCTGCCCCTGTGTCTGCTCGGGTGGCTTTATTA
The DNA here is from genome assembly GCF_963210335.1 of Falco punctatus. Taxonomy (NCBI): domain Eukaryota; kingdom Metazoa; phylum Chordata; class Aves; order Falconiformes; family Falconidae; genus Falco; species Falco punctatus. Next base: position 90,496,839 of record NC_137584.1, read on the forward strand.
GCCACACCTTTCTTGTAAACTGTAAAGTGTCGGTCAGGGTGCTCTGGAGATGGTTAAAACAAGACGTGCTCTAATACCCCAGCTTCTTTTATGTCCTAGTGCCTTGAGGTACATTTAGAAAATGCATCCAAGTTTTATCTCCTGTCATAGGATTTAGCCGAGAGACACCAGGCAAGTGTCACTGAGAGAGCTTAGCAGCGGGGTGTCAGTATGCATGTTGTGGGTGTGCATAGATGTGTGCCTGCGTGTGCAAACACACAACTTGCATGTATACACATCGCACTAAAGTTTCAGACTTTGTAGGTTTAAAATAACGTGTTGGTTCCTACCGTGTAGTGTGTTTTCTGTCCATTGCACCGGTGTTGCTAATTTTCTAAGCAGATACACACGCATACACACAGACCCCATAAAAACTTGGCCCTCATTTTATGTGAAGTTATGAAGTTACTTATCCAAGTAATTCCTGACTTCGTATCCTAATTCTGAAAGCACAAAAGGTATTCTAGAAAGTCAGTATTTTTAAAGGGGCTGAAAAAACCATGAGCACTTTCAGTGTTGGTACATGGAAAGCTAGCTCCTGTTAAACTCTGAAGGTATTAAGCTCGTTGATGTTGGAGTAAGTTTAGTCTATACAACCTTCCAGCTTGAGTAACATTTTTTTCTGTGAAACCCACTGACTATGAGCACGTGAGTCTGGCAGAGGCCAGAAAGCAATACTGGTTTGTAATTTGGGCTTTATATACAGATAGGAGTCCCATTTTTCCATTACTTGGATTAGGCAACTAACTGGTCCCAAGTTTTTCTTCATTAAAAGAAAAAGAAAAAACCTCCTTTTAATAAGTGTGTGCTTCACACTTTCAAACTTCAATAGCATAGAATTTTTCACTTGATCAGAAAGCTGATTTAATTTGCTGCTAGGTTAAATGTTAAAGGTTTCAGTCTTATGACCATGAATTCTCAAATTAAATTCAGTGCATTGCTTAAATTTCTAGCTGCAGTGCATTTAGCCTAATTGCTTTGGTAAGTTGGGTGCTTAGTAACTACTACTCTTCTGAATTTTCGTCTTTAAAGGCGAGCAAGGAAATAAGCCTGAGGGGCACAGGTGGGCTAGCATGCTCTTTGGGATTCACCTGTGGGGTCTTTGGATATCCCTTCCAGTCTGACCGCATCCTCAGACCATGTCTGATGAGGCTGTTCTGCTGACAAGGGAGAGCATTTAAACACCTGTAGCTTTTAGCTATTTAAGCCCAAATCAGGTTTGAAGCAACAAGAAAGGCTGAGCAAAATGGTTCAGATTTCAGTCAGTTGTCAACTAAATGTGTGCACTGGGCCTTCAACTATTCGGCCAGACACATCTTGATTGCTTCGCTTTTGTTTTCGCCCTTGGAAAGTTGGCTCGATAATACCCTGTAGCCAAAGCAGGCTGGGCTGGGGGGTGAGAGGGAGAATTAACAAAAAACAGAGTTATATTTATTTATTTCCCCGCTTCTGTGAGCCAAGCTACTTGCAGTCATTTTCCATATCCTTGCAATGTTAAATATAAAAATCGTAGGGGCTTTAAATGATCCCGCTGATGCAGTCTTTAAGGTGGGCTCTTCTCCTCGGGGACGAGTCCTGATGCAAAGACAAGGGTGATGGAAATCATAGAGGAAACTTCCAACCAACACACACGGAAGGAGCAAGCCCCGAGTGTCTAGTTGTTTCCTCTTTGTTTACAGCATTTTTAAGGCTTTGAGTTCTCACGCAGCATATATGTCATTAAATGGCTGATGCCTCTTTGCACACGTTGTTGTGATGGCCTGTGGCAACCTGAATTAATTGTTTCAGTAGTTGATGGTGGTTACTAGCCGTAATTATTATAATTTGCATTTATAAAAACATCTTTCATCTAAGGATCTCAAAATGCTTTTGCGCACATTTAATTAAGCTTCACAACATCCTGTGAGGTAAGTGTCAAGAGTGTTGTTATATCCATTTTTACATGGGTTTCTCTAAGAAAACAAGGTCAGTCTCTAACGTGACTGGTATTTGGTTCACTTCACACTTGCACAGGACGGAGCAGCTAGCACAGCTGCAGGAATTAGGGGTGCTGAACTAGGTCACTTTGCATCTCCCACATAGCTCTTGCTGTTGCCACGCTGTGTGGACACATGCCCTAAGCCACCACAAACACAGTCGGAGCAACCTCAGCCCAGATTTCCAGTCTGAGACGGCCCTTGCTTTCCCAGGAGCGCTCCAGCAGCAGCAAACTCTTGGGAACAAAAACAGATAAGCACCCTGCCTATTGCACAGTATGGCATAACCCATCCTGCAAAGATCTGTGCTTTCTATAATGTTCTACCTTAACATTTAAGCCTCTGCAGTCTGCGCACAGCAAGACATTTATAGTGCAGCCAAAGCCAAGAAAGTAGCTGCAAGCAACATAAAGTTACCCTTTACCAGTTACTCGCTTGTTCTAGAAGAGCCTGCAGGCTCCTGAACCTCTCTGCCAGCCTTCGACCCAACCTTATGGTCGATCAACACTTCTGAGATCTGCTGCATCCTAGATTACTACTTGACTGTGGTTCTTAAAAAGTGAGGATCGACTCAAGCCAGGTAGACTTGGAACTGGAGGAGACGGTTTTCAAAAGCTCATTTCTTCTTCAAACATATGACTGTGTTGTTTAAATTGAACCTGGCTCCCTTGTAAGCTCTGTTGATCACCGTATTAGCCCTGAGGAAGATAGGTCTAACTAAGTGCTTGCAAATTGAGTAAGAAGTCCTGGGCCATACCTTCACTAGTTCTTTACTGTCCCCATCAATTCATAAGGGCTTGTTTACATGTGGCAATGACCAGATTAGCTGTTTTGAAAGAACTCTGCCTGTGGATGCACTTATTCCAAAATAAAAGCCACTTTGCTTTTCTAAATTAAGTGGACAGGTAGAGAGAATGATTATTCTGAATAACGTGAGAAAGTCATTTCATTCCTAAGCAGATCGTTCAGCAGGAATATTCTGAAGCGAGCTGTCTGGCTAATTCCTCACGTTGATGCTTTTCAAGGTACTGATTTAGTTGCACAGTCATCAACAACCAGTTTTGTTCTCAGTGCATCCTTTTCCCGGAGAGGGTGTGCCAATGCGAGGCAGGAGTCGCGTTGTCATTGTCAAAGGTCATGCATACTTCCCTGTCTTTACCTGACATTATTTCTGCTTAACCTCATAGCATGAAATAATTTCTGAAAACATTCTGGTTTTTTCTAACACCAGAAAGCCCTGATGGAGCACGAATGGAAGAGGCTTCCAGGTGTCCTGCTCCACTCGTAGGAGATGCCAGTAGCAGCAGAGGCTATGTCCTGGCTGCTTTGGAGGGACGCTCCAGTGAAGCCCAGGGGAAGTTGGCCCTGCTCCCCAGTTTAAGCATGTCTGGAGCATCCTTCGGGGATGGTATTGCTCATCCCTGATTCTTTTCTGTTCCCTTAGTCAACATACAGGATTTATTCTGGTCCACGTTTCTCTTGCGGGGGAAGGAACACCTGGCAGCCAGAGGAGCAGGTCTGGCACAGGAGCATATATCATTTCGTTTTGCCTGATGCTGTTGCTTTACTTTCAGGACAGTCATTGGGCTAAACCTGCATTTTTACTGAAGCTTTCTTCTGCTTTTCCTCTCCTCCAAACTTGCTCATGCTACTGCTGCACAGAAAGGAAAGACGCAGCGGTGACCTGGGGCTTGGGAGAATGCAGCGCCGTGAGAGTCACAGCATCGGCGCCGTGGAGGGCGTTTTCTTGTGGCTACCAGAAAACCTTCAGTAACTTCCAATCAGTACTGTTGGGGTCTGTTTCTTTTTTTTAGAAGGGAAGAGATAAAAATTCTGCTCGTGTTATCTCATATTGCAGAAATTGAGACTTGATGGGTACTATATTATCCTTTTTGGACCTCAGTCACTCCCAAAGATTCAAGATGAACTCTGCCTGCCCAGGCACCAGAGTCGGTGCCCCAGGGAATTTCTTCATATCTAAGGGATATGCAGGATGTGTACTCGCATGCCCTTGCTGCCTCTCAACTCCAGCTGTACATGCAGTTTTGCTTTAGGAACCTGTACCTCCAGTATTGCAATATCTTTTTCAGTCTCTGTCATCAAGAGTTTAAATACAGTTCAGATCAGTGTTAGTGGCCCAGCTCCAAATGAGGAGAATTGCTGCAATTCGTTATCTTGACAAATTAACTGGTCTGAGGCAATTCCTTTTTGAGAGAGATACAATTAGCTAACTCTTGAACTCTAGCCTTGCTCCAGCACTATGGCATAGTTATGCACCTGCTCAAGAAGTGTTGATACTACAACCAGGACTTTCCCACCTGTAAATGCAATTCCTGCACCGAGAGCCTTAGTGTCACCAGCCATGCCTTGCTGTCCTCGTGCTGCTCTCGTACCCCGCTGTAGCCTGGGAGCACGATGCAGACCTCGTTTGTAAAAGACTCTGACCTCAGCTGATTTTAAAAATAGTCTGTCTGAATACCAGGGTGGTCTTGTTGTATAGCCTCTAGGGGAGGGTCGGTGCTGGAAACACAGGGTCCTTGTGAAACCACCAGAAGGGCCTGGCGCAGAGAGTGTTGTGTCAGAGGGACGCATCACCCGTTGTCCCATCCTCTGTTTTGAGTACACCTTCCTGGTCCGGTGGAAAAAGGTGGCTTTCCTACCCCCAGCCCACTGCTAGAAAACAGTAGCCCACGCAGACCTGAAATAGATTTTCTTTGGAAAAGGAAGCATCCTTTTAATGGTGTTTTCTCCCTGGGATTTAGGCAGGAATTTCTAGTTGCAGTCCCTCGATCCTTATATACCTGTTGAAAACTGGGTTGCCATCGGGTACGGTACCCCCCTCCTGACGTGGGCAGGATGCCTCAGGGAAGGCAGGGTGACCCCCCGGCCTTGTGAGGTTTCCCACACCTCCTGGCCTGGAGGATCAGCTCCCTTCTGCCCCTTCCCACCAAGCAATGAAAACACATCCCCAGCTACACGTTGTTCTTCCACCCAGTGCGGGCAGATGCACTTTTCATCCATTTCCCTGGGGAAAGCAGCCCCTTCTGCTCTCAGCCATTGCTCACCTGTGGGCATCTTCTTCCCTTGCACAGGATCTCCCAGGTGCTAAAAGATGTCCCTTAACCGTTGGTCCAAACCATTCACTTTTGGAAACACTGTTTGAGGTACAGCTGTCCTGCAGAAGGCGTATGTTTGCCTACAGCTTTTTTGTATGGACTTGGTGGCTGGGAGTTTCCTTGAGCTCCTTTTTGAACTCCAGGCCTTCAGCATCCAAAACATTTAACCCTCAATTTCTTTTCTGCTTTATCAGTTTGGCCAGCTTCCAGCTGGCATCATTTATTTGCAGGCTTCCCTTCTGCATCCTGTGTTTGCAGATGTATTTCTCTTTCAATTAACCCCCTGAAATGGTTTTCTTCTCCCCTGAGCCTACCTGCCTCCAGTCTAGCCGGCACATCTCCCTGCTCTGGATGCCCAGAGGGCAGAAGCCAGGAGCAGAGACGCTTGGTCCATGGGCTGGAGGTGCCAAGCAGAGGGTGTGCCCCGTACACAGGCGTCATGAAGAGCAGCTGAAGGAACACGCAAGTTCAGCAGCGCCTGCTTTGCCCGTTGTGGGTTGGGGCTTGCAATGCCAGAGGCGCTTTTGCCTCTGTGGAGTCTCTAGAGCATCACTTAAGAGTAATCAGGTCTTCCCTGAGCTTTCACTGAGATGTTCTGGAGCGTTGCACCCACGTTTTCAGTGCTGCAGCCTTCACCCCAACCAGATGTCTCCGCTCACTGGCAGCTTTTGCCCAGCTTTCTTTTAGAACAGGTATTTCTAGACAGTCACTTAAAATGGGGGGGCGGGGAAGAGCAGAAAAAGACCTGGTCTAAAGTACCACTTACTGAACAAAGAAAATGCCTAGTCACCAGGAATGTCCTCTCTCTGCCTGCTGTAATTAGCGAGCAATAGCCGCCGTAGGAGGCTCCTCTTGCAAGGCTTGGCACTGCAGCTGGTTAACGTGCATCAGCTGTTGCCTGATTCCAAGGCAAACATCAGATGGTCCGGGAAACCGAGAAAATCTAGAGGTGCAAGCTGTCTATTGCTGGGACACTAGTGAAGCCTTTGAAGTGAAAGGGCCTGGAATTGAAGCAAATCCTTGGTCACTCGGTCTCTTTCAGCTGGTGACCCATCACAGTGTGGTACTACATCTGGATCACCCTGTGAGATACACCTGGTTTGTTTAAATAACGTTGGCACTGCTAGAGTGATTCCTCAGGACTGGCTCCAGGGAGATATAAAATGAGCTTTTCAGCCTATATAGTGATTAGCTTAATTTTGTGTATGATTCTAGCAGAGCAAATGAGTAACAAGAGATTGAATCTCAGCCGGAGCTGGTAAAGACTTGGCATTTCCATTCGCAGAGTTTTAAAGCCAGGTTTGGCTGCAAGCTGCAGACTGCTCAGTGAAATACAGCCGTCTACGCTGAAAAAAAAGAGAGAAAGAAGAAAAAGAGTTGTTCTTTGTAAATGTTAACTCCTCCTTTCGTTTTGTCACATAACTTTTATTTTAATTCTTAAATTTCCTGGCACATCCACTGAAACAGTTTTGCTGCTGCTAATGTGCCTATTAGTGAATATGCTGCTAATATGCCCATTCATCCAACCGGTGCAATAATGACATGTTACCTGCCATGAAGGGCTGCTTCTGCCTGGTAGTGATTGAAGTTCCTTATCTTCTCAGGTATCAAATTGTTAAATTACAACACAAATGGGAGATATTCTGATTTAATGTACCTTTTCCAGTTTTCTTAGCAGTAACAGCTGTTCTCAATGAGTTTTAAGAGTACTATAAAAGCAATATTTCAACAATTTCAAATGAAAACATGTCAGCACTAGAAATTAACAAAACAAGGCAAAAATAAACTGGAAAACTAGACCAATAGAGGCAGAGATGTTTAGAGTTATATTTTTACACATGCACAAACAAAGCTGTGTGGTTTCCCTGCAGGACTTGGTTGAAACTAAACAATTTTATTAGAATCTGTTTATTTAGAAAGACATTTTCAGGACAACAATTGTAGCCAGATAAAAGAGCTGACCACACTCAAGTCAGCAATGGGATTTCCTACTGATTTTGATACCAAAAGGATTTTACCCAGTGGCTTTAGAAATAATTTTCATGTAGTTTGAGAAAACCTGGAGTAGAGTTAAGGCGGAGCAACTTGATAATGTGTGAGGTCGTGCTCAGTCTCACGCCTCCTGCAGCGGTTATTTGCCTTTTGAAAAAAAAAAACAACAAATAACAAAACACAAAAGCATGAGAGCTCAATTGCAACAGGTCAAAATAAAAAAAATTAAAAACCAAGTTAATGCATAATAAAATATTAACATTCACATGGAAATAGTTATTCAGAAAAGAATTTGTTTAAATGCCTAAAAAAAACCAAAAAAAGTGTGATTGTTTGGGTTATTACAAAACTATACTGGTTTATAGCACTGACTTTGCTTAACCATTTGCATTTCTTCAGCCCCCCTTGATTGTTCTGTTCAGAAAATCTCTACGATTTACTTTTAAAAAAAAAAAACAACACAACAGTATGCCGGAGGTCTGTGTGGTTCACTTGGAGTTCATTGGGATATATTTGCAACTCCTGAAGCAAAAAACTGGTATTTTATCTTTAGAAGGAGTTACATTTTTTGAACTTATTGAATTTTTCAAAGATCAGCATGAAGAGTTCTGATTAAATGCTTGCTTCAGCGTTTTAAAGGCTTCTTGTGTCCCTGTTGCCTAAGGAGGTCGGACATGACGATTGCTCTGTAAACATCAGATTGTACAGAATTGGCTCTGCATACCATGCCCCGCACACAAAGGAGAAGTCAAACGGCTTCTCTCTCACTTATCAACTAGTTTATTTTTCATGCCCCAAAAAGGCTATATTTGTACAAGAGCAGCTGCTACTTTGTAAATAATTTAATGGCTTCTGTTAAGTAGAGCTGTCAATTTCGCAAACAATATTAGGAGAAGATTTTCATTTTACTGTGGGATTGCATGTTTTAAAATGCATTTTTATTCCTGAAAATTCAGTGGAGGATGCTGGAGAATGGGAACAGCTTCTGATTTGCAGACACAGATCCAAAAGAGAACAGATACGGTTAAATAATGACATATACGTGAGCGGGGAAAGCACGAGATCTCATCACCTGCGTATGGTGTTCAGAGAGCATCCTGCTCATTAAAGCGTAGGAAAACTTTCAGTGGTCTTGTAAAGAAACGTATTTGGCTATTTCAGATGTAGCAATAGCAGCTATCGGCAAATTTTGGAAATGCAGAATGTGTATTGTGCAGTTGAGTGTGTACATTATCCTAACACTGATCATGACAAATGGGATTTTATAGATAAAAGGTCATTAGCACAATAGAATTCCGATTATTGCGTCTGATAAATGACTTTAATGATGAAACAACAATTTTACCCGCAATACCAACTCTCAAGTTTTTAAAATTCAAATTCAGATTCAAATCCCCAGATTGTAACATGATAAGCAAATAACTAGGTTAGAATTAAAAGCAGCAAGAGTTTGTTGTGCAATAAGACAAAGGAAGATCCCCGATTACCTGAATATGAAATCTTAGGTGCAGGCTGGGATACTCCAGGGCTAGCACAGAGTCAAGTCTTCACTGAGCACCAAGCCCTAGCCAGAGCCCTCACCTAGATGCGAGGACCACCACCCTTTCACAGCCCTGTGGCGTTCCTGCCAAAATCTTTCCCTTTTTAATTAAATGTGGGATGTGTTGCCTCTGTTTAGGGAAGGGCTATGTTGTTTAAACAGCGTTCCTTGCGCATTTGTTTTGCCTGCTGTAGCACTTCTCACAGGGAACACAGTCCAATGTCCCACAACAAAAATGTTTATTTCTTTACTCTAGAGCTCATATCTGATGGTTTTGTGGCTTTGAACCACTCCTGGCATGTGATCCTATCTAATGTTCTACTGTGACACTGCAGCTGTATAGCCAGGCTAGAACAGGTTCAGTCCTCGTAACCCGAGGTCAGTTCCAGGTACTTCGTTTCGATATGAGAGTGCAAAGAGACCTGTTTGCACTCCCCTGGGTAAGAAGCCCCCTTATCCCCCAGTTTCGGCTACAAGCGTGCTTGCAGCTGGCAGGACTGCTCTGTTTTCCATGCATCCTATGCATCCAGTAGCATTACTTAACAAGGTGTAGCAGTGTGAAATACCAAAATCGGTGGCCATGGTTGTAGTTGCTCGTAGCATTCATGTGTTGGAAATACGCCACACGAGGACTGGGTGCATCCAGACTGTAGCCCACTCCCCGTTACAGAACTGCTAGGTGCCCCCCAGCGCACGTGCGTGAGTTACGCTGAAGTGACTGACGTGAGGAGGCTGCTATTTATTCACGTCTGGTTCTCAGCAGGTACGAGAAAACGCAAATGAATGGCATGATGGAAAGAGCAAGACAAAGCTGCCCCCATCCTATTTAGTTCCCTTTCTCAAGACACACTCCTCTCGGGGGTTTACATTCTGAAACGCCACTGCTCCTTGGAGCTGTGTCAGTGATGTCTTAAGGAGAAGACATGAACTATAATAAATAATTTCATATATTGGTGAAAGTTTGTAACTTTAAGGGGGTAAGTTATGTAGGTCTTAGACATTACCGAGTAGGTGGAAAAAGAAAAAAAAGAGGGGAAAAAAAGATTAATTACACCAGCTTGACTCACACTGTATGTCTTAGCTTTGACATTTGGAAGACTAAGAGGTTTAACGCTTTCCTCAAAAGCGAAGCCCAAGTGAAGCGGGAGGCTCTTCAGGAGCCAGCACCCAGTTCCCAGGCAGAAGCGAGGTGGCGAGAGCTGTGTTCCCAAGCGGAGGCCATCAAAGTTTGTCCCAGGAGAGCTGCGGTGGATTTTTGCTGCACACACATCAGCAGGAATTTTGTTTAAGCCCTTTCCCAGTGTTCTTCACGCATATCAAAAGCGGATCCTCCTGTGCCTTTTTAAGATCTCCGTATCGCTCTCCTGCTCCTCTTGGCTGCTCGGCCTGCAGCAGGCTCCAAGGAGAGCTCTCTGGAGAAACCTCCTTTGCTTGCCCGTGAGTCGAGTTTCCTAGACGTGCATTGCTCATGCACCTTTCTTCTCTCCTCCTGCTTTTCCTCTTTGGATTTTTTTTCATTCAAGCTGGAGGAAAAATTGCACCAGGGCCAGTTTAGCTCCTTTATTTATTGTAATGTGGTGTGCATGCTTGGAGGTGTGTTGCCCCTGACTGAGTTGGTTGCTTTCAGCTGTTCCCCACATAATTGCCCCACCTGTGGGAAACGGCAGCGCAGGTGGGGAACGTCGGCTACCTGAGAAAGCCAAATTGGTTGCCACACTTCACCCTCTCTCACCCCGCAGATGCTAATAGCATTTAGGTGGCATGAAGAGCAGAAATAGTCTGCAGCAACCTTACAGCGTTAGCTTTTTAGGACTTGCAGATTCAGAAACACTTATGAGTAGATTTGCCCTCCTAAGCCGGTGAGTATTCTGGGTCTGGGGCCAAAATGTAAGCGAGCAGTATGGCAGCGCTCACAAAAGCATTATGTCCTTCGCACTGCCCGTGGTGTTGCCATGGGTATCGCCCAGATTAGCTTATGCAGGGTCTGGAAAGGCAGAGAACAAGGGGAGAAAAACAGGATTAAAAAAGAAGAAACGCAAAAGGGTCTTAAGATTTTGAGAAAAATCTTTTAAAGTCTTTATCTGTAACAGGATTTTTTTCTTCCTTAATCCAAACTCTGCTAGCCTGCGGTTTGACTGAATTTTTTATTTATTTATTTTAAGTCTCACACGCAGAATATGCAATTCCTCCTCTATATTTTTAAGTGATTTGGGTCTTTTCAAACGATTTCCTTCCCCAGAGGGCTCAGACTGGAACTTGGGAATTGGAGGCTACTCCTTCCCCTACTCGAAGACTTCAGGTCTCGATTGTGAACGAAAATATTTTGAAACAAAGCTAAGGGAGGTCTTTATTTTTAAAAGAAGGGGTTAGCCATACCTTGTGGGGGAACAATCCAATTAATAAGACTTTGATCTATATGGCAACAGCGAAATACTGGCGCGCAGCAGCCTGTGGCAGCCAGCTGGCCCCTCTGCAGGTGGCGGTTTAGGGGAGGCATTTCCCCCTTGCAGACTAACGCCAACACGCACGCGCTCCCTCCCTTCCAAAAGCTCTTGGACATGTTACTGTTGGTGGTGGTTGGCTACTTGGCCTCCCTTTCAAGGGGAAAAGTCAAGGGTGGAAGCTGTGTCAGTGTGTGGTTTTCTGTTTGGTTTGGTCCGTTACAAGAGGGGGAAGCCTTGTCCTTACTGACACCTAAGGCAAACAGGTGGCAACCGGATGGGTACTTTAAAATGAAGTAAGCCTGATACCGTGTCTTGATTCATCCTAAAGAGCTCCTGGGGCAGTCAGACGAGGAAGACCCACCTCGTGAAGCTGTCGTGGACCTACCGTCAGAGCGCAGAGGCGAGCGCGACCCAGCTGCCCGCGGGGTGGCCGGCAGAGCACCGGCGCAGGGCTGCGCCCACAGGTGGGTGGCACGGGCAGGGGCACGCGGGCAGCAAAGGAGTTGTGTAGGGCTAAGGAATATCCCCTGTTGCCCTAACAGAAAATGGAAGGGAGGGGGAGAACAATGAACTAAAACACTTTTGAAATGTACGTTGGATATTCTGAACTTTCCTGACAACCTCGGTTGTCGTCTGCAGCAGGGCCGTAAACACAACAAAGCATGAAGTCACTAAGCAGGAACTAAGAACAACTTGGAAGGCAGAAGGACATGGCATGGGCACAAAGTGATCGCCAGAAACATAGTCAGTTGGCGAGCACTTCACATGCACTAGCACAACCATTTTCAAATTAAACCATTTAGGCAAATGCAGCCTTCCTTGATGAATGTGCAGAGAGGGAAATACTTCAGTGGAAATGCAGCGAATTAACAGCCACGGGTGGTAAACAGAACTTTAAAAAACCTGACACGATCCTCACAGATTTTTGTAAGCTCATTACTAGCCTGTGATCAAAATACCTGGGATGATCTTCCAAGAGTGCCCTTCTCCCAAAGTTGATTAAAACCTGGAACTCACCTATATTATGAGAGAAACAACAGGTCTGACGACTGAGCGTTTTTCAGTGCTTCTGCTGCTGGTGATCCAGCACACCACCTTGCAACAGATGGGAAATTGGCATGAAACAGCTCTTCTGCAAAGATTCAGAGATATATTTCTCTTGCTTTTCTTCATGCAATCTTGATAGAAAAGAAACAATTATTCATTCGCAGTGAGTATATAGATGCAGTTATTTTCTATGCCTGCTGTATATGTAGGAACATTTCTTAGTGAATCTGGTGTGAGCACTTTGAACTTCCACACTGACAAATCATCCTGGACACGTGTGTACAAATGTGCTGAACGTTCTTTATGTGGGCAAGAAACACGTTTCTTTCTCCTTCTGGAAATCTGTATATTAGCTAGGTTTCTGTCTTTCCTCACATAAAGAGATAGAGCTTTTGCAGTGCTAGGTATAATATCCGTTATAGCAGCTGCACACCGCTAGTGAAATACTTATTTTCTACATTTATATTGGGATACAGAACACTATCTAAAGCTTTCAGAGATATCTAATGGATTTAGAGATGGCACCTGTTTTTAAAAATATAGTGCACACTTATTCTGTCTTAACTTTCGGGATGGAGATAGCAGCATATTGATGTGGGCAGATAGCAAACACAGTAAGCTCGTGCTGGGGACTGTATTGACTGCAGAGGACTTCTCCAACGCTCCGATGAAAGGAGCTCCTTTAACAGCACATAGAGCAGAGGCTATTCCAGCACGCCTCTGATCCCAAGGTGTAAGCACGCTGTTCTCCCTTCGGCTCACCGTTTCCCTTTCGGAGGTGGCTATGATTCACACATCTCTGGCAGTCCTGTGTCTGCCTTCGTCGGGCGCCTTGGGGCAGAGACGGCAGAGTTCAACTTTCCTCCTACTGCTGGGCTCCCCGGCTTGACCACGTTCGCCCGCGCCTGCCCAGGTGGCCACCAAAAGTTGCTGAGCCTCACGAGCAGCTCCTTGCAACCGCTGGCACTGCATAAACTGCTGGGATTTCCCGAGGCTTTTGTTTGCCTCTTGGAGGTTGGTGAGTACAAAGCAAGCTCCCCACCCACACCACCAGCCCCTCCACCTCACGCCCGGCGCTCGAGCTGGCCTCCCCCAGCAGAGGCCGGAGTTGTGGGTTGCCTCGCGCAGAGCTGCAAAAGAAAACCCCTCGCAGCTCCCCAGCTGGCCACGGCGCTGGGAGCCTGCCAGCACGGGCTGGAGTCTTCAAGGCACTCGCTGTGACAACGCCAGCCGGCTGGGAAGGTCACCTGCTGAGGCACAGGTGACTCCAACAGCCTCTTCTTTGTGCTGAAAAAACCCCACGGATGGTTGTGAGCATGTACCTGTAGCTTGTGTTTTGCCTCCAGTTTCACAGAGTTTGTTTCCTATAATACATCTGCTGCCAAGTCTGCGTCAGATTTCTTCATGTGAAGAAATCTGTGTAAGAAAGGAAGGGTTTGGGCATTTGGTGCCTACAGAAATAGGGACATTCTCAGTTCTGCAGTCACTGCGATGTTGCGTCTCTACTCCAGCATTACTAGAGATTTGGCTGCCTAATCTGAGACATCAGCGAAGGACACAGTTTGTAACGAATAGATGGTTGCGCAGCACTTGAGGAAATATCTTTAAATCGATCCAGCATGTGAACCCAAAATTAAATGGCATTTGCTTTCTGCTGCCTTTCACTTGAAAACTGGAGACGACAACACCTTACTAAAGCGGGGTGAAGTTCGTGAAGTCGCAGCTGTATAGTGCTTGCAGCTGAGTGTCTTAGTAGTGCACAGCAACATTATTATTCTAACCGATTTCCCACATCACAAATTCATATCTGACATTTCCCCTGTCCACTTCTTCCCAGCCTCCAACCACTACCCGCAGTTTCAAAATCAATAATCGGGACACATCCTCCCTCCTGCGAAGGCGCTCTGTTGTTCGTTAGCTTGGTCATTTTTTGTTTCACTATTGACTTTCTCCACTTCTCATGCTGTTTAAGGCTAGTCTTTGGTGTTTATGTATTCTGCTCACCAGTGAGATAAATGTACATCCTGAATAATTTCCTATTTACTTCGGAAGTCTTTCCCCTCAAGAAAAGCAAAAGAAGAAAATTCCGTTCTTGTGGTAGATTGACCTCTGTGCTTCTCCGTTCCCTAACCCCGGTCACAGTATGGCCTCCTGCCTTGGCCAGGGTGCTTCAGCCACACTTCATAGGTATTACTGGAGGCAACCTGTTGATCTGCCTTCTCAGCATCATTTAAAGCCTCGAGATACTGTCTTGGGGGGCTTGATTTGTCATCCGGGAAGCAAGGTTAATCTTTAGCTTTTGTTTGCTTCATCCCCTGCGCGTTGGCATACTGTGACATCCCACAGCAAACGTCCTTGCTGGGGGTGTGACAAGAGTCAGCTCACCCGTGCCGATGGCTCGTTTCTGTTGTCACTCCGCAGAGCTCCCCGCCGGGTCACAGACCTCAGCCGAGGCCACCCCGACGGTGGATCTAGCGGAACAGCTGAACGTGTTTTGAGAAGAGCATTGAGCCAGGTCACCTCCAGCTCACGTCCAACCCAGAGCGAACCTCTTCCTTGCCAGCTGAGCACCAGTGGTCAGTGTCATGAATCTTGCAATAAAATCCCCACAACCTCGTCCGTGCAAGCGAGTTGTAAGTCACGCCAAGGCAGCAGCGCCGCTCGTGCACTTGCCTGCATTACTTCGGGTGCTGCCGGGCTCCGCTGCCTCCTGGGTGGCCGTGGCTCCCTGCATCTCTGTGGGGCACCGCGACGGGACTTCGCAGGTGCTCAGTGAGAGTACTCAGTAGCTGCTCTGTCTTCTTTCCCCGAGCCCTTTGTTGTCTGCCTTGGCTTTACAACCTCGTACCAGCTCGTCGCTCCAAACTTGTGAAGTCGGTCGACCACGTTACTGCGTCTCTAACGCTACCACCCCTGTCAGACCCATCGCTGCCCACATCCGTACCTCAGCTAAGGTCCTGGAAGCTCATCTCCAGCACATACCCGGACTTTGTTCTTTCTTTTATTTCAGTCTTGGCAGAACCTTTGTTTTGGGACAGCTGAGGCTTATCTCATGAATTACACCGAGCCAGAAGCCCTGTGAAGACTAGCAGAAGACATTTCTGGTTAACTTACTTAATAAACCTTGTTGCTGACAACCTTCAGGGAGACTGGCATCTGCATATGTGTAACAGAAGCCCAGTTTTCAGGCTGCATTATTAATAAATCACTTCATTTAACTCTTCACATCATCATCTCCTTTGCCTAACAAGGAAAGCCGTTGCCTGGGACAGAGACAGGGGAAGCAAAGGACAGAAAAGGCTGGAACCAAAATAATAATTCGTAAAATAGTCTCAATGTTAGGGTTAGAGAACTTCCTGTAGGCGAGATCTGGCTTCTCTTCTTGCCTTGACAGTCAGAAAGCTTTACAGACAGAGAAAGGGCTCAGCTCCACGCACTTGATGAGAGCAGCAGCAGTGTGGCTGTCGGGGAGAGCTGGGTGCACAGCACGCACAGCAACTTGGGGACAGTAGAGAATTCAGGGCAACACTCCAGATAGAGGCATTTTATTTGCTGTGTCATTTCTTTCACTCTTGACATGAACAGGAAAGTTAAATACCACCAGCAATGCACAGTCCATGAATAATTTTGCAAGACAAAGCTCTCCCCTCTGGCTTACATTTGCCATTGGCCATTGCCATTGCCTCCCTCCAAGTGTCAGACACATTACAGCCTAGCAATCCTTGTCCTCTCATTATTCTTGTTACCTGTTTATGGAAACTTTTTGATTAACGGAACCCTTGTGCTGCCTGTAGATGAGGAAAACCTTTTCAGAAGGTATGGAGGCTGTTGCTCAGAGGACCAAGGCAGCATACCGATCCTCTGGACAACACCTCAAAGGAGCTGTTTGACTGTGGGACAGCTTATCTCTGGGTGAGTCAACCAGTGAGTGCTGGAAGCGTGCCGGAGCTCGGCACAGGGTCAGCGCAGAGCTATGGCTGCCCCCACTGCTCTGCCGTCAGCATTGCTAACTGCGGTGTGGGTCTGCTCCCCGTCAGTGTGTCCTTCTGTTGCCTCACCATAATGCATTGTGGGTTTCAGTGTCTTGCATTTGTAGTGTCAGGATGTGTGTGAGGCTGGGCTGGAGCCACCTACCTTGTCCCCATCCCCAAACCAGAATGACTCCTACTTTAGTTAGGATATCTCCTATTTTAATGGGAGTGGTTAAGGTAGAAGGCAAAAATTTATATCATCACAGTGACATTTCTCATAAAACTTTCCTGTTGCTTATGTACTTAAAGATACACATATTTATACCTCTCTGCAAGGTTTTTATTTAAGTTCAGAAGCATATTTGTATATTTTTAGCCTGTAGCACCACTGATCAAACCTCAGGAAGCATTAAGAGAAAACTGCGTGGCAGTCTTTCATATCTGTGTATGTTGGTTATTAAATCAGCATAAAGAGAGACAGAATTAAGAGTTACCCCACTGCATACTTTTGTGTGTCACATTAAAAAAAATTCCTTGCTCCACTGTTCCATGCAATTAAACAAAATATTGCCATTATGGCACTTCCATTTGTTCTTCCACCATCAATTATCTTTTTCAGAAGTCCTCTTTAACCAGGAAGCAAAATTCTTCAAATAGCAGGTCTTCAAATAGCAGGAATATAGGCTGAGAAATACGGTCTGCCACGGGTCCGGGAGTAATCTTACAAGCTTCTGTATCTGTCCTAGCAATTTTCAGTTCCAAAGTAACTCTATTATGAGGCGTGCTGCGGGGATGTGGCGATGGGATGTAGGAAATTCATCGTGGAAGTGGGATCCAGCAGCTCAGCAGTGTTAATCCTGCCCGGCTGCTGCAGCATCCCTTCTCATCCTTCAGCATTGTGCAGCCCCGGTGAAGGCAACAGGAGCTTCACGTGCACCAAGAACGCAACAGCGGGCAAATGCATGTGGCTCTGTGTGAAGTTGCACTCTCAATTTCTACATCTGTAAAACTGAGATAATACATTACCAACTTCAAAGGGGTGTTGGGCAAATTAATTAGTCAGCGATGCATACAGCACCTTGAAAACACGAAATTAACTCTTATTAGCCCATAAGTACTCGAGATGCATCGAGGTGCACTCTATGGCCTCTTGATTCCAGACAAAGGTCCTCTTGATTAAATTAGATTGCTAATGTATTAACGCGTTAGCACACTTAAAGAAAGAAAAGTTTGAAAAAGCAATTTGGCTTCATCACATGAGCAGCGTGTATACTTAATGGAAATTTTTCCAGCATTCACAAAACAAAGAAAAATCAATAAAATGTCTGCCAACTGTTCCACTGAAAACGTTTTATAATCTATAGCACCGAGAATCCCAAGCCAAGATAAACTAGCATTGCTGACAGAAAATACTGACAATTATTTTACATTGATTCAACTTGGCCCAGCCCAGACTGACCTTGTTTATTCATCTCAGTCTCTTAATTCATATTAACTTGGCATCAAACTGGGACATGTGGCATGTGGGCTGAAGACCCATTTCTGTATCTTAGATTCAGATAAATGTAGCGCATTGAGTACTTCCAGTGCCTTGAGCTCTTAGGTAGATTTATGTGCATTAGACAGAACTGGTTATGTTCCTTTTATCCCCGCTGGGCTTTTCATGTCTGTTGACTGTAAAACTAGAGGCTTGGTAGAGGTAACATCTTCTTCTAAGCCTTCGGATATACATGAAATCCTCCCAGTATTGGTCAATTTTAAAGACACATCCAAAGAGGATGGAGGGTTTTAAGCTCTTTTAAAACATAAAAATAGAAGGGTTATGGCAATTTGGCAGCCAAAAAAGCAATTTTCAGGTCTCGGCAGAATCCGAGGCTCTCTGTAAGAAAGCTGATCAAGACACTACGGAGGAGATAATGGGGTCGAAGAGCAGAAGAATCCCTCCGTTTTTGCAACCAGCATAATCTGGTCTCCAATGAAGTTTCTTAGTTTCTTTTGCTGAACCAATAAAGCTTAGCGTGATGGGAGAGTTGCATTACTGCAGCTTAAAAGTGTCTCGGGGAAAGCTGATGAGGAGAGTTGCTTTTAGTTGCTTTACAGATGCCCAGCTGCTTGCACAGCCATCGCCCGACTGGTAGCGTGAAGACAAAGGCGCAGGGAAAATCTGAGCTTTTTCTTTAATTATCTGTGTTCTCATCAGCAGTAAAGGGCTTTTTATTCTTGGAATGTACTATTTGTATTATCAGAGCCTAGCGAGGTTTCGCACTGTGGCAGTTAACAAATTGGGTGCCACACAAAAGCGTTCGCATTTCCATTCTCACAGCTGCCCTGCTGTCACACCTAAGAGCCACCCTTGAGTAAAACACTACTTGCTGTCAAACATGACTACATCCGTGGAGGAGGAAAAGCCACCCAAATGAGGAGACTCCCCCCAGAGGGGTTCCCAGCTGGCCTGGCGTGAGAGGTTTAGTTTATTTTCTCTGTTCGACTCGATCTTGCTGAACCCTCGGACTTCACCAGGCGCTTGGCAGTGTGTGGGCAGCAGGGCAAGTGGCAAGTCGGCAAGCCAAGGTAGCACAAGGTGGCCTCCATGTTTCCAGTTCCACTGTCTTGGGAATGGATTGCCTTTCCATGTGCCTACGTAAGCAGAGATTAATGATGAGTGAAGAAACCGAGACGAGCAAAACAAACAAAAGAAAAAAAAAAAAATTCCATCTGTATTTCCATAGCACATAGCTGGCATTTTCCTCCCTGCAGCTCCTTGGCAACTTGGATTTCAGTGATGGAAGCAGTGTGGGGACAGGATTTAACTTCAAAACTCACAGAAAATCAGTGCTGCCTTTTGGGTCTGATGTCCTCGTCTGCTGGCACCCACCCAACCGCCTCCGTGCAGGGCTGCTGCGGTGCCAGGTGCCTGCTACACGTGTTGCACATCCCCAGCCTGTCCTGCTTAACAAAACTTAAATTGCTCCAGAAAACACCAGCTTTACACCACATCTTTGAATGACAGGATGGTGCTGGAGCGACTGCACAGCCAAATGAGTGAACCTAGTGACGCTCAGTCAACAAACGTGCTGGCATCTGATAAAAAAGAGCTACAGTTTGTAGCCAGGGAATTACACAGGCTGCTGTGTACTTGAAAAGGCAGAAAACAAATGAAACAGCTTTGCTGTGCTATGCAGCGTCTCCCCAAGTCTTCAGTCCTTGCTCCCTCCCTTCCTATCACTTTTGTTTTGTTTTCAAAGACCCACCAGCCGCGGGCAGGCAGAGGACAAGGAGCACAAGCCTGGAGCAGATGGCCATGCCACCTTCCTGACGGGGAACCCCTTTTCCAGCAGCCAGGAAGGTAAGCGAGGGAGTCTCTTGCAGGTATGCCCAAGGGGGTGAACCTAGAAATAATGGTGAAATGGAAACAATACCTGGGAAAAGAACTTGGATCTAGGAGGGCAAATAAGGCCGTGGCATTGCAGCGTGAGCTTGGTTTGAGTATCGCTAGCAGGGAGAGGCCCGAGGACTCGGCCACCAGCTCTCGCAGCACAGACTAAATCAACTGATGGGATGAGCGTCCTCGTCTTGCAGCGCTATGCATGACTTGACAAAGACAGGCAAAGTGTTGGTTAGTTTTGGTCGTTGTTGCTCTGTTACTGGGGGCACAATGGCCACCAGCAGAGCCTCACCAGCTACGCGTCTTGTGAAGCCATATTTTGCACTACTTTGGGGGGGGGGGGGGGGTCGGGGGCATCCTCCCTCAGTGGTGTCTCTGTCACAGCGGAGTCAAAGTAGTGCTACAGTCTGACAGAGGAGGAGCCCAGCACGAAGAAGGCACGGTTAAAGGGCCACCCTGTAAAGTCAGCCAGGTGCATGTAAGAGTATTTGCACAAGGGGTGAGATGGGGCTTTTTATCTCCTGCTGGTGCAGGTGTCCCACCACTGCAGTGACAGGTACGTAGGAGCAGAGCCGGTCTCCAGCCACGCTGGCACAGAGTTGAGGCGTTAACTGCGGTTCCTGTAGCCACAACTGAAATGGTCTCAAACGAGCCAGCTACGGGTGCACTTCCACGTGACGGTGAAGCCGCTAGCAGCTGGCCACCATCGGAACGGGAAGGTCCTGCATCCCCCTCCCCGCCGCCTGCCGTCCACCTTCACGGGATCATGAAGGCAGCCACCGGCATGTTAACCCAACCCAAAAAATGGATGTTATCTTTCCCGTGGGCTTTTGCCCATCCCCTGAACCAAATTGCCTTGCCTGGGGATGGGAGGACGCCACAGGCGGCACCAGGCGAGGGGCAGAAACGCGTTGCCTGCAGCAGGACTGCTTTTTGATGTTGGCAGCTGTTAATGGGGCTCAAGCTGTAACACGAAGCCTCATCCCCGGCACCTCCAGCAGCCAACTGACAGCACTCGGCTGCACAACCCTCCGAGACACGGGCCGAGCGCGCAGGCAGCAGCCCGGACCGAGCCCCACCACCCAGGCAGGAGGTGTGCTGCAGCCACCGCTGTCACTGTGGGCACCCCACGCCTGCCACGGCTCCCCGCCAGGCTGGGACGACATGGGAACCCTGATCCATCACCGGCCTTGCGTCACCACTGCCCTATCCGCAAAAATCACAGTTGCTTTAACTTGGGGGTTGAGGGAATATACATATCCCACATGTGTAGACTTGTATAAGCAATATATTAAACATTTGAATCCATCCATTGAATAAGAGGCTATAAAATAGCTGTGTCCTATCAAAAAAAGTGAAGGAGTTACCTAATACCGTAGCCTTGTTTGTTTGGGGTTTTCAGCACGTTAAACGGAATGTAAATAACATGGTGATCTCTTTTCTTTTTTCTTTTTTTTTTTTGAAGGAAATCTGAGAGCAGTTCCTTCAGAACAGGTAACCCATTTGTGATTTATTTTTTTATTTCTGCTTATTATTATTTACTCTTATTTTGCAGCTTCCTGAAACTCCCCGAGCCTGTCCCTGCAAGCTGTCTGCCTGCAGGGCTCTCGCTGAAATTGGTAGAAATGCTCCTATGCACGCTGCTAGAGCGGGGCTTCATCTGCAGCTTTGAATTGAGCGCAGCGCATAAAAGTCGAAAATTATTACCCGATGCCTGTTGGATGGGGCCTAAGAAAGAACTTATTGTCCTTCATCCACGTTCATCTTACACGAGCTAGCCAGTGCTCGTATTGGTGCTTTCAAGAGCGAGACCACAGTAAAGAGGGGTGAAATACAACCCTATGGTTTCATGATCACTTTAAGCTGATTTAACTGCAAGGTGCTGCCAAAGAAGGTGGATGGTCCCTTCCCCCAGCGCCAGGCTCGAGCCTGTGTCCTCCTCCCTCCCGCACCCGCTTGGGCTTCCAGCCACAAGAAGCTCCCCGGGCAGGAGAGGAGGAGACCTCCGGGTGGGCATGGGGACCCTGCCCTGTCCCCCAAAGCCATCAGCCGCCCCCATCTCTGGGGGCCGTTCCCTCCCAGCCTGCTCTGGTGCCCCGGGTGGCTGGGTGTCCTGGGGGTGCGGATGGAGCGCAGGCGTAGGGGGAGCCTGGCTCCAGAGCTGGTGAGTCAGCAGCGTGCAGCACCAGCACACTCCTTCAGTTCTGCTTTAAAGGAAAATAGGGAAAAAAAAATTAAAATAAAATAACATAAATAAAAGCTGTCTGGCAGCAGCGTGGATGAAGGCACAAGAGTGCCTGTATTGTAGCCTCCATTTTAGCCTCCTCCCAATTACAGTTCTTGTTGAAACTTTTATTTTTGAGGCCAAAGCATTCAATGTTTGGCCTTGATACAAGCAGATCATTAAAAAGAAAAAAAAAAAAAAGAAAAGAAAGGAAACACTTCAACCTCCCAGCAGAGCACGATGGCACTTATTTATTCCTTTCATTACAAAACCAGCCCGTGCCAAGTAAAATCGTGCTCTAAGAGCTGTTCTACCAGTCCCGAAGCACTGGAGAACAACACGTGCCGGCCCCACCTCTGCAGCCTCCCGTGGGCCCCGGCACATTTTGCCTGGGTGGAGGATGGGGAAAGGCTGGGGAGCAGGTGACAGTTCGCTGCGCTGGGGTCGCGCTGGCGGGGAGTCCCTCGATTCAAAAGAAAGTCCCCTGTTGCCTTTTGATGGCTTTGCTTGCTTCAGGATACAGAGTAAGGTAAAATATAGCAGCAGTGATGGTCTGGGGATGTTGTGGGATTCCTGGGTTTGCAGGTGGGTTATCCAGCAGGTAGCTGCTCCTCCCCTGAGCTGCGTGTAAGATGCTCCTTATCCTCACCTAAGCAGTTGAATTAATAAACTCAGAAGCGCATCTGAAAGCTCTGGACTATGACAAGAAGATCCATGAGTGCAAACGTACAGGCTGTGTAATGAGAGTGATACAAAGAAGAAAGCTTTGCCGTCACATCATTCAGGACAACAAGGGAGCATCCTTAGTTCCAAAAAGCTACGGCAGCGGAGCGGTCAGCATTGCTGGAAGCTGCCAGGTCAAAGCGTGACCTCTACGACCGTGGTGGAGGTGCCCTGATTTCCCCACAGGTCGCCGAGCTGCCATGGGAAAGCGGGACACCTCCACCCCTGCAGCGCTGCTGTTCCTCGCAGGACCGAGGAGAGGAGGCAGCAGCTCTGGTGAGAGCTTGGGCAATGACTTGTTGGGTAAGGGGCAGCCTGGTGTGCACACACCAGGTTTTTTTGGAGTACAAAAGCCATCCACGCAACACTTTGTAGTTCTGGGAATACATTTCCAACATGATTCTGTCCTGACTTTTAATGACATGTGGGAATTCAGAAGTTTGGGAGCAGTTGGGTACCAATGCAGGAGCCGGCACCCAGCAAATCAGAGCAGCCCCTTCTAGCTGAACCGACCTCTGGTTTTAGTTCAACCCATCCCAAAGGCAACCCAAACCCACTGTCGGCAGTGGCTCTGCACCTGGAACCACCACCAGCCTGCTGCATCAGTGCCAGCATTTGATGGACAGCCCATCCCCAAGGTCCCACTTTCACCCTCCTGCTCCCCCAGGCTGGTGTCCCTCCACCGCTACTTCCCGCACGTTGCTTAGAGGAAGCCCTCACAATACCGGGCTCGGTGCCACGCGAGGGGAGCACACCCAGAGCCCAGCCCTTCTTGCACAGGCAATTCGGCAGGAGGATCTCTGCAGCAGCGAGCTGGAGGATTTGCTTTGCCCCACTTTGCCGGTTCGTTGCCCAAAGGCTGGAACCAGAAGTGACCTGTCCCCGGTGCAGATGGCCACGGAGCCCTCAGCAGGGACGTATCTGATACAGACCCATCTTTTGTAGGTGCATCGTAACGCACGTCTTCCTCGCTTGCTGCTGCCCTCAGCTATGAGGAAGCTTCTCCTCCCTGAAACTGCAAAGATCATGCAACAAACTGTTCCCAGTCACCTGCCAGAGCAGTTGGCTGTCACACAGCCAAACAACGCTCGAGCTTTGTTTTCTAGAGGAAAGCATTAGCCCTACAGCACGCAAGCGGCAGCTCAGAGGGAGGCAGTGCTACCGCGGGGGCCACCTGCACCCCTGCCAGTGGTCCTGGTGGCTTTGTGCTAGTGCAGGGCACGTGTGTGCCAGCTGCAGCCCCTTGGTGCATGGGTGATGATGGGCGAGGACAAATGCAGACTGCACGGCTTTGCCAAGCTGTTTTGGGACCATTGCTGGCCAGAGGGTCCCATTGCTGAGCATGGGGGTGGTGACAGCATGGGTAGTTGCCAGAGGAGCGAGAATAACCTGCGGCTTTTTTTGCCCTGTGCAAGCAGGGGTGAAGCAAGCGAGAAGCGAGCATCCCATCCGCAGGATTTGTTGAGGCCAGGATCTGGCATTCGTGTTCAGTTCTGTCTTCCAGGAAGGGCTGGAGATGGGGTGAGGGCAGCCTCCAGGGCCATGCCAGCCTGCTCTGGCTGCTTTGAGCAGGGCGATCTCCAGAGGTCCCTCCTCGCCTGCGTTATTCTGTTGTTTGATAAGCTTGAGCAACCTACATGGGTTGGTTCAGTGTCTCCATGTAGCAGTGCCCAGCCTTAGATAAGTAAAACTAAACCTCCAAACACCCTGGCCACCAACCTCAGTACAAACCAGACCCTTTGGAAAACGTGAATCTCAAGCGCTCTGTAGTTTCTGGGCTGAAGACTGGCCTTATTTGCGGCAATTTGAGATGCTGAAGCCAGCGGTGCCTTGTGGCTACCGAATGGTTGGTTTAATGTATTAGCCCCCAATAACCTGTTGGCCAGAAGGGTTCCGTACGGTGCCATCCAAGGGAAGGAAGGCACTTCCAGTGAAAGGGAGCAGTACCTATGGATCCTAACAACAGGCATGTCCTTCCACATAGCTTTTCCTGCAGCCTGGAATCGGGCAGTCTCCACCTGAAAAAAATAAGTGTTTAAGGTAATTCCCTGTGGCTCCTTCATTTATTCCTCTCTCCCACTCTCGTCCTTTCCCACCTTCATCATGCCCTTGAGAGTAATGCCCGGGAGAACAAGCGTAGCCTCCCGGGAGCGATGCGGCGCTGCGGGGAAGAGGTTTCTCTGTATTTCCTGCTCCAGGAGACAGAAGGGATCCTCTGTTCTGCCTCAGACCTGAGGAGCCCGAGCCAACCGCTGCCTGCGTCCTGCTATCCCTGCAGGTCCAAGAGGGCTTAGTGGCTTTTCAATTACAGGGTGTGCCTTCCCGAGCCGCTCCTCCCTTCGCCCGCCGGAGCGGGACCACATCATTACCATGCAAAGCCCCACGATCTGAACTCTCCAGGGCACAAGTGGATGCTCTCCCGTCAGGATATTCATGTTTTCCTTCTCTGGCTGAGTAGCTGCTCATTACCATAGGCAGCAGCACTGCGATGCTGGCTTCCCCTCTTCCTAGACAGCCCTTTTCCTCCACCATGAAAATCGACTCTCATCAAATTATTAGGGCTTCTTTTATTGCTGGGATGCTACATAAGAAAAGATGCAGATGTCAGAAGAGGATTCCAGTCATTATCACTCTTCAGCCTTTGATTAACATTAAACACCTCTACGAGCTTGATGCCACATCACAGGCTTCCCACGCAACACCACCAAGCCTGCTTTAGTGTGACCAGAGAGGTTTGCAAATAGTTTGTTTTTTTAAAGTATTTTTAAATAAAGCAGCTAGATGGGTCTGCAGAGCTGGGTTCTCGTTAACCTCTGCCCAGACAGAGGCAGGAATCGCAAAAGCTAGGTCAGATACCTATCATCTGATGCAGCTGGGACCCTGAGCCTTGAACAACAGGGACCTACCCAAACAACCTTGAACTCTGAATGATCAAACATGGTGTGGTGGTTTGTTTCATTCGTTTTCTCCAGTCTGCATTCACCTTCCCACCTCATCCCTTGGTCCCCAGAGCAGAAACCCCTCTGCATCAGGCACTGACACAGTCCCAGGGAAAAAAGAGCCACCCCTTACCTGCAGCCACTGATGCTCCTCAAGGCTAACGTACTGCTGTGGCTGCCCTGCAGAAAAACCTTTTGTATTTCTTTGGAGCCTCCAACAAGTGCCAAGCTTGCAGCCACCCTAAAGCCAAGGCATATGCACACAGCCCCCTCCCCGCCGAGGGCTGCTGCTGAGCGAGGCTCCTCGTAACCTCCTTGAGGGCACCTGAGCAGCACCTGCAGCGGTGATGCTGTGTGTCAAGTTTCAGCACTGTGATGATGTGGTGGGGCTGGGACGCAAGCGCTGCTCTGGATGGCATGCCGAGGACTCTTCCCATCATCTTCAAAACACCTCCAAGAATTTACAGGGGGTCGTGTTGTGACAGGGCCACCTCCCGCCATCTCCCTGCAAGGGTTGTGGCCGGCAATGGGCTGGAAACAACCCTCCGTGCCCACGCGGCACTTGTTCTGAGCCGTCGCACCTCTGCTCGCTGCACGCGGGGGTGGGCAGGCTGTGCACGGCACTGCCGCTCCGGAGGGTGACGCGATCTCTGTGGTGAATTGCACATGCCATGAGATGGAGCTGCTGCTCTGGTAAAGGTTCCTTATGAAGCCGAAGGTATTAGGGGAAATTTTTTTATTTTTTTTTTTCCCTCTTTCCTGAAGTCATCGAGCAGGGAGTCACTGAGGTGAGTCCCATCTGCCCTCGCCGGTTCTCCCACAGCCCTGACAGCCACCTCCAGGGCCGAGCCCACCCCCCTTCCCACGCCAGCCAGCGTCTTGCCCGCCGAGACAGCACAAACACACGTTCCCCTTTGTTTTCAGCTCCACACCTAGTTTTTTCCTTGCATCGTGAAGGGCTGGCTACTCATCTGTAATTCAAAAGAAAGCAATGACTCACTAGACTACAGCGCTTTCCAAGGCAAAGCATTTCATGGATTTCACAGGCACGCTAGCCCGTGTTATGAAATAGCCTCTGCTCGTGGCCCACATTCTCCCCATATCCGTGCCCTGTGCGGATCCGGAGGGCTGAGGTTCCCACCCTGCGGCACGGGGAATTGTGCTGAAATGGGGTGCTTGCACTGCGTGGGGAGTGGGGAACGCTGGCCCCACCGAACCTGGGGAGCCTGGCGCGCTCGCCGCTGGCGTCAGCCTAGCCCTGCGGTGTTCGCAGTATGTTTTAATTAAAAGGTAACAAAAATCTAAAGTTTCACTTTTGCCAATAAGCTTCCCGGCACCGGGGAAAGGGGCTCGAAGGCAGGTGGGGCCTCCCAGCCCCTCTCCTGCGCACCCCGTGTCCCCCGCCGGGGCCATGGTGAGCGGCCGCGGGAGCTGCAGCCCCTGGTTTCCCCCGGAGCGGCAGGGGAGGGGGCACAAAGGGGCTTAAAAAACGGGGAGAGGGGCCTTCCCTTGAGCCGCGAGGCAGTCTGCACCACTGTGGGGCTGCAGCCTCCGTTCCCGGGGCAAAGGGGGCCGGTGTCTGCAGGTGCCCCCCCTGCCCGGGCTGGGAGGGTGATTCCACCCCTCGGTGCTGGCCCCGCAGCCGGCCTGATGCTGTCTGTCCCTCCGCAGGGGACGGGGGACGGCGGCACTCTCCAAGTCATGCACTTCGGCCTGGTGTGACTGAGCTGCCACAGCAAGGAGGGGGAGACCTCCCCGGGGTGGGGAGGTTCACGGAAGGACCTCCAGCGAGCTTCCAGCCAGCCCTGGATCCAGCCGCTCGCGGGAGATGAAGCTCCGGGCTTGGCGGATCCGCTGCCCTTGGACGGCCGGGCTGCCCCCGTCCTGCACTGGCTGCCCCGCGTTTGCTCGGGGGGGGCAACCGGGTGACGCTCTCGTGGCATCATTCGAAGACATCAAAAAAGCGAGTAATTGCGGATCACTGTGTGTTGTACAAATGCAATGCTGACAAATTCGGGCAGGTGGGTGGGTGGGGTGGGTGTCTTGGAGAAATCCATGAACTTCTTGGGAGAAAGTCTGTAATTCCCTACACATTATATATTTTAACAATCTTCACTTGGAAGCAGATTTGAATTTCCACTTAAGGCTCTGAAAACCCTCCTATTGAGATACCAGCAGATAAAATCTTCACTCAGGATACCTCTGTGAAAGAGCAGCCTTTCACAGTCAGCAGCATTTTTCGAAGAATGCTCTCAATTTTCATATCTAGATATATCGTTGAATAACCATTATTTTGCCTTGAAAAAAAGACGTGGAGCCTCTTAAACATCTTCCCATTGGAGTCCAGATTTTAATCTGCCTTCTCTAACCACGAAGGGAAAATGCACCGAGAAGGTAACGTAACCTGTTCCAGCCCTCTAGTTTTTTTCTGGCGGTGAAGAGAGGAGCAAGCATCGTCTCAGGGCTTTCTTCCCACCGGCTGGTCGGGTGCAGCATGTACAGATCCAGGGTTTGGGCTCTGCCACAGGCGCATGCGCGGGTTAAGCTGGAGCTTTTTTGGGAGCATTGGGTGGCTGCAGCCCAAAGCCAGCGAACGCCTTGAAATTGGTTTTGTATGAGAAACAAATTTGTACGGTGGACTAAAAATAAAAGAACCGTGTAAAAAAGCAAGCAAACAAAAGACATTAGAAGTATTTTATTGTTATTAACAAAAATAAAATATTTGTGCTCACAGTCAGTCAACCATTTCCCCCTCTGAGCCAAAATCCTGCTGGATTTCTGCTGCGCCACGGGCAATTTTGGTTGCACCAGAAGAACTCCTGACCCATTTTGGCACTTCATCCACATCGGTACCTTTCCATGAGTTTACCTGAAGGGGACTGTTTGCTTTGCGGCTTGAAGGGTGCGAATGGGCTGTGACACAAAGGGTTTTGTACACTAAACGGGGGGGAAATTACTAAAGCAAAGCTTTGAAACAGAGCTGGCTGCTGCCTCGCCTCCCCGCGCGGAGCCGTGCTCCACGGCCACGCTCTGCGCAGCGCTTGGGGGGCAGCACGCTTTTAATGGCCTATGGATTTAAATTTAATTTCTGGAAAACACATGGCACAAGGGCAGGCAGCGATTGGGCACTGGTTCTGCATCGGGAGCTGCGGTGCGGTGCTTTGCTGTGCAGCTATTTTGCTGAATTGCAGCCATATTTCTGTCAGTACAAGTGATGGTCTATATGAGGGATTAATCTGACACCAGACAGTGATTCTTAATCCTTCAGTATATCATAATCTATTTACTTTGCATGCTAAGAGGATTTCAGCTTAAAAATATACAGGAAGTGATACTAGAAATGTACATAAGATCCA
This sequence comes from Falco punctatus, assembly GCF_963210335.1. NCBI lineage: Eukaryota > Metazoa > Chordata > Aves > Falconiformes > Falconidae > Falco > Falco punctatus. The sequence continues at coordinate 90,525,591 of NC_137584.1, forward strand.
GAACGCTGTTTCCTAAAATTGCAGTTTTTCATTAAAAAAAAATAAAAATAAAAAATCCTCTCTTGCTTTCTTGGAAAAGTCCTGTCCATTTTGGGAGGGGGCAAGTGTTGGGTTGGGATCTAGCTGGAAATAGGCGTATGTTTTCCTCTGGGCTCCAGCCCGCTGACCATTCTCCCCCTCCTCCTTGCCCACAGCTCTGTGCTCGGCCACACGACACGGAAGGAGCTCTGCAGTGCAGCAGGTTCCTCGGCTGGGAGTGACACCAGCAGGTTCATTTATTTTTATTGACAAATTCAAAACAGGTTTGGAACCAATGCGGGATGTGATGCGCATTAATTGCTACTCATAGCGCAGGAATTAGCCATGAGTGGCTAACACAGACCGGGAAAACCACAGGTGGCCGGGCGAGGGTTCGGCCGCCCCCACCTGCCCCCGTGCCCGGCCAGCGAGGGGGCTGCAGCATCGCTGCACCACGCGGTGCTGGGCACGGTCCTGCAGCTTCCGATGGTTTAATAATTCCTGCTCGGCCATAACACTTCGCACCCCCAAAGCCCACCCTGCGGCCGGGGGGCGGCCGGGCCCCCCAGCAGCACAGTGCAGCCCACCGCCCCCGGGACAGGTCCCAACCGAGGGCAGCCCCCTGCCACCTGCCGGGGGGGGGGGTCGGGGAGCACCGGCAGAGCCCCTGCTCGGAGCAGGGTTTCTACTCACAGCAGCTACTCTGACAGCAGCGAACAGATCACCAATTATTTCAGGTCCACGAAGCACCGAGCGTAAAAACTAAGGACAGCCCAGGATAGGCTGTACGTGCCCCCCTCTGTGCCCGCCCCCCCCCCCGCCCCCCCAGCCCCCGCCAAGCCCTGGCCCTTGACTCACAGCAGGAAAGCACCACATGCCTTAGGAGCTGGCACTCAGCGAGAGGCAGGAGCTTCACCAGGCTTGTGCCAGGTACCGCGGTGTCCCGGCGCCCTGGCACCAGCCCCTGGGCTGCTGCGAGCACCGTGGTCCAGCAAAAAATGCTATTTAAAAAATATAATTATAAATACTAATAGTAGCTGTGCAGCCAGGAGCCTTCATGCTTGAGAAGGGAGGCACCGAGTCACCCAGGCAGCTGTTTCCCAACTGGGCTGCCCAAAATCTCAGCCGGGTGATGCCGCCGGCGCCTGCTGCCGGAGCTGGGCACGGCGACGTGCCACCAGACCTGCCGAGACTTGCGCCCGCTCCGGCCCCCGGGGAGTCCATGGTGGGAGAGCGCTCGGATGCCCAAGCCCCAGCCGTGCTGCTAGCGAATGGGGGGCTGCTGGGGGCCCCCCAAAGCTGGGCATGACCCTCCCCAGCCCGTGCCAACAAGCACAAGTCACATCTTGCCCACCTGCTGGCACCGGCCCGTGGGTGGCAGAGGGAGGATGAGGCCCGACCACGCCGGGCTCGCAAGTGGCCACGGCATGGATTGGGGAGTTCTACCCAATATAAGGAAAAAAAAAAGAAGAAGCAATTTTAGTTGTTTTTTCAGCAAACCGGCTGTTCCTGCTTGAGTTGTGCTTTGAAAAAAACCTCCAGGGCTGGGAGAAATGCAACAGCAACAACAAAAAAAATAAAATAAAAACGGAAGGCAGGCGCGCAGGACAAAGCCAATATTTGATGTGACCCCGCCACCAGCTGGGCTCAGCAACCAGCCCCACTGCTGTGCCCGTGGGACAGGGTAGTGTCCACGCGGTGAGGCAGGGGCAGCCGCTGGGCTCCCAGCCGGAGGGATTCCCCTGGGGATGCCAGCACCCTGTGGCGTCCCAACCCCCGAAGCAGCCCCCGCCATGGGCCACCACACTGGGGGATACTGGATGAAGAGGTGTAGGACCGTGCCACCAAACTGGAATTCAGGCTCCCCTCTTGGCTGCGTCACTCAGCATTGCTGCTTTCCTGAGTTATAATTTTTAAGGAAGATGACGTCTGTGTGATTTTTATTTAAAGCCGATGAAATGAGTGCATGTAGAGGGGTGTTATACACCTGCTGCCTCTTGGCTCTCAGGTGCTCACTAAATCTGGGAGGGCAACTTCAGTTCACTTTGTGCCCAGCACAGATTTTTATTCTTTTTTCTTTAATTATTTTTTTTCACAGCTCTGGGAAGGCTGCAATAACTTCTTTCCTTTTAACAGAAGGGCTGGGGCATGCATAGGCTGGTGGTACCAGACCCAGCACACATGGCCCCCCCCCCCCACCTACCTGTACAGCCCCTCCTTGGTGTGATGAGCATCTTACTAGTGCTTGCAAAAGAGAAACATTTATATATATATATATATATATATATATATATACACACACAGAGACACATTTATATAAATGTACTTAAATATATAAATACTTAAACATATAAACACTTAACTATGTATATGTGTATGTATGCGCTGAAGGAAACAAGGAAAAGACCCGTTTAAAGAAGAAAATCCCGTAAAATCAACCCGGCTGCACCCGTCCCCTCCCGTCTCTCCCGGAGGCACCGTGGCGGCGCTGGGGCCATCGGCCGCCCCCCACCTCGGGTTGTGCCGTGCCGTGGCCCTGGGGGGAAGGGAAGCATGTGCCGGGAGCACCTGGGGCTGAGACCCCACTCATCGCCCCCCCCCCCCCCGCTGGTCTCCACTGCAGCCCATCTCACAACTGCACATTGCCAGCCCCATTTGCACCCCACTGGGACGCTGGGGGGTCCCGGGGCGGGGTAAAGACACCCCCGCCCAGTGGCTGCCCAGAGCATACCAGTGCCTCGACACCTCGCCCCCCCCGCCCCGGTCCCCACTGCCCCGGGGTGCCTGGGGACACCGGGCAGAGGGGCCCACAGCCCCAGAGCTCCCGGCTGCGGCAAGGTCACAGGGAGGGGGGTGGGAATTTGGGGGTGCCCCCCCCCCCGTGTATCAATGGCCCAGGCAAGGGCAGCGGTGGCCCCCGTGGTCCCCTCGGTGCCGGCCCCGTGGGAGCGGGAACGGCCCCAGACCCAGCGGGCAGCTTCCAGCAACTGTGGGGAGGACCCCGGGGGCAAAAGGGGGGAGGCTGCGGCGAGAAATACCCCCCCCCCCCCCGGCCCCGGCTCGCTCGGGAGGGCAGCGCCGGGTGCCGAGCATCCCTCCGACCCGGCCCGCGCAGGGGCAGGGGGCCTTCCCCCCCCCCGCCCCCCAGGGTGTCCCGAACCCGTGGGGATGCCCCACGGCGGGGGGGGGGGGGCTGCTGCTCCGGCCCTGCGGTCCCAGCGGCACCGCAGCGCGGCCAGAAATCGGCAGCCACGGCACCGAACGCGGGTCCCAGCCCGCCCCCCCCCAGCACTCGCAAAACCATCCCCCCCCCTCCATTCTGCTGGCCCCCCCCGGGAAGCATTTCCCAACGCCTTGCTCCCCTCCCCCCAGGGAAGCTTCCTGAGAAGAGGAGGCAAGGGGGAGGAAGGAGGACAGGACACCACCGCGTTTATTAGTTTGGATTTTATTGGGAGGGGTGGGAAGGGGGGGGGTTCCTTACAGTTGAAGGGGTAAGTGTGGGGTTACGGCATCGAAAGTCCCAGGTACACGGCGCAGGCCAGCCGGGCTGGGGGCCGCAAACGTGCCAACCAACAGAAGGGCCAAAAAAAAAAAAAAAAAAAAAAGAAAAAAAAAAAAAGTAATATCGGTAACCAAACCGAAAAAACACACCCCCAAAGAGTCATCCCCCCCCCGCCGCGAGCTGCTTTCCCCTGCAACCCTACCCCCAAAAAATAACCAAAACTTTTTTTTTTTTTACACTGCTTTTCTTTTTCCTTTTTATTGTTTTTTGTTAAAATTTTTTTCCCCAAAAGTTTTGGTTTTTTTGGTCTGCAGGTTGCGGATGAGCAGGGCAGCTCTTTCCTCCCCCTTTGCCTCCCCCCTCTGGGCACCCCCCCTGGCTGCCGACCCCTGCCCAGCCCCGGGACAGCACGGGCGAGCTTGCACGGAGCCCTCGAGGACGGACGGAGGACGCAGGACGCAAGATCGGGAAAGATTCATTTTTAGGGAAAAAAATTAAAATAACATAAAAAAAAAATTAAGTTCTGTTCCATGTTAAGACTCTAGATAAATGCCAACCCAACAGCATCAACTAAAATAATCACGGTCACTGGAACGGACCTAGTATTTACATCGATCCCGCCGCTCCCAGCGGCAAGAGGCTGTGCAGGACCGGCGAGCCAGGGGCTCCCGCACCAGGGGGGTGAGGGTCCCCGCACGAAGCTGGGGGGGCACCGGCAGGGCAGGAGCCAGCCTGCACCTCTGCCTGGGGCAGGGGGCAGCAGGGGAGATGCTAGGCTTTTTATTATTTTTTTTTTAAACTCCTCTTCTGTTGCGTTTAAAAAAATAATAATTATAATAAACCCACTGGAGGGGTGCAGGAAGCAAATAAATATCAGTCAGTAGAGATGGGGGTGGCAGGACCCCCCCCGGGGCATCGCCACTGCTAACGAAGAGAGGGGAGAAGGAGGAGGAGGAGGAGGAAGAGAAGCCGGAGCCAGAGTCCTGCCCGGGAGGCAGCAGGAGACACCAGGCAGGGGGTCCGTGGTGAATGGGGGGGTGGGGTGGGGGGTAGCAGGCGGCCCCTCACAAGACCTGGAAGCGCCAGGACGCCTGGTCCTTGTAGTCGAGGCAGTCGGGGGAGTTGAAGTTGAGCTTCCAAGAGGCGGCAGCGGCAGGTTCCTTGTAGTCCAGGCAGTCGGAGGAGTTGAAGGGCAGCCCGGTGCCGCCGTAACCCTGATGGTGGTGGTGATGATGGTGATGGTGGTGGTGGCCCGAGCTCTGGCTCAGCGGGTGGTGGTGGTGGTGGCCGGGCACTGAGGAGGGCCCCATGGGGCTGAGCTGGTGGGGATGGTGGTGGGAGTGCATGGGCGCCAGGTAAGAGCTGCAATCCACGCCCCCAAAATAGGAGGAGGAGGGCGGTGCGGGGTACCCCTGCCCGTACCCCCCGCCTTGGCCATAGGAGACGGGGTAGCTGGCGGAGGCGGCAGCGGCGGGGCCGGCCCGCTGCATGCAGGACGCGGCGGCCGGCGGCAGCGGCTCGGGCACCGTCACCCCTGCCGGCGCTGCGCCGGGAGAGATGGAAGCTGGGCTCCAGATGGAGGACGCCGGGGTGCTGAGCGAGGCCGGGGCGCCGGCTGGGGCCGACGAGGCCGAGCTGGAGGACGAAGAAGAAGCTGAGCTGGAGGCCGCTGCCGGCGGCGTGAACTGCCCGCTGCTCTCCGAACCCGAGCTCTCACGGGCTGGTGAGGATTTCTTCTTGGCCGGACGGCTCTTGGCCCCGCCGCCGCTCTGCTGCTGCTGCCGGCACTTGGCACGGCGGTTCTTGAACCAGACCTGCAGCGAGAAAGTGGGGCGCAGGGGGATGAGCCATGGGGTAAAGCAGGGGCAGCAGGGCAAGCAGGGACCCTCTGGGCTGGCCCCGCTCACCCCACCGCCCCTCCTCGCTCTGGGAGCGCCCAACCCACCTCACCCCAGCACCAGTTCTCCCAGCACCCACGCCCAGCCATTAGCACCGTACTCCCCCACACCCCGAAAAAAAAACCCCGCCCCGTCTGGCACCCGGGCCACCCCTCATCCTGCCCCACAAGCAGGGATGCCCAGGGCCCGCAGGTGGGCCGTCCCAGCTTGCGCGTGTCCCCCACACAGCAACAAAATACAGCTTTGCGGGACGGCTCCTGCGTGGGATGCCACCCGTGCATCCCACCCCACCGGGCATCGCCGTCCGGGCAGCGGTGCCAGAGGGAGCACCCCCGGGAAGCAGGTGGGCAGCGGGGCCGCTACACCCTGGGGCAGGTGGAAGGGGACAGGAAAAATATTAATAAAAATAGAATTAATAAAAGCAGATAAAAAAAAAGAAAAATAAAAGCTCCCCCTTTGCTCAGACACCCCCACAACAGGACAGACAAGCTACTGGGCGTGCAGATGCACCCCAGCCCTGAGGACACAGGGATGAGCAGTGCGGACAGGGAGCTGGGTCCGAGTGGTGCCTGCTGAGCCGGGGCGCCCCTGCATCCCCCCAGCTCACAGTGGGGCGAGAGCCCCCTGCCAAGCTCTGGTACCTGGACTCGAGATTCGGGCAGGTTGATCTTCAGGGCCACCTCCTCCCGCATGAAGATGTCAGGGTAGCGGGTCTTGGCAAAGAGTGCCTCCAGCACGTCCAGCTGCGAGCGTGTGAAGGTGGTGCGCTCCCGCCGCTGCTTCCGTGGGGTGGCTGGGGGCAAGCAGCGTCATGCCAGGTCCCTGCATCCCTCCCGCACCCCCCAGCATCCCTGGGGCAGGGGCCCGAGAAGCATCCCTGCCTCCGACCCCAAGGAGCGGCGATGGTCCTGCAGCCCTGCCCCATGGCAGCAGGGCACGACCGCAGGGACCAGACCCCGTCCTGCTCGGGAGGGCAAGCGGCAGCGGGCCGGGGCAGGGGCAGGCCTGGCCCTGGCCACAGCAACAAGGAGATTTCGTTGTGTTGAAATAATATTTTTTTTTTTTTTAAAAAAAGCATCTTTTTTTCATCCTTAAAAATACCCACGCCAACGAATAAACCTCGGCGATGGGGGAGAAATTTTGCTGGACCCAGCCGTGTGCCCCTCCAGCCCGCTCTCCCCAGCCAGGGATGCAGGAAAATGGGGGCACCCACCCCAGAGACCCCCCCAAACCGCACGGCTCCGCGGGCTCCTCCAAACCCACCCGGGACGGAGTTTTTCCCCCTCCGCTGGCTGCCAGGGCGCGTGCAGGGACGGGGACGGGTCACTCACCTGGGTACCCCACGGAGGGGTGCAGCAGGTCCATGGCGGGGCCCGTCAGCCCCAGCCCGTTCATGCCGTAAGGGGGCTGTTTGAGGTAAGACATCATGCTAAAAGCCGGGCAGGTTTCCTCCAAAGTTCCGCAAAAAAATTAACCAAAAAAAGGAAAAAAAGAAAAAAAAAAAGGAAAAAACCAAAGTCAAATCAAATGTAAGGGGTGGGGAGGGGGGGGTGGAAAAAACCCCAACGAAAAAGACCCCCCGAAAAAATCCCGAACAAGAAGCAAAAAAATTGAAAGCCAACAATTTCAAAACGGAGCACAAAATCGGCGTCCGAGGAGTTTTTTCGTTCCGTCCCGCCGTCACCGCCGTGAGGTCCTCAAGCGATCGCCGGCACCGGGAGGGGACAAACCCCCAAACCGACGAAAAGGGACGGAGGGGGAAAAACTGCAACAGCAGCGACGATCGGGCAAGAAAAGGCGGATTCGCTGCCCGCGCAGAGGCGAGGCCGGGGCGCCTGGGGAGAGAGGGGGGAGGCGGGTCAGGGCGGCCCCCGCCGGGCTCCGCGGCCGCGCACTGCGCGGGGACCGGGGCCGCCGCCCGCCACCCTCGGTAGTAGCGCTGATATTGTTATTATTATTATTATTATTTTATCTGAAACGAAGGCGAGTTGCGCGCAAGTGCCGAGAGGCAACAGTGCCCGGCGATGGGGAGAGATAAAGCAATTATTTAAAAAGATAATTGGATTAGGAATCAAAAGGAGGGACCAGAGGAGGGAAGTATAATTAATTTAAAAGCGAGCAGACGGGGACGTTTTAATTAGAAATGGATAAGAGTTAAAAAGGGAAAAAAGGAAAAGGGCGAGGGGCGGCAGGCGCTGGCAGCCCGGGCCGGGGCGGCGGCGGGGCCCGTCCCGGGGCCGGGGGGGGCTGCGGCGGTGCCGGGGGGGGCCGGGGCACAGGCGGGACCCGGCGGCCGCAGCTCGGGAGGCAGCGGCCGGGCTCGGCGGCAAAAAGCCGCAGATAAACGCGGAGGGGAGGGAAGGGGCGGAGAGACTCCGGGCAGCCCCGCCGAACCCCGGGACCCCCCCCGCCCCGGGGCACTGCGGGCACCCCGGCCGGCGGGGGCGGTGGGGGTGGTCCGGCAGCCCGGGCCGGGCGGCAGCGCCTTGACCCGGCGTTGCATAACTTTGCCGGGGAGCGCGGCGGAGCGGGACCGTCCCGGGCGGCGGGGGGGGTGTGGGGGGGGCGGAGAGGGAAGGAAGGGGGAAATAGAGGGGAAAAACGAAGCGAGGAAGAGGAAAGTCCCGGGGCAGCCCCGGCCCGGCCGTGCCCACCCCCCGCACACGCACCCGCACCCCGGTGCCGGGCCCGCTCCGTCCCGCCGCCCGCCCCGTCGGGGCAGCACGCTGCCCGCCGCCCCCTCCCGCCTCACCTGCGCGGCCACCTGCGGAGCGGAGCGCGGCCACCGCGGGGGCTGCGCGCAGGGCGGAGCGGGCGGGGGGCGCGGAGGGGGCGGGCGGGGCGGCGGGGGGAGCAGGCAGGCAGGTGAGAAGCGGGCTGGGGAGGGGGCCGGGGGGGATGCCCGGCGCGGAGCCGCGCACCCCCAACTTGTCGGGGCGCCCCGCGTTACCTCGCCGGCGGCCCGCGCTGTCGGGGCGATGGAGCCGCGGCCCTGCGGAGGATGGATCACCCACCCCCGGCCCTACCCTTGTATGTGCGCGCAAAGCATCTGCGTAACCAGCCCGGCGCCAATCCCCGGCCGCTCCCCGCCTGACTGACAGCCGCCCGGGCAATGGCAGCGCAGGGCGCCCGCTCCCTCCGCGCCCCCCCGCCCCGCGCCGCTCCGCGTTCCCCCGCGCACCCGCCGCCGGCCGCTCGGCCCGGCCCCGGCGGCGCGCAGAGCTGCCCGGCGCACGACGGAGGTGGAGAGGGCCGAGGGGGGCGGGGGTGGGCGCGCAGGGTCCCGCGCAACCTCCGCGGAGGGGCTGGAGGGAGGGGGGTGGCGGTGGAGAAGTTGTGCGAGGGGAGCGGCTCCGCGCGCGCGCAGCGCTGCCCCCCCCCCCCCCCCGCTGCCCCCTGCGCTGCCCCGCGTACCAGGGGGCCGCGGAAAAGTTTTGGCTGGCGCGGAGGGGGCGGGCGAGGGGGGGGCAGCGGGGCCGGCCCCCACCCTCCGGCGCCTGGGGGCTCGCCCGAACTTTGTGCTTTAAAATTATAATAATAAAAAAGAAGCGGCGGCCGTACCTTTCCCCGCGTGTCCCGAATGCGCGGGGGGCGAGCGAGGGACGGGGGGCGGGGAGGGCAACGGGACCCCGCTCCGCTCCGCACCGCTCCGCGCAGCCCGCGTCGTTGCCCGCGGCGGGAGCGGAGCGGGGCGCTGCAGCCGCCCTGTCGGGGGGGCGCCGGCCGTCCCGGGGCTGCGGAGCGCGGCTGTGCCTGGGCCCCCGCCCGCCCCGCTCCCGCAGCCGCCGCTGAAAGCGAGCTGATGTCCGCCGGCGCTGCCCGCCATCCCGCGTGCAGCCCGGCTTTCCTCCCCCCCTTCTTTAATTTATTTTTTCTGCTTTCCCCCCTTTTCCCTGGGCGGGGGGGGGGGGGGGGGGGGGGGCGCCGGGCCCGGGTGCGGGGTTGGGGGGGAGCCTTACAGGCTCCTTCGCTCCCCCACGAAAGTCAGCGGCGCGGGCGCTGCTCCCCGCAACAAAGGCGCCGCGACCCATTCACAAAAAGCAAAGGGAGGGGGAGGAAGGCTTGGGGGGGCAGTGCCCCCCATACCCAGCCCTCATCGCCCTCTCCGGTTTTTCCCGGTCCCGCCGGGGCAGGCCCCGGTCCCCCCGCCGCTTTGCCATCAGTTCGCCCCGCCGGGGCGGCCCCGGACCTGGCGGGCAGCGGCCGCCCCCCCGGGGCTGCCCCCTTCCCCCCGGAGGTATCCGTGCCCCCCCCCAGGCACCGGTTGCCCATCGAGGGCGCCTCGCCGGGGGCTGCGGGCAGGGCCGGGGCTCGCGGCCCCCCGAGGTGACGGTCCCGGCTCTGCCCGGGCCCCCCCGCCGGCCGGGGCCTGCGCCCCCCTCGCTGTGCCCAGGTAAGCTCGGGGCTGCGGCCCCCCCCCCGGCGGGGAAGGGCAGGGAGGCAGCGGGGGGTCCTGCGGCCGGTGGCCGGGCGGGGGGACGGGCACACACACTTGTTTTTCCCGCAACCCGGGCGGGGGGGCGAGTTACTTTTTCCGCGTTAACAGCCGGACAAGCCGCGGCCCCCCGGGGGGAGGGAGGGGGTGCTTGGCCCCCCCTCGGTGCCGGTCCGAGGCTTTGCCGCCCTCGCCCCTGCCCACCCTCCCACCCTCCGCAGCCGCGGAGCTCTCGGGGCGCGTCTCCCCCGCTCGCCAGCCCGTCGCTGCGGGAGGGGGCGGAGGGGCAGCCCCCAGCCCCGGGCCGCCCACCCCCGCGGCCGCGCCCGCAAGGCCGCGCGCTTCCACCCTCCCCGGGGCACGCACTTATTTTTAATTGGGTTTTTTTTCGGTGGGAGCGCGGTCGCAGTTGCGGCCGGAGCCGCCGGCGATGCGGGGGCGCGGGGGGGTCCTTCGGCCGCGTCGCCGCGGGGTTTTCCGCTGCGCGGGTGCGCTCCTTGCGCGGCCGCAGCGGGGGCTCTCTCGCGCATCCCCCGCAGGGAAAAGCCCCCCCCCCCCCGACTTGCTCTTTATTAAACGAAAAACTTTTCCCGCTGGTGGGTTTCCTTGCTCATTGCGGGGATGAAGCGGGGGCGGCCGAGCCCCTCTGCCCCCGCCCCGGGCCGAGCCCCCGCGCACCCTCCCCGGCCGGCGGGGGGGTCCCCAGGTAAGGAGGAACGCGGCAGTTACGGTAAGAAAGATTCGGCTTTTATTGAAAATTTATATATGACTCGATATTGTAATAAATAAACGAGACGAGCTCCACGAAGGGACGATGCGAGCGCGGGACACGCGTGGGGGCACACGGACGGGGGCGGGGGGGGGGAACGACGCGGGCCGGGGGCAATAAATAACGCGGGGGGGCGCGGGGGGGTCGGGCCGGCCCCGGCCGGGCGCGCTGTGCCCCGGGCCGGTCCCTGCCCCGCTCCCTCCCCGGCCCGGGCCCTCCCCATCCCGGTTACTGCCCCGGGCTTTGTGCCCACTCCGGGGGGTGGGGTGGGGTGGGGTGAGGTGGGGTGACATTCCCCTCAACGCTACTCCCGGGGACATGTAGAACTGCTGAAATAAAACACTGGTAAATACAGCACATTTTTAATAATAACTGGGGTGGATCTGACCTAACTATAAAATGTAGGTAGCTTATTAAGTATTACATATGGCAGGACTAGATGAAACCATTCCCAATGATTACCTCCCCCCCCCCCCCCCCCCATATCCCCCTCTCTAATCCTATTACGACAAAAACATATTTATTCCGAACCGGGCCGTGCCGCGGCGGCCGCCACGCTGCCCCGCTCCCAGCGCCGCCCGGCACCGCTCCGGCGCGGCCCGCAGCTGGCCAAACAAAATGGGGAAAAAAGTTTTAATTTTTTTTTCCTCCAAACCACTTTTTTTTTTGTCCTTTTTTTTTTTTTGTCCTTTTCTTTCTTTTGTCCTTTTCTTTCTTTCTTTCTTTCTTTTTTTTTTTCTTTCTTTCTTTCTTTCTTTCTTTCTTTCTCTTTCCTCGGTTTCATGTCGGCATTTTTCAAAACGTAGGGGAGAGTTGTGCTGCGCGGCCGCCAGGCCGCTCACTGGAGGACGCATTTTTCTTCCTTCTTGGCCATCTTGCCTTTGTTTTGCTCGAGGGTCCTCTCCAAGTGCTCGTCCTCCTCCTCGGCCCTGCGGAGAGAGGCGGCGGGCGGCGCGGTGAGGGGCTGCGGGGCTGCGCTGCCCTCCGCGGCCGCGCCGAGACCCCCAGCCCGGCCCGGCCCCGGCCCCAGCCCGGCCCCGGCGCCCTCCGCGGGGCTGGGGGGCTCGGGGACCCCGGCCCCACTCACTGCTTCTCCTGCGCGTCCAGGTCCCGCACCAGCGCGTCCCGCTTGTTCACCAGGATGACGAGCTCGTCCAGCAGGAGCTGCTCCCGCCGCTTCTGCGCCTCCGTCTTCTGCCAGTCTGCGGGGAAAGCCACGGGGACACCGGTGAGACCCCGCACGGCACGGCACGGAACGGCATAGCCTGGCCCGGCACGGCACAGCTCGGCACGGCAAGGAAAGGCCCGGCCCGGCCCGGCATAGCCTGGCACGGCACGGCAAGGCCTGGCATAGCCCGGCACGCACGGCCTGGGCCCGGCGCAGCATAGCCTGGCACGGCACGGTCGGCACAGCTTGGCCTGGCCTGGCACGGCACGGCACGGCCCGCAGAGCGCTGCCGCTCGTCCTGCCCCGGCCCCGACCGAACCCCAGCCCCTGCCTCGGCCCCTGCCCGCCGGCGCCGTCGGGCCGCCCGCGGGGGTTTGGCTTTGGGGAGTCGCCGGTGGGTTGTGTCCCCTGCCCAGGCCGCCGGGCCGGGCCCGCGCCCCTCCGTTCTCCCCCCGGGCACCGGTCGGCGGCGCTGCCCCCCCCCCTCCCCCCCAGCGGACCCGCGCGATGCCGCAGGGCTCGGCTGGCAGCGGCGGTCCCGCTCGTTCCTGGGGGCTTTTCCCGGGACCCCCAGGCCGGGGCTGCCGCCGGGGCCGCCACTCGGCAGCCGCGGCCGGGGCCTGTGGCTGTGGCTGTCAGTCAGCCCCGGCGCCCCCGCCTCCCTCATTACGGGGGTAAACAATGAGCGGAGCCGGCGATGCCGGGGGAGATAGCGGGCGGGCGCGGGAGGACAGCGGCTCAAAAAAAAAAAAAAAAAAAAGAGAAAAAGAACGAACAACAACAACAAGGAAAAAAAACCCACCGGGAGAAGCATCGCCACCCCTCGGCGATGTCACCCCCTCTCCCCGCCGCGCTCCCCGGGGGCGCAGGGACCGAGGGTGCAGGGCCCCCCCCCCCCGGTGCTGTGCCGGGGCCGGACAATGCCGCCCGCCGTTACCATGCGGATCCCCCGCGCCCCGCAAGAATGCGGTGGGTCAGACCCCCGACCCCCTCCGCCGCCAGATTTATTCAAGGCAGCGAACTGCTCGGGAGCCGCATGAAAGCGAGCGGTGCTGGGGGGAACTCGGCCTTGGATTTACAAATTAAAAATCAGACGCATCATCGCGCAGCGCGGGTCGGGGCAGCGCGGAGAGACAGAGGCGCCGCCGCCCGCCCGGGCCCACGGCCGGGAGCCCACCCCGACACGTGTGCGGGGGACCCTCGGGCGACCCCAGGCCGGGGGACCCGGCGGGGACCCCGTCGCACCGCGGCCCGTCCCGCTCCCGGCACCGGCCTGGCCAGGCGCTGCGGGAACTTCCCGGGAGTTTTTCTCCTTTTTCTCCCCCCTTTTTTTTTCTTTTTTTTCTTTTTTTCCTTTTTCCTCAGTGCATCGCTTCGCACCATCGTCGCCAAAGAAATAATTTTCCAGGTGCACAGCGGCCAAACCCGACGCCACCGGGACCCTGAACCCACCCCCGTGCGGCCCCGCCGCCGCTCCGGCACCGGCCCTTGCGGTGCCAGCTCCCCAGGGGTCTCGGGCCCACCGCACTCGCCCTCCTGCTCCTGCTGGGCACGCTGCATCCCTTCCCCCCACCCCCCACCCCGGTGTTACCCCCCGCACGGTGCCGCCGCGCCGTGACCGCAGCCTGGCGAGGGGCGACAGCGGCCGGGCCAGGCAGCGCGACACGACCCTGACCGGCACGGGCGGGTGCGACCCCCGCCGCGGCCCCCGCCTGCCGGGGGAGCCTTCCCCTCCTGCTGCTGCCGCCGCCGCCCCTGCCGCTGCCCCTGCGGAGGCTCGCGCTCCCCGGCACATCTGGGCACGCCAGGCTGTAGCTGGGAAGGGACCTGCAACCCACCGCCTCCACCAGGTCTTGAGTTAATTATTTGGCAATTTTACCGGTTTTCACTTAGTTGAAAAACTATTATTATTTTTAAAGCTTGTTTTGTTTTGGTTTTTTTTTGCCCTCCCCTCTGCACCTCCTAGTTCTCCAGTTTCAGCAGCAATTTTAGCTTTCAAAGCATCAGTCAAAGTATTTCGGTACAGGTTTCACTTAGTCCTTCACTGGCATTTTTTTCCCCTGTTACGTCCCTTTCTAAGCTCTACGATCTTTATTGCCCCCATCTTGTAGCCCCGTGGGGTAAATAATGCCAATATTAGGACTTCACAGAACACAACTACTGGGTTGGTTGTTTTTTTTTTTGTTTCTGCATTTGCTCACTACTAGCCTTCGAAGTATGCCACGGGAAAACTTGCTGGCAAAATATTCCCTTGCATTTTTACTTTGTTTCCTAGATAAGGAGTCTGACTTCCCTGCTGCCCCCCCCCCCAAAAAAAAAAAAACAACAAACCCCAAACCAAACAAACCAACAATAAAAAAACCAAACCCAAACTCAAATCAGTCAAGTACAATTGGTTAAAAGAGGAACTGGCCCAAAGTATTTAAATAACATTTTATATGTGATTACACTGCAGTTTTGTTTTATCCAACAAAATACTGCTGGGCAGCAGTTTCAGGAAGCATCCCGACGTTTAAAAAAGCAACTGTGTTCAAGTTTGATTCCTACCTGTTGTGCCTTTTAAGCCAGGATTACCTATAACACCTGTCACATATAGTTACCCAGGCTGACGGCAGCTCTGGGAAGCTACAATATGGGCTGTGATTAATTTGAAGATTTCAGAATAATACTGTTATAAAAGCTACACTCCGGACAAAAATAGGATTAAGCTCTGGGGCTGTATATGAGCTAAAAGTGTTGAAAGCTAAAGCTCCCATGCCACCACTTGCGATGGGCAGTTTAAAATGACAAGAGTTTGCTAAATTCACGTTAGGGTAGAAATGTTTTCAATTACTCATCTTCATTGACTTCATATTGTCTTCCCCCCCCCCCCCCCCCAGCCCCGCTTAAACTGATAATTACTTTGAGCAAACAGGCGGCCGGTTCCCATAGAAATGCTTTAATAGAAATGGTCGAAAGTTCTCGTAGTAAAACCTTCAACCTCGCCACTATAATAAATAAGCCCAGCACTTTGATGAAAATTAACACTAGTTTTGTAAAGAGCACATTGGGGGATTGCAGTCAGGTCTTATCTTTAGTTCCAGTCAACTAGCAATCCTGAAAGAGTTTGCATCATCATCAGAGCAGGCCATTTGATAGGATTCTGCTGCTGAACCTAATCAATCTATGGAATACTGTGGCTGCGCGGTGTAACAAAGCTAAAATAGATTTACAAATGGGGTTTTAGAGGATAAGCTCCTCCACAGGATTACATATTGATTTTAAATATAAAAAGCTTATCATATAAACCATAACTACAAAAATAGTGAACCTATGCATAAATCCTTTTAGAAGAGCACCCACTTCAAACTATAAGCCAAGAATAAATCAAGATGTACAAAATCCTAAAGAAGATCCATTTCTTGGGCAGAAAATGAACACACCACCCCAAGGTGTGCAAAAATGAACTTATCTTTTCTACGGAGGCATTAAATCTGGAATGAAAAAGTAAAAAAAAAAAAAAAAAAAAAAAGAAAGGCGTGAGAGGCAAGGTGGCTGGAAGTACGGCATCCCGCATCCCGCCACATGGCCACGGCAAAAACTAGGCTCTGGAAGGCAGCACCTTGCTGCCATGAGCTCTGAAGGGAGCACAATGGGAGCACCACGGGAGCACAACGCCTTCCCGTGTGCGCGGGCTCAAGCCAGCCCAGTAACCTGCGTTTGCTTTGGCCCGCACGCAGGGATCTCGCCTGGCTGCTCGAGCGTCCCAGCGGCAGGAACCCCGGCGGGAGCCAGGCACCGCATTCACTGTCCCTCTGACCGCTGCGGCCAGCGGGGCGGGGGAAGCAATGCCTCTGCTTACCGCCCTGGGTCAGGCATATGTTCCGCCTGAAGTGCCGTGACACTCCAACAGGCTACTTGGCTGCCTGTGCCTCCATTTTAGCGGCTGGTGAAGAGGACACCGGCTGCACATCACCGAGCACTGTAACGGTCAGCACCTCCCGAGGCCGGCGCTGCCCGCCGGGAACCACCTTTATCTGCCATCAGCAGGCTGCTGCCTTCTGCAAGGCCAACGCTGCCCCGTCATCAGCTGCCTAAGGAAATCGGTTGATAGATTTTTAAACAGCACAGAACAGCACAGTCACGCGTGGAAGAGTTGGAGCAATTTACCAAAACAGTAATTATCACCTTTCAAAGACTCTTCTTTTTTTTTTTTTAAGTTCCAGTTTGGATTGGTGCATTCTGCCTTTCTTTTCGACAAACAAACCAGTCCCGTCCTGTTATTTCCCCACCCCCTCCTCTGCCCATGTATTTCAGGTTTGGAACTGGTGCTGGTAAAAGTGAGATCTGTCTTTTCAACTTTTTCACAGAGCCCAGGCGCTCATTAGCAATCGCCTGAACGGCCCTGGCGCAGGCAGTCCCGGGCTGGTCGGGCAGCCCGTACTTCCTCAGAGGCACCATCAGCGCTGCAGCGTTATCCCTGCTGCCCACAAGCGCATCCCTGCTCCCAGTGCGCGCCGGGCACAAGGCGATACCCACTGGCACGCACGCCGAGAGGCAAGGTGTCTCAAACCTCTGCTTCACCTTGCCCTGGGAGAGTGTCTCCCTTGATATATTTTTTAAGTAAAAGCAGCTAGCTGCTAAAAGTTCTAGCAGACTAATAATCTTACTGAGGGTTAAAATGCTAATTATGGACTTTGTTGTATAAATAAACCCCCCCACCCAAATAACCAAAATTATCCAGCTCTTACGTTTTCTCCCTAAATCCCTGTTTACTCTGTCACAGCAGCAAAACAACAGCAACAACGGGGGAGGGGGGGGGGAGCGGGGCGGGGGGAGGGACTTTCAGGACTTTCTTGGGCTTTGGCATCCCTCTCTGAACTTCGAAAAACAATGGACAGATTTTCGTTCACATCAATGTGTGAATGGCATAGGTTGCTAGACGTTCAAAGGCTGCTGCTAGGACGTTCCAAGACAGTAAAACACGTAAGAGGCAATTAAAGATTGAAATTGTGGGTTTCGATCCAGTATCTCTTAGCTCCTCTCTGGTTTTAGAGTATTTTATATTTTAAATATTTCATTAGTATGATTCCCAATTAATCTGGCTTGTCTCTGCAGAAAGCAACGAATATATTTATGACTCAAGTATATCCAAGAAGATAGTGGACGCAGTCTTATGCAAAAAATATAACCACAGATTGAGAGATACGACAAAGCTACCTGAAACCTGCTGCTTTTTTCCTACAAACTTATGCTCTCAGTGAAGTCTCCAAACTAATTAGAATTGATTTATTATGGATCAGGTACCTTATCAGGTGAAGAAAGAAATTACCATGGACAGTCAAAGGGTTGAGAGGTCAATACAGAATAGCAAAATCAATTTGCATTGATTAGACAAAAGGTCCATTTTACAGAGCCCAAAGGATTAACTTTAAAGCAAACATCTTTGAACTATAAGGCAGCATTTGTGACTGAGAGGTATAAGCGGTGCAGCATTAGAAAACACTTAAGATATTTAAATAAAATAATGCAAGCAGTGGTTTAAGCTATCTGGATGTTTATTTTTTATTATGAATCATCCCCGGGATTATTGTACAATTCACTTGAAAGCCCTATGGAAAGGATGCAATTGTTTCATTTATCCCACGTGTCAATCTTCCCGTGAGTTTTCATTCAGATAAGGTGACTAAACTGGGGAGAGTTGCAGGGCAGGGAGAAGATGTGTGCAAAGGATCGCGCTAATCCTGGCGCTGCTCGTGATGAAATATTTACTTGGCAAACGTGGTGTTTTACCACCAAAACTGATGAGACTTTTTTTTTTTTGCCCCATGAGACACTGTTGTAAACCAGATGTGCACCCTTACAAGGCGGGAGGCTCCCTTCCTGGGTCACTCCTGCCATGTGCTGCGGCACCAAGAGTGGCACGATGCCCCAGGAATGCCAGGAGAGTGTAACTGCAACAGGAAATAATAAACCCCGGGCAAATATCCTTTACCTCCTCATCACTTTGCTTTCAAAGTCTTATTCCAGGGAGACGATATTTCTTTGTCCCATGCCTTGGACTTTCCCCTGCCTGCCCTGCCAAATAAATCCAAAGAGTGGGAAGGCAGACCCGGCATATTTGCTGTGTGCTATGATTTGAAACGATGTAAATATCAGCCTTAATTCTTAACTGGGCTTCAGAGAAGCCCCCAGGTGTTTGGTACTTGCTGCTTTGGGCAGCAGCATTTCCTTCCCTCGGTCCCCCGCGTGGCTCTTACCTTCGATGGCAAGCATAGCTCTTAGCTCCCGGTTCAGCAGTTCGTAGCGCCTTTCTAGGTCATGTTCTTTTTCCCTAGGCAAGTTGCAAAAGTTCATCAATATGTTAATTACTAAATCATTAAACACTTAAAAGAACCTTTAACTTACATTGATTTTAGGACTCATAACCGACTTTTCTCTTTAACTTTAAGCTACTCCAAACAAATGATACACAAACTTACAACCTTGCTCAGGTGGCACATTCCGCAACGGGGCCTTTTCATTTTCTGTAATGTCAGCCCTAATTCCGTCAGTTTAACTCTATTGTGCTACGGGACGTAATTATTTCATATTCATCCTCGTAGCGGCTGTTGTGGAATGTCCTAAGCATAAAACATTCCCCCGGATCTAATGAACAAATTCCAGCATCAGCCTATTCACCAAGATAATATGACACTGGAAGTATTATCCTATATACATTCTGCCCTAATGAATAATGAAAATTAGACGTGGGATTAGAAAGCTTAAGATTTTGAAGGTAGACTCTTCTGTCAAGTTCAGACACGGTAGGAAGTGCGTGAGCACAGGCTCTTCCCGGGGAAGTATGCAGGGATCTACACTAGGTGGCATTCCTGAAAGAAATATCATCAGCCCAAGAGGAGCTGCAGCAGCGCGGAAGGCAAAACGCCTCTACAAAGCAGGGTCCTTCCCCTTCCACGCTGCTGCTAGCAAAGAAAGTGTATTTGTCCTTACTGGTCAGTCTGGTGGCATCACCGCACCGTGGCCGATTCAGCACCGTCCCTTCGGCAGCACAGTGCCGCGGAGCTAGCAAGGTAGCCGGGGTGCCGCAGAGCCTCGCTCGCTCCCCGAACAGCTCTCACCTGTCACATCTGCAGCACAACCCACCTCTATCTGAGCATTTCAAAAGGTCATTTTGTTCCACTGGTGGGCCCTTGGAAAACCTAACTGTGCTTAATATTTCTTTGATTTTTTTTTCTCCGCCCCCCCCCCCCCCCCGCCCCGCCCCAGCTCTGGCTGATCTCGTGCCATTGCATGCTTCTCATTTTCAAGTCTGAAATACGAGAAAAACCACAGAGCATCCACGCTGCTCACTTTTGAGGGAATATTTTTGAGGTCTAACGGGAAGAGAGCAAAAAAGTTGTGCATCTATCTAATAAGTAAATATTTCCATCAATCAATCAGTCAACCCTTTTGTAAATACATGCGTCCATCCATACTTACAGAAGAGAAAGCTGGTTCATCCGTCTTATTAAGGCGTTCTTCTTATTAACCAGCATGAACCATTCCTGCATCATAGCTTCTTCTTCTTCTGTGTTTCTTCCTGCAATCGAAAGGATGTCATTACTTTGGTGGCAGTTCACAAACGGAGCTAAATGCTTCATTGCAGGTTCTGGAGTATCGCTGTCCAGTACCACTGCGCGTTACAAGGTATACTCTCAAAACGGTAAAAACATCATCTGACTGCAAGTCCTGCCACCCAATCCTGCTTGCTCCATAAATAAATCTTTGAAAACAACCACTCTTCAGTGTATTTTTTAGTGTTCTTTATCATGCCGATACCCTGACCTAAATAAGGACCTTTTTGTAAGTACCGTATCTTTTAAATTCTCCCAAAAGGACTATGCTGTTGCAATGTTCCCAATGAAAAAGCCTTGCTGCTACAAGATGTCTGGTCATCACGGGCTTCCAAACACAAACCCAATCCGTGTGGGCTAGACCCACTCCACCCCTGCAAACCCAGCGCGGTCGGGCCGACACGGCAGGGTCACTCGCTGCAGAGGAGATGGCAACCTTGACCCTTGGCCAAGGCGTGGGCACCTGCCCAGCCTCTGCGTTCACGGCTGCTGTTCCAGTCAATGAGCTGGAAAGAGCTGCTCCTCTCCTCTCCTCAACCCCCCACCAAAGGGAGCACCTGCACAAATGCACATCATTTTGGGGCCCAGGCGCCTAAGGGTCCCCATGTGTGCAGGCACGGACTAGCACCCCTTTCCCCAGCCCATGTCCATCGCTCCAGGACCCTCCATAGCCTACCCATAGGCAGTGCTATACTCTTCCAGGCTCTGTTAGACTCTGCGTTACCACCTCTACACCATCGGGCCACGGGGGGAAAGGCAGACAAGCGGCCAGAAGGCTCCCAACCGTCCCTCCCAGCAGCAGGGCTGCTCAGCCCAATTCTGCTCTCGGAGCTGGGGGACTAGAGAAACTTCATCATAGTCCTGCATGATGGCTGCACACCTGTGGTGACCTGCCATTCTCGTATCTCGAGTTCAGACGAGGAGCAAAGATTGTACAGTCCTCACTGAACTGTGAAACTCACACTTCTCTTATGGTTAAAATTAACCTGGGAAGAAACGTGGAGTAGCGGCAAAGGAGTGTGCGCCAGGTCTTCCGAGTACTTCTCCCAGCTTCCACACTGCTTCGCTGAGAAACTGCGGGCAGACCCCTGAGTTTGTGCCCTATGTGTGATATGGGGATAATCACCCACACTCATTTTCCAGGGGCGCTCCGTGCTAATTCTTTGGGGTTTGTAAAGGGTTTTCACATCCGCGATGCAAGGCGCTGTGCGCTCGGGGAAGCTATCTCACCAACTCAGACCACAGGCTCCCTAGTTGCAGAGAGGCAATTTCCAGCACCAGAAGCTGGAAAGACACCAGAAAAAAACATTGTTTTGCTCTAAAAGAAAGCTTTCAATTTCTGGATGGGAGCATCTGAAATGCTTGCAGGTAGGTGCCTGCCACACGCACCCTCCCAGCCCAGCGCGGCGGTGGTGTGCAAGCCCAGATCTGCTCAGGGAATCGCCTCCTCACCCGGCTATGACCCTGCTGTGTGCCAGGGGAGGCTGCCCGCCCCCTCCAAATGGTTCTGTCCCCCCCCTACAGCCTGTGGGGTCGGTGCAGCCGCACGAGGGAAGGACAAGGGGGTGAGCAGGGATGTGGGTCAGCTGGGGCAGAGCTGACGGACCCCCACAGTAAGAAAAAGTTTTGCCATCTGGCATGCTCTTCTTTCTGATGTGAGACATCCCCCCGGATCCACTCATCACCCTGGGAAGCTCCTGGCTGGTGAAACTGTTCCTGGACGGGTGATTTTCAGACACCCGATTTGCTAGCTGAGAGATGGAGAGGGCAGAGCATCCCAAAGGGGGGGGCGGCCCCACAGCCCTTTTCCGAGCAGAAGCAGCAGGGTCCGGCTCCCGGACAATGGAGCGTTGAAGGAAGAAATTTGTCATGTAGAAATGCTCTCCGCCGAGACCTCCGCTTCTGGTTTTGTGCAGAAAATATTACACCGCGGCATTTGACAATATTGTTCTGCGCTCCTCCAAAGAGGATTAAAACTTATAGGTGTACTTTGCTGTTAAGTTACAGATCAAAGGCACTGCTGTATTGGTCCATCTAACAGAGTTTGCTTTTAGGAGCGGATGACAATCAATACTAGCAACCTTTTGTTGAAAATGCACCAAGTAGCTGAAATTTATTTAGAGGAGAGGGCAAGGAAAAGGGGGCAGATTGCTGTTTTGTCCTTGCAAAATGACCAGTCTGTTCTGTGACACGTGAGATTTTTTCCACCAGCAGTGTGGCAAAGTCCTCACACCCAGACATACGTGGGGCTATAGTAACGTTTTAATCAATTTATGACACTAGATTTGTTGGGTTTGGGGTGGTCCGGGATCTCGGGCTAAAAGGCGCCATTATAAGTGCAAGCTCTCATTGCATTTCATTTTGCAAGCCTTGAAAAAGAAATGGGAGACAGAAACGTTTCAAAGGAGTTTGACTCAAAGGCGGATCCGAACTTGAATTTCATGCCACGCAATCTCAGGGTAAGGGCGTAAAAACCCGAAGGTACAAACTTCTTTCTATTAATGCATTCCTCCTAAATAAAGTTAGTTGCAATGTACAATGAGCAAAGACCTAGGTAACGCTTGGAGCTGTCGCGTCCGATCTGAACAGGTGTCTATTTTGATATTTCTGCGCTGACACCAAAGCACACGCAACATCCATAGAATAGGCTGGTTTAAAAGTGAGTTAACAAAGTCTTGATTGTTTTTACAGAATTTTTAATCTGTTTTTGTATTCGCTTTGGACCCATGTGATGCCCTGACACCAGTCATGTGATATCGGCTGCGATAGGCACAAATCCCCAGGCAGCAACAAAAGAAGAAAGAGTAAAAAAGAAAAAGCTGAGAAAAAGCTTGCAATTTGGAAAAAGGCCAATTGTACCCTGGCGAAGGCCTTTTTGATCAGTGAAATGACACATGTGTGCAATATTAATAGCAGTTGATGCTGATATTTTATTTGTTGACCATCAGCTTTTAAATTCTTGTGCACAGAGCTGAAACAGATTCTTCCCAGGCAAGCAAAATAAAGATGAACTCCTGTATATAAGAAATTTAAATAACTCTTTTCAGCAAATACACTACCATTACAGCACTACTCCCCCCGCCCCTTGGTGGATGCACGCAAAACACTTTCAACAAAGAAAACCTGAGTGTGGTTACTGCAGCAATATTGCGAGCTAAACTCACGTTTACAATTTCTAAGTAAAAATTTAGGAAAAGCCTTTTCTTCAACAGCTTCACTCTGTAAAACCCTGCTGCTGCTGGTGTACCCTGCTGCTGCTGGTGTTTTTGTTTCCATTTTCCAAGTGTAAAACAAGTATTTAATTGACTTGCTAGAAACGCTCGAAAATTTAAATTGGGAAGGTATCTGTGTTGTTCTCAGGGAAAAAAAAATACTGTAGATTATTTAAATGAGACGAAAAACATGTTTGAGAACAAACTGATCCCACGCATGCAACCCCCTTATCTGAGCCAGTACAAGATGATGAAAATCTATAAATAGCCCACAGATCTTAAACTTAAATTTTTTTCCATAATACATGCATTACACTATTGTTTTAGATAAAAAAACAACAACAACAACAACAAAACCCTTTTAAAGCTAGTAAGTTGGACCATTACAAATTAATCCTGACTTTAATAACTGGTTAAAGACCCCTTCAGCTTTATAAGTAACAAAAAATATTAAAGCCTGTGATCACAGCGAGCTTTTCTCATTTCTCCTCTAACCATTTGTTATTTAATCCAATACTAGTAATCCAATTTGTCCATCAGACTTTTAAAGGGCAGAATGCAACTTCCCCAGCTTAGACACTTTTCAAAGTACAATATATTTTTCAAATGAATGCTGGATGTTTCATTTTTTCCCCAACTGTTCCTAGCTCTAATGTATGAGGAAAAAAAGAACAAGATGAACATTGTTCGTACTGATTAAGTAAGAGCTCATTAAAGAGCTGTCAGTGCCGTACTTTGAATATGCATGAAGCATATAATCAGATCTAGTACCGTCACTAGAGGAGAATACGGTAAGTACAAAGGATTGATTTAATTACTTAGAGTGGGCTGTGGTGGTAAAGCAGTCTTGTTAGCGCAAAAAGAAAAGGAGGTTGTATTCTGGCATGGTTAGGGGAAAAAGGCAGTTTTAGCTTCTGCCACAATACCTAATCTCAGGATAAAGCACTTTACATTGTAGCTTAAAATGAAGACTGTCAGTTTTCTAAAAAGACCAGAATTCATCTTATCTTGTTTAACCTCATCTGGTTAACTATCTAGCAGAACATATTTATTCTCTTTAACACGTAATTATGCTTATACCTTTTTATCCTATAGTTCAATAATGACTTCTGAAAACAGTCTTCAAATAGGAGCGGGTAGTGCCACAAACATCATATGCATGCGGAACGCTCGGTGAGAGATTTGAAAAATGCAGAGCCAGAAACTAAGACGAAACAGTAAGTACACACGCCTTTATGCAAAAAGACAATACAACTTTTAATGTCAGACTTCATGATTAGCTAGGTTCTGAGGAGGATTCTGGCAGGGTTTCTCTAATTTATTTTCTTTTCCCCCCTCCTTCTTTCTGCTTTCCCCCTCCTCTTTTATTTTCCCTTTTTTTTCTCCCCCCCCCCCCCCCCCCTTTTTTTTTTAATCAATTCATTCTTATTTTAAGAATAAATCCTCTAGGAATCCAGGGGAATTCTCTCACATCAACTCTCAGTGCCATTTTCTAATTTCATTGTCTGGCTTGAGTGGTGCAGGATCCGTGCTCTATTCTTCCCTTCACTTGACATCTACCAGAGCCTCCTCAGCGATTAGGAACGAGCCCAATACCAGCCTGGAACAGCACAAGCCGCTACAGAAACTCCTACTGGCTCCTGAGCTGCGATTCTGCGCTGTAATAGCTCCTGACACGATTCAATCCAGGCTCCAGGGTAAAGTTTGGTGATTTTTGTCCCTGTCTGGGACAAATTTTAGCAACAGCCAAAGTAATGATAGCCAGAATTTTAATGCTAGGAAAAAAACCCAAAACCAAACCCCACCCCAAAGTCCTTTCTTTTCTCCTGTGGGTCGTCACACATATTAAAATATCATTTTCCTGACTCTTAGTCAAAATCAGCGTGAACCCATTTTCATCTACAACACTCAAGAATTACAAGCATGTTTATAAGTTACTGTTTTTTGAGAACAACACATGCAACTAGCTGATTTTGGCACTGCACAGCTTCCAGGCAGTCTTTTCAGAATACCTTTTCCTTCACATTCTTCAGGATTTACAAATGGATTTCTGTTTACACTGTAAGCTAATTGTTTGGTAAATATTTAAATAAGAAGCATCTTGACAAATGTCTCTTGTGAATCAATTTGAAAAAACAATTTCTTCCCTCCCCCCCCCCCTTTCCTGCTAAAAATACTCGCACCCCTTTTGCTCAGCCAGCTCAGCCCGTATATGTACCATTAGACCCATTATTTTTAAGCCACTTGGGCAGCTCGTCATTAGATAAACCCAATATGGATTAACATAGCAAACCTGTACATTGCTAAGAAAACAGAGAAGAAAGTGCTACGAAATACTGTGAATACCACTTAAAAGGAAGAAAAAGCAGCAACATGCAGGGACAAGATTAGTTTGCAGTGTAAATGGATGAACACAGTAACTCCTCTACACTTTATGCCATCGTAAATCTGTCAAGATAAGCCAATAGATTAATATTTTTTTAAAAATCCTTAAATGTAAATGTATTTAGCTGTTGTGCAAAAATGAATTACAACCTGCGGAAGATAAATAATAAAGGATTTCTATCAGCATCCCCAACCAGCCCGTTCAATCTGGCAAGAAATAGCAGGTTTACAGAAACGGCTTGGTATGCCATCTGAAGCAGTAATTGTTTTTAAATTTTATTTGCACTGTGTGTAGTGTGTGTGCCATGGTGTCATGGATAAACACAGAAACCTCCCCATGTCTCCCCATTTACCTCAACAGAACTACATGAAAAACAACCTACTTAAGACAGAGCCCATTCTTCACCCATTTGCTGATGTTTACACACAGTTTTAAAACAGAATAGAAGCCGCTTTCTTCACTCGGCACACTTGGGTGAAGAGGCCAGCGGGGGAACGGCAGCGCCCGCCGAGCCAAGCGCGGCAGGGACGGCCAGGACAGGCAGCCCTGCTCCCTCCCGGGCTGCCAGCGAGGTGGCCACCGAGCCCAACCAGCAAATTCCACAAATTTAATGGGAAGGCCCTCCGAGAGCGGACACCACCGCCTTTATTTGCCTGCTGAAAAAACCCCTGTTGCGCTCACCCAGTCGTGGGGATGAGTTTTTACGAGTTTCTGTATTAGGAGCAGGCAGACGGATCGGCTTGTTTACCTGAAGGAGAACATGAATAGCAAATAAAGAATAGGTCTAGGATGTGTCTCGTCTTGTCTGGGAAGAACCTGGGGAAATTCACTGAAATTGAAGGTGGTGTGTTTAAAACCGATAAAAAGAATGATCTTTCCTCAAAGCCTCGTCATTTACCAGTAGAACTCGTCGCCACGAGGCAATGTTGAAACTAAGAGCTCAGCAAGAATTAAAACCGGGTTGAATGTTGAATATGGAAAGGCAAAGCTGTAGCAATAAATATTCAAACAAACAAAAAACCACGGGAGGTAGGAATTGGATCCTCCTGCTTTAGGACAAGAGCTAACCTTTGATTGTTCCAGGTTAGATGCCATGTTCCCTGGGGCAGGCCAGCCGCCAGCTGCCCCCGCACAGCTTCTTGCCCCTGCCTGGGTGTCACCTGCCCCCGTCCCTCCACGGGCCAGCGTCCCGCGCCCACCGCGGGGCTGATGGGCTGCGGCAACCACGGCTTTGCCACAGGCAGCACGGGCAGCGCCAGGGGCTGCAGCTGACCCGCCTCACATCGCTAACGCCGGCTGATGGGAGGTCCCGCACCCGCCGCAGTCGATGGCAGGCTTCCCACCGATCGGAACAGTCTTCTCACCTTGCTCACTGCAAACAGCTTATGTGCTGGCGAGCTCTTGGGTTTAATGCAAGTTACTGAGTTTAACGAACACCTAAGCAGAAAGGCCTACGCTCACAACAGATATTCCTCGTAAAGGGGACTTACAGGAGACCCACCGCCCAACGTGCCCAACGCAACCAAAAGCTACGGTGGGGATTTTTAAACAGCTAGCGATCCACAATTCTGCACCAAGAAAAACTGAGGCATCCCAAAAAGAGACCTATTTTCTGCAAAATCACCCTCCTCTTCTTCCAGAGGACCACCTTTGATGGAAAAGCTCAGAGTTTTGGTTAAGATGATTCTTCAAAATTCTCAGCATCCAATCGGAGCCAGCACCCAACAGTGGGAACGGGTGGGCTGCTCCACCCTGAGCCTCAAGCCTCCCACCTCAGATCGCCATGCCCAGCTTCCTACCGGAGTACTTCTTCCTTTCGCCAACCTAGGACCTCCTTGGTTATTCAAAAGTCACCAAAACCAAACCAGAAGAGCCACCAAGAGATAAACAGGACAGGACCGTTGTTTAGATGACGCTGCAGAAAAGCTAGCTAGCAGATGAAGCCCTGGCACAATCTTCCAACTCTCTGAACCGGATGGGAAAACGCTCAAGGAACATTAGACAGGCAAATCCATGGCCACTAACTTGCTGTCTGAGAGCAGTTGAGAAGGAGACATTGATGCCCACACAATGGAGGCTCATAAAGGTGGGTACCGACTGCCAAGAATCTGCCAGGCAGCGCTGCATTGCAGCGCCGTGGCTGGCCATCCCAGCCCCCTGAAACACTGCAACCCTAACGAACCGGAGCCGCCACCAAGGGCATGCCCTCATCACATGCACACATCAAATTAGCTTAATATCAAGCAGGAAACTTGTAATTTCTTTGGTTTCCGAAACATAATAAATCAGAGAGGCTATGTGAAATGTCGAGAGCTGTGTAAGCAGCAGGTCAGGGTTCTGACCACATCTCGGCATGTGCGAGGATTTGTTCTACCTGGAGCGGGGCTGACTCATGGGAAGACAAACATCTTGGCCTGCAGTCCCGGCAACCTGAAATTACCACAGGACCAAAACATCCACAAAAGACAAATGGCCTGGAAGGCTGCTGATTTCCTCGACAGGATGAGTCAACACAGCAGTAGCCACGAGAAAATAACAGAAAATCAACAGAAGTAGAATGCCTGGGCTTGGTAAAGATTATGAATGTATTTTAAATGTGGGACCATCAATCCAGACCAAGAAAACACACAGTTTGTGGCCCCAAATTCAGCCAACAAGAGGTAAAGTTCAGCTGAAACATCTGCAGAGATTCCTGCGAGGAAGAGACGGATCCCAGCACCGCGCAGCACCAGTGCATGTCCTCTGTCACCCTCTGCTATTCTTTGTACCCACATTTCCTGACGGAGCAGCACTTCAGGGGAAGCGTGGGCTTGGGAGAAGCATACCTCCAACCCTGGCTGGCCGCACAGGAAACACGCACTGTTAGCCGAGAGACTCAAACCTTGGAAGCTGTGGGAAAACCAGCAGTTCATGCCTGGAAATCCACCAGGAAGGGTGGTCTGGCAGGTGAGCTATTTTGCTTGCAGGTCGGCGAGTAGAGCTGGGTACTTGGTTATGAGTGGCAGCAATTTCTTTACAGCTTGTAACTACTCCTTACATCACTGCCAGTTTACTTGGCAAGTGATGGCTGGGTAAGATTCTGGAGTGAGAGGCCAGTTACCCTGGAAGTGGTGGGACTGTGCTCTACGAGGCAGTGTGTTAGCCCATTTTTACCAAATGTTGTCTTACCCCCTCCAGAACATATTCTCACAGCGCTGGGAAGGGGCACTGGCCAGTACAACATGACTTCTTGAATGGGCAGGGCTGAGCTGAGCCCAGGCAGGTGCCTGCAGCGAGGCGATGGACGTCACCCTGTACCGGCGTCAGTGAAGGCGCCTGCTCCTACCGGGGCTGGCAGGTTTGCGCTCCAGGGATCCAAAGCTTCCCAGGGCTAACGGGGCAAGTTCAGCTGGGTTCAGGTGTCCTGGGGCACCGCTGTTTTCCGTTTGGACAGAAAATGTGTTTTCGGTGGTAAAGGGGAGAAAACAGAGAAAAAACAACGGGGGTCTCTGCAGGCTGCAGCGGCACCGTGGGCTAGCAGCCCCGGCGTGACCGGAGCGCCTCGCTCCTCACCTTCTCCTTGCGGGCAGGCACTGATCGCCGAGAAAGCCAACTTCCAGGCATAAAGCCAAAGACTGTGCCTACTACATGAAAGAGCATTTATACTGCAATACCACAAAGAAAGATGGAAATCAGTTAAAAGAAGCAAGTGTCTGTTGGGTCTTGCAAGACTTTTGGAAGGCTCGCAAGCCTATTCATAGTGCCTAGGGCTCTCCCAGAGTAGCCTCCTGCTACGCAGGCAACGCTGCGCTCGGGCTCCCCTTCACACTGGCTTCAAGCACTTTGTTGACAGGTTCTTTTAAGGCAATGATGAGGCTACAAGCCAGGGAAGTGTGCGGAGAGGCGGCTGACTTACCGTGCGCTCCTTCCAGCCAGTGGCAATTCTGTCTTACTTCGAGAAAAAAAAAAATGGTCATTGTTTCCGCTGAGCTGCTTTAATGATTTAATGAAGTTGGCTTGGGAAGGCTGAACACGCACACATGCTGCCCATGTCTGGCCTTGGAAAGGTCTCCTGGGAACGTCTGCCTACCTACACGCAGATCTAAGGCTGTAAAGACATGGTGAATTACAGTCAGAAGTGTGAACCCCCGAGTTTGCCGTGGTGCATTCGTTTTGCAGAAGCTCCACAGCTGCAGAAATGGCAGGTATTTGGAAAAGCGTGGCCAGATGGTCTCCCTTTACCAAAAGCAAGTCAAGACTGCTTCACAGGAACTGCTAACGGGAGGAGATCGAGACTGGAGAGGAAAGAGCTTGCCAGTAAGAGAGTGTGGAGGCACCAGGACGGAAACTGGAGCAAGGCTGACAGGCCTCAAGAACTTCATGTATGAATGACCTGGACCCTGAAGACTCCTGTCAGGAGAACCGCTTCCTAGGTGCCGGTTTATTTGCATTAACCAATTCTCATGAACACCCCCGCCCTGCACAGATTCCGTGCTAGCAGGCATCCCTACGGAACGCCACCGGCCGCAGCGGCATGCAGGGCGGTCAGATCGCACTTGGATGCAACGCAGGGGTGCAGTCACTGTGTTGTAAGCAAGACATCCACCATAACGTCATTGCACTTCTTCCACCCGGGGCTTTGGTAGTTGCCAAAACCGCCATGACTATAACCCTGGCAGCAAGTCAACGTTCCTGAACACCGGGCAGAGGAGCATCTCATTGAGTGCTTTATAATATTGCTTTGCCTCAAAAAAGAAGAAAAAAAAAAAAGGCAGTAACTACCAATGCATATTTTTGTGAACGGTTATCATGTTACAGTAAAAATCGCTAATTCTTGTGCTCGTGTCAAAACCTTTTCTCTTGTCCAGCACAAACCGCTGTCGGTGACACCCCTCTGGCCTCCCAACCGTTCCGCGTTCCCCACAGGGAGTGCTCGCAAACTGGCAGCAGCAAAACCCAAACCAGCATCACACACGTTCATCCACAGGCTCAGAATTTTTTGGAAATGCTTTCACTCCCTGTTTATGCTAAATGCAAAAAGGTAAGCGGTAAAGATGATGTTTGCAGTGATACTGTTACATTTTCTGCTGCTGCCAGACCGTCCGCCCGCTCGCTGCGCTTCGTGCGCATCTTGGTCTTGCTCAGCCCTGCTGGACATCCCTCCACCACCCTGTGGTTTGGCAGGTTCCCAGCCCCGCTGGACATCCCTCCACCACCCTGTGGTTTGGCAGGTTCCCAGCTCACCTGAGGTTAACCGTGCTGAGCCAGGCAGAACAGCAGGGCAGGAGAGCAGGGCTGGCAAACCGCTATAAAACTGACGGTGTTATTAATTCATTCTTTCTGATTTAGGCGAGATATGGAAATATGAAAAGACCATGATGATTTTTTTCTCCTTATGTATACACACCGGTATTTTTCACACTGGCTGCTTGCGAGCCTGAAGACGGTAACGAAACCAATTTTTACATGGAGTTCATCTCTCAGGCAAAACTGAACATTCATCATTTTCCTCCCCAAGCCCTGACACGGGTGAATACAAAAATGCATTTGCTTTTGAGAATCCCAAGGAGAATTGTCAATTCAATTGTTTTTAAAAGACAAAATTTGGCTTAGGCAGAGGGATGCCTCCTCCTAGTCTACCCCTCCCTCCGCTAGTGCGGATTCGTATTGCAGACTGGACGACTCCAGCAAGAAGCATTCGAGACGGTATAATACAGACTGGTAAATACAGCCCGATAATCAGGTTTGTGAAGGTGCAGAGCATATAAGGGATTTATTTTTGATAGTGAATCTATACACATATACATCATCAGGCCCCCATTGAGAAGCAGACCACTCCAAGTGATTAATACAGCTAAAGGGGGCAGATAAGAGATCAATGACAAAAATCACCTGGTAACAAAAAAAAAAAAAAAAAAAAAAAAAGAGGAAAAAAAGTAAAAGGTGTTGCATTAAAAGGGCTTTTACTTTGCATGCAAAACAATACCGAGAAACCTGTATTTTAGCACTTGTACTCAACAAGCACTCCAAAGTATGCTGGGATGAGAACAGAAACCCATCCTTTCTAATAATCTTGCGACAAAAGCTAAAAGACATCATCCTATTAACTAGTGATCTCAACTGCTAATGCAGAGTACTTCCTGGTGCCTTTCATGTAGAATGCCGCTATTAAAAAACCACTAAACATTCACTGTGAACAACACAGAATCATTCATCTTTTATCAGCATCTCTTGTTAGAGGAGTATGAGAGGGGCTGAAGGTGTCAGTGATATTATAGAGTGGAAATTAATCAGAAATTTTTCTCATATTTTCCTCATCACACTCATTTACTTTTGTACAAATTTCCCCCTGCTAAAAAGTTCATACCCAGCCCCCTGTTGTACGCTTTTAAGTTGAGAATATTCAACGAGTGCGTCAACTGAAAGGCACCAGGTCCTAACACAAAAAGCATTCAAAATTCTCATTTAGTTGTCTTTATTTTGCTAGCGCCATGTGGTCCTTGAAGATGTAGAAAACACGGGAAGCCGAGTAAAGATCAGAGCAAGCTCATTAGCATTCTGACAAAATTGGAGTGGTGGAGATGTATAGTTTGCCTAGTTTGTCGTTTTGAAAGCTACCGGTGGTAAGCTTTCTATTTCATTGTGCTTTTGTCTTTTTTGGGGGTTTTCAGCGCAGCGGGGTGGTTGTTAGCCTGGGTTTCACAGTGCATTGTGGGAACCTCGCCTGCGCATTCAGCCTATATAGTATCATTTGAGTTCAAGTCAAAAAGTTTTTTTTTCCCCCCTTCTTTATTTCATAATCACCTATGCTAATGCATAATTGTCATCTGGCTGTCAAAACCCATCCTGCCCGGCACCTGGTTTATAAAGTTAAAAAAGAAAAAAAAAAAAAAAAAAAAGAACAAACCCCCCGAATAAAGTGAGCTGTATTTAAAAATAAAACCTTTGAAATGTGTTGCTAATTTTCTTCAAAAGACAAGATAAGGAGAAATTAATTTAAATTCCACTGTTTACAACAACCTAGAAATGAATTTGAGACAGATCCAGTTGATTAGAATTCAAAAGAGACTCTTTCACCATATAAGATCCCCAATTCTATTTCAGAGGCTCTTGAAGGAAAGATGGGTTTATGCTCCAGAATTATGTAAATAATGAATTACCTCTTAGAAGACCTAAAGAAGTTATTACTCTGGTCATTTGATTTATATTTTTTTTAGATTTTTTTTTTTTAAACATAAGGCTCACTTTGAAGGGCTAAAAGGGCTACATTAATGCTGCGATTCGACATGAACGTTTCCAAGTTGCAATGAAATGGATAAAGGTCTTTTTCGATGAATTTATCTGCTAAATCCTTGTGGTTGCCCTCCTATCTCGGATGATGACCCAAAAGAATGTCAACAGCTCATTTCCCAGAGAGCTGGGAAGAGTCACTGCGCGGGCCATAATCTGCACGCTCTCAAAGAGCCGTTTCAAACATTACATTTCACAAGCTGTTTAAAGAGATTTTTTTTTTTCCTCCCTCTCATCTCCACTATCCTACCAGTACTTTGGACATCAGTGCCTGAGAAACAAGGGCTCTAACAAAGTTGAAACGTGACTTTTTACATATTGTGTTGGCGGGTCGTACGTACATACGTGTGCCCATGCCACCCGCGCACCCCGCCGCCACCAGCACCCATGGGCTACCATGCGCCCTGCCACCACCCATGGGCTCCCCACGCTACGTTCCAGCCGCATGGCAGGAGCAAGTCAATGCTAAGAATCAGAATACATTAAGTCACTCCTAATTTACTCATTGGGTTTTTCTAATGTAATGTGTGTCAGGCTGCCAAAATCACAGATATCCCCTTAGTAGGAAAGGATAAAACCCAGCCTGAAAGGAGTTACAATGGTCGGGTCTTGGATACAGTAAATTTTACAATGGAGTGGGGATTAAAGATTTACTTACTTAGTAAGGGGGAAAGGATAAACAAATACTAAGAGAAAGAGCTGCTTTATAGAAAACCCTCAAAATTGTTTCTTTTTGTTATGCGCCTGGATAACATCATTATCATGATCATCAAAACAGCCTTGGAGCTGCAGCCTCTGATGGTCCAGAGGAGCAAACAGTCCGGCCAAAAAGGGAACACCGGTCCTTCAAACCAACAAACCAGTACAAGCAGGTAAGTGCTGGGGAACAGGCAGTTCCGAGGTACCCCTGCAGCCCTGCGGACTGCCAGGTCTAAAATTTTCCATCCCATTTAAAATCCAATCTCGTTCTGCGTTGCAACGTCGAAGCTATACGTGAAGAACTGTATTCCCTCCCCAACTAAAAACAACCCCCCAGGCCTGAGAACTAAATAGCACGTGTTATTTTAAGCTTAACAAAAGGCAGAATTTTGCCAGCTCCGAGATGCCACCTTAATTTCAAATCTGCGTTTAATCGCTCAGTTCCTTTTCACTCAGGTTCCAGCTCCCAGCAGAGGCAAATAACCTGGAGACTGTTATCCGTACAACAGTAAAGGCGACCGAATTATTTTCTATACTTTGCAACGTGCTTATAGCTGCAAAATTATTTATCTCCTTCACTGCATTCTACTACGAAAGTTTCCTCCAGAAGAATCGCCGGGACCAGCCATATCAAATTAGAGGGCACTCAGGAGTGTCTAAGTCCAGCTTTAAAACAAATATCATAACAATTACTTAGCCATATGGAAAATAGGGTATGTCTTTCCTGAAAGCTTTTATACATTTTCTATCTCAAATTTCAACTTCATTAGAAACTATTTCTGACTAGCAAGCTGCAAGATTGCTAAATATCTAACTGTTAACTCACCATGAAGAAAGAGACTCTTTTGAATGGCAGAACTTTTCCAAGATGCAAATGAACAATAATCTAATTTTGAGAGTAAATTAACTGAAGGATTCATTTTAATATGTTTCAAAGTCTCTGAAATTAAGTGGCAGTTGCAACCTATGCAGCACACAGGCATTCGTGCGCTCACGCACCCCCGCTAACCCAGCACCCCCGCGACACCCAGCTCCCATCTTTAGAAGGGCTCACATTGTACTTATGTTTAGGTTCCTACGACTTAAAGGCCAGATGTTTCACAAATGACCAACAATTGGAGGTTAGAATAAATTAATGACTGATTTCTGAGCTTTGATGGAATTAAGCATACTTCTTTTCTCAAATGTGCCATGTGAATGTTCGCCCGTTAAATTTTTTTCCCTTCCCCCCCCCCCCCCTTTTTTTTTTTTTGACAAGTGAGGCCACCCAGCAGAAAACAACTGATGCAAAACCCAGGAGTAATCCCTCTGTTTAGTTCAACACTGTGGTTAGCCTTAACACTGCCTCTATTATCCAATGGATTTAGAGAAACTTTCATTTATTTGTTGGCCTCAGTCTTCTAACTCTGTTGCCTCCTTTAAAGGACCCCGGACCATTCCTATGTAAATACATTTGCATAGGGCCACAAAGACACTTTCTGGGACTGGGATTAAACTTGCAGAACTACATAGCTGTGCTGCACATATTTGTGATCGTCACGTAAGTACTTTCACA
The DNA here is from genome assembly GCF_963210335.1 of Falco punctatus. Classification (NCBI taxonomy): domain Eukaryota; kingdom Metazoa; phylum Chordata; class Aves; order Falconiformes; family Falconidae; genus Falco; species Falco punctatus. Next base: position 90,560,097 of record NC_137584.1, read on the forward strand.
AATACATACGAGTAAATGAAGCTGGTGTCGACTGGCTGCAGGAGCACCTGGAGTTTAAAAGCAACGCTCGGTCGCAAGCCCCGTACCACAGCCCCGGACGCTGCGACCACTGGCAGATACAGCACCCACGCGGGGAATTACAGCGTACACAACGCACAAAAAGCCCATTTCATTTAGGAGCTCTTAGGATCGGCACTTTATTTGCTGCAAAATGTCATCTTCTCTCCTAACCTGTTCCTGTTCCGGCAGGACAACAGGATCCCTCTCGTAAAAGTGATGATTCATCGCTACTTGGGCTTTCACTCCGCTGTTGTTCTTGCTGCCTCTGTTTATAAAGAGTGCCCGGGGTATAATACATTATTATATACTGTACACAATACGGCCTTCTTGCAGCCAATTCAAATATAAAGCTTTGCATCCAGTGAGTCTATTAGGAAACAGCACCAGGATTAATCCCTGCAATTACCACCCTTAAAAAATGCTGGTGGACAGTCTGGACAGTTTCCCACATCCAGAACGCCAATACCTTCAAGGTCCATGTTCTGCGAGACAGGCACGATGGACCTAAAGTACATACTAAGGACTGGTTTTGTAATTTCACTGGCACTGATGGCTGTGGGCCAGGAATTGCAATTGAATCTATTCTTTTGGTATGCATTTAAGGAGATAACACCTACTTCCAGGGGCTCGGTGAACACAGACATCCACTCCCTTGCTGGGCAAGACGGTCTGTTTTAATCCAGTTAAAAAAGCTAAAAAAAAAAAAAAAGTTAAAAATCACGTTCTGGCGTTGTCCAAGTCCACTGCTACAACGATTAAAAAAAAGGTGCCAAACACACGAAACTTAGTGGTACACAAACCCACGCTACCCACTGGGCCATGGCTCGCCGCCCTGGCAGCACCTTGATGAAGACACTGGCATAAATCAGAGCCCAGTTCTGATTTACACTCTTTCTCCCTTACTCCTGACTACAGGCAAGCCTCTGCCGCCCAGTAAATACCACATACACACCCAGTTTCTCTCCTTGGACTAAGCACATCAATACAAAAGCAAATGAACTACCAAAGTGCCCTAATTAACAATTTTGCAAGTGAATGCAGACATCAGTGCCACACTGCAGCCATTAAAGTCTATTCCTTGCCATATCTGTTTCTGTTAACATTTCAATAGACCAATTAAATGACCTTTCCCCCCCCTCAAACTCAATTAAGCTATTTGAACATCAATTGATAACTTACCATGTATTTATGCAAAATGTGCAAGCAAGAGATTCATTTTTTTCAATCCTAATGATGTTTTGAAGAAGAGAAAACTATCTGAGCTATCCTGTCCTGGTATTCCATGGGGAGGGGGCCGGGGATGGGCTT